>NC_089496.1:37268612-37874612 GCF_036850765.1 Saccopteryx bilineata
TGAACTAAAATGAACCAACGGAAAAGAACAATAATGTAAATAATTATCCAACATGGAAGAAAGTGTATCATGCTCCGAGACCCGTGCAGCTAATAGAATAAAGCAGACCAAAGGCCAAAAGTCTACGGGGTATAAATATTCTACTGAGGACCTGCGGAGACATCTCTTGCAGAATTATTAGTGGCTCCGTTTGATCATCGAATGAAAGACTGTCATAAATCAAGAAGACAAAGGACAGTTTTTATCCAGAGGACTGAAAAGTCTTCAAACATCTGGTCTGGAAAGGGTTCAATGGAGAGAGTGTAAGGCAGATATCCCATCGGAAAGGGCGGCAGTTGGCGCTTGTCTTTCTCAAGGCGCAGGGATTAATGACCAGATAGCAGAGCTAATGACCCCACCAGAGTGGATTATTACTCAGCCTGGCTGGCAGAAACCCCTTTGAGGCTATCCTTTGTCTCATATTGCTCTATTTATTAAATTAGGTAACTCTTTTTCCTTAAAAGGAAAAGTCACCTGTATTCCCCAGCCCCCCCCCCCAACACACAACTTTTTAAATTTTAATTGTGGTAAAATACGTATAACATAAAATTTACCATCTTAACGACTATGTGTGCAGTTCACAGGCATTACGTCACATTTTGTGCACACCCCCATTCATTTGTAAATTATTAAGCAAACTATTGCACTAATTTAGGACAAAATAAAAGGTCCCAATAATAGTAAAAAAAAAAAAAAAAAAAGAGTGTCTGCCTCTATCTGCATCTGCAATCTTAGGACTAATAGATCCTTTTAAATGCCTCCTCCCATACATCCCCCCAATTCACAAACACACACACACACTTACACACTCCACTTCTTAATGATTCCTGGAGTCCCCCAGGAATCTCAGACAATGTGGATGCCACCTGTCCTACGTTCCATCACTGCCAAAAAGCACTGGCACCAGAGTCCCCAATCCACCAAAGTGACTACAAGGTTACTTGTTCCTGTTCCCAAGCACAGTGTTAGGTTTGGGTCTGGTGCTCCTTATCAAAACCTCAATTAGCCAGGAGAAACTGAGCAATTTGGCTCCAGGGCAGCTTCCGTAGCTCTCCTCCCATCACTGATCTAAACACACTGCTGCTTAGTGATCAACCATCACCCCGTCCAAGGCTACCCACCCGGCCAACACTGCTCACTAACCCCAGAAAGGCTTGCATCCCCAGACACTGGGGGCTGAGGTCACTAGGGTCTCAGCCCATCTGTTTGCAGACGCCCCAATAATTGTTTTATCCCCACTTTTGGCCTGGCTTCCTTCTCAGTACGACCTAACACACAGCAGTCTCGGGTCCCTAATGTCTCAGTGAGACTTCTGGTGAACGCCTCTTTCTGCTCTGCTGAAGGCCCTTCCCATGAAGTCAGTTTGTGGGCTGAGCCAGAGGAGACCCCAAATGACAGTGATCATGTTGTCCTTACTTTCACTTTCACTCCAAAGCCAGAACCTTGTTGTTAGACCACGCCTGACTCTCTCATTACTTAGAATGAGGACCTTTATTCTCCCAAAAATACTCACGTTGGGAGCCCGCTGCTATCGCAGGCGTTGTCAGACACATCTAAAGCCCAGGGGTGATACAAAGGCTTAAACTTGGACTTCCATTCTACTTACTCACCAGAGGCTAGTGGTCTATGATCCAAAGTTGCATGCTTCTAGCTGTCCCTTTACCCAAAATGCAAAGTACCCTGTCAACATGGCTTGATATTCATAATGACTTATTTGTTGGCCATGGAAGAAAGAGAGTGATTTCTTAGACCAGCGGTTCTCAACCTGTGGGTCGCAACCCCGGCAGGGTTGCCTAAAGCCATTGGAAAATACATAATGCATATCAGGTATTTACATTCCGAATCATAACTGTAGCAAAATTACAGTTATGAAGTAGCCACCAAAATTATTTTTTGGTTTGGGGTCACTGCAACATGAGGAACTGTATTGCGGGGTCACGGCTTTAGAAAGGTTGAGAACCACTGTCTTAGACACTTTCCAGTTTTTAAGTGAACAGTGACATGAAAAGAATCACCATACTACATCAGAGCAAACTCCGAAGATCATACCCACATCTCAAGGATTAATGCCTGGCAAACTCCAACAGCCACCAAAGTAAAAAGCGCATGACGGGGGTAGGTGTAGGAAGTGCACAATGGCGTCATATGGCTCTATAGCTACAGCGATAATGACAATGTCTGGCCTTCATTTATATGGGTCTTTGAAGTATCCCCAGCATTTGTCAATTGCAAGGCATAGTTTAATTTAGATGGTTACAGCAACCCTTTTGAAGGTGATGGGGTAAACAATATTATCTTCATTTTACAAACGAAAAGCTGTGACACAGAAGTGCTTGACATAAAATGGACAATAAATGGCAATTCCTTGAGTTCCGTACAAATCCGGTGATGCCTCCATGTGAACCGGAAGAGGACAATCCGTCCCCAGAGTATCTCACCGCTCCCGTTTCCCACTGCCCTCACTGGTTCACGTCCAATGTTTATTTATTCATAGAGGAAGACCTGCAGGAAATGTACCAGTGTCACAGAGAGAGAAGTCAGTGCGAGAACTGCAACAAAGGAATGAGTGTGGGTTTTCCTCCCAAAACCTTCGGGATCTGATCAGCAAATGCTCACTGCCGGAGAGAAGCAATTTTCAGACTTAACCCAACTGCAAGGGGTAAACTCTCCTGCCGTACTGACACAGACACAAGCAAACCTCATCGCTGGGATTTGTTTCTGAGATTTCCAGGCATGAGCAATGGAGCTAGCGAGTTGCCAAATCCTTCTTGCTCATAATGTACCAGAAAACTCCAACTTGCAAAGATCACCGAGGCTCTTGCCATCTGACAAAATGTCAAATGCCATCTGGGATGAACTGTCCATGTCACAGATCGGAAGAAAATAATCCGTGTGGTGACACGACATAGACTCTCCATGCAGCTGACCTGAAGATGAGCCGGACCGTCTGACCACACTCTTTAACTTTGTCATTTTAAACCAGGGAACCTCAGCCCCCTGCCACTAACCCTTCGGGCTGGCCATGCAGTCAGCAACTCTGCGTCACTACAGTGATGTCAAGAATGTCAAAGTGACTTGTCACCTGCTCCTGCACAACAGGATAACCCTGCCCGGCACTAGCCCCAGAAAGGCTTGGACCCCCAGACACGGGGGGCTGAGGCCACTACGGTCTCAGCCCATCTGTTTACAGACGCCCCAATAATTGTTTTATCCCCACTTTTGGGGTGTTTTTTTTTTGTTTTTTTTTTGTATTTTTCTGAAGCTGGAAACGGGGAAAGACAGTCAGACAGACTCCCGCATGCACCCGACCGGGATCCACCCAGCACGCCCACCAGGGGCGATGCTCTGCCCCTCCGGGGCATCGCTCTGCCGCGACCAGAGCCACTCTAGCGCCTGGGGCAGAGGCCAAGGAGCCATCCCCAGCGCCCGGGCCATCTTTGCTCCATTGGAGCCTTGGCTGCGGGAGGGGAAGAGAGAGACAGAGAGGAAGGAGGGGGCGGGGTGGAGAAGCAAATGGGCGCTTCTCCTATGTGCCCTGGCCGGGAATCAAACCCGGGTTCCCCGCACACCAGGCCGACGCTCTACCACTGAGCCAACCGGCCAGGGCCTTATCCCCACTTTTGGCCTGGCTTCCTTCTCAGTACGACCTAACACACAGCAGTCTTGAGTCCCCAATGTCTCAGTGAGACTTCTGGTGAACGCCTCTTTCTGCTCTGCTGAAGGCCCTTCCCATGAAGTCAGTTTGTGGGCTGAGCCAGAGGAGACCCCAAATGACAGTGATCGTGTTGTCCTTACTTCCACTTTCACTCCAAATCCAGAACCTTGTTGTTAGACCACGCCTGTCTCCTGACTCTCTCATTACTTTAAGATCTTCTCATAGATAAGACGAAAAATAAATATAAACCACATGTTAATGATCAAATCAATAAGTATCTCTACAGAAATAATCCCATCATTTTAAAAATACTGAATTTATTATGATAAAAATAGAAAATTTTGTTTTGATGAAATAATGACAGAATCATATCTTGGTGACAATGAAATAATTTTCTTAAAAGCTGACCTGATGAAAACATAAAAACATAATTAACACTGACTTCACACAGTATATATACTGACTGAAAACTGATAGAAAAATCCATTTAGGGCTAGAGAATTGAATTTTTTAAATTAATTAATTAATTTTTTTATTAAGTGAGAGGCGGAGAGGCAGAGACAAACTCCCACATGTGCCCCGACCAGGATCCACCCAGCAAGCCCACTACAGGGCGATGCTCTCTGCCCATTTGGGGCTGCTGCTCCATTGCTTAGCAACCTGAGATGAATCCACAGAGCCATCTTCAGCATCTAGGGCCAACTTGATCAAATCATTCAAGCCATGGCTGCGGATGGGGAAGAGAGATAGAAAGAGAAGGAGGAGGGGTGGAGAAGCAGATGGGGAATCGAACCCCGGACTTTTACACGCAGGGCCAACAACCTACCACTGAGCCAACCAGCCAGGGCCTAGAGAATTGAATTTTATAGTGATAACGGCCATAATGAAGAAAGCTATATGAACCAGTTAGGAGTCATTTCCAGGTTATATTGTTAAGTAAAAAAAGTAAAGTCCAAAATAGTATGTATAGAATTCTACCTATTATGTGAAAAAAACATAGGAATAAAAAAAATCTTTCTCTCCCTCCTTCTCTCTCTCTCTCTCTCTCTCTCTCTCTCTTCCTATGAGAAGAAACACAGGAACACAGGAAAGATAAACCAGCTGAAAATAGTTACCAGTAGCAATAGATAGGGATGAGGTGGAGACAGGATCAAGAGTAAAACATTTCTGATTGCAACTTAGTTTTCAGTCTTCACTTTTATGCCAGATATATGTTTCACATATCCAACTGATAAAAGCAAATCAGAAATGATAGAAAAAGAAAGCCCTAAAATTAAATATAACAGAATGTAATTATTATAACTGTATATATAATAAATAACATAATCACAACAGAGAAAATAAATGGTATGTGTAATTAAACACAGTACTGGAGGTTATATTCTGAGGACAAAAAGAATTGCGGCCTGACCAGGTGATGGAACAGTGGATAGAGAGTCGGACTGGGAGGCAGAGGACCAGGTTTGAAACCCCGAGTTGGCTGGCTTGAGCGCGGGCTCATCCAGCTTAAGTGCAGGGTCGCTGGCTTGAGCAAGGGGTCACTCGCTCTGCTGTAGACCCCAATTAAGGCACATATGAGAAAGCAATCAATGAACAACTTAAAAGCTGCAATGAAGAATTCATGTTTCTCATCTCTCTCCTTTCCTCTCTGTCCCTATCTATCTTTCTCTCTGTCTCTGTTACACACATACAAAAAACAAAAGAACTGCAAATTAGCTTTAAAGTACTCAGTAGGTTTGTTGCTATTGGTATTGCATTCAGAAAGTGTTGTCATTGCAGTTTGGAATAAATGAGTAAATATAGCAATATTGTTAAGAATCTATAGTTTCATTGTAGTAGGAAAGGGATATAAAATAGAATGAAAGAAAACAGAGAAAACTCGTGTGTTGTTGTGTTTTATTGGAAATAGCAATAACAACTGATTTTTTAAAAATTATCCTACCTCTATCTATTGAAAGGGCCTAGGTTTTGATTCTAAATACCTGATCATAGATTTTTCCACACTGAACAAGACAATCCTAAATGTGGGGTGTTCTCAGGACAACATGGTTGGACTCAGTGCATATGAGCATTTGATTTATTCTTCTTTCAACTTTTCTATGGGTTAGAAAATATTCTTTTTTGTTTGTTTGTTTTTTGTATTTTTCTGAAGCTGGAAACGGGGAGAGACAGTCAGACAGACTCCCTCATGCGCCTGACCGGGATCCACCCGGCACGCCCACCAGGGGTCGACGCTCTGCCCCTCCGGGGCGTCGCTCTGTCACGACCAGAGCCACTCTAGCGCCTGGGGCAGCGGCCAAGGAGCCATCGCCAGCGCCCAGGCCATCTTTACCTCAATGGAGCCTCACCGCGGGAGGGGAAGAGAGAGACAGAGAGGAAGGAGAGGGGGAGGGGTGGAAAAGCAGATGGGCGCTTCTCCTGTGTGCCCTGGCCGGGAATCGAACCCGGGACTTCCGCACGCCAGGCCGACGCTCTACCACTGAGACAACCGGCCAGGGCCCTAGAAAATATTCATTTTTAAAAAATTAAAGAAACAATGTTTGCTCCAAACTCCCATAATGGTAATAGGTGTTAAAAAAAATTGACATAAGGAAAAACAGGATGATAAATAAACCAAAATGTTGTGGTCAAATTCCCAAAGAAGAGAACTGATCTTGGTGACAGTAATTCAATAGAAGAAATGCAGTAAGGAAAATAAGAAGGGTTTTAAGTATGCTATATAAAATTTTTTGATCAAGTAATTAAATTGAATTAAAGAAGTTTATAAAAAAAAACCAGTGTTGATTCAATTCCATTAAAATGTAGTAGACATCAATCACTTGTTGAAATATCTTCATTGTCAAACTTGGGCAGGCATAGGATATCTCTAAACAAGAGGGTGTTCGCTCGGTCAACATGGCTAGTGGGAAAGCAATATCATAAACCTGTTCTGAAAATGTGGCTAATGCCCTCTTTATAAAACAAGACACCAAACCACCTGTGCTCTGGGTCCTGGCCAGGTGGCTCAGTGAATAAAGCACTGTCCAGACACACTGAGGTCACAGGTTCAATGCCAGTCAGGGCACATAGGAGAAGCAATCAATGAGTATACAACTAAATGGAACTAAGTGGAACAGCGAGTTGATGTTTCTCTCTCTCTCTCTCTCTCTCTCTCTCTCTCTCTCCCTCTTCTCTCTGTATCTCAATCAATGGAAAAATAATTTTAAAAAAGATCATTGTGCATGCATTGGGGCATTGGAACTTTTAAGTCAGGTGGCTACGACCAGGCAATTAGTAAGAAATAAACTTGGAAGAAGGAAGAGAGGATTCTAGAGGATGTGGCTTACCAGGAGGTACCGGAGAAAAGACTTGATTCATAGACTTTCACTTAGTCCCCCAGAAAGAGGAAGTCAGCATGAGTTAGCACTGTGGTCTTCCCTGCCAGCAGACTGGCTGAGAAGCAGGCTTCAATACTTTCAGGCTCCTAACCAATTCTCATTCAATTTTATGAAGGAAGGAATTATCCTTATTTTATAGATGAGGCAACCAAGGCTCTTAAAAGTTAAACTGCCCCAAGCTAACAAAATGAAGCAAGACCCGTCCTGTTATCTATCCCCTTACCTGCAACGTGTTTTAAAATGAAATGTCAGAGACCCGAAGGGGAAAGATGTTTAGCATTATTCTAGGTGCCTCATTCTGTACTGATATTGATTAGATGACGATGAGTCTTTCTTTTTTTTTCTTTTCTTTTTTTTTTTTGTATTTTTCTGAAGCTGGAAACGGGGAAAGACAGTCAGACTCCCGCATGCGCCAGACCGGGATCCACCCGGCATGCCCACCAGGGTCGACGCTCTGCCCACCAGGGGGCGATGCTCTGCCCCTCTGGGGCGTCGCTCTGCTGCGACCAGAGCCACTCTAGCGCCTGGGGCAGAGGCCAAGGAACCATCCCCAGTGCCCGGGCCATCTTTGCTTCAATGGAGCCTTGGCTGCGGGAGGGGAAGAGAGAGACAGAGAGGAAGGGGGGTGGAGAAGCAAATGGGCGCTTCTCCTATGTGCCCTGGCCGGGAATCAAACCCCGGTCCCCCGCACGCCAGGCCGACGCTCTACCGCCGAGCCAACCGGCCAGGGCCGGGCTTTTTCTTTTTTTAATTGCTCTGTGCTTTTATTTTTCAGTTGTCATTGAGAACTGAAAAAACCAGGATTTTGTTTTGCTATTTAATAATTGCTAATACACAACATGTTGATCAAGCAATTAATCATTATTCTAAAAAGACACACTCAGAACAATAGGTGTACTGCCTTTGATAAATGATTAAATGATTTGATAAATTACTAAAGTAATTTGAAATTATAGGTAGGTCCATTTGAACTTTATAACAGTGCTGTTACATAACTTAAAACTTAACCCCCCAGCCCTGGCCGGTTGGCTCAGCGGTAGAGCGTCGGCCTAGCGTGCGGAGGACCCGGGTTCGATTCCCGGCCAGGGCACACGGGAGAAGTGCCCATTTGCTTCTCCACCCCTCCGCCGCGCCTTCCTCTCTGTCTCTCTCTTCCCCTCCTGCAGCCGCGGCTCCATTGGAGCAAAGATGGCCCGGGCGCTGGGGATGGCTCTGTGGCCGCTGCCTCAGGCGCTAGAGTGGCTCTGGTCGCAACATGGCAACGCCCCGGAGGGGCAGAGCATCGCCCCCTGGTGGGCAGAGCGTCGCCCCTGGTGGGCGTGCCGGGTGGATCCCGGTCGGGCGCATGCGGGAGTCTGTCTGACTGTCTCTCCCTGTTTCCAGCTTCAGAAAAATGAAAAAAAAAAAAAAAAAAACTTAACCCCCCAAAAAAGTGCCAAAAAAATAGCCTGTGTTTAATCAAAATGTGGCAGTTGTTTGTACCTATAAATTACCTTCAAACCATCATTATAGAACAGAGGCCCAACTTAATAACACGCTGAGTAATATTTGTTTACTAGTACCATTCTCATCGGTTACACAGTCATTAAAAACCATGGTATACTTTTCTCCGAGAAGTCAGAATGTAGAGATCACACGGGCTTCTCTAGTGTGATCTAGGGGCCCAAGCTGTGTCTGTGTGTTTAATGGGACAGGGAGGGGCGGCGGGAGGGTGAGGGGTGGGGTGGGAGACCCCATGACATGAAGCCCTTCACTTCAAAGGGGCGGCTGGTGGAGAGCAGGTGGGTAGCTCTCTAGGGAAAGGTGCAGGGACAGTTACTGTGCTGAAACACACATGTGGCGGGCAGCAAATGAGGGGGGGCTGGGAGATCAAAAGGAAACCTGAAAATCACGGGTCACCCCCAATCTGTACCTCTCAACTAGGATTACAGTGTCAGGCATTTGAAAGGGAGCGCCTGATCTTTACAAGGTCAGGTGCCACAGACTCCGGCGAGTCTGTAATGGATTTGACCCAGCTAGTTTCACCACGGCCAAGTCCAGAAGGCATTCCAGCCCAAGAAACTCAGGTAGCGCCCGACGCCCTTTCAAGTGCGTGGAGCAGAGCTGCGTTCCACAGGCTGCCACGGGCTCTTTTGAAGTATCTCCAGGAGCCAGAGCAGCCTGTCCAGAAGGACCCGTTTAGCAACGCTCATAAAGAATGATGAACGCTTTCCAAATTGGCCTCGTTTTATTCCTCCAGCGTTGCCATCCAGGTAGAAAGAGGACAGCCTCCTGTCAATTTGCCCTGGGACGAGGTCACCAATTGTGCTGCGATAGCTTGGATAAATATTTCATGTATAAATGACATTCGGTTTCAAGACATCATTCTCTATGCCCTGGTCTGTTTCTCGGTTAGAAAAAAAGGAGACTATGTCCCTAGGTTTATAGTTAGACTGAATTTCCCACATAGAATTTGAGCAGAAGCAAGTCAGTGAATAGCCGATCTTACGCAACTCCGTGGTTACGTGAACCGACTGTTTTCCTTACACATTATGAAATGCAAAATAATCTAATCATTGATTTTTTTTTTAAATTAGCTTTGGGAATATAAACAGTTTTTTGTGGGCTTCCTTTTGCATGACCCTGATCTAGTCCCAATAAAGGTATACAGTATCTATGAAAAACTTGGACTACTTTAACATAACATCCTAAATGTACTGCTTAAGAATTCCAAAATCAGCCTGACCAGGCGGTGGCGCAGTGGATAGAGCATAGTACTGGATGTGGAGGACCCAGGTTTGAAACCCCGAGGTCGCCAGTTTGAGCGCGGGTTCATCTGGTTTGAGCAAGGCTCACCAGCTTAAACCCAAGGTCTCTGGCTGGAGCAAGGGGTCACTTGGTCTGCTGTAGCCCCTGGGTCAAGGCACATATGACAAAGCAATCACTGAGAAACTGAGGAGCTGCAACAAAGAATTGATGCTTCTCATCTCTCTCCCTTCCAGTCTGTTCCTTTCTCTGTCTCTGTCTCTGTCACACACACACACACACACACACACACACACACACACAAGAATTCCAGTCAGTCAAAGTTTGTTCATGTATATCTTAGATCCTATTTCGAAAATTAAATTTTTTGATTGACTTCTACTGTTTTGCCTCAACTAAATACATTGAAACCATCTGTAATATATAGTTATAATTTTGAGGTTCCTTGGAGGAAAAGATCCTCTATGCTGAAAAGATTCTATTTTTTTTTCTGGCTGTAATCACACTTGTACAGGTACTATAATCCACCAAAACTCAGGACTTTTCCTCCTTAGCTGGTGCTAAAAAAAAAATCAGGACAGCTTCGATAAAAGTAGATTTTGTTTTGTGGATAATATGTGAGGTCTATTACATTTCATATCTCATCTTGTATGGTTCAGTCTGTCCATCAGCACAACTCTGCAAAATAATAAATCCAGTCCAATAAATATATATAAGTCATGTTCTCTCTGCCTGGGTACCTAGAAATGGTACCTTATTTGATTTGATTACAAAGAGTAAATCAGTCAAACACTATCACCAGAAAATTTCAAGCTATGCATACTCCATAAAATTATTCATTTAGTTGCCAGAAAACATGCCAAATACTCTGGCAGAGAAATTCAAACAATCTGATTGTATTTGATTAAAACTGAAGTGAAACCAATGGGGAGAAACCATCAATCGTTCGTAGTGAAATCCCAACAGGGAAACAACTCACATAATAATTGAATTTGCTACTGGACAATATTTCAGGCTCGTAATTTGAAAAACCAGGTCTTGAGTGACCACAGGGACTAAAAGAACATCAATTCATTATAAAGGTCTCTACTTCTGAAATGCAAGTATTAATTTTTTATGATTTTCAGCAAAGAATAATGATGAGAAATCTTTACCCAGTGGATGGGCGAGGTGGCTCACTGTGGGAGGGGCTTGGCGGGGACGGGGGGCGGGGCGTTCTGGGCAGGGTAAGGCAGTCATACTCCGCGCAGTGACGGGCCAGGCAGCTCACACTATGGCAGAACCTCGGTTGTGCATGATCCGTCCTGATTTCTGCCCACGCTCTTTTCCAGTAGCTGAGATACACTTTTAATAGATTCCATTTCAGCTTCAATTAGCCACATTTTCATGTGCGTCTGCAACCAAGAATTCTAAAAGTACAAAATACGATACAAAAGTATAAAATGTGAAAAGGAGGCGCGGGAAATAAGGGAAGGTAAAATGGAGATGTGTTTGACTGGAAATAAATATACAGGGAAGAAATAAACAAGAACCCAGCTCTCCCCAGCTGGCAACATTGCCTGGGAAATCATGACAGGACTGACAACACGGGTGGATTTTCTGCCTGAGGGTGCTGAGGCTGTTATAGAAAGTGAAATAGGAAAAATTAATGATGTTGGAACATATGACTGTTTATTTCTCCAAAAACAGGAAGACAATCTGGGCAGATGGTAGCCTATTTGAAAGCAGAAAGCTTGAACATGATTCATCTGATAAATTCAACAACTTACGGATTTTCTCTTATCTGTGTGAACACACTTCTTTAATGTTACTCTACCTTGAGTTGCTAGTTTCCATCAAATCCATCTTTCTTTTTTTTTTTTTTACAGAGAGAGAGTCAGAGAGAGGGACAGATGGGGCAGACAGACAGGAACACAGATGAGAAGTATCAATTCTTTGCTATGGCACCTTAGTTGTTCATTGATTGCTTTCTGGTATGTGCCTTGACTGGGGGGCTATAGCAGAGCAAGTGACCCCTTGCTCAAGCTAGTGACCTTGGGCTTCAAGCCAGTGACCTTTGGGTTCAAGCCAGCGACCATGGGTCATGTCTATGATCCCATGCTCAAGCCAGCGACCCCCGCTCTCAAGCTGGCGACCTCAGAGCCTCAAACCTGGATCCTCCGCGTCCCAGTCCAATGCTCTATCCACTGTGCCACTACCTGGTCAGGATCTAACAAATCCATCTTAATGGCATATCAAGGAATTGCCCGCTCAGGAGAAGAATGAGGACCTGCTATGTATCCCGTTGCCCAAAGTGGGACCACAGAGAGCTGCCTCTCTTAGCATGGCTCTTCTCTAGACACAGTGTTAACTGAATTTTGTCTTGACTCATGTAGAGGGGCCAGGCATCCAAGGACTGGGCTGCCCGGGCACAAGTCACCTTCTCCCAGGACTCGTACTTGCTGCCTCAGCTTCTCTAGACTGCACTGCCCTCCAGGACCTTGGACACTTCCAGTCGCATTAGTTCCGATGGCACAAGCCCACAGTGCCCTGCCGCGTGCCGCCTCCCTCCTCTCCAGCTATTGCTACTGGAGCGTGGGAAGCCGGGAACCCTCTTACAGTCCAGTGTGTGACCCTGCATCCGGGGAGTTCATATCCTGTGAAGAGTTAACATCCTGCGGAGTAAATCTTTGATCAATGGGAATGGGGGCTGTCAGATAAATCTCCTTTCTCCTCTCAGAAGAACTTTCCTAAATGCAGTGGTTTATATGTCCTCTCAGAGAACGGCTCTGTGGGGAAGGGCAGCCACTCACTCTTGGTGTCAAGTGTGGCCAGTCCTGTAATGCACTCCCTCGTACTTGGCCTGTCTCTGCCTCTGCCTCATTTTTTATTTCCCTCCCTCCTGCTTCTGAGGGATCGCAGTCCTTCATAATATACACTGCTCACAGACATTAGGGGATCAGGGAACGTGCAGATACCCCAGTACTTTCAGCCTTTTGTAGAGTGCATTTTCACCAATGAAATAAAAGCTGGTTTGCATCTCGTTTGCATAATTGAACAACTTTCTTTGACTTGTCATTTGCTTTTCTGATTTTGTTTAATAAAAAAAAATCGGCCCTGGCCGGTTGGCTCAGTGGTAGAGCGTCGGCCTGGCGTGTGGAAGTCCCAGGTTCGATTCCCGGCCAGGGCACACAGAAGCGCCCATCTGCTTCTCCACCCCCCCTCCTTCCTCTCTGTCTCTCTCTTCCCCTCCCGCAGCCAAGGCTCCATTGGAGCAAAGATGGCCCGGGCGCTGGGGATGGCTCCTTGGCCTCTGCCCCAGGCGCTAGTCTGGTCGCGACAGAGCGACGCCCCAGATGGGCAGAGCATCGCCCCCTGGTGGGCATGCCTGGTGGATCCCGGTCGGGCGCATGCAGGAGTCTGTCTGACTGCCTCCCCTTTTCCAGTTTCAGAGAAATACAAAAAAAAAAATCAAATGCTTCTTTTTTTTGTTGCTTCATATTCATTTTGAAATATCCCCTAATTTTTGTGAGCAATATATATTTGAATACAAGCCTTTTCTGGCTCTGTCTCCTAGAATCAGGGCTAAAATACCCCCTACCTTTAAAAATAGATCACTTATTTCCAATCATCCTTTCAAATTTCAGCCTTGGCTCCTAATTTGCCCCCTAATTTAAAAATGTACCATAATCAAGTTTTATCACTCGGCTTTATATTGAAGGTTTACATATAGCAAATAATTTAGGGGCAGGTCGGGGACCACAGTGGTATTTGTTTTGATCAAAACTTCAAAAGAGGCCACTTTGCCAATATTCCTCACACTCAGCCTTGGTGAATTTCTCCCCCTCGCCAGGATACAAACGCTTTTGTATACATGTTCCTGATTCTTGGAAAGACCTTCACTATTTATAAAACTTCTTTTCTAGTTATGCACACACATGTGCTTTGACTAATTTCTCTCAGGGTGCCTGCTGGCCCCTCTGACCCCCCACCCCAGAGAGAAATTCTGACCTTCATAATGATACTAGCCTTTGGAACCCACAGCTTGACAATCTTGTCTTTATTCATTCAATATCAGTCTGAATTGAGCTGAGAGTGACAGATGTCATCACCAGAAGATACTGTGTCAGAGATTTTAATCTTTTCTAATAAGTCAGATAACAAGTGTATAAATAAGTGTACCAACGGCCACATCCTCTCCTCACCAACTTTTATTTTTCCAAGAGTATTGATGAGAAATAATAAAGTGACTAAAGGTTGTATTTTCACTGTTTTTTGATGGGGTCCCCTCCTGTCATAGGAGAGGTAAAGTTAGAGTTAAGGTGAAAAACTACTGATGGGTAAAAGAAATTTTCACCCTGGCCAGTTGGCTCAACGGATAGAGCATTGGCCTGGCATATGGACATCCCGGGTTTGATCCCCAGTCAGGGCACACAGGAGAAATGATCATCTGCTTCTCTTTCCCTCCCTCTCCCCCTTCTCTTCTTCTTCATCTCCCACAGCCAGTGAGTGCATCAATTGGTTCGAGGGTTGACCCCAAGCACTGAGGATAGCTCAGTTGGTCTGAGCATCGGCCCCAAAAGCAGGTTCCTGGGTAGATCCCAGTTGGGGCCTATCAGGACGAGTCTGTCTCTCTATCTCTCCTTATCTCAAAAAAAAAAAAAAAAAAGAGGAGAGGAGAGGTGAGGAAAGGAGAGAAGAGGAGGGTATGGGAGGAGAGGGGAAGGAAAGGGAAGAAGAAAGAAAAGAAAAGAAAAGAAAAGAAAAGAAAAGAAAAGAAAAGAAGAGAAGAGAAGAGAAAAGAAAAGAAAAGAAAAGAAAGAAAAGAAAAGGAAAGGAAAGGAAAAAGAAAAGTTTCCATAACTGACATACTTTAAGCCCATGAGTTAATACGGGCCAGGCTACCCTGCTGAAACGTCTTATACTGAGGCTCTAACAGGGCTTCTGCAGTTTCAAAATCATTTTCTAATGCCATCACACAATTAGAATGTATTTTAACGAAATTTCAAATAATAATCTCTTTTTTTTTTGCCTTATCTTACACATTCCTGAGTCCAAATATCACCATCAATGGTGTATCAACAGCTCTGAACGTAGGAGAAGAACCAACATTTCATTTCAAAATGATGGAAATTAACAAAGACATTATTTTCTCAATGATGGAAATTAACAAAGACATTGTTTTCTCCAACAAATATTTGGATTAAAAAGCTTCTTTCTATCTACTATGTTGATGCTCCAAGTTTCTGCTAGAAATCATTTATCTCTAAACAGCAATTTCAGCCTATTTACAGAAATAATCAGATACAGAAAGAGTTTAATTACTCCTATAATGAAAACAAAACTCTGGTGATCAGTCCAAGAATTCAAGGAGTATAATGACAAAATTCTAAAAGTAATCAAAAACCCCAAAACAAAACCCATAGTTAATAGCTCGAATTCAAAAACCGAGAGGAAGAGACTTCTATAGAACAAAAGCCGCACATGAAAATCAAAGTCCCAGGAGACAGTGAGGCAGAACAAAGCAGGCTCTGCTCTCAACCATTCACAGAATACATTTCTGGGGTCTGAGCAAAGCGGCAGCCTTCGGCCACCAGCCTCAAATGCCCCTCCTCAGGGACTCTACGGGCTTGGAAACCAGCCATCAGGCTAAGAGCACAAGGCAGGCAGATTTCCTGAGAATATATGTTTCCTGGAAAGTGGGTAGCAATACCTACCTATTTCAGATTAGGAAATTGCGAGGATTAAATAAAATTTTAAAACGTAAACCAACGACATAGAGCTGGCACTAAGTAAATCTTCAATAAATTATAATAATTTTATTGTCATTACTGATGTAGAAAAATCACATATCACACATGCTCACAATGTTTTTGTTTCAGATCATGTTCTTCTTGTATAAGTGCTCTTCCCTGCCCACACTATGGAGTTAGGCTCCTTTGCCTCACCTACCCTATTTATATGGAAATAAGACAGATGGTTCTTTTAACTCTGGTTTTTTTAAGAGAGCAACTAAAGTTAAACTTTTGAATCAGGTCATCTTGATGTGCCAAAGCAGGAGATAGACTAGTATTTAATATATACTAACCTGGTGTTTCTCAATGACAGTATTGCCCTTCATGGAAAATTCTGGAAATTGTAAGGATATTTTTGGTTGTGTCTATGACTGAGGAATTCAATTGGTATTTAATGTGGGGCCAAGGATGCTAGACAGTCCAGAATCACAAAAAGATGCCCCACATTACTCTGAATGTTCAAATATTCCTCCAGACAGGCACATGGATAAGAAAAACACACCAGTTTGCAAACGTCTAAGACAGGGGTCCCCAAACTACAGCCCGTGGGCCACATGCGGCCCCCTGAGGCCATTTATCCGGCCCCTGCCACACTTCCGGAAGGGGCACCTCTTCCATTGGTGGTCAGTGAGAGGAGCATAGTTCCCATTGAAATACTGGTCAGTTTGTTGATTTAAATTTACTTGTTCTTTATTTTAAATATTGTATTTGTTCCTGTTTTGTTTTTTTACTTTAAGATATGTGCAGTGTGCATAGGGATTTGTTCATAGTGTTTTTTATAGTCCGACCCTCCAATGGTCTGAGGGACAGTGAACTGGCCCCTTATGTAAAAAGTTTGGGGACCCCTGGTATAAGATAAGACACTGTTGTCGATATATGCTCAGTGATATATCCAACCAAAGGAAATAACTTGACCCTCCAAAGGAGACCATTTGAGTGTTTTTGGTTTAATATTTGATACTATTATTGAATAAAATTGTTGATTTTTATTCTATCAAATGAAAAATTGAACAGTAAAACTAAAATATTAATATTATGAAATTACATGAACTCTTCTAAAATATATTTAAAAATTTAAATGAGATCCTTATTAAACTGGAAGGAAATGAGATTATTAAAGTAAAAGAAAGTTTAATGAGAGTTAATAGACAGTTTTACAGAATGTTAAGGTAAGCTACCACAGAATTTCCAGAGCTTCTGTTTTTACAGCAATCAGAAACTGATTGGCTTACACTATTGATTGGAAAATACACTACTCCAAATTGGGAGCTGTTAAAAAGATTTGATGATGACATTTAAAGATCTATACCAGGGGCTGGGAACCTTTTTGGCTGAGAGAGCCATGAACACCACATATTTTAAAATCTAATTCCATGAGAGCCATACAACGACCCATGTATGTTAAGCGTTATCCAATAAAAATTTGGTGTTGTCCCAGAGGACAGCTGTGATTGGCTCTAGCCACCTGCAACCATGAACATGAGCGGTAGGAAATGAATGGATTGTAATACATGAGAATGTTTTATATTTTTAACGTTATTATTTTTTTATTAAAGATTTGTATGAGAGCCAGATGCAGCCATCAAAAGAGCCACATCTGGCTCGCGAGCCATAGGTTCCCAACCCCTGATCTATACAATCTTTACAATAGCATTTTTCTGGGACTTGCCTATTTTAAAAGTGAAATGGAACATGTTAGCCAGCATTTTAGGAAGAATTAACTGAGCTAAAAATTGACTTGGAGATTAAAGCATAATTTTAAGTAGAGTAACTACAAAATAACTGGAGCCATTAAAACTTTGGATTTATTTTTTTGAAAAGATCTAAATTACTTATATATAGTGTTTTCAATTACATATTTGATGGGGAAAAGTTTCAATGAAAAAGTAAAGATGTTTTACAAAATATCAAAGCAACACTGCATTGAAACAAAAGAGATTACAGGCTCCATTTTACAGGTTTGCAACAAAATCTTATTATCAGCTATACATGGAATACTCCAGTATCACTGTTTTAGTGATAAGATTGTTTTTAAAACATTTCCTGTTATTGATACACTCTTAAACTTTTTTGAAACGTAACACTAAGCAACCTAAGCTGTGAAAATTCTATTGTGGAATCCTTTGTCCCCACGGTGCCGGCTCTTCTTCAGTGTCACCGATCCTGTGGCCAGAACCCAGGCCAACTCGCTCCCTCCTGTGCTGTGTGCTTCCATTTCTTCTCGATCCACTCTCTCTTCCTCACTGCTCAGTAAAAGTTGTGGTCTTTGGGCCTTTCCCCTTTTCCATCTGTAAAGATTCAAGTATGTTTCTCTGATAAATTCATTTTTAAAAATATATAACCCATATTCCATTATCACATCTAACACTATGACGGTATGTTATTAGGCCAAACTTGATGATTTTGTTATTCATATAGTCTGTTACACGATGGGTTTATTTTTCTATTTTTCCAATTTACCCTTGCTCCTGGGGTCTAGCCCCCTCTGACACCCTTACAGGAACTCTGGGTGTTTCCAGTGCCCTTCCTCTTTGGGGGACCCTGAAATCCTCGTTCTTCTCTCTCCACCCTTGTGAGATGGCTCCAAGCTCTACTCCGATTTGTAGCTTCTTAGCAGCAACTGTTTGACTTCTAAGTTTCTCAGTTTAGTGTCACTTACAAATCCACTGACGTTTGGACGGGGAAGGCACAGGCTTCTCTTCTCTCTGGGATCTCGGTTCCTTGGTTTCTGATCGCCTTGGTGGTCATCTAAAGTCTTAAAGCCACTGTTTGTTTCTTCTGTCGCGCATTTCTAGATGTCTTCAGTGCAAGCGTTTGCCTTCCATTAACTATCACTGCCAGAAGCCGAGATCGGCCCTGATGTTTTAGCTTAGAAAAATTCAGGGCGGACTCATGTTTTCTCTACCGTATCCACCAACAGTGCTCACAGGACCCGACAGACATTCACCCTCACACAGCGGTCCCCAGCTCAGCCTGCTTCTCTCACTGCACCGGGCAGCTCTCTGACTCCCACCCCCCAGGCTGGGCTTCACTCAGTCTGTCAAGCTTTCATGGTGATGGTACGTCTCCCCTCCAGGCCTACTTCAAGATCCAAGCTTGACATTGGATATTAAGATTTAATGATCAATTATTCCATTCAAATCCCTCAAGAAGCCTGAAGGCTATCAAGGATTCTGTTCCCTGAGGTTGACCGACCTATCACAGCATTAATGTCTTGGTCATTTGAAATCGCATTATCTTCTCTTTTTGCATTGATTTCTTCTGGGGTAAATGAGACACAAAGACATCATATTTCCTGGTCACAGCTAGTTAGTGAGAGCTAGGACTGCAATTTATTTTAATATACGGGCCGCTTCTCATAATATCCAACTATATTTTTTAACTGAAATGTACTATATTAGGTGGTGTCTAAAAGACCTTTGGAGAAGTCGAAGTAAGAGGTCTGGCGTGTGTATCAGCTAACGGTAGTCACTTCGGGAGGCATCCTCCGGTCGCGGCCTAGTGGTTCTCAAACGTCCTCCCCGGCTCTCGGTGTCTCCTGCCGCGGTGACGTTACCGACACTCCAGCATACCCGAGTGGGAAGTGGAGAACCCCATCACCCTGGCTTCGGTCTCCCAACGCTATTTCTAAAGGTTTGCTGATTCTCTCAGGAGTGCCCCACACTTTCTCAACTGACTGAACTACCTTTGGCCATAGTCTCAAGATGGAAGCAAAAACCCCAGTGGGCCGGAATGAACCTGGCTTGGTGTTCCCTACGCCTTTTGAGTGCAATCCAGTGGCCTATGCAAATGAATGTCTCACTTTGAGGATCATATAACCTTAGTCTGGCATTTTCCTGAAAAGACAGAATCTCAATACAAGTGGCGTCCATACAGACGAAGTACCCCTGTGTGGACTTCCAATTCAGTTATCCTGACATTCACATCGGCAAGAAGGACAATCTGGTATGAACTCTCACCCCGGAGCATTGGTGTTTGGTGGCACAGAGGTGCAACATTCAAGGAAAATCTCAGGAATTCGTTCTGCATATGCCAGGGTTTCTGCCCCCTTGGGGTGTTCACATGTGTGCCCGTATGCAAAGGCTCTCCTGAATTCACTCTGATACTGTTCCCTGGAAGGAAAGTAGGGTGTGCCCAGCACTATTAATGCCAACTGCCACTTTTATTTATTTTTTATTTTTTATTTTTTATTTTTGTCTTTTTCCGCAGCTGGAAACAGGGAGGTAGTCAGACAGACTCCCACATGCGCCCCACAGGGATCCACCTGGCATGACCACCAGGGGGCGATGCTCTGCCCATCCGGGGCATTGCTCTGTTGTGACCAGAGCCACTCTAGCGCCTGAGGCAGAGGCTGTGGAGCCACCCTCAGTGCCCGGGCAAACTTTGCTCCAATGGAGCCTCGGCTGCGGGAGGGGAAGAGAGAAACAGAGAGGAAGGAGAGGGGGAGGGGTGGAGAAGCAGATGGGCGCTTCTCCTGTGTGCCCTGGCCGGGAATCAAACCCAGGACTCCTGCACTCCAGGCCGATGCTCTACCACTGAGCCAACCAGCCAGGGCCGCCACTTTTATTTTTTAAAGTTATCTGTCACTACCTACATGTGATAATTGGTTGGTCAGTAACTAAAATTTCTAACAGCAAATAATCAAATATATACTTGAACTCCTAATGTTTAATCCTTCAAAAACTAGGGACGGTCACTACTACCCTCCTCCACCACCATCCCACCCTCAGGCATGGCCATCAGTTTCAGGTAAAAAACAAAAACAAAAGATCCTATATGCTATGAATTGGAAACTCTGTGAGCCAAAGTGGCTGGTCCCCTGGGGCCCATAAAAGGAAAAAGGTTTTAATAAGGGTTTGGCATTTCTATGGGTTTTTTTTTTTGAGACATTTTAATTTTCACTGTTATCAAGCTGTCTAATTAACAAGGATGGAGGTGGTTACAAGCAAAAAAGTTACGTGCAAAAATCCTTGAAACTAAAAATAAAAATTCTTTTGGCTTATTTATGGATTTCCCAAGATAATTTTAATATATTCTTGAAGGAAGAATACACCTCTAAAAAAGGATGTGGATATATACCAACAGTGTGGGAAAAGCACTGGTATGTGAAGGACAAGTGTCAAACATTGTTCTTTATATTTAAATGTGATGATCATTTAGTGAAAGGCATTTCTGTCAGCATGTTCTAGATGTTTCCTTAATCTTTGCCATGAATAAAAAAGATTTACTTCATTTCTTTCAGTTTCAGCATCCAATAAATTTCGCCTTTATTTTGCATGCACATTAGAAATCTTGTCACATAGATGAGTAGTTGCAAGTGGTAACCATTTATAATTGTTTTCATAGTTTTTATTTTTAAAAAAATTAAACTAACAAATTTGCAAATATAAAGAACTTTCTTACACCTTTCATCTAGCTCCCCCTAATGTTAACGTCTTACGTACCCACAGTACAATTATAAAAATTAAGAAATTAACAGTAGCAATGAACTAAACTATAGGGTTTATTTGGATTTCCCCAACTTTTCTGTAATGTCTTATGTTAAAAAAAATTGTTCCTTTCTTATTATTTCTGCGGATCAAATCGAGCATGTCTCTTGAGAAACAACTAATGTCTTTAAGACCCACTCTCATGTCATGGGAAATACAAAACATGTTTCAAAACAAAATGTCTTTCACCTAGTTTCTTTTTTTTTTTGGTTAATTAACCTCTTGTTTTCACTTAGACCCAGGAACACCAGTCTCATGGAAACAGCCCCCAGGGCAAAAGCAGAAAATACAGTTGAGTTCCTTGATAATAGAAAGAATGATTATCCAGGCATCAAGTTTGGTTTTTAAAAATTCTTGAATTTTTTGACATTTATTGGGACCTTTACAGTGCACACTCATCACAATGTACAATGAGTTTTATGGGAAGCTTGTAAGCCAATTCATGCCCCAAGCTGAATTATGGAATTGCAAAAAAACTCAGAGTGAAGTGACAAAAACAACAACAAAAACCTAATAATCTGTCCTGCATATAAAAAATTATAAATATTTAAATAATTTATGAACTTAAAATTTATAGACTCTCAAACACCACAATCTTATTTCTAGATACACATTCATGCACCTGGAAAGCACTCATGAAACTTTTTGTCAACCATAATATTCCCTGCAGTGCTAAAAACATTTGTGGTGGAAATGAACTGTTCATTTTAATCTATTTTTTATTAGCTTTGCAATCCACAAAGGAGAAAAGGGTAATGACATAAACAACAATGGAAATGTTGTGATCTGTTGATTTGGGATATGTACTTCAAAACTCCGATTGTTTTTGTTTCGTACGAAATGGTGACTGTTATGAAACTATAGAAAATAAAACCCAACATGTTTCTTTTTTTCATTAAAAATGAAGTACCTTCTCCCTAAACATGGGGTGCCAAAGATTTTGAAAGCAAGTTTAAAAGATATGTATTGATGGTATTAGCCCGTTTATGTATAAGTGTACAAGACTGTCTCTACACGCAGGTAGGCTCAAGTCATTGTCGTATCTGGGGTTGTGTTCAGCAAAGTATAAAATAATGGTTTTCTCTAGCACAGGGGTCGGGAACCTTTTTTGGCTGAGAGAGCCATGAACGCCACATATTTTAAAATGTAATTCCATGAGAGCCATAAAATGACCCGTGTACGTTACGCATTATCCAATAAAAATTTGGTGTTGTCCCGGAGGACAGCTGTGATTGGCTCTAGCCACCCACAACCATGAACATGAGTGGTAGGAAATGAATGGATTGTAATACATGAGAATGTTTTATATTTTTAACGTTATTTTTTTTATTAAAGATTTGTCTGCAAGCCAGATGCAGCCATCAAAAGAGCCACATCTGGCTCACGAGCCATAGGTTCCCGATCCCTGCTCTAGTGGAAAGATGTGGAATCAAGTCTACTTAAAACTTCATATTTTTCTTGATTGTTTGAGTAGTTTTCCAAGAAAGACAATTTCTTTTTATCAATATAGTCAAAGCACAGGCTGGCTCTACCAAACTGAAAATGTTACTACTTGGGCCACAACCATGGTTCCCCAATTGAAGCAAGGCCTCCTGCCCGCCTCAGACAATGGCTAGGGTTCAGCTTCTGGCACTGAACAGCCCATTGCTCCTAAGAGCACCCCTCGGACAGGAACTGGAATAATATCGTGTGGAGCTTTTTAGTTACCAATGTCTATCGGCAGGAACCTCTCAGTCATCACCTGATTCTCTCTCCTTTTCCCACCCAGCAGATAACACTCACCAAGCAACAATGCTCAGTTCTTACTTAAGTGTAACTGAGCTGGAACCTGATAATCTTGCAGATGCTGAAACACACCAAAGCTCAGAGCACCTGGACTCAGTATATCCCAGTGAATGCTCTCTACGATAGGATAGAGCCTTCTGTGCACTGCCCATCCGTCCGTCTTCAACAACCAGTGAATAGTCTCTTTCAAACAAAATAAAGGTCTACTGGAAAGTTCTGTCCGTTTTTGGAATAAAACAAAATACAAATTTTTCTTACCGTCAATAAACTTTATTAAATAATATAATTGCCATTATTATTGATTTCTTGCCAGCATGAGGGCACTTTGTATATCCCATTTTTGAAAAATGTTTTCTCTTTTGATGTGAAAAATTGAACCAGTGCTTGTTTGATATCTTCTTCATTTTTGAATTTTTTGCCCTTCAAAAAATTTTGTGGCCCTGGCCAGTTGGCTCAGTGGTAGAGCGTCGGCCTGGCATGCAGAGGTCCCGGGTTCAATTCCCGGCCAGGGCACACAGGAGAGGCGCCCATCTGCCTCTCCATCCCTCCCCCTCTCCTCCTCTCTGTCTCTCTCTTCCCCTCCCGCAGCCAAGGCTCCATGGGAGCAAGGATGGCCCGGGCGCTGGGGATGGCTCCTTGGCCTCTGCCCCAGGCACTAGAGTGGCTCTGATCTTGGCAGAGCGACGCCCCGGAGGGGCAGAGCATCGGCCCCTGGTGGGCAGAGCGTCGCCCCCTGGTGGGAGTGCCGGGTGGATCCCGGTCGGGCGCATGCGGGAGTCTGTCTGACTGTCTCTCCCCGTTTCCAGCTTCAGAAAAATACAAAAAAAAAAAAAATTTTTTGTAAGGACAAAAACAAGTGATAGTCGGAGGGTGCTAAGACCGGGGAATATGGTGGATGCGACGGACATGCTTCTGTAACATTTCTTCCTTGTTGAAATTCGTAAAAATTACAGTGGCGTAAATGAACTTTATCAGTAGCCATGGGTACACTATCACTTCACACATAAGACTAACGTGAATCAACTTTTAGTTAATTTGCTACGTCAGTATGTATACATTAAGTGATAAAAATAGAGAGGCACACATGCGCCAAATAAATATGTGCTTATGTGTCGAAACTTGTTGTGATAGAAACGGACAGAACTTTTAATTTGGGTGGAACTCAATTTATCTATTTGTTGTTTTGGTTCCTCTTGTTTTTAGTACTTTTGCCTATTTCAAGGTCATGAGGATTTACTTCTCATATTCTACAGAATAACCGAGATGATGTATATTAGTTCTGGACATGTAAATAAGAGAGAAAGTGCCTGACTGGTGCTGGCACAGTGGATAGAGCATCGACTTGGGATGCTGAGGTCTCAGCTTCAAAACCCCAAGGACGCCGGCTGGAGCATGAGCTCACCAGCTTGAGCGCAGAGTCACTAGTTTGAGTGTGGGATCACAGACATGACTTCATGGTTGCTGGCTTGAGTCCAAGGTCGCTGGCTTGAGTAAGGGGTCACTGTCTCAGCTGGAACCCCCTGGTCAAGGCACATATGAAAAGCAACCAATGAACAAAATACTAAAGTGACACAGCTATGAGTTGATGCTTCTCATCTCTCTCTCCCTTGCCCTCTCAAAAAAAAAAAAAAACACAGTAGGAAGTAATGATCATACTTAATATTATCATTCAGATTCAGAAAATTCTGAACTCTGTCTTCTGCCTTCATCTGGTTTCTCTGGTTTCCACCCCAGTTCTCTCTCCTGGATTTTCTCCTTGGTTGGAATGGCCGTCTGGCTCCGTTTTCAGACTCTTCCTGATACACTGCATCAGAAAACCACAGGGAGCAAGTGATCTGACCCTCGTGTAATCCAGGGTCTGGACTGTCCAGGAGAGGGCGTCAGAGAAGCAGAAGAGAAGCCCTTAATCAGCGTTCAGCAAACAATATCTACCTACCCGCTGTGTGATATCCTCTTTATACGATCTCCAGTCATTCGAATAACTGTGGTCACAGATATTATCATCCTGATATTATAAATGACCCAAGTGAGCTTAGGGAAGCAGAATAATTTTTTTGGTATGTCTCAGTTTAGTAATTGATGAACTGAGATTTGACTAGGACACCTGTGGTCTCTCTTTACTGCTAGCAAGTCTCAACCTTACAGGGTAACAAGAAATCTTGAAGCAGCATGTGTATGTATTTCTTTTAGTACCTTTAAACAGCATTAAAATATTAACAAGAATGTGCTAAGAGAATATGTATCGGACTTAGAGGATAATGACAAACCTGAAAATCAAGTTAACCAAGTTCATTGACCTCAGGGGTTTGCAGTATAAATTAGAACGCATCACACGAACAAATAACATGCCCTGCGAGCAGCTGTAGGTAGTAATGCCTCTATAAATCACCCTTTCCTCTTCTGCACTGGCTGGAGATATCTGTTATTGTGAAATACTGGTGTAACTTTTAAGAAACTTGATCCCGATCAACTTCTCCAAGTCCCTATGCTTACAATTTGAATATCTACCCTGGGGACAGTTAGAGGCGCCTTCTTAAAACGTCGTCTGGGATCACCTGTAGCAGAACCCCTGCTGTGCTTATTAAAATGCAGACTCCAGAGCTGTCCCCGCCTCTGCAGACATCCAGGCCTGGTGCCAGCCTGTTGCTTTTCCAAGCATTCTTCATTATAAAGCAAGAAAACAGCAAGTAACAGTATCATCACTGGGTCCCACGTTTTGCCTTTCGGAAACAACATTTCCCTCTTAAGCGCTCTCGCGCTCTCTCTCTCTCTCTCTCTCTCTCTCTTATTAGGAGTTCTAAACATTATTTTAAAAGTTTATAAAGCCAGTAAAATTTATATTGTTTGGAACACAGTGATAATAATAACATGTCCAGAGCAACTATCGTAGGCCAGGTACTATTCTAAGCCCTTTGTCCGCGCATTAACACATTAAATCCTCACAATATCCTGCTATTGATACAATTAACTTAAAAACCATTATACAGAAGAGGAAATAGAGGCCCAAAGTCAAGGTCATGTAGCTTGAATTTGATAACAGCCACAGCATGAATCCACAGGTAAATAGACTTCATAAGCTCTTGAACATTATAATTCTTCTTGAAAAATTATTTAAAGCAAAAGACTGAAAAAAAAAACCGGTATGCCCACCAATGAGGGACTGGGTAAAGAAGTTATCATTTTTCCCAAATAATGAAGCCCAGCAGTGAAAAAGTATGAAGAAACTATCACTAAGCTGGAAGGCCAAATGCAGAATATATACAGTGGTCCCTTGTCTATCACGGGAGTTAGGTTCCAGAACCCTCCCCCCCGCCCCGCGATAGGCGAAAATCCACAAAGTAGTGACCTTATATTTATTTTATTATTTATATATATTTTAAGGTTTTATAAGTCCTCCCCACAGTTATTAACTTTTCCCACACTTATTTTGCTGCAAAAATAATTAAAATAATATATTAAAATAGCTATATACTGCAAAATCCCACAATATAGCGAACAATCTGCAATACAAAATTAGATATATACAATTTAAAATCTGCAATATAGGTCCTGGCTGGTTGGCTCAGTGGTAGAGCATCAGCCAGGCGTGTGGAAGTCTCGGCCAGGGCACACAGGAGGAGCACTCATCTGCTTCTCTACCCTTCTCCCTTTCCTTTCTCTCTATCTCTTCCTCCCCTCCCACAGCCAAGGCTTCATTGGAGTAAAGTTGGCCCAGGTGCTGAGGATGGCTCCATGGCCTCTGCCTCAGGCGCTAGAATGGCTCTAGCTGCAATGGAGCAATGCCCCAGATGGGCAGAGCATTGCCCCCTAGTGGCCTTGGCAGGAGTCTCTCTGCCTCCCTGCTTCTCACTTCAACAAAATTTTTTTAAAAAATCATTTTTTCAAATTGATTTTTGTTAGACCTCTATCCATGAGAAACCTAACCCTTGGTTGATACAATTTTTCCCAGTCTGTTATTTGATTTTTTTATATGCTGATGGTGTAATTTGCCATGCAAAAGATATTTTTATTTTATGTACTTAAATTAATCTTTCATTTTATGGCTTTTGGATTTTGAACCATCTAATTAGAAAGACTTTCCCCACTTCAAGGATCTACAGAAATTCTCCCAATATTTTCTTCTGGTGCATTCAGGGTTTCTTTCTAAATATATTTTTAATGTATTTTAAGTTTATTGTGATATACAAGTGAGGTATAAATGAGCTCCCAGTTTAACGATGCCCTCTATTAAACTGCCCTCTTTGCCTTCCTGCTAGGAGATTGCCCTCTTTACCATAAAGTGAATTCTCTTACGTATTTTGGATTTTATCTGGACTTGCTAGGTCCCTTTGGGGAACATCTTTTTTATTTACGAGGCAGCCGGAGGCCTTTGCCTTTGTACTTAAATATTATTTCAGTCCTAGAGTTAAGTTTATGGCCTGCTTAATGTACCATGCTATTGCCAACATCCCTCATTATCCTGGGGAAGTTGCAGGAGCAATGAACAGTGGTTCTACAGTGAGGGCTTTGGAAGTTCGCACATCCAAGGAAACGCTGTCCTTGTTGATCAAAGCATTGTGCCACTCATCTGAGGAGATTTTCAAAGTCTAGCATTCTGTCCACTCATCTCTACCATTTGGAAAAGCGCAGCCATGACAATTGGGTTAGATTCACACTGTCTGCACCCAAAGGAGAACGTGTACTACCTCTAGCCGGTCACATCTCCTTGACACTGTGTGAAAGCACCAACTCAAAAGCAAAGGTTCCGATCTTCCGAACTCCTACACTGTGTGCGTCTGCCTGTGGCTGGCTCCCAAGATCGGCCCATTTTCCCCGGACACCATAACAACATAGCAGCTTGACTTAGGAGTCGGGTGAGAGTGTCACATTTTTCATACCACAAAGCTCTCCCGTGGGTCATTCTGATTCAAACTTTTGAAACCCCTAGAAAGCCCTGTTTGAATGGGACGCACTTACTGAGAGTTTTTGAACTCAGCCGACTCCATATAAGACTCCGCATCTTAGGCTTCCGGCGCACAGCGGGATCGGTCATGGACCGGGAGGGCTGGGCCTCAAGACCTGTGTATGATCCGGCCAGCGCTCTTGGCTGCACCCCTGCCCTGGGATAAGCTTCCGTAACTACGGTCAGCGTGTGTACGCGTGCTCCCTCGGCTTGAGCAGCTGGGAGGACAGGGGCGAGTCACAAATCAAACTTGGAGGTGGGACATGCTGCAGGAAGGAAACTGACCGAGATGGCTAGAGCGCAGGGGCCAAAGGGCGCTCGTTCACAGCCCCGCCACAATTCCATCTCTCGGTGTATGATTAGTCTCTAAGCTGCATTAGGGGAGATTTCACGTGTCTTTAACCTCTGGGTGTCCTGAAGAGAGAAAGAAATAGCACCTGTTGCTGGAAGAGTTTCCAAGTAGGAGGCTCTGTTCCCCAGCAATCTTACACGCTTAACTCTTCCGCTTTCTGGATGGATGGATGGATGGATGGAAAGAGCCTCTGTTTTAGAAACCAACCTCTTCAAGAACTAGCTGAATAGTACAACTGTTCCTTTATTGTGATTTTTACAATGTATTGTCTTAGGGTTATATCTCTTGCTAAGTCTAAACTTCTTTAATAAAAGACCTTAGGAAAACTCAAGCTTGCTTCACAATAGTACGGATTGTTTGTCCTAATTCAAAGCACCTCTCACATGGTCTGATGACCATGAATTCCGAGCAGGAGACTCACTGGGCAACGTTTCTAGACCAGAGCCGCACAAGCCCACCGGACAAGGAGCTCTGCCAGCACAGCCTGCAGGCTGACAGTGGGTCGCAATAAAGCCGCTGGTGACTGGCTTTCTAGGTCTGTTCGTACCTGCTGGGGGGCCCACACAGGCCCCAATCCCCTCCAGCTGTTCCTTGGCCTGCTCTACAGATTTGCAGGTAGTCTCCAGTAAGAAAAGCCCTTACTCCTGACGCCAGCCACACACGGGGGCCCCGGGCCACTTCTGTACTTGTTTGCTTTAAATCTAGGGGTTCCCACAACCGTCTCCTTAGTTCTGATAATTTACTAGAACTACTCAAAGAATTCAGAAAAACATTATAATTATGATGACAGTTTTACTGTAAAGAATAAAACTCAGGACCGGTCAATTGAAGAGAGGCACATGGTGAGGTCATGCTACTAGCACAGCAAGGCATTCGCCAACCAGAAAGCTCTCCTGAGCTCTGATGCCCAGAGCTCCTCCTCGTGGCGGTTCAGTACACAGACAGGGGTGACTGAATCATTGGCCATGTGCTTCATTGAACCCAAACTCCAGTTGAGGTCGGCTGGCTTAAAGTCCCAAAACTTGAATCATGTGTTTGATCTGCTGACCAGCTTCAGTCAACTCATCTAATGAACATAAACTCAGGGGCTCATGGATAGCAAAGGCACTCCAATTCCTCAGGAAAGGCCACGGATTATAGTCTACTTCCCAGGAACCAGGAACAGAGGCCAGTCAACATCTTGATTATACAACAATTAAACATCTATTATTACCAAAATCCTAAAACAACCCTAAAGTCCTTCAACTGGTGAGTATATCCATACTCATCAACTGGGTATATCCATACTATGGAATCGGGTATACCCATACTATGAAATTGGGTATATCCATACTCATCAATTGGGTATATCCATACTATGGAACTGGGTATACCCATACTATGGAATTGGGTATATCCATACTCATCAATTGGGTATATCCATACCATGGAATTGGGTATACCCATACCATGGAATTGGGTATACCCATACCATGGAATTGGGTATATCCATACCATGGAATTGGGTATACCCATACTATGGAATTGGGTATATCCATACTCATCAATTGGGTATATCCATACTATGGAATTGGGTATATCCATACTATGGAATTGGGTATACCCATACTATGGAATTGGGTATATCCATACCATGGAATTAGGTATATCCATACTATGGAATTGGGTATACCCATACTATGGAATTGGGTATATCCATACTCATCAATTGGGTATATCCATACTATGGAATTGGGTATATCCATACTATAGAATTGGGTATATCCATACCATGGAATAGAAAAAGGATGGGTTATTAATATATATAACAACACAGATGAACTTCAAAAACATGATTTTCCTTACATAGGCATTGTAAAATGCAGTAACTAACTATATAGCATTGTCTTATGATTTGTAGCAGTAGAGGAATAAGTCCTTTTTTATAAAGCTGTAATAATTTCATTTAGTTCAGCATTTTGCAGCCTCAGTGCTACTGACATTTTGGACCGACAGTTCTTTGTTGTGGGGGCTGTACGATGTTTAGCTGTTTCGCCGGCCTCTACTTATTAAGATGCAAGTGGCAACTTGTCCAATCTTAGCAATCAAAAATAATGCCCTGGCCAATTGCCTCAGCAGCAAAGTGACAGCCTGGTGTGTGGACGACCCAGGTTCATTCCTGGTCAGGGCACATAGGAAAAGCGCCCATCTGCTCCTCCAGCCTCCCTCTCCCCCTTCTCTCTCTCTCTCTTTTCCTCTGACAGCCATGGCTCAACTGAGTAGTGTGTTGGCCCAGGGCCCTGAGGATGGCTCCATGGAGCCTCCACCTCAGGTGCTAAAGGTGGCTTGGATGCCAAGCAATGGCCCCAGATGGGGAGAGCATTACAGCCCCTTAGGGGGCTTGCTGGGTGGATCCCAGTCAGGGGTGCATGTGGGAGTCTGTCTGTCTCTCCTCCTCTAAAAAAATAATCCAGATATCCCTAAATGTTCCCTGTGGGATAAACTCAACCCAAATTGAAAATTTACTAATTTAGTAAAACACAATTTTACATTTTCATGATCTTAAATGTTTTGTGGAGATAAAGATAACTTACTTGATCCATTAAATCAGTGTAGGAAATTCATGGCATTCAAATTAGCCTTTCCATAGGGAAACATTTCCCAGTCTTGTATAAATTAGAAACTTTAGAGTAATATTACTTCTTACACTAATGTAAAAATAAACCTAATTGTTAATAAACCAAAATTATTCAAACTATCTAATTTGTCCAAGTACTCACTTTGTTTAATAATATTATCTGAATATTTTCTATATTTACATAATATCCACACCTAACACAATCTTAGCATTTTTCTTCTTGTTAACCGATAACACATGTATACTGTTTCTTGCATACTAGCAATCAAGACATTAAGGAATGGCTAACTTTTCCCATGTCCTCCTTCAGCAAGTATTTTAAGTTCCCTTCAAGAGCTAGCAAAGTTGCCCATTGGATGTTGTTTGGTTTGGGGGGTTTGTTTTGTTTTGTTTTTTCATTTTCTGAAAATTATTTGGTTCTTTTATTTTAAATTTATAAGTTCCATTTAGTCTATTTATGCAATCAAGATAGAAATTCCATTACATTTGAGACTTTATAGCCCAATTTATTATAGATTAGGAGATAAGCAGAGCTATCATACATGTCTATCACCAAAGATGTTTATAAAATATTTCATATTCACGTAATTGAAGAATTTTATCCAACTCCTGAGCAAGCTAGGGAACTTTGGAGAAATTTAGCGTGGGATTTCTTCCTATTAGATATGTGTGTTTTGTGTCGTTTGTTTTTAACACAAAGCTCTTTTTCAGATCTTCTTCTGGTTCATCCTGAGGTTTTGTTTGTTTTTGAAGAAACGAGAAAGAAAAACCAGGCTGCTCAGACCACCAGACTGCAGAGGGAGTCCTAAACTCCCGGCAAGCCAGGGGTCATCTTCCTAATCCCGTCCACAGTCACCACACCTGCACTGGCTGCTGGGATTGTCACCAACACCAGAGGTATTAAGTCAACTCACAGTCTAAAGCCCCATGAAACAATTTCAACATTTTCTTAAATGTTTGCATGCACTGTTATTTGGTGGCTAATCTGTTTCTTTGAATTAGATATCCCCACAGTAGTGCATATAAACAACCAGTTTTTTTGTTCAATTAATTTCCAGAAGTTAGGGGACACAGTCAAGTAGGTGAATGCCAGTCACAAACACGATATTATGGTCATAAACAGACTGTTTGTAAAAGGCAATTTTCTTTTACAGGAAAAGCTTTTCTTTTTTTTTTTATTAAACACACACACACACACACACACACACACACGCAAACAGGCTAACTTTTACCACTTTATCCATGAATCAGAAATAAAGAACAAAACTCACCAGTTTGTTGCAGCAGCTTTGGAAGGAGGTAGGTCAGACAGGGTTGCAGGGAGCTGTTCTTCCAGCAGGCACAAAACGTTTTTCTTGTATTTTTTTTTAGCGTGTAGTATTGTGTAAATAAAACAACCAACACACAGCAGTCGGCCCGTGGCAGAAGAAACACTATTCCAGGTGTAGGCTGCAACGTGACCACCTTCATAACCCCACAGGTGAGACCAACCGCTCGCCTGACTAGGCCCGTGTCTGCAATTCCAGCAGATACCAAGAATCCTCAACAGGCAAACAGAGACAAATGGCTGTTTGATAATCAGAAGGTCAGAGCGCAAAAATCAGCTTCCCAATGTTGCTTGTACCAATGCAGTTACAAAGCAAGCTATGTGCTAATCAAAAGCAGAACCGGATTTGCCCAAGACCCAAAGAAGAAGCAGAGGGAGAAAAGTAGAAGAGTCAGCAAGGATAAAAGCACTAATTGTTGAACGAGTTCATCCCCGGAGGCCGAGTCAGTGCAGCCCAGTTGAGTCACCTGGGCAGCCCAGCGCAGTGTCCACTGTAGGGAACTCAGAAACAAGAGCATCTGGGGAAGGGGTTCACGGGCAGACTGAGAGGGAATCTTCAGGCTTTCAGAGGACTGGCTCACAAAGTAAAAGGGAAGACAGTTATCCAAAAGGAACATACCCCTCAAGTTTCAATGTTACTGAGTTAACAGACTGGTCAGGACAGTGAAGCGGCACCTTATCTCACATCTTCTGAGAATAACTGTTTTTCTTATTTAGCTCAGGCTGCAAAGCCCGCCTCTTGCCCCAGCCCCTCCCGCACCGCAAGACGCTTACTGGAAACAAGGACAAGGTGGAGTGTTCCGTTTTGCAGCCTTCCCCTCTGAAGCAGCTACGCATCCCTTTCCCCTCCTTCCTACAAGGCGAGCCACAGAGTTGTCAAGTGCTTGCTTACTGAGTCATTAATTCAAGTCCTCAGTCCCGACTTGACCTTGTTTTTGTGACAAAGCAGAGATCAGTGTCAACTAGTTCCAATCTTGCGCCAGAACATCTTAGGGGATGACTACTGGACAGTATGCATTTCGAGAAAAACGGTGCCTGTCCCTGAGGGTGGCAGTGACCACATCTGATGTCTGAGCATGTGGAGAAGGCCCAACAGGGCTGCACATACCAACAACCAGGTGCTGGGGGACGAATCAACTGCTTTTAGAACTGAACTGTCTAAAATATCAGGGAGACTGTGAATTAAAAATGCGGTCAAGTAAAAATTGTTAATGGATTTTTATAGCTATTTCTATGGGAAAATTATCATTCTGGATGACAGGGAAGTATGAAGTTTCCATAATACTATGGTAGTAAATTACTTTCCCTGTAAAAGGAAAATTAAATTCAGTTAGTTGTAAGTAATCACTCAATAGATCATCTATCAACCTGGAACGTGCATTGCTTGATTTCTAAAATGAAAGAAAAATACACAGTTACTAAAAATAAGACCACTGAGCAAAGCATTTTTTAAAGTAATAAAAAAATACATTGCTACTAAATAAATTCAACAAATAAGTTTGTTAATACTTTATTAGTATTTTCTAATGAATGGACAGAACATAACACAAACCAAATAAAATTTTTACTCTTCTTTTTAGTTCAATAAAAATAACTGACATTCTGATTGTTGTTTCCTCCTCATTAAAGAAGGGAAGTACTGACAGAATAGTTAGGCACACAGTCGACACTTACTGTACAATGATATGCACAAGTTATCTTTTAACAATTGTAATCCTAAAATGTGCTCTTTATATTTTCCCTTGTAATACAGGAGCCATGCTCCTATAAGCAAAATTTACTAATAACAAAAGAATTTTACAAGGAGTGACAAAAAAAGACTTTTAAAACAAGTCCTTAAATAAAAGGATGCAGCAACAACGGAATGTAAGTTGTTGGGTTAAGAAGACAGTTTAAACTATATAGATCTCAAAACATTAAAAATTCATTTATTTTACAATTACTCAAAATACACATGCAGTAAATGAAAATATTGCACAAAATTAAAATTTTAGACTGTGAAATTTATATTGTTCTTCATTTTTTAAAAAATTGGTACACTTTCTGGTAGCACTTAACTGTTTGATTTTTTTTCCCCAAACACCAGCAGCACAAACTTAAAATGAGCAAACTAAAATAGTCAAAGTTTTTGTTTCTTTTTTCTTAAAATAAAAAATTAAGGCTAGCCAAGTGCATCACTGGTCAATGGCACAATTGTTTTCAGCAACTATTCAGAACACCGTAATTACAAGAAATGCCCATCTAAAGTGCTATATTTAAATCATACAATCAAATGTTTTAGGTGAATGAACTATTACAAATTAGTAGTGATGGTTTCTAATTAGTCTGTTACCTGAAAAATCAGAAAACCCAAAGAATGATTAATTTAGAAGGTTTTTGCCTAAAGGCACAACTGACTTTAAAAACACATTCAAAAATCAAATATCAGAAGACATAAAGCCTCTTCATGTATATTCATATATGCCATAAATGCATTAAATGTAATAACTTTATTAAACATAGTACACTGTACTTGACTTATGGATTAAATATTTTACACACAGCTTGACCAAGTCATTCAAAAGGTATCTCTAATTTCAGCATGACCATGGCTCTCTCTGATGTAAAACCCTGATGTGCAGAGAAGATGCACAACTGTTTACATAGACTACCATTTGACATTTCTGTTCCTGAAATATAAAACTCTTTCAAACAAAAATTATTTTAAAAACCCACTTACTCAAACATTTTTGGTATGACGCAGATATCTTGCAGGGCCATTATGAAAATTTGCAATCTTACATGACATTTCTTTCCCTGGTTGATGGCCACCGTTCCTCACATTATCTGGAAATGTTTTTTTCACATGTACACACTAGACTCTTACACAAATTCTTCTGTTTACCTTTGTGTCAAAAATATACTTGAACTGGGCAGGGGTATATCTGAAAACCATTGCACTCAGGGCCATGCTGATGCTTTCTACAGGCATGTTTCACACGGCCTTACTTGTAAAGCCTGGGGCTTGGGGTGGGACCAGGGCAGGGAGACACAATGAGAAGAAGTATTATTTCTTCCACCAGAGTCAATAAGGAGCTTTTCTCTGTTGCAAAATGCAATGAAAGTGATTTCATTTACAGAGTTCCGAAGACATGCAACACACGCTGAATCTATGCATACTACAGTATGCACACCGGCACTAATAAATAGGATTATTATTATAAAGCTTTAAAGGAAGGCTTTATTCTGTTATTAGGTTTCACTCTTTAAGTAGGACCTCAGTAAAAACAAGACAATAATATCTTGTTCCAATCTTAAAGCTCCCAAATAACTGGGATACCAATTCTTTGTCCCTTTATCTTAAGCACCCGGACGTTCTCGTAATACCAGGGTCTTGGCTCAGTGGTCTGATAAGTAGCTTCACTACTTTAAGGTTTTAGTGTTAAATATTTTTAAAACAAAAGACGGTGACACACCTGAACCTTCTGTAGTCAGTGGAAGTATTTAAAACGATGCAGACACCCTGCATACAAGGAATATAAAGACTTCCAAGGTGGACACATGGAGAATGAGAAAATTATAGGAAATGCAGCGGCTCCAAAACTGGAAAAGGTATTTTGTTGTTGTTGATACAAAATTATTTTAGGGACTTAAAAGTGTACACTGAAGGGTTTTGCCAACTTGCTTTATTTAGTAGAATTTTACATTATGCAAAATATAAATAAAAGCATATTTTAAAAAATATCATAGTTCTGTTTTCATTATTTATTTTCATATATGTACACTATAATAGAATTAGGAATTTGTATGTTTACATATGACTAAGAAGCTCACTTAATCCTTTGATTTGCTATTTTTGCAATCACCTAAAGTATGTCTAGATCACACAATTTAAAATTATCACATGGTAACTTTCAGTAGAGTACTGTTTTCTTTTAAATTTTCCTATTTTTAGAAGGATGGAATTTGGCAGTTCTTTCAACAAATTATATTCTCCTACTGTATAAATAGTAATCTCTTAAAGGTAAAGAAAATTGCAAGAATTCTAACACCGAAATGAGGGCCACCATATGCTTCTTTTTGCACACAGAATGCCAAAAGAAAACGTAGAATGAGTACAAGAGCAAAACAGAGCTCTCAAAGCACATAAGAATCAATTAAAACTTGTTTTATACCAATGAACAAATTCATTGTTTTTGATTGGTTATATTTTATACTAGGTTTTATTTATGTCACAAAACTATAATTTGGGTATAAGGTTAAATTCATACTTTACGGGCATTCTATCATTTTCCCCAGACCGAAAATAGATGTTTCAAAGATAATTCACCTGGCTAAATCCACTATATATCAAAATCCTGACAGAGACCTATAAAATCATTATGCAAAACAAATCCCTCCAAATCATACATTGCACACTCTCCCACTGTTAAACAAATTAGTCAACTGATCTGTGAACCGTTGTTTTGTGCTTTCCTTAGCTCTCCTAGATACACTCTGGCACTTTGTCATTGCTAGAGAATGCTGATTAGTTTAAAACAAAAGAGACCAATGACATTCCTGCTTGAGATGGGGGTGGTATTCTTTCCATGTTGCAAAAATCTGCACCAAATCACTTGAGACGGCAGCTCTCTTGGTGGGGACTGGACTGCAGACGGGGACAGGACGAGAGAGCCACGGCCCTGTGGGTGTGTTAATGATCTATCTGAGACACTAAGAGACTGGAGCAGACACAACAGTACGTGAGTGAAGCCCCAGATCTGTCCACACCATTAGTTCTGGACAAAATGAACACCAGCTTCATAGACTGGAGTGTCACCTTTTCTGTAAAGAAGGCGCTTGAGTTGTTTGAAGTTTCTGTTTATATTTCTGCATCTGCTTTGACCGTGAATGCAGTTTGTTGAAAAGTTCACGGAATTTATACTGTGGAAATAAAGTTTCCAAAAAGCCTTCCAAGAAGACGTAAACCATTCTCCTGTTTAACTGGTTGTGCTGAAACATTTCAAAAACACGAAGAATGCCCTTCCGTGTTGTCTCAGCCCCAATAATGTGCTTCAGTTCATCTAAATGGGGGGGGGGGAGATAAACACAATTCATTACTCCAATAAAGGACACACAGGGCCTACACGATGCTCTAAGTTAAATCAAGCCTGTCAAGTACACAGCGGAGTCAAGATAAAGAGCAGGTACAGTTAAGCATGTCAGCTATGTAATGGACTGAGACTCCCATGGACACGTGGGCGCGCACATCCGTGCGCTATGCAGCAGGGACCGGGAGAGAAGGCGGCGCGTGAGAAAGAAGTAGGAGCCCCAAATTAGAATGACAATCCTGTCCCTTAAGGCCTATGACACTGAGCTACTCTGAGTTTGTTTCTTCACCTGTAAAATGGGGACTGATAATAACCACTATCCTTATAACTGTAAGGATTTATAAGGCTTTAATGCAATAATGTGAAAAGTGATCTGTAAACTCAGAAACATACAAATACTCTTAATTTGTGGAATGCACAGTGAGAAATATGCTATAAGAAAAAGATGTGTGAAAGCTGATCTATGATCTCAAAAAACTGTCCACAGTAACAGCAGCTCTAAAATCCTGAGTGTAAAATGCAGATGGGGTTCCACGAGAACCCCAGGAAAGGTGCCCCTGACGTAGGGAGGAGGCAGCCCGCTGCCTGGGCAGGACTCTGACAGGCAGACACATGAGCACTGACGGACACAACAAAGGAGGTTCAAGAGACGGGTGGTCAGTCTGGCGAATTTTAGGTTCCCGTTGAAAGCATGGGGGAAGAATGAAAACCTGTCGTGCTGTGCCTGTCAGGTGAGCAGGGCTGGCGCTGCTCACAGGCAGCATGAAGTCACTGGGGAACCACACGTGTGGTTGTTCTTAGTTATTCATAACCAGGACCCCAAACGTAGAAAATATTACTTTAGTGCTGCCAAAAGAGACAGGTAACTTCCAACAGGCGTGTTTCTAACGAGGAGTACACATAATCTAAAGCAAATAGTGTGTGAATTTACTAGAAAACAGTGAGGGATTATGTACATGTACTTCTAGATCTACCTTCACGTCAGGCCTTCACAGTGTCACCTTCTCAGGGAGGCATTCCCGGGTCATCCATCTCTCTCCGCAGCTCACCTTCCCGTGCTGTTTGCCGCCTCAGCACTGACCGCTGCCTGACATACTGTGCTTTACTTATTTTGTCTGTTTTCTGTGTCTGTGTCCCCTACTACACTGTAAGCTCCAGAAAGGCAAAGAAGAGTGCAAAGAACAGTGTCTGGCACATGAGACACTCTCAAAAATATTTACTGAATACGTAAATGTTTTTAGGTTTCTTCCAGCTGCATAACTGAGTCTATAGCATGATCTAGTTTATTCTCATAGTTTATTATATAACATCCAAAGTTATTGTTTATTTTTCTGAAATGATGCTGCTATAATTAGCTTTTTATCTCAGAATGCAACAGTATAGTCTATAGGGTAGAATTAATAGTCATGTAGCAAATTTCCATATTCACTGACAGAGGGAAAAGTTGATTAAATGCTATGATGAAAATATAGTTTTAGGCCCTGGACAGTTGGCTCAGTGGTAGAGCGTTGGCCTGGTGTGTGGAAGTCCTGGGTTCAATTCCCAGTCAGGGCACATAGAAGTGACCATCTGCTTCTCTACCCCTTCCCTTCCCCCTTCTCTTTATCTTCTCCTCCAGCAGCCATGGCTCAAATGGTTCAAGCAAGTTGGCCCCGGGGTCTGAGGATGGCTCCATGGCCTCACCTCAGGTACTAAAATAAAATAGCTCAATTGCTCAGCAACCAGAACAGAGACCCCAGATGGGCAGAGCAGCACTTGGTAGGGGGCTTGCCAGGTGGATCCCGGTCAAGGTGCATGTGGGAGTCTGTCTGTCTCCCCGTTTCTCATTTAAAAAAAATAGTTTTAAATTATAGGAAAAGAAATAGGTATTATATGATTATAAAGCTGCCTTCTTTAGAGGTTCAAATAGTTTTAATATGATATTAAAGAAATTAACAAACATATCTTTTAAATTCTCTACATCCATATTCTGATCTTTCAAAGATATTCACAATGAAAGAAGGGAGCAGATAACCACCCAGCCACACAAAACTGCCTGTCACATCATACAGTCTCTCTTACTGAGAGAAGACAAAAGGGACAAAGTGAATTTAGCAGTATTCTGGAGAAGTAACTCAAACTAAACTGAGAATGACACAATGTGTATTTTCCTTGGGATCAATCAGTTGTTCCTACGTAAAGAGATTCTTTGAAGAAATTGGTTTGTTCTTTTAAGTAGAACAAATATTCTTCCTGAAAACCTGGAACTTCAGACTCCTTATTAGCCCTGTCATCTGTTACATATTTTATTTATCATCAACTTATTCTCAAAATGTTTCAAGGCAGAAAACTGAAGTGGTTAAAAGCACCACTCTTTTTCAAGTGATCGAAAGCAGTGGCTGAGTCAGAATCCCAACACTGGCTTACTAGCTCCAGACAGTGGGTGGCTGACTTCCCCCTTGAGTGTCTGTTCCCTCACATACAAAGCTGCAGCATTAACCGTGCCGAGCTTCATAAGTGTCATGAGGATTAGTCAAGAAAACAGGAGAAATGGCTAGAACAGTACCTACTATATAGTAAGCAATCAAATGGTAGTTATACAAACTAACATGCTCAATGCCAAAAATCAGAACTACAAATGAATGCGACTTTTACCAAACATGTTCACTCACCTGGCATAATTGAAAGTAATTTAGTTTTTCCTGCAACTCTTGTTCTCATTCGGGTTCCTTTATCTCTGCATGGAACAGTCTCCGCTAAAATGCCATTTGGCCAAAAGGCATCTCTATTTGAAAAGATTAAATAAATTTTGTAACCACTTTTTGTTTTCCAATGATACAAGTTGGAAAAATTATTCTAATTTTCTATAGAAAACACAAATGTAAACAGAAAGAGGAAATATTTCTGAAATCTTATATAGGTATGACATTCAACAAATAGTAATTAAGTCCAAGGTTCAATTTTAGGTGTAAAAAGACATACACAAAAAAAGATAACATAAATTCTACTCTGAAATAACTTATATACACTAACAAATGATAAGGATAGCAAAATGGAATCTATAAATGACTGTATCACAGCCATTTAATCTCAAAGGCCTCTCATCTCGTTGAGATTGAACATCTCAGCTAAACACCACTCCACCATCCCCTGAACCTGGGGAATCTGCAGTCCGTTTCCCGCGGCTCCCTTCTAACTAAGCTAACAGAAAGCAAACTGCACCCACCCCGAGCTGCACTGACTGCAGTGTTCCTTCACACAGACACAGCCATTCTGCTTCACTTGCCCAGCACGCCTCATTCCTGTGCCTGACTGATGAGGCCAAAAGCAGGAATTTCAGCACAATGACTAGCTTCCACCTGGGAATCTGGTCTGAGGGAAAGAGAATCTCGGAGCAGTCCATCTTAACTGTCTGAACACATGAGAAACACCTGGGAGCTGTAAAAGCTGTAATGCACAGGCCCTCCGCTGGGTTGATTAAGTCAGACTGTCTGGAGGTGGGCCCGCGCACCTGTGCCTTTTAAAGCCGTCCACGTGGTTTCAACGCGCAGCCATGTGGGGAACCACTGCCCTGAGGAACCTCCTTCACCTACGCGGAACAGAACCACCACACCAGGGCAGGCGGCCCAGCGGCCCCAAACAGTCTGGCGTCGTGAGGAAAATGTAGCTTCAGATTAGAGAAACCTGGTTTCCTATTTCAGGCACACGAACCTCTGGGCAAGCAGCTTAAAACATGTCTAATCCTAAATTTCCTCATAACAAAATGGAGACAAAACCCCTATCTCGTGAAACCTGATCTAATCAGAAAGTGCACATACAGTAGTTGGCTCAGACCGAGCACACAGCGCTCAGTACTGATAGCTCTCCTCTTGCTTCTGTTAGTTTGAAATACATGATGCCAGGAATATCCCTGCCTTTCTTATCTTCCCTTCTATACAGAGCTCTGGTCTCTGCCATGCTGTGCTCTCCTGGAGGGGCGACACCGCCGAGGCCCTGGTGCCGGCCCAGACGAGGGCTCGGAGTATCTCTGTAGCAGGAGCACGTAACGGAGCCTCACTGCTCTCCAGCTGCCTTCTTCAGAGGTCCAAATAGTTTAAAAATTAGACTATGGCCAGAGACAGACATATTTTTTTAAAGTTTTTCATTTAAAATTAAGGTTAGCAAATACAAATGAGAAACATTAATCCCCAACACTGGGGTCTGATATAGGGCTATGCCTTAGCTACACTAATGTTTCAGTTATTTCAATGCCACTGCTGTGACAAAATGTAGCACAATACTTTCAGAATTTTCCTTTACATGCTTTTTCTATTCTGGGTTTAAAGAAAACAGAGATGAATGGGCCCATGTATAAAATGTTTATTATAATTCTTAGAAGTCTTTTTGCTCATCAGTGATCACTAAAACCAACTTTATGGCCAGGAAAAAAAGAAAAGCAATCAAAGTTAATTAGCAACAACAATGCCAAACTCTGTGCCACCTGAAAGAAGTGACTGGGTTGGGTCTTAGATATACCTGAAACGCTTCACTAAGTCCGCTACTTGCTCGGGTGAGGTCATCCAATCAACATGGTCAACTATTTTTCTGAAAGTAAAATAAATAAGGTCAAAATTTTAGAAGTTGAGTAAAATAAACACCACTTTCATGGAATAAGCGACCTAATTTATATGTAAATTATCTGAGAGAAACGAACTACTTAGTGGTCTGAAAACGCCCAGTGAAGGAAATTCTCCTATAAAGGTTGAACAATCTACTTCCAGAACTAAAAGTTTAAAAGCTGAGTAAGACCAGCTCTAAGTGGGGGAAAATGTGGTACCTATTAATAGTATCACCGTATGTGGCTCTAATAAGCTGCTGAAGTAGGTTTTTGATATTTCTTCGCAACCACTGATTTCTCTCTTTTAAGTCGAATACTTCATCCATGAGAAGCAGCATTACCCTAAGTGGAATGTTGTCATCCACCTGAGGAAATATGAGAAGAAATACGCATACACTTATGTGAGGGACCGATCTACCATAAACGGATACTTTTACAAAACTATTGCTACTACTTCACAGGTCAGAGAAAAAGTTATACTGTAGCTTTCAAAACCTGACATTGCATTCTAATTTAGAAAAGACATTTTCAACAGTCATTTTCATAGAATGTAGAACTTTAAAGCCCTATAAACGATGAGTCCATTCCACGACACGATGAAAAGAAAAGTCTCTAAGTGGATTGTGGGAAAGATGATTTGGCTCCTCTTCTTTTAGCAGACTTTGATAAGGCAAATACTAGTCCCTTTGCCTACTTCCTGGGCATCTTTTTCAAAAGAACAAAACATTCTCAACATTTCTCCTTATCTAATACAACAAAACATAATCCACACAGAACAATGTGTTTTGCTTGGTTAGTGAATTGTATGTATTCAGGTATTTTCAGGGAAAAGAAATGAATAAAATCTAGTACACAACTAAGTTGATATTACATAAGATATATTTCACTAAGCTACTACAGTTTTAACATTTAACAAGTAAAAATCTGAACACTTTTATAATGGGGATATTTGATTAACGATGTAGAAAGTAGAGGAAGACAACTAGAAGGCTTTGATGTGAAAATACATATGTAAAGCCGAAACAGGTGCAGATTGAGAACTGCGACAAAGCAGCACGTGTCAGTAAGTTTATAAATCTTTCCTCACTAAGAGGCTCTTTCCAATGACCTCTTCACCAGTGTTGTAGTATAAATATCGAGAACACAGCATGTTATACATTTGCCACTGTCATGCTGTGAACATAGAGCATCTTTCCTCTCACATGCTGACAGTACAGAGCTTAAGCAAGGGGAAGGGGTCCACTGTGGGAAGAGGGGTAAGGAGGGAGACATTTCCTTACTGAGGCAAAATACATGCTGTTCTATATATATTCCAATCCAGTATATTCTAGTTTGGTACCCCATGACAATTCTAATAAAAGGTTAAACTATAAAAACCCTTTAAAAAAGGGATGATGTTATAGATATTATACCAGCACAACTCGTAATTAAACATTCTGAAATATTCTTGAAAAACAAATAAAAATATATTTTTAAAGACAGTTTATCATACAGAAATGTAATAAAACTTAAGGGAGACAAGTATAACGTTAAAATAAATCTGCCTAATAGAACAGAATATAGAGCCCAGACTCAAACATACACAAAAATCGGATTTGTGTCAAAGGAGAAACACAGTAAAACTCGGGAAAAGACGGCTTTCTTAGTAAATGGTGCTTGGGTCAACTGGACCCCTACACCTCATTCCATATACAAAAATCAATCCTAGATGTATCCCAAATCTAAATTGTAGCATGGTAAAACAAACAAAAAATTAAAGAAAATCCCACATATCTGTGACCCTGCAATAGGCACAGATTGGAGGTACATGAACAAAAGCACACAGAAGCTATCTGCACGGCACCAACACTCACATCTGACACAGAACCAATATTCAGGTTATAAAAAGCACACTTGCTAATCAATGACAAACACAGCCAAGCCAACAGAGAAACGGGGGAAAGCACTTGACACAGAAGATGACACCCAAATGGCCAATGAACATATGAAAAGGGGTTCCACATCTCACACAATCATCAGAGAAATGAAAATCCACACGAGAGAGGAAAACCAGAGTGGCTACAGTTGGAAACACAGCACTGGCAGGCCACGGGCCACTGGAGTCTTATGCATGGCTGGTGGCTGCGCAGGAGAATACACACTTCTGAAAACCACTGGGCAGTATCTGGTAAAACGGTACTTTTGCATACCCTCCGACCAAGCCATTCCACTCCCAGGTAAGACTCAACAGGAACACATTTGTTTTTTAAATCAAAAGCCATGTACTAGAATGTTCCTAAGAGTACTATTCATAACACAACAAATAACTTGTACTCTATTTACAAAATGGACCACTGGAAGGAAGGCCACGAGAATGAAAAACTATTATCACACAAAACAACATAAACGAGTATCACAATGTTGAGCAGAAAAAGCCAGACTTAAAGGAGTACATACCTTACAGTTTCATTTATATAAAGTATAAAGGCAGGATAGAAGTCAGGATAGTGTTACCCTTGGTAGGGGAAGAGGACAGTGACAGGGAAAGAGCATTAGGGGCTTTCTGGGGTACGGACAACAATCTGTTTCTTGCTTAGAGTGCTGATTACAGGGGCATGTTCAGTTTGTAAGAATTCATGAAACTTAACACTTACAATATATGCACATTAATGATATACATTACTATACTTCATTAAAAAGTTAAAAAATTCTGTTAACTATAATTTGAATTACAATTGACTACCACCCAAAATAAAATTAACTCACAGTATCATCAAGTTGAGCTGAGACTCGACAATGTTCAGGATCTGAATCAGCCTTTGGAATTAAAGGAGGCATCTAACATTAAAACAACACAGTAAACATGCAGACAGGGAAAGAACAAAATATAATAATCAACCAAAATAATTATCAAACATAATAAAATATTGATATTTGGGACAATATATAAACAAAGTCAATATATATATTTAAAACTATTAAAAATCTAAAATTAGAAAACAAATATAAAAGGGTGATTATTTCATTACTAAAATATTTTTTCCTCTAAAAAAAAGCTTAACTTTTTAGTTGGAAGGGGAGATTACTTAATCCAACTCCTGTACCTTTTAGAAGAATTTAAAGCTCAGAAAGGGTAAATGATTTGAAGACCAAAAGTCAGTAAGACAGCCAGGAAACAGAACGCCAATCTTCTATCTTTACCACAGACAACTTGGTAGTGTGTTAACAGTGTGAAAGAACTAATTCACTGATTATTGGATAATGTAAATTAGGGGGAGAAGGACAGAAAAACCAGTGTCAGCTAATAATTATTTATCAGCACAGGAAGAACATCCAGATCACTTATTATAACCCCTTCATGTTACTGGTGAGGAAAGGAAGCTGAAAACTTGAAGTGCCGTTTGTATGTAGTCATACGGGTGATTCTCAGCAGAAGAGGTGCTGAAACACCTCCTTTCAGAGATAGTGTACTTCCCAGGAGTAGAAATAAAGATGAAGTAGCAAAGAAAGGCTGAGAATTAATAGAAAAGTATGACTTACATACACTATTTTAGGAGTTGTCTCTTACAGTAAAAAAAAAAATCCGTTTCTATGTATTTCCTCTTCATTCAAACTGATCTAACAAATAGAAAACTCTAAGAGCTATATGTCTTCTTTGCCTTGAATGTAACCTTAAACAACTAGGTCCAAATTATGGAAGAGGCAAATTATGAGGCAGCAAGCTACTTGGTCCACTAGCTGTGTCTGCTAATGAAGGAAACAGACTGCTAGGACACTCTGCTACCCACACACAGGTGCAGACTCGCAATGTGACCCCAAAGACTGATGATGGTGAAGGACATTTCCTCCCTTGGATCATGTAAATCAGGAGAAATCAGACTTTGTTTCCTGATGAATATTAGTATAACTAATTTGCACAATAGGATTTACTTGTTTTATTACAAAATTTAATACTGTTACAGGATAAAAATGGTATAATGGAATAAAACAGTACAAAGAATGTTAACTTTTACCAATTTTAAGTATTTGTTTTAAACATTTTCAAATTCTACCATAGCAGAGACTAAACAAGTGACTAGATTTTATAGTATCCGTTTCTGAAAATAATATATTCTTTAGATTTTTCTTATTATTAGTCTTTATGAGACTAGGTGCTAGCGCTTTAGACTTCTGAAAGAAATAGGTAAATCTAAGCAGGAGCTCAATAAATCTTAGTTGACTTAAAAATAGTTTTGCTTTACACATTATTGAAAATATCTTACCTTGAAAAATGATTGCTTTATATCTTGACCTAATCTTTCTGACATTCTGCCCATGTTGTCTGACATTTTGGTCATTCCCTCTGCCAAGCTATCAGGAAGGGATTTCACTGCATTTGAAACGTTCCTCATAGAATTTCGAAGCGGATTTACAAAAGTGTCCATCTAAAGGGTAAGAGATATTATACTGTGATGTTACTGTATCCGATTTGTTATTCAATTGAGAAGCCTGGGAAAACACACAGTGTAACATATGAAAGGTGTCATAATTTTTGAGTCTATAATAGCTTATTTCATTTTAAAAGTATGTAACTGTTCTCCTTCAACAGTGTCTTAAAAATGTATTTTCACATACAAATATATGACAAAAAAATGTGAGTGAGAAGGTGATTGCTAGAAAATAAATATAAGCTTTGGCTGACTTTTTATTTTTAAAGTTTTGAAAAAAAAATACAGTTTTTCAAAACAGAAACTGAGGCAAGTGGAATAAACTACAACATCCTTTTGCCACAATTCAAGGCAACAATGTCAGAGATATTTTGAAGAGATACTGAAAAGTAAGGAGGCCCATAAAATAAACAGAAAGTTGAAATAACTAACAAGTGACTTTAAAATTAATTTTTTAAATTAATTTTTAGGCTATATACATTCTCAATTAGAGTCTGTGCAGGGAATTTGAAATCCATTATGAAGAAGAAAAAGAAATTGCAAACCAAACATGTAAACCGCATTGTAGTAAGGGAGAAAAGAAAAACTATAAAAGAAAACATGACCAGAGATGTAAAATGCAATGATATACACAGGATTCGGAAGTATTAAAATAGGCATCTGACTCTATAATGTGAGGACATTTCAATTAGGAAAAGGAGACACAACTAAAGAAGCTGAATATGGAAAATATGGGAATTTCTGAGATAAAAAAAGAAAAAAGGGGAGAGAGCACACAGCACCACTCATACAAAACTACACAAATATTTTCCCGAAACTGTTACGTACCACAGAAACAAATTATGTCCCATACAAAAAGAAAAAACAAATAGTAAAAAAACTGAACCCCAGTGTTTAAGGATCATAGCACACTGTTAATACATAATATATACCAAGAAGACAAAACTCTTTCACTCTTATGTGTTTCATAGTTTCCATCAAGAAAAGCACTGAAAAAGTAGGATAAGTAAAGAAAAAAACCAAAGCTGACTTTCAAGATAACTATAAAAGGGTTGGAGTTTTAGTTTACTCCCTGGCTGAAGCTGAGCCGACGGCGCTACAGACACTTGATAGAATAAGCAGCCTGCAGCGAGGGGACCTTGTCACAGTTCAACAATGCAGAGCAGAACCCAAGGACAGAAGTGAGGAGGAAGACGGGTTTGAGAAACACTGCCACTGGTGGACAGAGAGGTGGAAATAACAAGGGTAAAAAGATGAAGCTGACTCTTGTGTCCATGCGAGCTTGTGTGTGTGTAGTTTTAATTCTAATATACAGTAACTTTTGTTAACCAGGACAGTACTAAAATCAATCAGAACATTACAGTATTTCCAACACTGACATTGTTGAGTTGTTTTTTTTTTTTTTATTGTAATGACATTATAAATGAACTAAGTCATAAAAACAAGCCAAATTCTTGAGAGATAAACATGACATATACGACATTTAAAATGCACAGCTTGAGGGAAAATTGCCACCTCTCTACTAAGTTATAATGTTCACAGAGGAGGTAGAATTTCAGAAGCATAGAAGGCATGAATTTCATTTCAATCCATAACCTACACTAAAAACAATTTGAACAACCTCAAAAATACCTAGAATTGTACACTTCTTACTCTTCAGAAATGGACATTTAGAAGAAACATGGGTTCTACTGGTACAACCGCTGGTTAAATGAATACACTCTCAATGCTATCTAGACATGAGAATAAATTACCACAAACAATCTAAATCTGTATCATGAATTAGATAATAATTTTAAATAGCTGTTTGTACACCATCCCAGACCTATAGAATTATTATTATTATTTTTTTTGTATTTTTCTGAAGCTGGAAATGGGGAGGCAGTCAGACAGACTCCTGCATGCGCCCGACCGGGATCCACCTGGCACACCCACCAGGGGGCGATGCTCTGTTGCGACCAGAGCCACTCTAGTGCCTGAGGCAGAGGCAACGGAGCCATCCCCTGCGCCCAGGCCATCTTTGCTCCAATGGAGCCTTGGCTGCGGGAGGGGAAGAGAGAGACAGAGAGGAAGGAGAGGGGGAGGGGTGGAGAAACAGATGGGCACTTCTTCTGTGTGCCCTGGCCGGGAATCGAACCCGGGACTTCCGCATGCCAGGCCAACGCTCTACCACTGAGCCAACCGGCCAGGGCCTAGAATTATTTATTTTATTTTATTTTTATTTTTCTTTCTCCAATTTCTTAGGGTAAAGCATCTCTCTGTACTGGGATGGGGACTGGGGGGCCAGAGGAACAGAAAAACCACAGCGGATTCTCACGCCTAACCGTGAACGAAGAAAGTAGAATTTTGGAAGCATAAAAGTAGAGTCTACCACCATATGATAACATTTCTAAAAACAGAATTTGTCTTAAAAACAAGGGTTTAAAACAGAAAAAGAAAGAAACTTGCAAATGACCAAGCAGAGGAATAGACTACGGACTGCTGGCATAAGTATACAATTAGCCTGATTTAAAAAATGTCTCAGCATTAAATTACCACCTCAGTATTCTGCATTGACAGCAACACAAACAAAAGAATTTTAACTTAAATTTAGGTCCTATATCTTAAAATGCCTTCACACCATGATATAAAACTGGACAGAAAGATACTGTGTGTACACAGAAGACTGCTTGTCAGTTACTTTTTTCTAGGATTGGCCCACAGACTTTGCAAAGCTAGACAAATTGTGTAATCAAGTTAGTGTGTTATCAAGTATTATTCCTCAAGCTCTAAATAGCGGATAAAATGTTTACAGATAATTCTAACAGCTTTTAATTCCGTAAAAATATAATTAAAAAATATTAAGACTATAATTTAGCTAAAAAGAATATGTAGCCTGACCCGTGATGGCACAGTGGGATAAAGCATCGACCTGGAATGCCGAGGTCGCCAGTTCGAAACCCTGGGCTTGCCTGGTCAAGGCACAAATGAGAGTTGATGCTTCCTGCTTCTCCTTCTCTCTCTCTCTCTCTCTCTCTCTCCCTCTTCCATCTCTCTCTCTCTCTCTCTCTTTCTCCTCTCTGAAAATTGAATAAAGTCTTTATCGTTCCAATTTTTTTTTCTTAGTATATGTGCTGCCGAAGCGAGCATGAATAAAGTCTTTAAAACAAAAAAGATTATGTAGCTGAAGACCCCTAATTCTAGATATGCATAAAAGTTATTCTGACAGTCTAAAAGATGTCAAGATGAACTTGACAACTACCAAGATGATTTTTTAAAAACATATGTTATTGTGGATTTCCAAAAATGTTTTAGAAGGCTCTCTGGACTCCAGCAGTAATTTTTTAAAAAAGTAATATGTAACTGTTTGGATATAAAAGCTATTGTTTGTTAGTAAAAAGAAATTGTGTACATTTACTATAACTTTTATTTCAAAAAGCTGTTATCAATATATTAGTTTTTCTTAAAATTGATGTGATCTTAAGAGAAAAAACATAAAAAAGGTGAAATATATACATGCATGCATCTCTATTAATAATAAAACCATTTAGAGGTAGAATTTAAACTCAATAACTTCAATCATGAAATACAAAGATAATACCACCCCAGTCTTTTCCTATCATAACATACCTGATTGAGAAGTTGTTATTATAACAAAACATTCCACTCATAAACGTTAATATCCACTTGGATGTTAAAACCCGACATCTTTATCACATGAAGTTCTTTTTGCTTAGAGTTGTACATTCTTACTTATTTTGTACCAATTTCTTAATGTTTGGTTTTTTTTAATTGAATTTACTCGGGTGTCACTGGTTAATAAAACTACGTAGGTCTCAGGTGTACAATTCTATAACCTACCATCTGTACACCGGGCTGTGTGCTCACCATCCAAAGTTAACCCTCCTTCCATCACCACTGAGCCCCTTTATCCTCTTCTATTTCCCGAGGCCCCCCTGGTAATCACCATACCGTCTTCTACCACTTTCTTTTTTTCTTTGCTTAATTCCTTCACCTTTTTCACCCACCCCCCAAACCTCTCCCTTCTGACAGCTAGCTGTCAGTCTGTTTTCCAGCTATGAGTTTTTTCTGTTTTGTTCGTTAGTTTTTGTTCATTAGATTCTACATGTAAGTGAACTCATATGATACTTGTCTTCCTCTGACTGGCTTATTTCACTTAGCATAATGCTCTCCAGGTCCACACATGCTGTTACAAAAGGTAAGAGTTCCCTCTTTTTTATGGCTGAGTAGTATTCCACTGTTTAAATGTACCACAGCTTTTTTATCTATTCAACTACTGAAGGGCACTTTGGCTGCTTCTAACTCTTGACCATTGTAAATAACACTGCAGTGAACATACGAGTGCATGTATTCTTTCAAATTAATGTTTTGGGTTTTACAGATATATTCCCAGAAGTGAAATCACTGGGTCACAAGGCAGTTCCATATTTTTTTTGAGACAACTCTTTAATGTATTTTCTTTCCAGTTAGTCTTTTTAGGCAGAAGCTTAGGCAGGAAGAGTTGGCAAGAGAATCTTTTTTTCTTTTTAATTTTCATTTTGAATTATTTCAGACTTTTAAAAAGTTGCAAAAATAATACACAGAGCTCCTTCACCCAGCTTCCCCATTGCTGTTATTGCACCTGCTACAATAGCTGCTCCCACTACAAAGATCCAACATTTACTCAGGTTAGCTATGTACTGGGCACTACAATACACACATTATCACATCTGGCAGACAGACATCTAACACCAAACCAGCCTGGACACACTGGGTTTCAGAAGCTAAACAGGGTCGAGCCTGGTTAGTACTTGGATGGGAGACATTATCACATCTGTTTCACATGATGCTCTAAAATGCGGATTAACATGTTCATTTCTTGAGAAAATTAAAGAACCAGAAAGGTTAAGTAACATGTTGCAGGTCACAGCTAGTGAGTAGAAGAGCAGAGATTAGAACCAAAGGCTGTCTGATTATAAAGTTTGTGTTCTTAACCAGTAATCTATCATGCCCAATTTGAGCACTTAATCTTTTATTGTCTTAACCTAGTATCATGTTCCAAGTATAGGTCTTGTATCCAAAAAAGAATTGTGAATAATAAAGACTTCACTTAAGAGACATGAAAAACATAGCCTATTAACACTTTTCTTATCCTTACCCCATAAGACATTTCCTCCCAGTAACAAAGTTCCTTCTGAAGCTAATGAAAGCTGTGACCTGTCAGGCAAACCTTCCTTAATGCGTCATTTCAAAGTTCTTTTTGACTTTCTTTGAAGCTACTGCTGGATTTAATCTACATGTAAAGACAGGAGTTTAAACCTATTAGATACATCTACTGACGGTAGGGTTAATCAAGTATAGAAGATAAACATACCAGGAACATTTAATGAACTTGTCTAGTTTCAAAACATACATAAACATAAATTTGTTTCCTTCTAGCAACGGTCTTCTTACCTTGCGAGCAAAGTCCCCCTTCCCTTTACTGTAGGCTTTGTTCTCGAGGAAGTCGTAGACGTAGTGAGCCAGCGCCGGGCATGCTTTCATCATTTCTGGAGTTAACAGTAACTGACAGAACAAAAGAGGGCAAAACTTCTGATTTCACATTTAAAAAACTGATAATACAGCTAAAGTCATCAATAATTCTATGACCATTAACAGCCTGGTGCTTTTCTTCCCATCTGCTATTTTGACTTTCTGTGCATCTGATGTCAAAGTTGTCCAAATGGATTTACTAGTCCAGGTTCAGGTTTTATAGATAAAATTAAGATCCATAGTTGTAAACTTTTATATTTTTCACATACTAATTTCAAATTTAACATTAATAGAAAGTACATAAAACAATCCAAACTAAAACTTTTACGAGTTATAAAACAAAATATTGCTTTCACCAACTGTTCGTGATATAACCTAATGTTCTAGCTTAGTGCCTTCAGTGAAACATGTTTTGATATATTGAGTTCATTAGCTAAGAAGTATACAATACAAGCACATTTAACAAATACATTTATAATATCCAATTTGGGAATAGGTGATTATTTTCTAAATCTTATAAATAATGGACATAGATTTAAAAAAATTTTTATTTATATTCATTTTAGAGAGGAGAGAGAATAAGAGTGAGAGGAAAAAAAGGGGGGAGGAGCAGGAAGCATCAACTCCCATATGTGCCTTGACCAGAAAAGCCCAGGGTTTTGAACTGGTGACCTCAGCGTTCCAGGTCAGTGCTTTATCCACTGCGCCACCACAGGTCAGGCTGGACACAGATTTTAATGCAAGTGAAGTTAGTACATTTAAAAAAAGTCAAAACATTTGATAAGTCAAAGAAATGGTGTCTGACATTCAGATTTAAGCCAGGAGAAGACAATGGTGAATAAGGGCAGAAATCTGTATGTTTGTGCTATCCTTTCAATAAATAATAATGCATGAAAATTACACTTACGGTTATCAACAAACCCAATCAAACATACAAATATTTAATAGACCTTCCAAACAAAATATCCAGTATAGCAAAATATCCAGTATAGTACAAGCTAAGTTGTCCTAAATACTAAGGCAGGGTCAGCAAGCTTTTTCTGCAAAGTTCCTGATAGTAATTATTTTAAGTTTTGTGATCCACAGTTTCTGCTGAAACTCCTCTTAATAAAACAGGTGTTGGACTAAATTTGTTGGTGAGCTCTAATTCACTGACCCCTGTTCTAGATAATGAAGTGAGGAGATAAATAAACAATATATATATACCTCAGCTGAAGCTTTGTCTAATAGATGAGAAAACTTTATAAATCATTCATTTAAAACAAAATAAAAACAGTATTATTCAATCTGGCATCTGGGTACCCAAGTCTAAAGGAAATTTACTTCTGGGAGTCCCTACAGCTTTTGCAGTAACTTGTAAGATGTGTTTTCTCATTCTACAAGAGAAATCTGCATGCCTGGGATACTACAAGTTAAAAATAGCCTCTCAGATCTATTCCTCTCTTGAATCATCCTGTAATTTTAGAAGCATTAGACACATTCTGGATCACAGGATGCAACTACACACATTTACCTGAGAAAAAGTACCCACTAGCTTTGTATATAGCATGAAGAACTACTGTGTACCGAACTGTTCAGTCTGCTGTAAGCTACCTATCCTACAGCAATGCGGACTGGACTCGTGGCCTGAGCTATGTGCTCACCTAAACCTGAAGAAGCAAAGTCCCTGCACTAGTTGTCAGGAAAATTTCTTAATCAATAAAGAGAAATACATTTCTAAATTACTGAGCAGACTGCATGTCACATCTAACATGCTATTCAAAAGTGACTGCTCTCCTACTATTACAGAAAACATTCCTTCATCAAGAAATCTGTGTCCTATATTAAAATGAAAATCTAGTGCAACAATAAACATGAACTTACTTGCAAATACGCATTAAGATCCTTTTTTCTCTTTTCCAAAAAATCTCTATCCATATTATTAAAAGTCTTTTTACCAGGAAGCTTCAATATACTCGACAGATTTTCAAACTAGAAGACAAAATACATTCAGTAATCTTAATTATTTACAAAAACAGAGCAGTATTTCCCTAGTGACAATTTTTCTACATATTAAAAGTATTTCAAACAGATCACTTTGAATTTATTAAATAAAAATAAGAATATAGAAAAATTATTTTCCAAATATGTCCAAACCACAGTTCTAATGTGATTATAAAGTAATCACAATTAAAAATTACAAATGTGGATAGCTGATGATTAATATTCATACAATTTTAATACTTTTTCTAATTTTGATTGTTCAAAATTTTTGTAATAAAAGCTTTTTAAAAATATTGTTTTTAACAACCTTTTGACTTGTGAATAATGTATTAGCAAATACATTTTTAATGATCAAAGTTATAAGTTCCTGGCTTGTTTAAAAAAATATTATAAGGAAGTATTTTTTCTACTGATGACTTCAAAAAATTATTATAATTGTTAATTATTAAAAGTAGAAAAAAAAATTTTAAATATAGCTCACAGTGGCATTACAACTCTGTAATATAGAAGGGTGGTACTACACTGATACCTCCCCACCAACCACATGAAAAATAAAACTCTTTGATTACTAACAAAAAAACAACTAAGAGCCATCAGCATTTATAGACTTAACATTTGAGTGCACTTCAAAGCTCCAGATACATACTAATCCGCTGTGCCTTGCTGAAGCACAGATTTTAAGCATACTAGCAGCTAACAGTTTAAAAGTAGTCATTCAGCCTAGCACCTGAAACTTCAAGCAGCCTCATTGCTCTTCCCATGTGACAGATATTCTTAAGTGAAACAACTCTCTAAAACCATTCTATGTTCAAAAACTCACTCATTCCTGGTGCAGAGATTAAAGAAAAGAGAAAATGAAAGGGTGTAGGATAATTTTCATCCCCCAAATGAAAAATTCTGATAAATTCTTAAATGAAATGGCTAATCAGATGATTGCTTGGAGCTGCAACGTGAACAAGGTCACTGTATGTTACACAGGAAAGGCAGCAGCAGTTCTGCGGCCCCAGCCAAGGCAAGGAAACAAGTGGAGGCGATCTGCAGGGAACAGGTTACGCTGCAGTGATATTCACAAATCTGGTGATTCACATGGGTATTAGAATGAGTTCTCCTTGCATAGAAAATGGCAAGTTATTTTTTATATCATACCTTATGAAAGTAAATTTAATTCTTCAAGTATCCTAAAAGATATTCAATTTCCTGGAATATTACTTATCCACATTATCTTAAAATACAGACTCAATTTTACTTAACGCACAGTATGTACTGGCATTACCAATGTGTTCTAGACTGAATTGCAGTCCCCCATACAAAGCCCTCGCATCTAGTACTTTCAGACTGTAACTCTGTGAGGACAGGCCTTTAGAGAGGTGATAAAATTAAAAGCCCTTAGGATGGGTTCCAATCTAACCTGGCTGTTGTGCTTATAACAGGATGAAACCTGGACACAGAAAGACACGAGCAATGAGAGCCCACAAAGAAAGGCCATGTGAGGCCACCGTGAGAAAAGGCAGGAAGGTGAAAGCCAAAAAGAAACACCTCAAGGGAATCCAAAAGTAGCCAACACCTAGATCTTGGACCTCTAGCTTCCAGAACTATGAAAAAAACAATTTGTGTTTAAGCCATCTGGTCTGTATAATTTTGTTATGGCAGCCCTAGCAAACTAATACACCTAGGAAGTATAACAGTATCCAGTAAAACAATTTATTTCAGAAACTTTCAAATATTGAAACTTATTAATAACACCTTTTTAAAAATTGTCTGAAATAGAAACATATATGATTAATAGTTTCTCAAATATTGTTATTATAAAAGAAAAAATGGGGACATTTTACACTCCATAGTAAATTATAAACTTGGTATTTAAAAGTTTATAAGTACAAGATATTCAATTCTTGAAAAAATTGTACTTATAAAAAAATTGTTCTTATAAAAGTTGAAAACTTCTGCCAAAAACCAATAAATATATTTTCAAAAACCATGTAAAACAACTTAGAAACTTACCTAAAGACCCTGGCCGGTTGGCTCAGTGGTAGAGCATTGGCCCGGCATGTGGCTGTCCCGGGGTTCGATTCCCGGTCAAGGCACATAGGAGAAGCAACCATCTACTTCTCTACCCCTCCTGCTTTCCCCCCCCCTCTCTCCCTTCCCCTCCCACAGCCATGGCTCAACTGGTTCAAGCACAATGTCCCCAGGCACTGAGGGTGGCTCTGTTGAGCCTTTGCCTCAGGTGCTAAAAATAGCTCAGTTGAGAGCATGGCCTTAGATGGGCAGTGCACTGGCCACAGACGAGGGTTGCCAGGTGGATCTCGGTTTAAGTGCATGCAAGAGTTTGTCTATCTCCCATTCTCGAAGAGTGGGGGGGGGGATGTGGAGGACCCAGGTTAGAGACCCCGAGGTCACCAGCTTGAGCGCGGGCTCATCGGGTTTGAGCAAAGCTCACCAGCTTGAGCCCAAGGTCCCTGGCTCAAGCAAGGGGTCACTCAGTTTGCTGAAGGCCCGCGGTCAAGGCACATATGAGAAAGCAATCAATGAACAACTAAGGTCTCGCAACAAAAAACTGATGATTAATGCTTCTCATCTCTCTCTGTTCCTGTCTGTCTGTCCCTATCTATCCCTCTCTCTGACTCTCTCTCTGTCCCTGTAAAAAAAAAAAAAAAAAAAAAGAGTTTGTCTCTCTCCCATCCTCGAAGAGCAGGGGGAGGGAGAGGGGGAGGAGAAGAACTCAAAACAATTAAAATAAAGAATATAAAATAAAGAGTGTTTCAATGTTCACAAAGAAATCAAATACTATATGTAATCACAGACATTCCAAAATCAAAGATTTTATTTTTCCACATCAAATACATCAGGTTTAGATTCCTTATATGTCACTGGAAATTTTTTAAAACATGCTTGAAATTTTATATTAGAAGGATTCAAAATATGTTTATATCCTGGAGCAAAAGTACTTTTATTCAGTTACCTAAATGCATATCTAAATTACTAGTGTTTTATCTATACATATACACAGCTCACCCAATAAGAAAGACATTCACAGTATCTACTAGAATATAAACTCCTAGAGGCAATGACTTGTCTTGTTCACTATTTTATTCCCAGTACTGAGAACTATGCCAGAAAATACTCAATAAATATTTGTTAAATAAATGAATGGGTAGTTCAGCCTATTTCTAAAATAATGTGACATTTAACATTTTATTTATTTGCTTTTAATTTTATAAATCTTTACCCATAAATTATAAAATTAGATTATTAAAAATCTTTAAAGAAAATAAAAGTTCATATACTTAGGTTGGAAAAAGTTTACATTGCAATGTTAAATAAACAAAAGGAAACCTATTTTAAAATAAATTTAATACTTTAAGAGTTCAATGGAGTTGAATTTGTGCCAGTGGGCTGTACTGTTACCAAAAGAGAATTACAAGTCACTACATTTTTCTTCTACTATGTTATAGGGAACATAAGTTTACAAAAATATAGATAAGGCAGAGCTAAAAGGCAAACAGCCTGAGTCTTATTTAAAAATGTTTAGTATTTCACTTAAATCTTGTAAATTTTCATTCACAGTTTAGTTTTTAATTTCTTAAACTCTGTGAGCAATCTAAACACCCCAGTAATCATACACTGCTGTGGCTTCATAGGAAACAGAGAAGTAAAACACATCGACTTTGCCTGCACGGAGCCCTTCCAAAAATAAACTGTACTTGATCAATTTCATTAAATTCCTGGCTCTGCGCTAAAAAGGGAAACTTCTGTATGAACTCTTCTATTAAGTGTTTTAAAAAGTATGGTCTTCACTTACAAATGTCAATATATAAACCTAACATTTACAGTCCTAGCCTAGAACATTTAAATCAGGAAATCACTATTCCTTTTAACAGCAGGAAGAAAATTAGAGCTATTTACACAAAGAAAATTTCATATTATAGAATATCCTCATTTTGCAAGTAAAATAAAATTACTTTTAGCAATTCAAATTTTCTTGAAATTTGTCCTTTTTGTTAAATTGAGGATGAGAAGTTATATTTGAACTATGGGTTTTAAAACAATATCCAACAGATAGTATTTGAAAAAAGTAAAACAATGATTTCTTCAATGTGGGACAGAAAATTCTTTTACCTCTGCAAATAAATCAAGCAAAACATGAAGAAAAGATGTATTTTTGAACAAAAGAATAAACATTTCCAAAGTTATTAATTTCCTTCTGAATATAATTCAAAAGTCCTTTTAACCTGGGCTTCTGGAGTTAACACGCCAACCTGTTTTTAATCATTTTAAGCTATAATATTAATAGTTTACCTCATTCAAAAAAATATTTAAATGATATTACCAGTACCAATTATTTTTTCCACACTACTTTAAATGAAAAAGGCATTTTCTAATTACTAATCTAGTACTGTCACTTCAAAGCTTTAGTCCATCCATTAAACATCATTATTATATACTGGTTTAATGCCAGTTGTTTAGTTTAAAAACCTAAATGAAATAAAAAACTCTCAAGAGTTAATATAAATTTCACCTATTCCCATTTATCTGGTGATAATTTATTTTCTTCTAAGTTAAGGACAAGAAAAGAATATTTAATAAAAAATAGAACAGAGAAATAATTTGTTTATATTCGTTATCTTTAAGAGTCCTTACACTTACACCAAACCCAAATACTTCTGCAAAACATAAAACACACACACACAACACACACACACACACAATCCTAAAATAAAAAATACACACTCATTTTACTTCCCCAAGGTATACCACTGATATTTCATCTAGTTCACAATGGTTATGGTTAAAGTTTGTTTACTGGTTAAATGCTCCAAGTCGTTCTAACATGTACGCTGATTATTATACAGAAATTCTTACTTTATTTTCTTTCATTAGCTTTGGTCAATACCTTAGCACCCTCAGCACCTGATTCAGAATCAGGAAACAATTTAAAGTACACAAACATCAAAACCTCATTACCTGTTCAGTGATCCTCATGTGGAAGTCGTGGAAGTCACTGTACCGGCGGTAGGTTTTCCACATCTCCTCACTGTTGAGACAGCGCCGGTGGACAGTGATGGCGTACAGCGCGTATGTCTTGCCATGATCATTACAAACGCCTGCCACAGCATATGGGTCATAGTCAGCATAGACTAGTCATTTAAAACAAAATGGAAAGGAACAAAAGACACAAAAAGGAGGATGAAGAACAAAAACAAAAAAAAGACAACATGAAATGAAGAATCTGAAATGACAGACTGAGACAAAAGGATGTCACCAAAGGATAAAACAGAATCCCATCCTCTGTACTCACATCCATAAGGTATTATTTATGGTGGCTACATCGCAAAATAAACTACAAGTTTATGAGGATACTACCAATCACACAGTGATGTCTACTTTGGGCTATCTTCCCAAAGAACTTTTACCTATATCAGTGGTTCTCAAAGTGTGCACCGTAGGAGATTTCCAGGTGCGCCCTATGGTATTCCAGAGAAATTTGTGCCTGTGGGGACCAAAAAACCAACACGGTTTTTGGAGTTTAGATTTTTAGGTGACAGGAGGTGTGGGGAATTGGCTCTAAACTGACAGTCTGCCCTACCCCCCACCTCACTTGCTTGATTAGGTTGCAAAAGGCTGTTGAGCTGTGGTGCTGGATTGTTTACACTACCCCCTATGTTCCCCGGAAAGACTGGAGGCAAGTTTCTTCTATCCTTTGGTGTAAAGTTAAGATGATATGTATGGTGGGGTTTTCTGCACTCAACACAATTAAGAATAAAAAGAGGAATTCTTCAATGTATTGATGAGGAAATGAGAGCTTGCCTTTCAAATATATGCCCAAACATTGAAGAAATCGCTAGGACACATCAGGTCATGTTTCTCATAAACACAAGAATGAAAAAACTTAACACATTCGCACCAGGACCTGCCAGATTTACTAAATCTTACTAAGAATGTATCTATATATATAAAAGATAACTTTTTTTGTTGTTTTTAAATTTTTTAACCCCTCTTTTTTACGAATCCTAAAAAGCATAACTCAAAAAATGTAACATAAAAATGTTTTTTAATGTCAGAATAAATTTAATTTTGTCATATTTATTTCATTTAATTACCATAAAAGCACGCTTGGACTTTATTTTTTTCTTTAATATTTTAATTATTATAACATATTTCTCAGAAATTTGTATATAGTGTGCCTACAATTGTTTATAAGATTTTAAATGCACCCCGACTTCAAAAAGTTTGAGAACCACTGACTTATTAGTTATAATACCATCTTACCGCCTTGCAGTTCATCATTAAAGTCTTAAGTTTAATAGAGGAAAAATAACAGAAACAAAATAATAACCTTTTGTACTAGCCTTCACTATTTAGTTATATTTCAATTAAAATCTCCTCAACTGAATAGAAAGCAAAAGCCATGGGATAAAATTTACCCACTATTTTGGCAACTCTTTCTCACTTTTAATATTCAACAATTTACAAAGTGTAGTTTAATTCTAAACATGTTTTTAAAATCACTTTCCCACTAATTTCCCACAAACCATCCAAGTACAGTAGTCTTTAAAATCAAAACCATGTTCACATTTTGTACTAATCTATATTTTTTTATTTCTGTAATTTTACTTGGGTTTTTTCCCTACAGTGTTGTATTCTTATTTCTATGAATATTTTAAACTCTCTCAGGCCAGGGGATGCTGTAGTATACAATCACTTGAGGATAGCTGGCTCTAAATATACCTATGTTGGAATATATTTCCAACCATGATCTTCACATTCTATGTTCTTTTCCTTGACAGTAGGCTAAAATTTTCTAGTATCTCTTTTCACATCAAGCCACCCTTTATGATTCTGGGCTTTTTGCAAAGGTCTGGGTTCCAGCTTCCCATGGCGTTAACCCATTCTCTTCTTCTACACTTGAGAACATAAAAATGCTGTCAAAAATCAAATTGGCAGTCTTGACGCCCCTAGGAGCTCCTTGGCGTCAACAACTCCCCGTTTCTCTACACTGGTTTCACATGTGCCCCTTTAACTATTTGTATTTTATTGTTTTCAGCCTTTCGGGGGGGGGGGGAGATGGCATTTCCCACAGCATTTAGACTACCATACCGACCTAAATTGCTCTTTGACATTGATCCATATTGTGAATAAAAAGTAACCAAGTTTGGAGGTCACTGAATATTTATTTTGTATAAAATTAAGCAAAGTATGGTCCATGTAGCTTCTCAGTAAACTATTTCATTTACATAAGAGTTAGAAATAACACAAGCTTTCATCAAATATTTTCTAAGATTTATACTTTTAATCAAAATTGTCCTTCATTTGCTTTCCATCTATTTTCAGTGTTCCTGATTTGACAAAATATAAAACTAGGGAAAGACTGTGGTTATACTGCTCTCGGGAGCTTTAACTATAGGTAACAACACTATTTTTAAGTGTTTTCCTCTTCCAATCATCCTTTTCTCAGAAACCTATGCAGAATAAACTCCACTTTTTCATCATGTTAGAGAACTACCATCACTCAACAGTTAGCATGCAAACAAGGGAATGGCTTTAACTGTTGCATTTAAGGGAGTTTTGGTAAAGAAAATAGGGAGCAGAAGCAGAAATCAGACATGGCCAGGTGGTTTAGTGGATAAAGCATCGTCCCAGGTGCACTCAGATCACAGGCTTGATCCTCATTGGGGGCACATACGAAAAGCAGTCAATGAGTACACAACTGAATGGAACAACTAAGTAGAAGGGCAAGTGGATGCTTCTCTCTTTTCCTTCCTTTCCCTATTCCCTTCTCTCTCAAATTAATGGAAAAAACTTTTTAAAAGAAAGAAAGCAGAAGTCAATTAGGCAGCAAACCATAACCAATTAGAAGTTAACAATTAGAAGTTAACAAAAGCAAGGAGAATAGCAAGGAATGGAAAAGGAAAGAAAAGAAAAATGAATGTAAGAAAGCATTCTAAAAAAGAATAATTAGATCTGTCACAAATTAATAGCTAGGAAGATCAGGACCAGGATGTACAAACTATAGGAAACAAAATGAGGTTATTATAAAAGAAGCACAGAGGCCCTGGCAGGTTGGCTCAGTGGTAGAGCGTCAGCCCAGCGTGTAAAAGTCCCGGGTTCGATTCCCGGTCAGGGCACACAGGAGAAGCACCCACCTGCTTCTCCACTCCTTGTCCTCCCCTTACTCTCTCTCTATCTCTCTCTCTTCCTCTGTTGCAGCCATGACTTGAATGGTTCAAACAAGTTGGCCTGGGCACTGAGGATGGCTCCATGACCTCGCGTCAGGAGCTAAAATAGCTTGGTTGTGAAGCTACAGAGCAGCAGCCCCAGAGGGACAGACATCTCTCCTGGTAGAGCGCTTGCTGGGTGAACCCAGTCGGGGCGCATGCAGGAGTCTGTCTCTCTGCTTCCCTGCCTCTCACATAATAATAATAATAATAATAATAATAAAAAGGAAGCACAGAAGACAGAGGTAATTTGATTTTGATTTACCACTGACAATTAAGGTTACATATATTGATTCTGAGATGATGGTGAAATATTACAGTGGAAATAGGTTTTGTTTCCATTAGGTCAATGCTACTCATAGCAGGTGTTGTGCAAACTATCGTTACTAATCATAACCAGATAAGAAAGCAGGACTAGAATATAAAACAATCTCATCACTAAGCACATTGCTGAATTTAACTAATATAGTTTCTAAAGCAAGATTTCTCAATACAGGAGGCAGTAAGCTGTAGTACATGGGCCACTCTTTGAGTAGCACTGCACTAGACTATCAGTTTGAGCTCCTGTAATAAAGATGGTAAAGGCACAGGTATCTAAGACTCAGAGACTCAGAGTCCAACTGTGAGAATAAATATATATAATTATATATATAGAACAAGCACTAATATAAAATGCTCACCGTGTAATTACTAATGTAATAACTTAATTACTCCCATAACAACCCTATGAGGTAATTGTTATTATTATCTCATTTTACAGATGGAGAAATTGAAGTACAGAAGCTCAGGAACCTGCCCAAGTCCACCCGAGTACTAAGTGGCAGAGCTGGTGAGAACACAAGCAATCTGACAAAAGCGGCGCTCCTCACCCCCCACTGCGCTGCTGCTTTACTACGTGTGTCCGACAGGAGTAACAACTTACTAAAAATGTTTAGCATATTGCTTCTGCACATGTGAAGAAGCTAGTAAATACTTGCTATATAAATGGACAGAGCAGCTGGAAAATCAGAACTCCCACAGAACAGGAAGATCCACATAAGAAATATGGACATGAATGTCTTCCTCTGGACATAAAAGTTTAAGGTCTTCAAGAAAGAAGTAAAAGGACAAATACTAAACACTTGTCCTTTAACAAAGACTTTCATATTTGGAAGACAAATCAACAAAGAAAGTAGAGGTTTATTCGACAATTTAAAATTATAATGAAAGAAAAAATGGGACAATTCTATCAAAAACTAGAAAGAAAAGCAACAAGACTTTTGATTTTATTGACAAGGGTTTTATCTAATGACCTTTAAGAACAGAGTAATGTGTACACCAACTTATTTCAAAAATCTGGCACAGAAGAGAATACAAAATGAGATTCTAGCTCCAGTGAGAAGCAAAAGAAAACGAATTTAAAAAAATAGATGTAAATTAGCTTTAAACTGCCCTTATACTATCAATCTCCTCTCAGTATCTAAAATGTAAGCATTAAACTGAACTGAGATATATATATATATCTTGAACTACTACTTATCACCTTTATTTAATAAACTAATGGCAATGATAAATATTGACTTTTTTTATTCACTATTTTATTGAGACACAAAATCTTAAGAAGTTTCTCTCCAAATCCAAGCCTGTCTTGAATTTCTGAAAACTCCTCTACCTAAAGCTTCATTTATTCAGTTAGCTGATTCTGCATGCATGAAAACAAATTCTGAACTAAACTCTGCCCCCAATGACTTCATAAGAATTATGCAGATAGTTATCAGCTAGACACAAACAAAAAGAGAAAAAGATTGGTTTCAGAGTTCATTAGCAATGATAAAATGCTTAGGATTTGAGCTTTTTAAAATGTTAACAGTGACAACCTTAGATAAGGGAAATATCTTCCTACCCAATAAACATCATAGAATTTAATGAAGAACATGCTGAAAAAAATAAAACTTAAAACTATGACTACAGAACAGAAGAATGGCTTACAAAAATAAATGTGGAAAATAAAAAATAATAACGTAAGGGTAATAATAATCAAAATTTTTAGGTAATAAACATACCACAAAGTCTCTTACCAGTGTCTGAAATGTAAGCATGAAGTTGTATTAAGTCATCAGAAGATACATTTGAAAGGTCATCTAAAGACTGGAGGGGAAAGAAATCAAGAAACAAGACATTTTCACTTTCTATGACAAAAGTGTTAAAGAACTCCACATCATATATGCATTATTCATCTTTGCCCCACCTAAGCTTTATATTTGTATTCTCCCTTTTCAACAATTATCCTATCTATACCAACAGGAGAAAGAAAAGCCAAGCCTAAAAAATATATAAAGCAAAGTAATTTAGAAATCAACTTATAAATCAGATTATTTCTTCCTTCGTTGCTTGCTCATATACTAAAATGTACTACTTCTCAGTTATACTCAATACATGGCAAGAAAAAAATGTATATAAAAATAAGTGAACATATTAAGTTAATGTTTCAGTATTTTAAATTGTTGAAATATACTAAAGCTGACTCTGCATCATTTAACTTAACACTTTTGTTACTTTCGAAATGATTTTAGTTGATTCAGATTTCTTATTTATAAAATGAGAATAATAATAGAACCTACGTCACAGGGTATGTGAGGGTTAAATGAGAATATATGTAAAACATTTAAAAGGCTACCTAACGCAAAACACTTTTTACTATTGTAACTTATTAAATGAAGTGAATCCATAGCCTAAGATAGATTTTAAATAATTCATTTTTAAAATTAATTTCATAAATAAAAATTATTAGATTGACCCAGAATGAACCTTTTGTTAACGCCGGCCTTCGGGTCCAGCTGAAAACATTCTGCCACATATACTACACGTACAGAGAAAAGACCACAATCATAGAGTGTGGACAGGCTGCACAGGAGCAGTCAGTGCAGCACGTGGGAAACTGCTGGAGGCTCCAGGCATGCTGGACCTTGGACAGCAGCTGGGCATCTAGGTGTAGGGGAGGTTCCCAGCATTCCCTAACTGCTAGGTGGCGCACAAACTAAACTGTAAGTATGACCACGTGGTTTATCCTGACACCGGCTCTCCTTCTGGGGTCTGGGATCTTGGTACACACCAAACGGAGGGTGCACATGTGACCTGACCTGCCTCCAATACACCCTGGCACTGGTTTCGGTGAGCTTCCTGGGGTAACGGTCCCGGGGTTGTCACATCACTGCTGGGGTTACTAAGTTTGTCCTAGAGACTTCCGCGGGAGGGGTTCTTGGGCACTTGTGCCTGGTTTCCTCTGGGCTCTATCCCATGCACCTCTCTCCTGTGCTGACTCTGCTCTACACCCCTTCACGGTAGGAAATCCTGGCCATGAGTGTGACTGTCCGGAGGCACGTGACTCCTCTTAGGAGCGGTGCTGGGGACCTCCGGCACACAAACGTGACTCAGATGTGTTCTACACTTTAAAAGCCACGTGGTCTGAATGAACGTGGAAGTCCTAATGTGATATTACCAATGATATTAAGTCTAGCCCAGGCTCACCACTGACCCCGTAAGAGACTTTAGCCAATATCAACTAGTCTTTCTTCTGTTTTCCCAATGGAATAATGCCTGCTCTACAACTCTGTTAGGATATATAATGTGAATAAAAATACTCTGAAAAGAAACAAAGGTTTTATTTTTAAATGTTCATATGGCCTATAATGAAACATTGTGAAATAGAACCTTTGCTCTAATATTATTTTTTATATGAATTATAGAAAATTGAGAAAAAAATAGAGTATTCCATAAAATTTAGATTATCTACTCTGATCTTCCAATTGCAAGCCACCACAGGGAACATAAAACAACAACGTTTTCAAAAAGGCATTATTAGTAGTAGAAGCAGCAGCAGTAACCCTCCCTTGTAGGTGCATTGAAAAAGTGAACAGCTGCTTCGTATTTTAAATATGCCAGCATCTTATACTATGCAACCCAAAAGTTCTTAGAAAATTTTGCATATAAATGTTTTTTTAGCACACTTATAATAAACAATAAACATTTTCATTAACTAGGAGGAGAAAATATGCTAAAATGTGTCTGGAACATGAATCACAGTTACAAGACACATGTCGTATCAAGTAGACTGTATAAAGTTGCAACTGGTGGAAAGACACTGACTACAGAACTACATGCTGACTACTTAGTAAGAGAAAACTGATCTTAAAACAAGCACATTAACACTGTCCTGAAGTAAAACAGAGTTTGCAAAGTAATCCTTGGGTTAGGAGTTCTTAAACTTGCAAAAAAAGAAAAGCTCTTTTTTACATTATGCTAAGACAAAAACCAAAAATTAAAATTTGCTATGAAAATGAACTCAGCAAGCATGACTACAAGGCACTGCTATAGCTGCTTAGAATTTACCTGACAATCTCAACAGCAAAACGAGTAAAACACTGCACATTCAATATTCTATTTGCTTAGAATATTGGAATAAAGTTTCATAATCCAGTTGGTAATCTTAAATTATTTTTTAAATGCAGCTACCCACTAAACTTTGTTGATGTGTTTAAAAAAGAATCCCAAAATCTCCAGCTACTTAAAAGCTTAAATCTGATTGATTTACCTAAATAACAAAATATTGCAAGTCACTGATCTCAACAGTAACTTTGTCATACCAGAGACTGATCTGGCTTACTTATTGACAAAAGAGGTCTCTCTTATTTGAAAGCATTTATTCCAGGTATGGAATAAAGAAAAAAAATTTTTTTGCTAGTGTTTAAACACTTACATAAGCACTACAAATGTAAATACTAGAAAATTTCAAATCAACCAAAGGTTTTGCCGTATTGGAAACTTTTTCTATAAAATGGAAACATTGCTAACATTTTCTTCATGCTCTAGGAGCTATTCCTTTTTGTTACTAGTAAATCCTAATGATACGCAATGATTTAGGAAAACATTTTAAATGGTACAAAATATCTAACCTAACATTATGGCTGCTTTTCTGCAGTATTTTGTTAAAGATTATACTTTGTACAGTACTAGAACATTTACTTAATAAGGTTATTTTAGGTATAAGTGTGGAAGACAACATAGGATAGGGGAACTCTAAACCACTTAGCTATTATAAGACGTCGGAAAGAAAGTAATGTTGGTAGAAGGAAAAACAAAGCAAACAATCTCCCCTGACACCCTGCAAACTCTGGACTGAAACATTTATAGAATACTAATAATTCTTCCTACCAGCATTTTCTGAAATAAATTATTCAACGGCAAGAATGGATATGCTATAACAAAACTGAAATGTTCATTACTCCATACTTCACCTTGTATTCATAAAACATTAATGACAGCTTATATGCTAAAAACATGTCAGTCTTAAGCCTTATAATCAGATTAACTACTTAGTTCAATATAAAACCCTCTACACATAAAAAAATATTACAATCACCAAATTTGTTACAGTGTAGACTTTAAGAAACATTTAGAAGTTTTTAGCTATCTTAGTTTAATATATCTTTTGTAAATATAAAAATATGTCACAAATTTACTGCCCATCATAGAACTAGTCAATCATTTAAAAATATTAACATTAAAAATAATGAAATAGGCCCTGGCCAGTTGGTTCAGTGGTAGTGTATCGACCCAGTATATGGAAGTCCGGGTTTAATTCCTGGTCAGGGCAGACAGGAGAAGCGAACATCTGCTTCTCTACCCCTCCCCCTCTCCCTTCTATCTCTTTCTTCCTCTCCCACAGCCATGGCTCGGTTGCAGCAAGTTGGCCTAGGCACTGAGAATGACTCCATGGCCTTGCCCCAGGTGCTAAAATAGCTCGGTTGAAAAGCAATGGCGCAACGGCGCCAGATGAGCAGAGCATCACCCGGTAGGGGGCTTGCCAGGTGGATCCAGGTCAGGGCACATGCAGAAGTCTGTCTCTGCCTCCCCACTTCTCACTTAAGAATGAATGAGTGAATGAATGAATGAATATATATAAATTATATATATATGTAATATATATACACATAAATAAATAAATGGAATCAATTTTTAAATCAAATGCATGTGAATTACATAATGGTGACCTAAGCCCATTTTTAAAATGAAAATAAGTTTTATTTTTAAACGCTAATTCACAGATGTCTTACAAGTGAACTTAACATTTCTTTAAAGAATTTTATAATGTATTGATTTTACAGAGAGAGGAGAATGGAGCGAGAAGTTATCAACTCATAGTTGCTTCACTTTAGTTGTTCATTGATTGCTTGTCCTATGTGCCTTGACCAGGCAAGCCCAGGGTTTTGAACTGACAACATCAGCATTCCAGGTCGACACTTTATCCACTGCACCACCACAGGACAGGCTTAACACTTCAATAAAGGCATAATTTCTTATAACATTAAGGAATGACTTGGGGGTTCCTAATATATCACTCGTTTTCACATGTTAAGGCTCAGCCTTTCGTATCATCAAGCCACTTTAATAATTAAAGTATCCATAAAAGTCCTTACCAAATTTATGCTTCCTGTAGGAGATCCATTAAAAGATTCTGTGGAAAGGGAAATTCAACTTAGTACATTGTAAAAAACTTCTGAAACAGTTGCTTAATTTAAGGTTCCAATACCAAAACTGACAGTCAGCCAAGCCAAGACATAACAGAACAGTAAGAATATTGTCATACACTACTACCAAACACCTGTTCTCTTATGCTCCATGCTTTTCCAAGTCAGGAATTTCAGTGAAAATATATACAGTATACAGGGTGGAGCTAAAGCAGGTTTACAGTTGTTCACATGAAAATTAATACAGTAATTAATAAATAATAATACAGGCCCTGGCTGGTTGGCTCAGTGGTAGAGCATCTGCCTGGCGTTTGGAAGTCCCGGGTTCAATTCCTGGCCAGGGCACACAAGAAAAGTGCCCATCTGCTTCTCCACCCTCCCTCATCTTCTTTCTCTCTATCTCTCTCTTCCCTCCTACAGCCAAGGTTTCACTGGAGCAAAGTTGGCCCAGGCACTGAGGATGGCTCCATGGCCCATCTGCCTCAGGTGCTAGAATGGCTCCAGTTGCAATGGAGCAACACCCCAGATGGGCTGAGCATCATCCCCTGGTGAGCATGCCAGGTGGATCCTATCAGGCGCATGTGGAAGTCTGTCTCTCTGCCTCCCTGCTTCTCACCTCAGAAATATACAATAATAATAATAATGATAATACAAGAATAAACTTTCACGTACTCACTACTATAAACCTACTTTTGCCCCAAACTGTATGTACAGACACTAAATACGGATGTACTATACTATAAACTCAAGGTACAGTAAATTTTATTAGCTCCCATAGAAGTACTCCTTAAAAGAAATCTTCCTTAATTATAAAATCAAATCCAGTTAAAAGATTATTCTAATTTTACAAATAAGATAGAGTATTAATTTTAAAAACCAAGATATTACATGAATAATCAATACAAAAATTATTAAAATTCAAATGCAAACACCTGTAACTAGATTATTCTTAGAGTACTTGGAAAGTAAAATCTCACCGATAAACTGGGGGTGGGAGTGGGCAGAGGAGAAGGGAGGCTAGGACACTTCCGGAGCAGAGGGACCGCTAGAAGCACTGCTCAACACCCAAAAGATAGGGTTTTTCTCCCACCCAAGCAGTCCCTTTCATAAATCTATTCATAAGTAAATGATTATAATTAAAGCACTCTCAAACTATTACTTAGTCAAATCTTGCCTATTTGTTTAGCAGAACACACCAGAAGGTTTATCAAGCCCTAGATATTTAATCAGAATTTAGCAAGTATTTCTGAACAGGATCACAAGTAAAATCGTCACTGGGCCTAAGAATCAGGAACATTGTGCTCTTATAAGGGCTGCCTCTCTATTTTTTTCCTCACTGACTGAGGGAGGGAGAGGAAGGGCAGAGGGAAAGGGAAAGACAGAAGTTTGAAGGAGCCATCCTCAGTGCCCGGGGCCAAAGCGCTCAAACCTTTTGAGCCATAGCTGTGGAAGGGGAGGAGAGAGAGAAAAAGGGGAAGGAGAGGGTTAGAAAAGCAGATGGTCGCTTCTCCTGTGTGCCCTGACCTAGAATCGAACCTGGGACTTCCGCATGCTGGGCAGATGCTCTATTGCTGAGCTAACTGGCCAGGGCTCAACTGATTGCTCCTAATAAGTACCCTGACTGGGGATCAAATCTGGGACCTCTGTGTCAGGACATTAAGCCACCTGGCCAAGGCCTCCCACTATTCTTTACTGACTATTCTTTTTTTGTAACAGAGAGAAAGACAGAGAGAGGGACAGATAGAGACAGACAGGAAGGGAGAGAGATGAGAAGCATCAATTCTTCATTGCGGCTCCTTAGTTTCATTAGTTGTTCATTGATTGCTTTCTTACATGTGCCTTGACGGGGGCTGGGGGTTGCAGCAGAGCGAGTGACCCCTTGCTCAAATCAGTGACCCTGGGCTCAAACCACCAACCTTGGGGTCAAGCCAGAGACCATGGGGTCATGTCTATAACCCGATGCTCAAGCCAGCGACCCTGCCCTCAAGCTGGTGAGCCCATGCTCAAGCCCAATGAGCCCGCACTCAAGCCAGTGACCTTGGGGTTTTGAACCTGGGTTCTCTGCGTCCCAGTCAGATGTTCTATCTACTGTGTCATGACTTGGTCAGGCCCACTATTCTTAAAAAACTGATTATTTACTACCAATAAAAGCTTTTATTTGTGTTTTAGTTAATAAATCATTTTTCTTTTCTTTTAACACATTCTTTTTTTAAAATTTTTATTTATTTATTCATTTTAGAGAGGAGAGAGAAAGGGAGAGAGAGAGAGACAGAGAGGGAGAGAGACAGAGAGGGAGAAAGGGAGAGAGAGAGAAGAGAGAGACAGAGAGAGAAGGTGGGGAGGAGCTGGAAGCATCAACTCCCATATGTGCCTTGACCAGGCAAGCCCAGGGTTTCGAACCGGGGACCTCAGCATTTCCAGGTCGACATTTTATCCACTGCACCATCACAAATATTGATAAATCATTTTTCATATATAATTACATTTAAATCTGACAATGACTCAGAAGATATTTATTATGAGAAGACCAATAACCCAGATTCACAGCTGAGAAAAAAGAGGTTTAAAGAAATTGTTTGGCTAACATCACACAGGTAATAACTAGGAGGACAGAAGTAAAATGTAAATATTCTATCTTACAATCTGCTTTTCTTATTATATAAACTGATAGCAACCTCTGAAAAAACTAAAGGCTGGAATAAATGATCGCTGTAGCTTCTTCCAGCTCATACTATACAGGATTTGAAATATGGTAAAATAAAAAAGAAAAACACTTTACTTTTTTGTTTTATAAAGCTTTATAGTTAATGGTACACTGTTAGAAGTACACTTTACAGTTTATGGTACATTGGTACACTTGCTATTTCCACTTAATCTCAATCCTATAGTTAGTCACGAATATTATTACCCACAAAAATATTTGCATGACCAAACTCAAAAAGCATTCTTCTTTAAGAATTCAAAGCTAATAGGAGGTATACATTCTAACCTGTTATGAAATTTTCAACATTTAAATTTAGAATGGTGACTAAGCTTTGTCATTCATTTATAGATTTTGTAAATACAGTAAACACAATTTGTATTTGGACTTGAAGAACATTTTTTTTATCTTTTCTGAAAGGTCTTTTATTTGGTAAGCAGAATATATAGAAACACACACACACTCACACACACACAATATATGCCACCTACCTCCATCACCATCATCTGAGCCTCTGAAACTAGGATCTTTCAACATATCCAGCTCAGCTAACATGCGCACATAAAGTGCATTCTGTCTAAAGGAAGGATAAAATCTTTCATCTCGTAGCATCAATTCATATACCTATTGAATAAATAACAATATTCAATCATTAATACAGGTAATGTACTGATTTTCACTAAGAAGGTGTTACCAAAGCTAGACTGCGGTTTTACTACAATGAATCAAAGGCTCCCTATGCACAAGGTGCCAGCAATAAGACCAGTCAGAGCTAGCGTTTCCTTCCACCTGCCTGCACTGACTGCACTGAAAAGGGTCCCACCCAACACGTCACATGACAGCAGGTTTCACACAACGTCCTAGGAAGCAGTGCTCTATAAAAACGACAGCCACCTAAAGGCTCAAGGCACATTAAAATAAAAGTGAGTGACGATATTTATATACATCATCAATTCATTAAATTCTAAGACTGTGTATCTGGGTCTGTAGTTAGATTCAAATAAAATAGCCTACAATAAGCATTTTCCTCATTTGTTAAATAAATAAATACATAAATAAATACATAAATAAATAAATAAAACAGCCTACTTTTTTCTGTAATTGGTAAGTATTATTACCATAATTCATCTGTTTAGTTATGTTTTTTATAATTTTCAATAACCTTTTAAAAAACAAATTACATGCATATGGAAATATACATTTTTTTCAAGAAAGAGATAATAAATGTTGTATATAATACCTTTCTTTGAATGTCATCAAAGATTTCAGGAGTTGGATCTTCATGATTCAAAGTATCTGCTAATTTTGCTACCAAATAATCATCAACAGTAACTCTTGGAGATGCCTAATAAACAGAAAAATAATAGTAATTATCTTTGGAATTTCTCAATACAAGTTAAGCATTGATAGTAGGAGAATTAAATAATGGAATCACATTACTGAAAGAAATGGCAGAAAACGCTTGGTTTGTAAATGACAACTTGATATTTAAGAAGGCTGAAATAAGAGAGAATCTCCTCTTCAGTGTGTCCTATAGAAGCCTAGTAGACAAACACTGACTCAGTCTGCAAAATGGAGATACTACTACATAATGAAATTGTAACAACTGAAAGAGATAGATACAAGCCAGACAAGCACAATGTCACATAGGAAATCTATCATTAGGAGCTGGTTTTTAATTCAGTAATTCTGGATGGGTATTTAATATAACTGCCAAAATAATAAGTCATTTGTTACTTCTCATTTAACATTACAAACAATCCTTTTGAATGCTCTTTAAAAGAGCGACCCTTATTCTAAATTTGGTTTTATAACACTGCAGTAAAGTTCCACTGTGCTGAGGAAAAAAGTGTCTGAAAAGTTAATCTGCTCCAACAACGTCCAAAATCTGATGTTCAATGTGAAAAATTCCTTTACGGAAAGAAAAAAATTCTGAACAGCTAGAAATATGGTCATCTTTGGGATGTCAACTTTCAATTTTTAGTTCTGAAGGCTCTGGAGAGTCAACGAGTGATAAGGATGGTAACTCTTAGGGAAACACCGGAAGAATGCATTGTTTAAATAATTCTCCATGCTCTCCAATACAGTGTCTAAGGAACACAATCATTATCTATCAGGAGGAGAAAAGAAGAAAAAGTAAATAGCAGGACATAAATATGTAGAAAAAGGGCTACAGAACTGCTAATGCTCCTCTGTTAACTCGATATTCTTGTTAGTAAACCCAAGTAGGTTGTGTGGTGGCTGTTTCTTTTGGGGGCAGAGGGGCAGAGTGCTTATCTGTTGTTGTGTATAGGAGGATGTGGGGTGGGCGTGTGTGTGTTTTCCCTGAAACACACAACCCTGTGTAGGTGACAAAGACTAAAGAACATGGTGTTAGTTGGTTTTGCTCTTTCATTTGCCCTCTAAGCTCACTAAACTGAGTTTCTGGGAAATAATAAGGGACAAATTTGAAAACAGCATTCTATATTTATTTAGTTTAATTTTCCCTATACACTCAGGTAGAGAATTGGATTAGGCTCTTTGCTATAGGGTGACCAACACTTTCAGAGAGCTATTATGAGTCACAACTTACCAGATAGCCCCACTCAAAAAAAGTAATACAGAGCCTGACCTGCGGTGGCGCAGTGGGTAAAAGCATCGACCTGGAACACTGAGGCCGCTGGTTCGAAACCCCGGGCTTCCCTGGTCAAGGCACATATGGGAGTTGATGCTTTCTGCTCCTCCCCCTTCTCTCTCTGTCTCTCTGTCTCTCTCTCTCTCTCTGTGTCTCCTCTCTCTAAAATGAATAAATAAAAATCTAAAAAAAAAAAGTAATACAGAATATTTGTGCTAGTTATATAAATTAATAGGTATTATAGCACAGCCATCAAAAGTACTGGAGTATAAAAAATAAAATAGGAGCCCTGGACGGTTGGCTCAGCGGTAGAGCGTTGGCCTGGCACGTGGAAGTCCCGGGTTTGATTCCTGATCAAAGCACACAGGAGAAGGACCCATCTGCTTCTCCACCCTTCCCCCTCTCCTTCCTCTCTCTCTCTTCCCCTCCCGCAGCCAAGGCTCCATTGGAGCAAAGTTGGCCCCGGAGGGCTGAGGATGGCTACACAGTCTCCACCACAGGCGCTAGAATGCCTCCAGTTGCAACGGAGCAATGCCCCAGATGGGCAGAGCATCGCCCTCTGGTGGCCATGCCGGGTGGATCCCAGTTTGGCTCATGCTGGAGTCTGTCTCTCTGCCTCCTCACTTCTCACTTCAGAAAAATACAAAAAAAAAAAAAAAAAAAGGAATTTCTGTGGATTAGGAAAAAAAGAACTGGAGTATGAGTAATATTGAATCTTGGGCATTTTTGTGTCCATATTCATGGCATTAGTCTTCAGTTTTCTAAAATGATGTCTTTGTCTGGCTTTGGTATCAGATTGACACAGGCCTCATAAAATGAGATGAAAAGTTTTTCTTTTTTCCTTTATATTGTAGAAGAGTTTGTGAAATACTGATATTTCTTCTTGAAATGTCTGATAGAATTCACCAGTGAAACCATGTAGGCCTCAGCTTTTCTTTGTGAGATGATTTATAATTACTAATTAAAATTCTCTATTCATTAAATATACATTCTATTTCTTGAGTCAGTTTGGCAATTTGCATTTTTCCAGGAATTTGTCTATTTCATTCACATTCTCTAATGTATTGTCAAAGCTGTTTACATATTTGCTTTTAGTCCTTTTAAATTCTATAGGGTTCGTGGTGATGGCTCTTCTTTCATTCATGATTTTAGTGGTCATTCATTATTTCTTGGCCAATCTAGCTACAGGATTGTTACTTTTGTAGTTCTTTTCAAAGAATGAACTTTGGTTTTATTGATTTTTATCACTGTTTTTCTCTTCTCTATTTCACTGATTTCCATTCTGATCATTATTATTTCCTTCCTTGTGTTGCCTTGGGATGATTTTGCTTCACTTTTTCTAGATTTTTAAGGTGAGAATACAGATTGTTGACTAGAGATCTTTCTTTTTTCTATTTAGGTATTTTAAAGCTACACTTTTCTCTCTAAGCACAACTTTAGTTGCACCCCATACACTGTGTCATTGTGTTTTCATTTACATTCAATTCAGGAAAGTTTCTAATTTCCTTCTGATTGCTTTTTGATCTGGAGACTATAATGTCTACCAGAAAGTTCTGTCCGTTTCTATCACAAGTTTCGACACATAAGCACATGTTTATTTGGCACATGTGTGCCTCTCTATTTTTATCACTTAATGTATACATACTGATGTAGCAAATTAACTTTAACAAAGTTGATTCATGTTAGTTTTATGTGTGAAGCAATAGTGTACCCATGGCTACTGATAAAGTTCATTTATGCCACTGTAATTTTTACGAATTTCAACAAGGAAGAAATGCTACAGAAGCATGTCTGTCGCATCCACCATATTCCCCAGACTTAGCACACTCCAACAATCACTTGTTTTTGTCCTTACAAAATGAAGAAGATATCAAACAAGCACTGGTTCAATTTTTCACATCAAAAGATAAAACATTTTTCAAAAATGGGATATACAAATTGCCCTCACACTGGCAAGAAATCATTAATAATAATGGCAATTATATTATTTAATGAAGTTTATTAACAGTAAGAAAAATTTGTATTTTGTTTTATTCCAAAAACAGACAGAACTTTCCGGTAGACCTTATATTTAGATAGGTACTGTTTACTGTTCAAATATGTATAGGTTTCCCAAAATCTTTCTGTTGTTGATTTCCAATTAGTTCTACTATAAGAAAAGGACATGCTTTGCATGATTTCAGTACTTCTAAATTAAGAGTCGTTATACAGCACACGGTCTATTCTGGAGAATGTTCCATGTGTACTTGATAATAATGTGTATTCTGCTACTGTTATGGCAAGTATTCTATAGATGTGAAAGGTCTAATTAGTATATAGTGTTAATTCTTGGATATCCAGGGTGATTTTTAAAATTAATTGTTCTATTAATTAATGAAAGTGGATATTAAAGTCTTAAACTATTATTGCTGAATTATCTACTTCTCTCTTCAATTGTGTCAGGTTTTTTTTTTCATCTATGTGGAGGCTTTTTATAATTGGTTTATCATAGTGATCAATTAACCCTTTATTATAGTATTATAAAATGTTCTCTAGTAACAATTTTTGTCTTAAAATCTATTGTCTAGCCCTGGCCAAATAGCTCATTTAGTTAGTGTGTCGTCTTGATACACAAAAGTTGCAAGTTCGATCCCCAGTCAGGGCACATATAGGAACAGATCAATGTTTGTCTTTTTTCTCTCTTCCCCTTCTTCTCTCTCTAAAATCAATCAATAAAAATTTTTTAAATCTATTATTTATTACTAATAAAGCCATTTCAGCTGTTTTGGTAACTGCTTGCATGATTTGTCTTTTTCCATCTTTTTACTTTCAATTATTGTGTCTCTGAATCTAAATTGTGTGTGACTTTGAATCTCGACTTTGTCATTTACTATTTTCATGATCTTAGCTAAATTAATTCAATTTTCTAAACATTAATTTCTTCACTTACAAAATGCAGATAGTAAACACAGTAACACTGTTGCCTGGGTTAAATGAGTCAATGTTTGTGAAGTAGATGTGCCTAGATAAGTAATGTATAAGTATGATAAAGATTATTATTAATGATACTGTAAAAGAAGATAAGAACACAGTAACCAAAATATATCCTCACTTTTTCTGATAAATACTGTTCATAAATTCCAACGGCAGCTGCTCTTAAAAGACCTTTGGTTTGGTTGGTTTGTTGTTTCCCATCTTTCTGACGACTTAACAGGACTTCTAGCTGCTGCTGGGCTGTAACCCGGTACCCCTCCACTGTCATCCAGAAGAAGAGATGGGCCTGGCCTCCAGTTTGCTGCATGAAATCTGCCAGACGAAATCCATACAACACAGATATTAATGTCACACATTTCTGGGTGCATGCAGCTGTACGACAAGTTAAGAAGGATTAAAGTTTCAAATAGTTAAAATTCTATACTTGATAATGTTTAACAAATGTTTGAGGTAAAAATATAGTTACATCATGAATTACTTAAGCTAAAAAGACCAGTTACATAGGAAATACAATTAAAAGCACATTAAAAAAGTAAATCTCATTTTGCATCATAATCTCTAGGGGGTAAAACTGCTACACAAGGCTTCACAAGAAATAAACTATTTCACCAACATTCAGTTCTTTTTCCTCAATAAAGATTATTAATCATAATATGTCTTAATATTTTCTAAAATATTAAAAATAAGGATTGAACTTTTTAATAAATCATGCATTTGTGTTTTTGATCATAAAAAATAAGAATCAGGAAGTTTTGCTGAAAATGACCTCCAAATAAAAGCAATTCTGATGTAATAGTAATAAAATTAATAAATATATATATATTAAAAAGATATAAAAACAAAGTCCCTCCCATTCATACACAAAAATGATACAAACAAGTTATATATACCATGTACCCTGAAAAGTACTCTTCCTCAAATAATTTATAGTACTTTCTCCTAGGGTTTATTTTAAAAGTACTTTAGCAAACACACATTCGACTTATAACAAGCATTTATTTCTTCAAAAACAAAATAAATCTCTACCTCTATGTTTTCCAGTGAAAAAGAAACATTTCAGAGAATGGGGGAAGAGAGGAGACAGATATGGCAAGCTTAAAATTAAGTATTTAAAATATTTAATAATAGGCCTGGCTGGTTTGGCTCAGTGGTAGAGTATCAGCCAGGTGTGTGGATGTCCTGGGTTCAATTCCCAGTCAGGGCACACAGAAGAAGCAACCATCTGCTTCTCCATCCCTCCTTCATTTTCTTCTTCTCTCTCTCTCTCTCTCTTTCTCTCTCTCTCTCTCCCCCTCCTGCAGCCATGGCTCTTGATTGGCTCAAGCACACTGGCCTCAGGCACTGAGGATGGCTCCATGGAGCCTCCACCTCAGGTGCTAAATGGTCCCAGATGGGCAGAGCATCAGCTGCAGACAGGGGTTGCCAGGTGGATCCTAGTTGAGTTGCACATGGGAGTCTGTCTATCTACCCTCCTCTCACTTGGAAAAGAAGAATGAATGAATGAGATTTAAAAATATTCACAATTATTAAAAATTTCCAGGGTTATTTCCATAGAACGGCTTTGCCTACCCATGAAAAACTGTAGTGCAACGTTGTCTACAAGGATGCTGTCCAGAGGGACTGTGCAGAGTTTCCCGAAGTTTGCTGCTAGTTTCACAGTATTTATTTCCTATAAGGAAAAGTAAACGTAGGTTAAGATTTCATCTATTCACTAATTAGGTTTAAGATTTTCATATAAAACCAATTAACTGACAAAGACACACTTATATACAAACATACACACATATATGACAAATGTGGGCCTCAAGTAATGTGTTAAAATTAATCTAGCAAACTAAACTCTTTAAAAAATGTCTTCTACTCCTTAAGAAAAATTGCAAAATTACAAGACCAGAGAGTCATGAATAAATATGCAAAATAGAAAACAGCGCAAATAGTGACTATACTAAAACTAAAGGTAATTTTAAAATGTGCTTTCCTGTCTTACAGCCCCAAATCTCTGCTCAACATTACAGTAAAACTTTTCCAAACAGCTAACAATAATTACTGTTTCTAATTCATCTCTTCCCATTTCCTCCTGGACTGACTTATCAGGGTTTCTCTCCATTATTCCACCAAAGTGGTATCATCAGATCTTCAGTAATCAATCCCCTTTGCGGCACACCCGACAGGCAATTCTAAGTTTCCTCTTTTTTTTTTTTTTTTTTGGTATTTTTCTGAAGTTGGAAATGGGGAGGCAGTCAGACAGACTTCCGCATGTGCCTGACCGGGATCCACCCGGCACGCCCACCAGGGGGCGATGCTCTGCCCATCTGGGGCGCCACTCTGTTGCAACCAGAGCCATTCTAGCACCTGAGGCAGAGGCCATGGAGCCATCCTCAGCGCCCGGGCAAACCTTGCTCCAACGGAGCCTTGTCTGCGGGAGGGGAAGAGAGAGACAGAGAGGAAGGAGAGGGGGAGGGGTGGAGAAACAGATGGGTGCTTCTCCTGTGTGCCCTGGCCGGGAATCGAACCCGAGACTTCCGCACGCCAGGCCGACGCTCTACCACTGAGCCAACCAGCCAGGGCCCTAAGTTTCCTCTCATTCGACTTACTTATAGCCTTTGACGTACCTGGTCTCTCACTTCTTTAAACACTTTTTACACTTGGCTTCTAGAATATCACACTCTCAGGTTTTCCTTCAATCTCACCAGCCACTTACCCTGTATCTTTGGGTAGATCACCTACTTTGTCTTTAACTCTAGTAACTGAAGTGCCTCAAGACTGAGTTCTTGGTATCTTCTTACTTACACTCATTCTTTTAGGTAACCTCATCCACTCTCTTAACTTTAAACAAAGAGCTGATAAACCTGAGGATTGCCAAAGTTATGTTTCTCAATAAACTTCCCTTTGAACTTGAGTTTACCATGAGCATGTCTACTTGAATGTTGAACAGTGATCTCACACTAAAATATCCAAAACGCTTCAAAACCTCCTTCTTCCTTAGTTTTATCCATTTTAGTAAGAGCAATACTATTCATGCAGTTTCTCAAAACAAAAAATCTACAAATCAACCCTGAGTCTTTTTAAGTTTCTCATCCCATATTTAATTCATTAGCAAAGCCTGTTAGCACTATATCCAGTCTCTAACTCTTCTCACAACCTCTCAGATAGCCCTACTGGACTAAAGCAGGATCTTGTAAGTGATGTCTTAGTTCCTATTCTTGCCCCCACTACTCCATCACAATTTACTCATCACAAAGAGCTGAAGTAATTATTTTATTTCAAAAATCAGATCACATCACACACCCAGGAAAATCTCCAATGGATTCCTATCACGATCAGAATCTTAAAAAAAAAGAAAAAAAAAAGGCTTACTCTCACAGCTAAAACCACATATAACTAACCTCCAAGGTTCCTTCTCCAATCTCGTTCCTGCTACAGCCCCTCTCACTCATTCCACACCAGCCACACTGGCCTCCTCGAACTCACCCACCGCCTTCCTATCTCGGGCCTTTGCCTTTGTCCTTCCTTTGCCTGAAACTTTATTTTTAAAAAAATAAAAGAAGTCACAGGACTCTCATGTTTATTCAAGCCTCCCTATGCTCACATGTCACAAATCTCAGAACCTAGAGAAACACTTCAGTCTCCATACTTCTACTTTGCTTTATTCTTTCATATTCTACCTATATTTTACTTTTTTTTTAACATATCAATGTACTTACTGGCTTTTTTGACTCTGTAACTAAAATGTAAGCCCCATTAAGAGAGATTTTGTCACCCTGGCTAGATGGCTCAGTGGTAGAGCGTCGGCCTGGCATGCAGGAGTCCCGGGTTCGATTCTTGGCCAGGGCACACAGGAGAAGAGCCCATCTGCTTCTCCACCCCTCCCTCTCTCCTTCCTCTCTGTCTCTCTGTTCCCCTCCTGCAGCCAAGGCTCCATTGGAGCAAAGTTGGCCCTGGCACTGAGGATGGCTCCATGGCCTCTGCCTCAGGCGCTAGAATGGCTCTGGTTGCAAGAGAGCATCACCCCCTGGTGGGCGTTCAGGGTGGATCCCGGTCAGGCGCATGCGGGAGTCTGTCTGACTGCCTCCCCATTTCCAACTTCAGAAAAATACAAAAAAAAAAAAGAGAGAGAGAGAGATTTTGTCTATTAGCTGAATATACAATGGTGCCCCATGCTCAAAATTCAATAAATGTTGAATTGTGGCTAAATAAAAGTGATAAAAGTGGGTAAATAAATCAATCAAAAAATAAAATAAAATGTTTAATTACTCTAGCATTTTTCAGGCAGTGTTTCAATCTCTTTAGCTGGGTTTTACAAATACTTATACTACATTGTATAAGAGAAGTTGTTTTCTGAAAGTTCTTTTGTAGAGTTCTGCATTGGTTAATATCCTGCTTTTTTTATTTGCTAGATATTTAAAATTTTATTTTTATATTATATTTGACACACAATATTATATTAGTTAAAAGTATTCAATGTAGTGACTAGACATTTATACACCTTATGATGTGATCTATGTCTGGTAATATAATCATTTGCCCACGTACTTAGTTCAGTATTACTGACTATATTCCCTGTGCTCTGTTACTTCTCTGTCACTTATTGTAAAACTAGTAGTTTGTACTTCTTAATCCCTTCACCTAGCCTCCTGCCCTGCTAAACATTTTAACAAAAAGTATTTATAACTATATGTTAACTCAAAAGAACTTTACTTACTTTGCCTGACTGCAACCGCTGTATTCTTGAGTCACATACTTTCTTTACAAATAATAAGCTATTTATTTGATTTTTGATAGTGTTGATATCTAAAAATAAACAAATTAGTTATGAACTAGAAAATGGTAGTGTTATATGTAAAATACTTTAAACATGCACTTATTGTAATTTAACATGAAAACCAATGCATAGAGCAATTATTTTACTTACTAAATGAAATAATCTAAAATTTTATAGTAAAATTATTTAAATTTAAACCACGCTAATTCTCTTTACTTTAGCAATAAGTGTAATAACAGTCTCACATTCAAAAATGATACTACCTTATTGTTAGCATATGTTATCATGATAAACCAGATTTCAATTTAAAGTAAAAAAACTAATAGGATAAAATGACATTTAGGAACATTATAGTTTTCGTTGAAGATACAAAAATCAATAAAGAAACAAGACATTCTTTTACATAAAGTACTTACCATCACCAGCTGTATCTAGAGATCGAAGATACTGTAATTCTTCTACTGCCTTATCTCTGACTGCTTCTAGCTCTCCAATATTGTCACTCAATTTAATAATGTTCATAAAGGCCTCATAGTTGCAATTAGAATCACGGATCTGAAAAATAAATTAAATAACAAGTAGGAGGGGGACTCTCTTAAGGAAAAACAGAATACTGAGTGTCTCCAATGTAACATCCCCAATGCTACTACAAATCAAAATGGAAATCTCTGTCCTTAAATTCCCCTGGGTCACACACCATAAACGGAGTAGGTAAATGAGACTGGTGGTGACGGAGGGCAGACCAGTAAGGTACATGAAATGCCCTCATGGTCATTCGAAGTGAAATGAAAGTTACTGGAGGATTTTAAACAGAAGAGTGGAATTCTCTGACCTAAACTGAACAATCACTGTGATGATATGAACATCTATTATTTTTCTCTAGTCACATGTTTAAGAATAGGAATAGAGTAGACGGACAGGTTAAGTTGGACTTAACCAGAGTGTGCTTTCACCAATACAGTGAGAGAGAGCAAAGGTGGTTCAGGAGGTTGTGCAGAGAATAACCATTATGAACTCCAGTAAAATATAAACCAAGTAAAGCAGTAAGAGGAGCTATGAAACTGTAGCAGACTTGGAATATACTACCATCATTTTTTAATGGATGCATACTACTCCATTGTATCACTACACATAATTTATCAAACTAATCCTCTATGTGAGACACTTAAATTGCTTGCAATTTTTTAGTATTATAAGCAGTGTTGCCATCAGTGGCCTTAAATGTTGCAAACCTGATTACCACTTTAAGAATAAACAGCACTATTCCTAGCCAAAGGGAATACAATACATTCTTAAAAATTTTTAATTACATGGGCACGCATATTTTTAAAGCTCTTGGTAGGGCCTATACTCTATAAAAGTTGACAAAGAAAAGAAGAATCAAGTTCTGTGACCTCCAAGAAAGGATCTAACTTTAAAGAATACTAATCATCTCTAGACACGGGCAGTAAAATATCTTTTTAAATTTAAATAAATAGTAACAGCAACCAAATTGCAAAAATTGAGAGAGAGAAAAAGAGAGACAGTAAGGGAGAGAAGCATCAACTTATTGTTCCACTTAGGTGTGCATTGATTGCTTCTCACATGTGCCTTGACCAGTGGATCAAACCAGCAATCTCAGGCTCAAGCCAGCAATCTCAGGGGTCAAACCAGAAACCCAGAGCTCAGGCCAGCAACCTCAGTATAGCTAGTGACCTCAGGCTCGAGCTAGCAACCCTGTGCTTACACGCGTGACCTCAAACTCAAACCGGCAGCCCCAGGATTGAACCAGTGACCACAGATTCCAAACCAGCAACCTTAGCATTCTGGGTTGACACTCTATCCATTATGCCACCATCAGTCAGGCTTATCAACATACTTCTTAAAGAGAATTTAGCTAATACATTCGATATGTTGGTATAGAGATAGTGGAAATATAAAAATTACCTTCAGATACATTTTTTAAAATTACTTTAATAAATTGTTGCCTAATGATCCTAACCTCCAAATACTATTGCTACATTTTAAAAAACTATTTTAAAGAGCTGTAATTTAGAAAGTACAACCTAAAACTGTATAATTTTATTAACCAATATCACCCCAATTAATTCAATTAAAATAAAAAGTACATACCATCCATATGATATATTGATTAATATAATCAGGATCACTGAGTTGATTTATTAATGGAAGAAGAATTCCTCGTGCAAGGATTTCCTAAAAAATAAAAAAACAAAAATTTTAATCTAATATACTTCTTTTTTTTCATTTTTCTGAAGCTGGAAACAGGGAGAGACAGTCAGACAGACTCCCGCATGCGCCCGACCGGGATCCACCCAGCACGCCCACCAGGGGCGATGCTCTGCCCACCAGGGGGCGATGCTCTGCCCATCCTGGGCGTCGCCATGTTGCGACCAGAGCCACTCTAGCGCCTGAGGTAGAGGCCACAGAGCCATCCCCAGCGCCCAGGCCATCTTTGCTCCAATGGAGCCTTGGCTGCGGGAGGGGAAGAGAGAGACAGGAAAGTGCGGCAGAGGGGTGGAGAAGCAAATGGGCGCTTCTCCTGTGTGCCCTGGCTGGGAATCGAACCCGGGTCCTCCGCACACTAGGCCGACACTCTACCGCTGAGCCAACTGGCCAGGGCCTAATATACTTCTTAAATTAAGAGCATAATATAAATCCCCTAACACAATGCTATTACTTAGGTAAAGTACAATACACATAAAAATAAAACTTGATAACCAACATGTTTATAAACAGATGAGCTAGTATACCACAGTTAAAATAAATTAAGTAGTTGAGATGAAGCTGCCTATATCAACATGAACACATCTCCCCAACAACACCTAGAGTTGAATGGAGCAAAGAAAAGCTATCTCTAGTATATTAGTATTTCTGTCAAAAGTTGGCAAAATACGGCAGTATAAATAATTATGGATTTATTTATATTAAGAGTATAAAAACAAAGAAGAAAAAGATACACATTAATTTTAGAATATAAGTTACCACCAAGAGAGGAATTGAGCAACTACAGTAAAATAGATATATTCTTTAATATATATTTTCTTTTATTTAGTGAGAGGAGGGGAGGCAGAGACAGACTTCCGCATGCACCCTGACTGGGATCCACCCAGCAAGCCCACTAGGGGGTGATGCTCTGCCTATCTGGGATGTTGCTCTGTTGTTCAGCAACTTCTTAGTGCCTGAGGCAGAGGCCATGGAGCCGTCCTCAGCACCCAGGGCCAACTCGCTCCAAATGAGCCATGGCTGCAGGAGAAGAGAGAGAGAGAGAGAGAGAGAGAGAGAGAGAGAGAGAGAAGCAAGAGGGGAAGGATGGAGAAGCAGATGGGAGCTTCTGTGTGCCCTAAATGGGAATCAAACCCAGAACATCCACATGCTGGGCAGATGCTCTACTACTGAGCCAACCAGCCAGGGCCTACAGTAAAATATTAACACTGATTAAATATGAGTAGTTGGTTCATAAATATCTTTTATAGCATTTTTCTATACTTATCTAAAATTTTCCCTAATAGAAATTTAAAATAAAATAATAATATATTAATACAATTATTCAATATTCTCTAGAACAGTGATTTTCAACCAGGGGTCTGCAGACCTATCTGCCAGAAATTTCATGCTAGTCCATGAAAGAGTTAACCATCCTGATGTTGTATAAAGATTATAGACCCAATGATCTTAGTCAAATTTGCTTATACTAAGGGTGATTTCTGCCTTTGCGGTCCCTCAAGTAATTCTATTTTCACTGGTTCCCAAGTGTAAAAAGGTTGTAAACTGCCTGACCTGTGGTGGCACAGTGGATAAAGCGTCGACCTGGAAATGCTGAGGTCGCCGGTTCAAAACCCTGGGCTTGCCTGGTCAAGGCACATATGGGAGTTGATGCTTCCAGCTCCTCCCCCCTTCTCTCTCTCCTCTCTCTCCCTCTCTGTCTCTCTCTCTCCCTCTCTCTGTCCTCTCTAAAAATGAATAAATAAAATAAAATAAAAATTAAAAAAGAAAAAGATGTTTATAAAAGGTTGTAAACCACTGCTCTAGAATATACCTTCCCATTCTTCCCAGCTGTTTATGCTCCTACCTATTCAAATTCTCCCCTTCCTTCAAGGACTGACTATAAAGTCAATTCTCCAATTAAATAAACCCTGACCATTTCAGCTCAAATTTTTATTTTTACTCGTATATTTAAAATACCCATATTCCCTATATTTATGGCATTTATCCTTACCATCCTCTATGTAATTCTATATCTTCTACTTCTCTAATACACTATAACTCTCTAGGAACCTTTGGTATATGAGTGAGACTAGTCAGTTGTTCTATTAGTTTAAGTACCTTCCTATTATTTACTCTATCTTCTCTAGGTCATTGTTTAAACATGGCAGGCATTAGATAAATAGGAAATGAATGGAAATAATGAAACTAAGTATTTAGTGCTTATCCTATTAATATATTTTCACCTGTATTTCATCTTTACTTCTTCATGACTGTAATATGTAAATTTATAAAACTCAATTTTTTAAGAATAGAAAAGCTAAATAGCTATGAACTTAACAGGATGTTTCTCTTTTCTAAGTAAAAGAATTATTTATCTATTCCTTGTTTCCAGATCTCTAATTTATCTGGGCCATTTTATAAAATAAGTTCATCGAAGGCAGCCTGCCTTCACTTTATCTCTGACAACTGTTAAACCATGATGAATTAATAATTTCAAATGGCACTAATAAAGGCTCTAATAACTTCCTGAAGTGTCTTGCAACATCTTACAGTCTCAATTTAGAAAGAATTGTTTATTCTTTCAATGTTAGCTTTGGTCTCTAACTTCTTAAAAATTATTTTTTGTATTTATATAATTTCTTCCTTCAAATTGTCTCTGGTCCATATACTCAGATCTTAAAACATACTTTGTAAGGAGAAAATTGATAAACAAAAAACTTCTTTTAAAGTTTCTTTTCAAAATGATTTAAAAAATACATAGGAAGGAATTTTAAACAAATTTAATGCTTCTCATTAGTTAATGCAATTAGTCGATTTGTTTTAGAAAACTACTTTGGTCTTCTAATTTGCCTCAAAACAATTTGGTTAGTCAAGATGTAAACCATATGACTCAACAATTCCCACATAGTTCTAGTGAGGCAAAGGATCCATACAAAGGAAAGAAGTCATCTTTAATCTATTATTTAATCTTAACTAGTCTTTGGGAAAAACTTGGATTTAATTACCAAGAAAAGAAAACTGATTAAAACCTATCAAATTAAAAGGAAAAAGAATACAGTGTTATATAATTATATTCAAATTCTACCAAAAAGAAATGAAATATTGATCTAAAAGAACAATCTATAGCAAAACACAGTTGCTCTTTAAACAATCCTGCTCATATTGAACTATTGAATATAACCTCATATAACAAGGCAGATCTTCATGGACAGATCCTAAGAGTTGATTAATCTTCAGGGAGCTGCAGTAACAAGTGCACCACAGCCAGCAAGGAAGGCAAACTGTCTCCTCTTGCACCAAAACTGATTCTCTCATTGGGTATCTGCTATGTGCCAGCTACTATGACAACCAACAAGTATGTAATAATGATAAATACAGATATATGGCCCATCTTTACAGAGGGAAGATGCATTAAGTGAGTAAACATAACAATCTGATTCGCATTGTAAAACATGGTAAATGTTATAAAGAAAATCGACTGGGTCATGACCTACAGTAGCAGAGTTATGAGGGGGCTTTAAATTGTGTGGTCAGGGGAGGTATTTCTGAGGAAATGTGTTATGAGGGACGAATACAATTTAGCCAAGAGAATAAGGAAAATCATTCTGAGTCGAGGGGAAAAAAAGAGTACGAGAAAGCCGTATGGTGGGGAGAAAATGGCACTTCGGGAGGAAAAAAGCCAGTGTGATTGGAATAGTGACTTTCCAGCATGAAGGTCAGAAAGGTACACAAAGCCCCATCACAGAGGCCTTGTGAGCTTCTGAAAGGACTAGAAATTTGACAACTTTGCTGGATGGTCATACTATTTACGGGGATGGAGAAAAGACTGAAAGGCAGAAAGGGCATGGAGACAAGAAGAGGATTTCCATCTGGGGCACTGAAAGTTTAAAGGGCTCTAAGCCAATGGTGATTTCAGAGCAGCGTCAGAGCAGTCTGGAGCTCAGCAGGAGAGCCCAGACTAAAGATATCAATCTGGAAGATATTAGCATTTGATGCTCGTTAAAGCCTGAGAAGGACGGATGACCAAGAAGACCCAGACTGGAAGAACTTGGATATTTAAAAGTTAGGTAGAAGATGAGTTAAAGCATATAAAGGTGACTAAAAAGACAACCAAATAAGGAGAAAAGTCAGTAAAGAACAACACATGGAACCCAAAAAAGACAGTTTTAAGAAGGAAAGGATAGCCAGCATGTGAAACACTACTAAGACACTGCCTACAATCCCAGGTGGACATTCTGATGTCAAATAGATACTCAGCATAAACAAGTGCTACAATGGATACACTACATTGTCCTTTAGTGGTAAAGGTGAATCTAATGATATACATGCCAGGTATTTAGTGGTAAAGATGAATCTAATGATATACATGCCAGGTATTTAGTGGTAAAGGTGAATCTAATTATATACATGCCAGGTATTTACCACCCTGGAAAATGATTAGCCCAAATAATTAGTCTTAACAATATATATATAAGACTCTTCCCATCAAAACCAAGTATTTTCTACTTACTTCAAAGTACTGTTATCCTACCTGAACTCAAGTTAGGTAAGTATTAGGAAATTGAATGGTATTACTTAAATAACAGCATACAAGTATAAAAGCACACCTCAGGAACTGGAATCTCATTTTGTAGGACGGCAGATTAAAAAGATCATAAGCTTTCATTTTGTAGAAAAATTAAAATTTTTTATTTTATCCATTCAACCATGTAAGGGCTTATGTAGCTAGCATTTTTCAATCATAACTAGTAGCCAAAGCCAAAAAATTATTCCTTTATACAGAATTTTACTCTCAAATGTTTATAGCTAGAGAATAAAAAATCCATGACTGCTGTTAATTCTCTAATTACAAGAAGCAAAATCTTAGCAACCTAGTTTTTTTTAAGTTTCTACCCAGAAGCATTATTTTAATTAGCCTAATTTATAGGTAAAGCAGTATTAAAAGAACATTTAAAAGATCTTGGAAAAATCCAAAATCTAATACCCAACTCTAGGACAGGCCATTCTCAAAGTGTTGTCAAGGGATCTCTGGGAGATCAAGGGAGAAAGCATACATTAAATTAAAAAAAAAAAAAAGGTGTGATAATATCACTCAACTAATGAAATGTGTTTGTGTTTGCTTACATATCAAATTTTCTCAATTTTCATTTATAATACAATAAATACTGACAATACTCACATAGAAACTTTCCAGGGCTCTTAATGATTTTTAAAAGAATGTTAAAAGGTCCTGAGACCAAAACTTTTGAGAAGTACTATTCTAAGTTTCTGTAAATCCATTCATTTGGTATGAGTTTAAGCTTACCCTGACAAAGTATCGCATGATCTTGTTCTGGAAATCTCCAGGAGGTAGCAATAAATATAGTAAGACCTCACACAAATCCCTTAGGAATCCTAGAAATAAAAAAGGTAGCTATAATAACATTATAAAATATAAAATTTCCACCTATTCTTGATATAAAACTCATACTTAAAGACAGAAATAAGCAGTTTTCTGATTATACTGGCTTATTATTTAAGTAATTAATTAGTATATATCAGTATTCATTAAAAATTTCCTTCTTCTCCAAATAGTAACTACTCATTAATCAAACTGATTTTTTTTATTCTGCTCAGTTACACCCCACTTTTTGAATCGCTGAGAAACTTCAATTGAAAAAGTACCCCCTAAACAACTTTAGTTGTACCATGTATTCTGCACTGGACCATGGTAATTATGTATGCATACCTAAAAAGCATTTGCACATTTAAAAATACACCTGAACTTCTCCTTTCAAGAAGGAACTTCCATTTCTTACATTTCATTATCTCCTATCAGTAATAAAATGGCAATGAAAAACTGAACTATACAGTAAGTTTAAAAATAAAAGAGGATAGAAAAGGCAAAATAAAGAAGTAAAAATGTTAAACATATTATAAAAGTTAAAAAAAACAATTTCCACAACAAAAAACGCTTTTCTGTAGTTGTTCATATGCTGATACCTCATGGGAATAAAGTCACATAGCTGATACTGCTCATCAAAACACGTGCCAAGTAGGAGACTCTTAGTTGTTGCAAAATGAGGAAAAACAACCACCTAAGCTAAATCACCTGGTCTAACCTCCCACAAAGGAGACAAGTTCATTCATCTCTGTAAATTGTATTTGAAATCACTGTGAACATTTGCTTCTACTTTAGGGTAACAAATGTATTCTTGAAGTAGAAATAATAAATTCAAGATGAAGATAAAATTACTATGATCAAAAACGTAAATTTACAATTACAGAATATTTATGCTTGCTATATTACAAGATTACAAGAGAGGTAATCTTTAATTAACATCTTCAAATTTTAAAAATGATCTTTAAAACAAAACAAAACAAAATTGGAAACTGCTTTTAAGAATGAAAAAATAAATAAAGTGAATAGCAGTAGTATCTTCACTGTGCCACCTGCCCTGGAACAAGAATTCACCCTGTACTTGTTCACTGGCTCCGCTAACTGGTCTCTGACCATCTGAACAGTTTCTGTTCTCAGAGGAGTGGAACTGAAAACCAAACCTTCTTCATCTTTGGGAGAAGTGCACACTAGATCACGGCAAACGTCCTTCTCCATTTCAACTTCAACTTCAAAGAAGGTATCTACAAACTCTTCCGCTGTACCTGCACAAAGAGAGGAACAATTCAAGATACACCAAATGACAATAAAAAACATTTTAAAATCATAAATTTCAGAAATAAAGATATTACCTATTACTTGATCATCCTTCTCGGTTATCTTCTGTTGAGCCTTTCTAAAGACTCGTAGGTGTGTGCCAAAATCATCTACAATGCGTGTAGTAAAATAAGGTTGCCAGTCTATTTCTTTTGACCTTATAAGAAACAGATTAAATAAAAGCATTATATAAATGCTTAATCAAAAAATATAAATCCATTTAATGACTACTAAAAGACAACATGATTATCAGAGACTGAATTTATCCATACTGAAGTTTTGTTAATTTAATTACTACTATATCTTAGCACTCTCTTTCCGACCCAAGGTGTATCAAATCTATTTGACTAAGACTTTAAGCAATATTAAGTATTTTATGTACCAAAGCTTAAAGGTTAAATAAAAAATAATATTTTTTTCCAGTTAAATCTGAAATGAGTCTAAAAACAGGTATATCATGTAATTTCTCACCCCAGACATAAGGATGCATCAGAAATTCAGAACATTATCACTTGCTTTTGAAAGAGCGTTTGAGCTATTTCTTGGTTCTTTTTCAACCCTTTCTGAATTCTCCATATTCTTATTTTTAGTTATACAGGCCAAGTTCTAAACTAAATTCCTTTGGTATAAACCTGGTTTCTGTTTGCATATACTAGCACTTAAAAATCTGTGCACTCAAAAGTCACACAGAAATGGTTTCAAGAACGTGGCCACACTCGGCCATGAAAAAAGTGATTACTAATTGTATTACGTTATGTAGTACTCTTATCTCAAAAGCTAATTTAGTACACCAGCAAAACAGATAAGAAAAACAACAGATAAACCAAAAACAGTTTACACCTCTCCTTGGATTAAATCATATTTTTAATGCTGTTTTCCTTAAATTAGCACTAAAATTAATTACTCTTTTAGGAACATACCAAGTAGATAGAAAACAAAGAGTCTATTCATGAAGATACTGGGAGGAGAGGAGCCAAAAAACAGTACATAATTCATTATGTTAATTACCCACACATGTATAATAAAGATACTAGTGAAGAAATGAACTTGATTCCACTGTCACTGTTTGAGAGAAAGCCTTCAAAGGGTGATGGCATTGAGGAGTATAACAGATGGCTGTTTTCAAATAAAAACATAAGTTAACACTCATGTACTGATTTTTTTTTAAATTATACAACTATGATTTTGTATATGCTTGGAAAGAAAGAGTAAATTATAAGTACATAAACACAAAAACAAATCAACATTAAAGGGTAGCCTAAACTCAGGGATCTGAGGAGGGTTAACATTATTTAGAATGTAAAAGCCAAGCATACAAGCATACATTAAATTTGGTAACAATGTTCAGCCTCAACATAAAAACTAAAATAAAAACTTAAACCTAGCAGTCTCTATAATCTCTTTTTTTATTTAAAAAGAAAAAATGCACCATCTATATAAGGATCTTTCAAAAAACTTTAACATGAATATTTGTACAAAATCATACAGAAAATTTTATAGAAACATATAGTAATTTACTTGGCATGAGCCATTACATTAGTTCATTTAATACATAAAAGGTTCCTTCTACCAAATTTAGAAGAAAGCAGAATACCTAATTGTTCAAGTTTGATCTGTTCTGTTTCATGGTACAATGCATTTTTTAACATTGAAAATTTCCAACAAAATAAAATTTACTCACTTCTATAACCATTCACTATAGATAATATAATGACTTTTAAAATTAATGAAAATTAAAGAGCAATGCAAATATACAAAAGTTACTTTAAATGCAGATATCTACTTTCAACACACAAATATGTAGCAGTGGGGAAGCCAGGGAACACAGTATTGTATATCTCCACTCAGGGTCACTAGTCTTCCTCTTCCTGACTCAGTCCCACTGGATACATACAAATCTCAACTGAAAGGAACTCCTCCAGGTTAGAAAGATGAGAACAATAGCACATCATTTCCATTAAAAATTTAAGAAAATATCTTCTATCAATTTCTAGTAGTATTTATATTAACAAAATTTGAAAATATTTTGATAAAAGTGCAGTACTTACTAAAATTATGGGGTATGATAAATATGTAATGGAATGTGAATATAAATCAATTTTAAAAATCAATTTATATAACCACCATAGTTCCTTCTACTGATCTGCATGTAGTTAACAGAATTCTTAATATCAATTATTCTAAAGTTATGCCTACAATCAAATCTCTTTTTCACTTTAATATACTCATTCCTTCATTTCCATTCTAAAAAAAAAACAAATACAAAACACAGGGATTATTACACAATGAATCCTATTACCTACACTTTTATTTTATTATTACTTAAAGCTTTCTTATTTGAATTTTAAAATAAGAACATACGTTCTATATGATCAAGTGATGTATTCAACCCTACCCTGAAAATATAATACTCTAGACCCCTGAAGCTATATATACAACAGAATGGGTGCAAGAATTATGAAGGTTAATTAGGAATGCAAATAAGCAGTGAAGTTGTCATTTAAGCATAAAAGCAGAAGCCAAACTACCATGTGTACCCTCTGATCATGACCTCACATGCCTTTGTCTCCGTCTCTAGCCCCAGGACCCTCATTCCTTGACTTTTAGTTGGTCTCCCACATCCATCCTTGTTTCCCCTCCATTCTGTTTTCCATAAATCAGCCACCAAGATCTTTTTAAAAATACAAACGTGAAGCCCTGCCTGAGCAGCTCAGTTGGTTACCGTGTCGTCCTGATAAGCCAAGGATGTGGGGTCAGGGCACATACAAGAATCAACCAATAAATAAGTGGAAAAACAAATCAATGTTTCTCTCTCTTCTCACTCTAAAAATCAGTAAATAAGCATTTAAAAATACAAATGTGATAGTACAAAATAAAAGCTTTAAAAATCTTTCAATAACTCTCCATTGATCTTAGGTCTGAGTAGATCAGGGGTCCCCAAACTACGGCCCGCCGGGCCGCATGCGGCCCCCTGAGGCCATTTATCCGGCCCCCCGCCGCACACCCAGAAGGGGCACCTCTTTCATTGGTGGTCAGTGAGAGGAGCATAGTTCCCATTGAAATACTGGTCAATTTGTTGATTTAAATTTACTTGTTCTCTATTTTAAATATTGTATTCGTTCCCATTTTGTTTTTTTACTTTAAAATAAGATATGTGTAGTGTGCATAGGGATTTGTTCATAGTTTTTTTATAGTCTGGCCCTCCAACGGTCTGAGGGACAGTGAGCTGGCCCCCAGTGTAAAAAGTTTGGGGACCCTTGGAGCAGATATTTTCTCTAAAATCGTGCATATCCGGGATACTGCCGTCTCATCATCCATTCCACCTTCCCTCCCTTCTCCTGCACACTCACTCACAGGCTCTCCTTCTATTTCTCCAACTCGAATATGCCTTTTATCGCAGTGTCTCTGGACAGACTATTTTTTTTTTTTTTTCATTTTTCTGAAGCTGGAAACAGGGAGAGACAGTCAGACAGACTCCCGCATGCGCCCGACCGGGATCCACCCGGCACGCCCACCAGGGGCAACGCTCTGCCCACCAGGGGGCGATGCTCTGCCCATCCTGGGCGTCGCCATGTTGCGACCAGAGCCACTCTAGCGCCTGGGGCAGAGGCCACAGAGCCATCCCCAGCGCCCGGGCCATCTTTGCTCCAATGGAGCCTTGGCTGCGGGAGGGGAAGAGAGAGACAGAGAGGAAAGCGCGGCGGAGGGGTGGAGAAGCAAATGGGCGCTTCTCCTGTGTGCCCTGGCCGGGAATCGAACCCGGGTCCTCCGCACGCTAGGCCGACGCTCTACCGCTGAGCCAACCGGCCAGGGCTGGACAGACTATTTATTGCTCACTGCCCACCCTCCACAAATTTCCCTTCTCTCCCCCACATTCACTTGACAATTCCCACTTAATTTTAGTATTCATCTAAAACAGGGGTCTCAAACTCGTGGCCCGCTGAACAATTTTGTGCGGCCCGCAGACTAATCCACGAAGTTCAAAATATTTTGGATAAAATTAAGTAAACCCGTGGATTAGTCTGCGGGCCGCACAAAATTGTTCGGCGGACCGCATGTGGCCCACGGGCCGCGAGTTTGAGACCCCTGATCTAAAAGGTCAATTCCACACTCAGCTGTTACTGACCCTTTCCCTCCACCTTATTCCTGCAGACTAGGTCTACATTTCCGGTTATATATTCTCATAGCACCAAATTTTTCACTTTTTATAGCACTTACAACTTGCAGTTAAAGAACTCAATTGCTAGAAGTAAATTCAATGGCTGAGATAAAAATCTCAGGAAGTTAGGAACTTTGTTTTTCCTACTGTGTTCACTTCACTCCCAGTGGCTAACCAATATGTTAAACACTGGGAGACACTCAATATATAGTGATTTACTGATTCTTCTTTCAGGGTCAGACTATTGCTGACAGGTGCTTGGAAAATGGCCACATAAGACACATACAACAGTTGCTCCTTTACGCCTTTAAGTTCTGCAATAGTACATAAACTCCGAAGCTTTTTTTTTTTGGCCTCTAAACCACCAAGCTACCATACTTAATACTAATGCCTAAAAGGGGGCAGTGAATGTCCCATATATGTGGGATGCCATGGTGACTATATAAATTGCTTCACTGGTTCCATCTATTATAAGCAGTGCACAGCTTATTATCAGACACACACACAAATCAACCAAGTACTTCTGTAACAAGCACTGGACTAGCATATACATGTGCCCTTAATTCAAGTAAAATTCACCATTTCATTAGCTGTGAAATTTCAGCAAGTCACATCACTTCCCAGGGTTTGTTTTCTCTAAGGACACTTACAGTGCTGAGCCTGTGATTATATTAACTAAATAGCCACACACACATGAAAAGCGTACATGGAAAACTGGCGACTAGTAAGTACTTGTAAATCAAAATACTCGATCAAAAGAGGGAGTTTTGAATATATTTCCTTTTAACTTTAAATCATATAAAGCTTTCAACCTAAGTTTAAGACCTTTCATGCGACTGTTTTGCTTAGTGATATTAAACTAGCCTTTGTCAGGAATAAATTCTTCCCACACTGTGAAAGTTATGGTTTCCAATTTCTTTTACATGGTATGACAACTAGACATTTGTGAACAAATCTGAATGATTAGTCCTTCAAGATTTTCCACTTGTATTTCACAGATGTCTCCTGCACACCTAACTCAACTGAAATCTATCTAGCAACTAGCTATGAGTAAAATTTCAGTGAGTGGGTTAGTTTTCATAGGAAATACCTTGCCATACTCATATTTCTTGAATCTGTTGGAGTATATTATATTATATTATAATTAAAAGTATAACTGGGATACACAGGCTCAGAAACAAATAAAACTTCCTTTTTGAGCATGCTAAATTATTTTTCTCCTCTAAATTATGAACGTTCAGCTCACGCCACAGACCAATTTTATCAGATTATCTGGGGACAGGGCCCAGGCATCACACAACTGACTTGTGATAAGCTTAAAACTCAAAAGATGTAGGCCCTGGCCGGTTGGCTCAGTGGTAGAGCGTCGGCCTGGCGTGCAGAAGTCCCGGGTTCGATTCCCGGCCAGGGCACACAGGAAAAGCGCCCATTTGCTTCTCCACCCCTCCTCCTCTCCTTCCTCTCTGTCTCTCCCTTCCCCTCCCACAGCCGAGGCTCCACTGGAGCAAAGATGGCCCGGGCGCTGGGGATGGCTCCTTGGCCTCTGCTCCAGGCGCTAGAGTGGCTCTGGTCACAACAGAGCGACACCCCGGAGGGGCAGAGCATCGCCCCCTGGTGGGCAGAGCATAGCCCCTGGTGGGCGTGCCGGGTGGATCCCGGTCGGGCGCGTGCAGGATTTTGTCTGAGTGTCTCTCCCCGTTTCCAGCTTCAGAAAAATACAAAAAAAACCCCACAAAACTCAAAAGATGTAAACAAAAGTAGACAGAAATACTAGAAAGTGATCTATAGGCTAGCTTTATTGCTAGGGGCATAAGTCAGTAGGTCTTACAAAGGGAATAGAGAATACTGGCTAACTAAATATGAGTTAAAAGAATTTTTACTACAGTAGTACAAAATTGGTACCATTCCAAAAATAGCTTTAAATTTTGTTGACCATAACCATACACAGAAATAAGCAGAGGTTCACCCTGCTGGTTATAGCTCAGGTGGTTAGAGTGTCGTCCTGATACACCAAGGTTGAAGGTTCAATGACCAGTCAGGGCACATACAAGAATCTACCAAGGATGCCTTAAACTTAAGAATCTACCAACGAATGCATAAATAAGTGGAACAAAAATCAATGCTTCTCCCTGTCACTTTCTTCCTTCCTCTCTCTCTAAAATCAACCAATAAAAAAAGTAGAATTAATTAATATGTTGTAATTAAAATAAGACTAAAGATGAGCAGTATTTAAATGGGAAAGAAATGATATAGAATGAGAAAAAGAGAAAATGAGCATGGTATATTCAAGAGTCATCATGTAGACTTGCTTAACTAGAAAAGTGTGTGACCATTTGACAGTTAAAGCAATCTTCACATTCTTGGCAGAATACATTCCTGGAAAAGGTCCTTTATGTCAAAATGATAAAAGTAAAAACTAATTTTCTCATAGGACCAACAAATATATATTCCTGATGTCACCATTTTTTCACAGAAAAGACTACTAAGACTTTATTTTAAAAGTTAAAAATGGCACAGTATATTGTTTACTGAATAGTGTATGTGTGTGTGTATATATACACATAAAAGGGCAAAAATAGGTTTACAATTTTAAGTACGTGAAAGTTTATTCTTTTAATATTATTATTTTCCATGTGAACTGTAAACCTACTTTTGCCCCACCCTGTGTACACACACACACACATATATAGAGGAAGGGGTTTTCTAAAAGATACAGTAATCAATAAGGGCAATACACTATGACCAATCACATAAAATTTAAAATGTGTTCATCTCCCCATATAAGGTTTTGCTATGTAGAAAAATCAGGCATTAAAAAAAATCATTAGTGCAGTAAAATTTGAAGTTTTTCTGGGTAGATTTTGACAAGCATCTTTGAGAAGATTTTGAGAAAAGTTTTATTCCAGGGCTTTTTGATCAACTGAGACACAGACATCCTTTTTGAAAGCAGTAGCATATCTGTGAAAGAAGAAAGTCTTTCTTGAACCACTGAACCAGACAGTAACTTTCTCCACCATAACTCACTATAAGAAAGGATTCAGCCTGACCTGTGGTGGTGCAGTGGATAAAGCGTCGACCTGGAAATGCTGAGGTCGCCAGTTCGAAATCCTGGGCTTGCCTGGTCAAGGCACATATGGGAGTTGATGTTTCCAGCTCCTCCCCACCTTCTCTCTCTGTCTCTCTCTCCTCTCTCTCTCCCTCTCTGTCTCTCTCCCTTTCTCTCTCCTCTCTAAAATGAATAAATAAAATTTTTTAAAAAATTAAAAAAAAAAAAGGATTCACTCTTTAAAATACATAAACCTTTATTTGTTTTGATCCTTCCAGAGTTCTTGAGAAAACTACTCTGTTACAGTACCAAAAGCATCAACCTGAAATGGAATTTGAGCAAAATTTTAAAGGCACGGAATTATAAGCTTGCTCCTAAACCCATTAAAAGAATTTCCATTCTGTCAACCTCAATTCACTCATAAATACATGTTACATCTCTCTAGAGTACCTTTGTTTCCCTTTTAAAACCTATAAGGATTTAGTTATAAGGACTGAATTTAAAGTAAACTAATTTTATTCACAACACTCTTGAACTTACATTACATTTACTACTATCCTCTACCATAATCCTCACAATTATATGGAGAATTCCTATTTTATTAAAGCTATATTAGAAATCACACAAGGAAACAAGTCTCAATACTTCATGGTTACAACTCTGTCTGCCCCCTTCACATGGCTGCACCTCCTCCCAGCGTGTGCTGAGGTCGGAGAGTCAAATGCACACCTCTTCCCTAACTCCGTGTGCACTGGTATCTTAAAATTAACCATGCTGGGACTATTCACACCTCACAGTAGACTTGTAAAACTCCAATTTAATTGTTTGTAGCATTCTATAAAGAACAGCAGTAGGTTGGATAATCAAATAAATTTTTTAAAATTTCATCAATTCAAGATTTTTAACCATCAAGAAAAGATTAGTCTAAAGTACAGCCTCAGAAATATAATCAATAATACTGAAATAACTATGTCTGGTGCCAGGTGGATACGAGAAAGATCAGGGAACACCCTGTGAAGAGTATGACTATCTAACCACTGTGCTATACACCTGAAACTAATACAAAATAGTAGTCAATGAAAAGAAAATAGGACTAAACATCACTTTTATTTATATTTTTATTTTCTAGATAAAACCACCAAAGCCATTTCCCATATAAGTAAGTATATAGGAATGGAAGAAGTTTTTCCGTATCAATGACAATGACTTTTTAAACTCCTTTCAAATTAAACATCCAAATCATATAATATATGTCATTAAAATTTAGTTTTACTAATATATCAGTTGACAATTTGATTAGATACTCCTTCAATTCTTTTGAAATTAAAAAATAGAAAACCACCTGATTTCCAACTGGACTTGTTATCCAGTTAATTATACATCTTAGTCTTTAGTTTTAGGAAACTTGTTGAATATGTTATGTTATATTCAGAAAAAATTTAAAAACAAAAATATTAATTTTAAAAGCCTCAATACTTTTTAATAAAATGCTTTTATTTCCTCTCAAAGAAAAAAATAGATTAGTCTACCACATCTTCTATGTTTGAAGTATAGCATTTTATGTAGAAATATAATAAGATCTCACACTAGTAAAATAGACCAGAAGAGTACTTTAATTTCAAAGTAAATTAAATCGAATTATCAAGCCTACAAAAAAAGAAAATCACTCCCCAAACATATTCAATGGTGTGACATTACAACTACCTGCCTTCCAGTGGTGGCTCAGTGGATAGAGCACCCACTGACCTGGGAAACAGGTTTCAGGTTCAAAACCCCAAGCTTTCATACAGCTTGAGTGCACGGTCACCAGCTTGAACGTGAGATCATCTATAATCAGGTGTCCCCAAACTACGGCCCACGGGCCGCATGCAGCCCCCTGAGGCCATTTATCCAGCCCCCCACCGCACTTTCGGAAGGGCCACCTCTTTCACTGGTGGTCAGTGAGAGGAGAACTGTATGTGGCAGCCCTCCAATGGTCTGAGGGACAGTGAACTGGCCCTCTGTGTAAAAAGTTTGGGGACCCCTGAATCATCCAACAGTTGCTGGCTCAACCCCAAAGGTTGCTGGCTTAAAGCCCAAGGTCACTGGCTTGAGCAAGGGGTCAATGGCTTGGCTGGAGCCCCCTGGTCAAGGCATGTATGAGACCCACAACTACGAGTTGATTCTTCTCATCTTTCTTCCTCTCTCAAAACAAAACAAAACAAAATCAATACAACCCTGAGGGATAATTACCCCACTTTACTGATACAGAGATTGAGACATACAAAGTCAAGTAACTTGCTCAAAATACCATTTATTGGTTAACAAATACTTTATGAAAAGTCTCATACATCATCTCATCTTCCCTTACAACTACAAGTTTACTACAAGTATTAGTATTACATACTATTTTATTCATACAGTTAAGAAATTTTCTTTTAAATACACTGTAACTTAATGGTATACATAGAATTATAACACTGATGTCCCAGGGCTTTCTGTCCTATGTCATGATATTTTATCTGAATGAGGAATAAAAATACATAGGTGTTCATCAGCTAAGACTCCAGTCTAATTCAAGGCCCGGTTCCAGAGAACGCAAAATGCTCTACGATCGTTTTGCCCAAACTGCGACTAATAAGTATTACCCTAATGGTAACATAAGGTGCTATCATCACAAAGTACTCCCTAAAATTTGATGACAACAACCTGTTAAGTACATATGAATGATCACCAGATTCAAAGAATTTATGTGGTCTGCCCACTCAAGGCTATATAGCTTAAAAAATAACAGAGCTGAAGCTCAAAATCAAGACTGTAGACTCTAAATATGTCCTTTTCTCCCTGTTGTGTCTTGAAATTAGCATTTTGTTTTATGTTGATATTCTGTAATTTATAGTCCTGCTCTGTGGGGTAGGTCCCTAAACAACTAATCTCTCCACAGTGGTCAATGGTCACAGCCAGTCCTTGCTGCTGATCAGCCCGGGGGGTAAGTCCCTCCCACTGACATGCAGGGGTGAGAGGCTGTGCATCTGGAGTGCCCAGCTCCAGTGAACAGGGAGGCTGTGCCACTAGAACCTACAAAAATACTAATTAGGGCCTCTACCAAGCCCAGGAGACATAGCAGCTCTACCGAATACATCGAAACACAGGGAGGCAGCCAAAATGAGACAAAGAAACCTGTCGCAAATGAAAAAACAGAACAAAATTCCAGAGAAAGAACTAAACAAAAGAGAAACTACAATCCACTAGATACAGCGTTCAAAACACTCATTATAAGGATGTTCAATGAACTAATGAGAACTTTAACAAAGAGATAGGAAACATAAAAACAAACCAGTCAGAAATGAAGAATACATTACAGGAACTCAAGAGTGGAGTAGATGAAGCAGAGGGACGAATCAGAGCTTTGGAAAACAAGGAAGCAAGAAACACCCAAGCAGAACAGCAAAAGAACCTCCTCAAATAAAAATAGTGAAGGAGCATCTGGGGCATCTTCAAAGATACCAGTATTCGAATCGTGGAGGTGCAGGAAGGAGAAGAGAAAGAGAAAGAAACTGAAAGCCTATTCGAAAAAATAATGACAGAAAACTTCCCGAACATGGTGACGGAAATGAACACACAAGTCCAAGAAGCAGAGAGTCCCAAATAAGATGAACCATACCATGACACATCATAATTAAAATATAAAAGGTTAAAGGCATATAATCTTAAAAGCAGTCATAAAAAAAGCAGTCAATTACCTACAAGGGGCCTCCTATAAGACTGTCAGCTGATTCCTCAACAGAAACTTTGCAGGCCAGAGGGAACAGCAAGAAATACTCAAAGTGATGAAAAGCTAGGACCTAAACCAAGATTATTCTCTAACCAGCAAAGCTATCTTTTTTTTTTAAGATTTTACTTACTGATTTTAGAGAGAAGAGAGAGAAAGAAGTGGTTAGGGGAAGAATAGGAAGCATCAACTCATAGTAGTTACTTCTCATATGTTCCCTGACCCAGCAAGTCTGGGGTTTCAAACTGGCAACCTCAGCATTGCAGGTCAATGCCCCATCCACTGTGCCAACAGAGGTCAGGCATCAGAGTTATCGCTTAGAACTGAAGGACAGCCTGACCAGGCGGTGGCACAGTGGATAGAGTGTTGGACTGGGATGCGGAGGACCCAGGTTCAAGACCCCGAGGTCGCCAGCTTGAGCGTGGACTCATCTGGCTTGAGCAAAGCTCACCAGCTTGAACCCAAGGTCGCTGGCTTGAGCAAGGGGTCACTCGGTCTGCTGTAGCCCCACGGTCAAGGCACATATGAGAAAGCAATCAATGAACATCTAAGGTGTCGCAATGAAAAACTAATGATTGATGCTTCTCATTCCTCTCAGTTCCCATCTGTCTGTCCCTATCTATCCCTCTCTCTGATTCTCTATCTCTAAAAAATAAATTAAAAAAATAGAATTGAAGGACAGAGAAAGAGCTTCCCGGACAAGAAGAAGAAAAGGTTTATCACCACCAAACTAGTATTACACAAAATGTTTAAGAAGAAGAAAAAAAGGTCAACGATATGAACAAATAGAAATAAATACATAGCTATCAACTACTGAGTATTAAAAAACCCCAAAATAAATTAACAAACGGAACAGATTCAGACTCATAGACATAGAACATTTTGACAGTTGTCAGATTGGGGGGTGGGTGGGTTGGGGGACTGGGTGAAACAGGTGAAGGGATTAAGACATACAAATCGGTAGTTACAAAATATTCATGGGGATGTAAGGTATAGCATAGGGAATGTAGTCAATAATATTCTAATAATTATGTATAGTGTCACACAGGTACAAGACTTACTGGGACAATCAGTAAGCTATATAAGGTCTACTCACTAGGGTATATACCTAAAAATAATATAATATGGTATGTCAACTATTAAAAACGATTAAAAATGTAGAAATATACATTTCTCTTCTATAAATAAATAATAAACTGAATAGTCTCCATTGACTTACGCTGTTCAGTTTCTTCTTCCACTAGGTATGTGCCAGAGGTAAAAGAAACTAATTTCTATAACACTCAAATAAAATGGAGCATCTTGGTCAGAGGAGAAATAAATTATGAATAGATGTGGTGACTCTGAAGAATCACATGATTGGACCCTGAGGAAGAAACTGACATAGACACTGAGAGGATAGGTTTAATCAAAATAAACATTCTGGGCCCTGGCTCAGTGGTAGAGTGTCAGCCTGGCGTGCAGGAGTCCTAGGTTCAATTCCCGGCCAGGGCACACAGGAGAAGCGCCCATCTGCTTCTCCACCCCTCCCCCTCTCCTTCCTCTCTGTCTCTCTCTTTCCCTCCCGCAGCCAAGGCTCCATTGGAGCAAAGTTGGCCCGGGCACTGAGGATGGCTCTATGGCCTCTGCCTCAGGCGCTAGAATGGCTCCAGTCGCAACAGAGCAATGCCCCAGATGGGCGGAGCATCGCCCCCTGGTGAGCATGCCCGGTGGATCCCAGTCGGGTACATGCGAGAGTCTGTCTGACTGCCTCCCCATTTCCAACTTCAGAAAAATACAAAAAAAAATAAAAAATAAATAAACATTCTGTAAATGTAAAGGTTAAATTTAAAGGAGTAATTTAAAGGTTTCTAGGGCTCTAGTTCTATCATCTCAATTATCTGTAGTCTATATCAGGGGTAGTCAACCTTTTTATACCTACAGCCCACTTTTGTATCTCTGTTAGTAGTAACATTTTCTAACCGCCCACCGGTTCCATAGTAACGGTGATTTATAAAATAGGAAAGTAACTTTACATTATAAAATTTATAAAGCAGAGTTACAGCAAGTTAAAACATATAATAATAATTACCAAGTACTTTATGTTGGATTTTCGCTAAGTTTGGCAGAAGAAATCTTTATAAAACAACTTACTATAGTTAAATCTATCTTTTTATTTATATATACTTTGGTTGCTCCGCTACCACCCACCATGAAAGCTGGAATGCCCACCAGTGGGCAGTAGGGACCAGGTTGACCACCATTGGACTCTATACCTTTTAAAACAGTAGACCCTTGAATAACATGGGTTTAAACTGCACAAGCCCACTTATATGCAGCTTTTTTTCAAATACATTTATTTATACAGTCTGTAAATGTATTTTCTCTACCTTATGACTTTCTTAATAACATTTCTGCTCTCTAGCTTTATTGTAAAAGTATAGTATATAATACATAGACAAAACGTGTTAACTGACTGCTTGTTATTGGTAAGGCTGAGAGTTTAGGGGAGTCAAGTTACATGCAAATTTTCGACTGCACAAAGGACGGCACTCCTCACAGCCATGTTGTTCAAGGATCACCGTAATTAGTTCTCCCCTCCTGTTTAAGTTATTTTCCCTATCGATACAAACAATAGATTTCAATTTTTCAGCATAAATACAACGCAGTTACCTTACCTAGTAGCAAACTGAATGAGTGCATTTTGAAGAGTCTGCCTAATTTCAAGAAGAAAAGTTTCATCCTCACTTAGTGTATAATACCAATACTGGACATAATCCCTTAAGGAAAACTGGATAACCTAAAACACAAATATTGGGAAAAAACACAACTCTTTAGAATTTCACTAACAGTGGCAAACTAAAACCTACAAGGATTATTTGCCAATTAATATTTATTCTCTAAACACTAAATTGTGGTGGTCAGTTATTTTTATTAAAAAAGTATCAGTACGCCAAAAATTATTTCAAGACATTTTTAAAATTATTTGGGTATCCCAATGCAAATACTACCCACATTTTTTAAAAATTAAAAAGAGTTATCTATGGCCAAGCCCACCTGAAATTCATAAAGATGGAGCCTGCAGAAAAAGTAAATTTTTAATGCCATACTATAATTAAATGTTTTCACTGGTTTGATGGGATGAGATGCGATTAATGCCAATAGCTCTAAGTCTCAAAAAGAAAATGATTTTTCCAAGATTATATTATCCGATTCATTTCAGTCAAATTACAAAAATGACATAGTTCACTTAATTCTAATACTTTTGATACTACCAACAGTGGCCATTAAATAGCAAATAATGCAACATAATGTATAGTGTTTTTGGAATTCAGGTAAACTATCGGTTCAGCTATAAAATGAATATTAGAATTTTAAAGTACACATTATTTATGATAATCATACAATCAAAATATTCAGTGAAAAATATTTTTGTGGGGAATAATTTTTTTAATTCTAACTTTTCCATGTTGTTCAAAGTAGGTATTACTATTTTAAAAAGTAATAAAACTAGTAGGCAATAATGTTTAATTTGCCAAAGCACTAAGTTTGTCCATTAGCTAAAGACAATACCTTTATAAAATTACTAGAAACATTATCAAGTTTGTCAGTAAAATTTTTTCTAAATGCAAATTCAATCAAAAGGCTTTAATATTAAGTAAACCACCCCATAAATTAAAAGAAGGTGGCATCTTTAAGCATAGAATCCAAGGCTAGCATTATAATACATTTCTAGTTTATTATATAAATAGCAAAATAATTTCTTGGTATTTTCAGAAGCAGCACACAACACATGGAGCTCCACACAGTGTGTGGAGCCAACACATTTTCAGGCAGCACACACTGGGACTCACCTGCTGGAGCGGTTCATCGATTATATTGGCCCCCGTCAGTCTTCTATCGATCTTTATAGTCCTGGCTTCCCGTTTCATTTCTTCTAAGCACTAAAGAGAACCATCACATCTTACTGCATAGTTCATGATCCAAGATTGTCTGTAGTTCACCTCTAACTGAATCTTCACCGTAACTTTGTCATTTTCTTCAAGTAAACAATAAATAACCTGATTTCTTGAGACCCCAGCATAGACCAAACACTCTTTCTCAAGTTAATACAAGCACATATCCAAAAAAAACCTATCCTTAATTTCAAAAATTTAATGAAATCAGCAAACATCAAGAATGTGAAAAAATTAAAAATATACATATATTGTTGCCATATTTCAATGAAACTTTAAAACTCTAAGTGTTCCAAGTGTTTCAAGTTAGTTAAATCAATTTTCCTGTTCCCTTTTCCCACTCCCAGCCCAAAACAGCTAGCAAAGGAATATATAATAATAATTTATTTATTTTACTTAGGGATGATTATTGGCAATTAATGAAAATAAATTTCTCTATTCTACAGACACTTCAGAGAGATCAGTGGCCTGGAAACAATAAAAAAAAACAATAAAAAATACAAACCAAAGCATATTTTATTTATTTATTTATTATTTATATAAGAAACATGCTTCAAGTTTATATAACATCTAAGAATTTTTCATCAAACATGCTTATAAATCATTTTAGAAAAAGTCAAAATTACTACTTTTTATAGCACCTATTAAAAATAGATGATAAAGACTTAACCTGTCTTGATTATGATTTATTACTGTTTGGGATCTTAATGTTTTAAACAGTTCCCATCTTCTATATTTACCACTCAAATGAATGGATCTATGAATGGCTAAGAAATTATTCAAAAAACAAAGAAAGGAAAGGTTCATTTCCTTAGAATTTGTAAGCAAACTAAAAGGAGACATATTAATACGATTCCTAAAGGAGGACCAAAAACGTTTCCGATTATTTTACAAGCTATAGTATTAGAAAAAAATTATTTATCAATATAAAAATTAGTGCAATAGGGAATTTTATTTCAATAATGTAAAATAATACTTTATATATTACTTTCTCTACATCTCCTATATCTTAACACAAACTGAACAAGTTAACAATTGTAAAGTTAAATTTCTAGCTTTAACTCCAGACCATTTGTCTCCATCTTGTACTTGATGAGTTCACACATTTGGAATACTGAATTATTGTATACAATTAGATGAGGTAAAGCCTGTGTTTTTATATTTTATAATTCTATGTTTAGGCGCTCGTAGATTTCATAGTCTGAGTTGTTAAGTTGAACATTTTTCTTTTTATCGAAGTTAGAAGCAAAGGGGCGGTCAGACTCCTGCATGCGCCGGACCAGGATTCACCCAGCACGCCCACCAGGGGGCGATGCTCTGCCCATTTGGGGCGTTGCTCCTCTGTAATTGGAGCCATTCTAGCGCCTGAGGTGAAAGCCATTAAGACATCCTCAGCACCCAGGCCAATTTTGCTACAATGGAGGCTTGGCTGCAGGAAGAGAAGAGAGAGATGAGAGGAAGGAGAGAGGGAAATCTCTGGCTTGAGAGCAGGCTCACCAGCCTGAGTGCAGAGTGGCTGGCTTGAGCGTGAGATTACACACATGGCCCTATGGTCACTGACTTGAAGCCAGAGTTTGCTGGCTTGAGCATGGGGACACTTGCTCGGCTGGAACCCCAGCCCAGTTGAGAAACATATGAGAATGTATCAACAACTAAGAAGTCACAAGGAAGAATTGATGCTTCTCATCTCTCTCCTTCCTTCCTGTCTCTCTGTCCCTCTATAAAGAAATAAAAAGAACTGAAGCCATGCAAATATGAAGCCTATCTATGTTACCATCTATAGTATTCAATTGCATTTTTATTTAAAGATATGACATTGAAAAAGAATAAAAAATTAGCAACATTCAAGATGATGAAAAATTGGCCCTAACTTATTAAAATTATAAATAATGCATAGCCTAATTCCAAGCTATATTTTTTTCAAGTAAGTTAAAGAAAAAGTACCCCTTTCCTTCCTCTGGTTCCTATGTTACTTATTTCATTCAAAACAGTATATTCACTGACACAAATCATACATGTGACATTTTGAAATTCTAGGTTAAGATAGCAGGAAAACACTTCAATTTTCAGTCTTTTCCTCAAATTTGCATTCCCACTTTTAATATCTAAAAAAGTTCACAAGGTAACCTTTAAAACTGTATGTTCTAAGCACGATCAGAAAGTCTCCCGTAAATTCACAATGAACATTAGTGAATTACAGAAAAGTGTGCCGCGCCACGGAGAGGCATTATCACTGCACAGAACAGGACCTCCAGGTTTCACATTCCTTCACCACACTCACCTTAGGAATTCCAGCTGATGTCGGCGGAAGGAATGAGTGCTCACACTGCTCTAGGTACTTCTCTGAGTTTGTTTTTCCAAATAGGAGAGTAACCACAAAACCCCTGGAAAAAATGGAATTATTGATACAAAAACAAAATTTTCCTATAATTTAACACATCTAATACCAAACATATTTTTCAGACTTAATAATCAGCTTCTTAAACACTAGTGACTTTGGAAAGGCAAGGAGTTGACAGAGTTTGCTATGTTCGAAACTTTAAAACAACTACAGGCATTTGTGAATTTATACAATAACAATGCCTTACACAGTTTTCATCCAGTATATTTCATAAAAAATCTCAGGCATTGGCCCTGGCTGGCTGGCTCAGTGGTAGAGCGTCAGCCTGGCGTGCAGAAGTCTCGGGTTCGATTCCCAGCCAGGGCACACAGGAGAAGCGCCCATCTGCTTCTCCACCCCTCCCCCTCTTCTTCCTCTCTGTCTCTCTCTTCCCCTCCCGCAGCGAGGCTCCATTGGAGCAAAGATGGCCCCAGCGCTGGGGATGGCTCCTTGGCCTCTGCCCCAGGGGCTAGAGTGGCTCTGGTCGCGACATTGCGACGCCCAGGATGGGCAGAGCATCGCCCCCTGGTGGGCGTGCCGGTGGATCCCGGTCGGGTGCATGCGGGAGTCTGTCTGACTGTCTCTTCCTGTTTCCAGCTTCAGAAAAATACAAAAAAAAAAAAAAAAATCTCAGGCAACATTTTCAAACTTCAGTAAAATTAGTCCTCATTAAATAAGTAAGCTAGCTAATAACCAAAGACACAAAAATGAGATTTAAATCTATAGCTAACTCACGCACTTATTATTAACATAGGAAAAATGTGATGTGATCCAATTTATAATTTATTTAAATAAATCTGGAATTAATCAGAGAAGAGTATACAGAGTCAAGCTAAGATAAACACTGCTTTAACGCTACTTCACTACAAGTATTGACAACATACTATCACTAGTTCCTATATTTAAAATTTACCAATTAAATCTAAACACTATTAAGTAGATAGGAATTCTATTAAAAAAAAGCTAAATTTTAATTTTGTAATGTTCATCACAGAGTAATCTTACAGAGATTCAAAGACTGAGTGAGAAGAAGTGACAGTGAAATACTGTACTTCTTTTGTAGCCTCAACTACTGGCAGGAAGACGCTCAAGGCTCTGCTTTTCCGGGCGGCTACTGCTCTTCGGCACCAGCGTCGCAACAGCAGAGCGCAAGGGGGGACACAGATAAACTTCAAACCAGCTCATGTCATCCATTCGGTTTTTGTTTCTTTTAAAAAAATCTAGCCTCAGAATTATCAATAAATTTTGCTTCTGTTTGATATTATTACTAAAAATCAAGTTGGTTCTCTATTTCAGTTTTACCGGGTTATAAGAACATCTATAGACACAATAATGATTGCAGAACCAAACAAACATGACAAAATGCCATTATTAAGTAACTCATAATACCATAGAAGTGGCAAGCCAAAATAACAAACAAATAAAACAGAAACAAACAAACAAATCTCTCAGTGGTTTTCTTTCCAGAAGTATTCTCATAGCATAAAATACGGGATCAGCTTTGACTACAAGCAAAATATTCACATTTCAACTGCAGAACATTCGTAAATAAACTGCAGAACTTAAAACGTAAGTTTTATTAGCAAAAAATAAAAGAGTGGTTTCTACAGAAAAATGTAAGTCCTCTCAAGCTTGCATTTTAAGAAAAACCTGATTAGGCAGTGGAGCAGTGGACAGAGCATCAGCTTAGGATGCTGAAGACCCAGGTTCAAAACCCCGAGGTTGTCGTCCTGAGCGCAGGCTCATCCAGCTTGAGCACGGGCTCACCAGCTTCAGCGCAGGGTCACTGGCTTGAGCGTGGGATTATAGATATGGCCCCATGGTCGCTGGCTTGAGCCCAAAGTCGCTGGCTTGAAGCCCAAGGTTGCTGGCTTGAGCCCAAGGTCACTGGCTTGAACAAGGGGTCACTGGTTTGGCTGAAGCTCCCCAGTCAAAACACATATGAGAAAGCAATCAATGAACAACTAAGGTGCCGCAACAAAGAACTTCTCATCTCTCTCTCTTCCTGTCTGTCCCTGTCTGTCCCTCTCTCTCACACACACACTAAAAAAATATTAAAAAAGAACAAAAACATATCTCTAAAAACTTACACAGTAAACACACCAAAACTATGAAATGATTTCAATTACAATATATAAAATGTTTTACTTAAGATTGAAATTTAAAAGCCTATTTTTATTTATTTATTTATTTATTTATTTATTTTGTATTTTTCTGAAGCTGGAATCGGGGAGGCAGTCAGACTCCAGCATGCGCCCTACCGGATCCACCCGGCACACCCACCAGGGGGCGATGCTCTGCCCATCTGGGGCGTCGCTCTGTTGAGACCAGACGCACTCTAGTGCCTGAGGCAGAGGCCACAGAGCCATCCCCAGTGCCCGGGCCATCTTTGCTCCAGTGGAGCCTTGGCTGCAGGAGGGGAAGAGAGAGACAGAGAGGAAGCAGAGGGGGAGGGGTGGAGAAGCAGATGGGTGCTTCTCCTGTGTGTGCCCTGGCCAGGAATTGAACCCGGGACTTCCACAAGCCAGGCCGACGCTCTACCACTGAGCAAACCGGCCAGGGCCTAAAAGCCTATTTTTGCTATTAAAATTCATAAGGCATTAAACTATGCTAAGTTAAAGGGACAATTTTTGAAACTATAACCAACATTAGAAAGAGCTAACTCAGGAATTACGGTTCCCATTGATGATACTGAATAACCTAGGAGGGCTACTTAACTGATCTCCTTTGAGAGCCCGCTAGTACGACAGTAGAAGGCCGGACTGTGCAGTGCATTTCACTGGGATCAACAGTCTCAACACATCAACTTATGAGACAGCATGAACCTGCAATTTCAGCCTACTGTGTGACTTCATATTATCTAAAGAGTTTTTAGTGGCTCTCTCACACTCTCTAGTATCTCATCTTACCAAAAAATTTTTATATACAGTACAAGTATCCAAAAAAATTTTTTTAATTATTCCTTAAATTAGCAGATGCAAAAAAGTGAACAACCAAGGTTCCCTTGGCTTTGAACTGAATGCACTCATCATCCTTCTCTCTCTTTTCCAAATTTTATATAAAGCAGTTTGGTCTGAAAGAAGAAATTCTCCACATCTCCATCTTCCAAGGGTTCCTGGGGTTCCTAACGTCCTCTAGAAAGCTGCAATTTCTCCCTTTCAGAAGTGTTAGAAAATCCTCTCCTTTACTTTTGCCAAGGCTTATTCAATTAGTGAACTGAAGAAACCCCTCCTTTCAAAGAAACACCTCAAGACAAACTCCTTTCCAGTAAGTAAGAGCAGCTACAACCCCATGCAGAAGTGCAAACATGCAGCTATGCAACCACACAGCTCTGGCCCTACTTTAGGACTAAGGAGTGTAATTTAAAAGCCAAATGGCTGCAAATCTATAGTCTTCAATCATCTTTACAATCAATAAGGATATTGAGAAATCCATTTATTTGATTCCTACCACTTATTTCTTAATTGTTTCAATACACACTTATCATACCTAAGTAATTCTAATGAAACTACTAATCTGAAATAATAGTTTTATAAGTAGTCCTTTAATTAAATTCTCTCTTGTTCAACAATCAGTGGTATACTCCCAATAAAAATGTCTACACATGACTTTCAAACCCATATCCTGAAAGAGGTAGTAGATAGCACAGATATTCAGAAGCCTTTAGTGTCTTAAGCAGTCTTTCAGATCATAGTTTATTTATACTATTCAATTCAGCTAAGTCCTCTAAACCAATAGATCAAAGAACTCCTCCATATTTGGGGGTTCTCAAAAGCTATTTTTAAATGAACTCATAAGTACTCATTCCACAAATAATTACACTAATTTATCACATATACATGTATACATAGGTATACACATATATTAACAACAAAATGCTCATTTCAGCTAAGCTGGTTAGCATATCTAAAATAAGCATCTCTTTCATTTATACATTCTGTTACACATAATACATGCCTCAGACCAAATGCTCTGTATAGGAAGCTATACTAAATCGTGACTTAAACTTCTCTTTTAAAGGTTTATCAAGGCAAGGTAAAAAACATAAATACTGTAAAGCAAAAAACCATGAAAACTAAAATCAGGTGCGTGTTTAAATTTTCTTAAACAAAATGACAGCATTCACTAAGGAAAATATTTAACGTATTGTTTGAAGTCTAACCAATAACACAATATCTTCTAATTACACAAAACTTGACGTGTCATCTCATAACTTACTTATCTTGTTACTATTATAACAGATAAGGTTATTTCAACCTAAAGGAGTAATAATACCATAAGGAATAAAATAAAATCTTAAAAACTTTCCTTTTATCACAATAAAGGATATCATTAAAACTTTTATTTTAGTTTTAAAGGTGACCAACCATATTTCTGGTACAAATAATAATCACTATCATTTATATTTCTTTCAGTATCCTAATTTTACTTTTAAACTTTGGTAAAAAAAAATTGTAAAAATAGCATTTACAGTAAGTCATACTTCCATTTCTCTTGGTCATTTATTTCAGTTTTGAACAACAGAACATGACAAACAAACTGTAAAATTATCATTGAGTATACTTACCCACCCACAAAGCAGAGGATATAAAATGCCAAATAAAATATTACAAAGGGTCCAAAGGTTATGAGAGAAAGGACAATGCCAAGGCCTCCCCATCCCCATATGGACAGACTGGTCTGAAATAAAGCAAAAAAAATTTTTTTCTTAACAAATATGAATTATAAAAGACCCAACAAAATTGATAAATAGTTTTAACTTTCTCCTTTTGTATATTTATGATATTATTTCAATTACTGTTAAAGTATTTACTTTTGAAAATGCTAAGTTACACTTTTGGAAATTTATCTCCAAAAACTGACATATAAAATCTATACATAGTGATTTACAGAACATGAACAATGATTTTCTTAAAATCTAATGACAATGTAAAGGTATAACAAGAAATGGTTAGGCACACTGTTGATTAATATGCTAGAATGAGAAATAATAAAGTATTAATAAAAACATTTGTATATTTACATATGCAAAAACATATATAAAATGTAGACCAAAATTGTTCTTATTTAGAATGTTTCATTTCAAAACTAAATTTAAACATAACCAACCATCACTTTTTAAAAAAAATTTAAATTTCAAGGTAAGAAATCCATATCTCACTGAAAATTGTGATTTTTAAATTACAAAACTTCCAACTCCCATTTAGCAAAATTTACCAATGAGCTCAAAACATCTCCAAAAATTCTCCATATTTAAAAAATAAACAAGAAGCCCTATTTCACTTAGAATTATACTGTATTATCCAATAAAAATACTCCTTTTGTTGAAGGCAAGCTGGATTTTTAGCAATTTAAGTCCTAATGAATAAATGTATTCAATTCAGTGAGTTCCTCTATCCACCCGCCTTGTACTGTGAAGTATGCAAGAAAGCATCTGTCCACTCTTGCTATCAGGGAGTAGAGAAGACTGTCTTAGGAATGAAACAATTAGACACTAAACCAAAAAAAAGGGGAGGGGGAGTATTATAAGATGCTAACCTGAACAAAGTTAATGACCAAAAAACTATGGTCAGGAGATAATAAGCACTGTGGGCTATGAGAGAAAGGACAGTTGTAATTATTCATTCATTCACAATCACTGACTGTTTTCTACATGCTATAAGTTCAAGGTGCTGGGAAACCATAATAAATAAAACACTTGTATTCAATAGGGAAGAAAGTTGAGTATATCCTCATAAATTTACATATCTTTAAAAGTTTACATTCAGAAAGAAAAAACCCACAAATAAGTAACTATAGTTATGTAAAACAAGGATGAGCAAGGGTAAAATAAAGCAACTGTATCTGGTTGATCTAAAAAGCACTCAGTGACTAGATGACACATGAACAGAAATCTTGGACAAGATTTAAGAAGTTATAATATTGAGTCTTTCTACCCTAAAATAATATTTTTCCATTTATTTTTATCTTCTTTTATGCCACTCAGTGGATTTTGTTTTCTCCTACCTAGGACTGACACAACTCTTGTTCATGTGTATTTTGATTATCCTTTTCCTTATCCTGGCCACCACCATCTTTTTAACCTGAAGACAGAATGACTGCTGAAGTTTCTGCTCTGGCCTCACGTTCTCCATGAATCAGCTGGAGATACTACTTCTGCAGAAGTGGTCTCCTGACTTATTTCTAAGAGCTGAAAGTAGGCCGTGGGGATTTAGAATGAAGAACGGAGCAGTCCAGTCCTGACAATACTTCTGCTGAACTCCAGTACCCGATCAACACAACCGTACAGCCAGATGGCCAACTACGGGAGAGAGATGCTACTTCCCAAGATCCACTCAAAGTCTGACCCACAGACTTCCCCCATAAGAGTTCTTGTAAATTCTCAGGAAAACTGAAACCAGACTATGACCCAGATACTTTATTCAACCTACCTACTCCAGTGAGATTTGATCTAATATTAGCAATACTACTCTTCCTTTACACAGTTAGATTTATGCTTGCTAGTCAGTTTTTCAAAGTTAAATAACTTATTAAGGATATATTCAGGTATATTCAAACATTTTGAAAATGAAATCAAGCAAAGTGGCCATCTCTGGGGACAAAGGGAGAGCTGGCAATTGGAGGACAATACATGGAGGGCTCTTCAAATACTCAGTAGGGTTCTGTTTCTTCACCAGGTGTTTGCTTTTAAACTGCATAAATGCGTTATTTTTTCTTCTGTTTGAATTACATCTATTACAGCTAAAGAAATTTTCAAAAAAGAATCACAAGTTAATACGTGAAATATTTTTTAATGCAGTAATTAGCTAACTTGGGGGAGATACTTAACTATCTAAAAACTCCTTTTCAGAATCTTACAAGTCTATTATTCATTTAAAAACAGTGGCAAAATTAACAAAAATAAACTCTTATCCATTTATTTAACAAATATTTGTGACTACCTACTATGTTCCAGGTGGTAGTGATTTAATGGTAAACAAAACAGACATTATTGTCACATTTTAAAAAATCTGAGAAGACTCCTTAATTAAGTTTGATAGAAATTTTTATATTCTAGAGACTAATAAAGTTAAACATTCCCAATCAAGCAAGTTCGGTGCTATTTTTTCTGTACATAATCATGTAATTTGTTAATTGAAACATTAGAATAGTATCTTGTTCAAAAACAAGGTCTTATGTAATTCTTATGTTCCCATATAGTTAGCTGATATTAAAATGTTATTTGGTGAGATTAAGTTAAGAAAAACATTTCCCTTAAACAATTAAAAATTCTTGAGCTCTATTTCCTCAGATAATAAAGGATGATAAAAATTAGAATAATTTATTAGTACTATGTCAGAAACCTTTCACAAAACCAAACAGGTATTAATTCTAGAGTTGACTTAAAAATGATAGCTAAAATAATAGAAATAAATCTACAGTACAATCGATTTACATTAAAGTAATCCTTGATTTATTACCATTTTCTTATCTAAATATAGTAATTAACACAGCTATATCCAGCTGGCTGGTGCTCTAGAATCACTCACTCACCAAATATGAGTTAGAAGAAACCTTCAAAATCTTCTAAGGCAGTAGTACTCAACCTTTAAAACACTTTGATGCTTTTTTTTTTCCCATTCAGTAAAAGGAGGGGAGGCAGAGAGACAGACTCTGGCATGCGCCTCGATCAGGATCCACCCAGCAAGCCCACTAGGAGGCAAGACTCTGCCCATCTGGGCATTGCTCCATTGCTCAGCAACCAAGCTCTTCTTAGCACCTGAGGCAGAGGCCATGAAGCCACCCTCAGTGTCCAGGGCCAACTCGCTCCAATCAAGCCATGGCTACAGGAGGGAGAACAAGGGGGGACTGCATGGGGGAGGGGTGGAGAAGCAGATGGGTACTTCTCCTGTGTGCCCTGACCAGGAATTGAACCTGGGATATCCACATGCAAGGCCAGTGCTCTACCACTGAGCCCACTGGCCAGGGCAAACTTTAAGGTTCTTAAATGCAGATTCTACTCCACGATCTGAGATGGGGTCTGTGATTCTTTCATCTTACCAGGCTACTAGTACTGGTTAGAACTAAGGAAAACTACAAATATAAAACTCTCCTAAAATTAACCTTTATGTCCACAAAATTTTATTGACAATTCTGTAACTCAAAAAACTGTGAAAACTAAAATTATACCAAGCATTCTACATACTTCATTAACTTCATTAATTTCTCAGAACTTACGAAGAAATCAAAATGGTAGTATAGCATAGTCCTCAAAAAGTATAGACTGTGGAGTTAGACTTAGCCGAGTGCAAATCTCACCCTATTTATTTACTAGCTGTGTAACCACCACCTGCCTGTTTCCTCGCGTGTACCATGTGGTTATGGTGGGCAGTAAGTCAGTCCATGGTCTAACAGTAAATTTTAACTTAATCACTATTATTATTCCTAGCTTAACAACAGAGAAACCAAGGTACAGAGAAGTGCTCAAAAATTTCCCAAGGTCACATAACTAAGTATAAGAGTGAGATTTGATCCTAAGCAAATCTTGACTCCCTCATGAACCTTAAAGTCTGTCTGCTGACAAATACCTGAAGTAAAAAGTCACAATAAAAAAAAACATACTAAAATCATAAGTGAGTACTTTTACCTAAATATTAATCAAATTAATATGCCTCCCAAGAAATTAGTCAGAAAACTACTTATAATGATTGTAATAAATCCCTAATCTGAATATAAAGTATATAATTTTTATTAGACAGTTTATCCATGTATATGCTACATTAATAAAGGAAAGAATTTTGGTTTCAAAGCGTATCAATACATTAATGTGACAAGATAACTATATGTATTGCTTTGGCCTTAAGTGCAGGGACACACAAAGACATCAAAAATGACCCCAGCTGCCCACATGTTTAAGAATAAAAAATGCCTGACTGGTAGTGGTGCAGTGGACAGAGCGTCAACCTGGGACACTGAGGTCCCAGGTTTGAAATCCCAAGGTCACTGGCTTGAGCAAGAGGTCACTGTCTCAGCTTGAGCCCCCTGGTCAAGGCACATATGAGAAGCAATCAAAGAACAACTAAAGTGGTGCATCTACGAGTGGATGCTTCTCATCTCTCTGTCTCTTACAAAACAAAACAAAACAAATGACAATAGAGAGCCTCCTGACAAATGGAGAGCAATTTACCTCCTGATATTTCCTGCTACCAAATCATAGTGACATTTATGTCATTTGATCCTCACCACTGACTTTTCTGATTGAAAAGAAAAGTATAACTGAGTACTGAGAACACAGAGTCAAAAATTGCAGGTTCCAGTTTGCCACTAAATTTCCAAGTAACCTCTGCAAAATCACCAAAGCTCTCTCTGATCCAGAATTCCCATTAGCACAATGAAGGGGCTGAGCTGTAAGGTCATCTCTCAGATCAAGTCTAGGCATAGCAGACTGGTTAAGTAACGCCACTCATAATGACTCGGATGATTCAGTACAGAGCCAGGCTACATGTGAAGAGTGGGGCTAAGTGGAACAGCTATTTTAGATCACACACACAGTCAGTGCTCCCACAGAACGAGCCCTGGACCCTGACATGAGTCTCACTAGAGTGGGTCAAGCACTCTCAGAGTTCTGTTCCACTGGTGTGTGTACCTTAACATTCCATATGGCGTGGGCAGCCAGGCAGGGCTGAGAGTCTTAAAGCTGATACCACTTCAGTGCAACTTGGGTCACAGAAATATACATATGAGTTCAACACCAAAAATAAGTACCCGTAAGAGGAGTGGCCTTATTGCAGCTATAGATAATTTTCCTCCCACCTTATTCAATCTATCATACAATGGAAGTTCTCCAAGTAACTTCAACAGAATGTGCTCCTGATGCACATGGCACCTTGTCTCATTAGACACTACAGAATAATATAACCAAGGCCTGGTACAAAAGAGCTCACTAAATATGAAACTAATTCATTTACTACTAGAGAAGTGAAACGGGAGAGGGAATGGGAAGAGAGGAGAGAAAAAGAGGACAGGGGAAAGGGTAAGAAACAAAAAATGTGAAGGGAAAGTTGAAAAGGGCCCTAAACTGAAGTGCTCCTCGCCACCTCCACTTCATGGTCTTAGGCAGAGCTATACACTCCTACCAGCACAACACAAAGCAAGCACCCACCTTCAAAAACAAATCACCCAAGAGCTGGGTCCCTGTTCTCCCATGGACTGATGTGCTGAAATGGTGTTCTTCAGCTGTCTCAACGTACCCTCCCGCCAGCCCACATCATCCCTTCCTTTTCGGGAAGGCAGACACAGAGGCAGCTGCCCAGGGATCTTCAGTACATTCACTGGGTCAACCGGGACAGGGGAGTAAGATCCACTTCCACTCACCCTATTAAGGTACCTCTTATATCCTTCTGGGGATGATTAACAACAAGCGATGTGGGGCAAATTTTTGATCCAGCCACTGAGCCAGGAGAGACAGAGGACCTATGTAAGGGGTAGACTCCTAGCCCTTTTCTCCCAGCTGGTCAACCCGCTGGCAAAGACAATGGTCACTAGATAGCCGGGGAGTTTTTCCTCCCTCTCCCAAACAGGTGCCCACAATAATTAGGTTATACATACACTTATACATTACCCATGTATTTTTAGCTCTTTGGTAATAGAACCCTCTTCCTTATAACAGAAGTCTATTATTCAACTTTTATACACTTTAAAGAATGAATTATGTATGTTTTAGTAGGTGACTACCTTAACAAGCCCTTTAAATTTTAAACTAGAGCCCTAATTATAAAAGGTCATAGATGACTTCACAATTAGGACTCCTAGCACTACAAGAAACAAAAAGAGCTACAATGAATTCAGTGTTATTTTTTTGAAATTAGATTCTATCAATTATAAAACATTTATACAGTTTGAAAGAATAGTAGATACATTCATAATATATATTTGTTTATTCAGGATACAAACTAGGGCTGCAGACCTCCTTCCTCAACACCATTGAATTACCGACTAGAAACAACAACATTTTTTTAAAAAAATTCTATTTATTGAATGTTTTTCCTTATTTTGGAAACTAATAATAAAGTATTTAAAATGTAGATGGCACAACATAGCAAAGAAGAGTCCCTGCAGGCTTCCGGCAAATACAGCTTCAAATTGCAAAACTACTTTACCAAGGTTTCATGAATTTCTGATAAAAGGTATAGTAGATACACAGGCTGAAATAAGAGAGCTTTATAGAAACTATATTTTTATAGCTATACATACTGTTTTTATGCCTTAATAACTTTCAATAAATAAATATTAAAAATTTTTTAAATAATAAACTTTCAATCTTCATCAAAATATTATTTTCCTTACAAATGTTTCTATTTGGCAGATAAAGATATATACTGTATCATTCCTATATATGACATACAAAGAAGTATTCCTTTAAAAAACCAAAGCAAAATTTAAGATACCAAAGAAGACAATATTTCTAATTATGTGAGCTGACAGAATCCATCAAAATATCAGAAAATACCAATTCTATGTATTTTGAAGAAATTGTATTGTTTTGTATCAGCATATCATCCTGATTTTTAATTCAATTATATACTCATAAAAAAGATGTATTGCTATCAATCGTATTTTTATTTTTAATTTTTTTAGCATAACTGCGCTCAAGAGAGATAGAGGAACAGAGGAACAGGCAGGGACAGACAGATAGGAAGTGAGGGAGAAGACAAGCATCAACTTGTTGTGTGGCAACTTAGTTGTTCATTGATTGCTTTTTCATATGTACCTTGACTGGGGGGCTTCAGCTGAGCCAGGCTGCCCCCTTGCTCAGGCCAGTGACCATGGGCTCAAGCCAGCGATTTTGGGCTTCAAGCCAGCAACCTTGGGCTTGGGCTTCAAGCCAGTGACTTTGGGTTCAAGCCAGCAACCATGGGGTCCTGTCTATGATCCCACGCTCAAGCCAGCAACCCTGCACTCAGGCTGGTGAGCCCACATTCAAGCCTGATGAGCCCACACTCAAGCCAGTGACCTTGGGGTTTTGAACCTGGGTCCTCAGCATCCTAGGTCAATGCTCTATCCACTGCGCCACTGTCAGGTCAAACATCAATCATCTTTTTAAATGTATAGATATAGAGAAAAGTATGTACTGTTATCAATCATATTTTTTAAATGTAAAGATACACAAAAACTTTAAGAAATACTGATCTTTGAGGAATGGAGAAAATAGAGTAGAGGGAACAGGGATAGGAACTAGACATCTCTGATACCTAGTTTGTAACAGTATAAATATTTTACATATAAAAAACAAATTCAAAATCAGAAGCAAAGTGAAACAAGCAATTCTAACTCCACACTCTATACAGAAAATGTAGAGTAACCACATAAAAAACTGTATCAGGTGATTTCACAATATAATAATTTGTGAACTGTTAGTGGTATGTACTGGAAGAATAACAACAAAATAACTTCAAAATAACCTTAAATTGTGTCAGTATAAAAACATAAAATCATGTTGCTAATTCTACTAAACCAAACCAGGGCCAACTGGCCGATTCCAAGTTTGGAGCAGGAAATGAGCTTCAGATGGGCCTGGAGCACCCCCCCCCCCCCGAAAAGACGAGGAGAATATGTCAAAAGAACTCCCAAGACAAACTGAAGAGGCCTCAAGTGGCTAGAGACGAAATCATTAAGAACTATTAGTGCAATGGATTGGAGTACTTCAAATATTTCAGTTCATGAAATCATAGAGATATTATAAATTCCACTGATCACCTCTGAAAAGTGCTAAAGAGGGGACTCTTTCTGAAAGGTGATAGAGAATTAAGCATTTATCAGGGCAATCAGAGTTGACGAAAAATCAGTTCTCTTTAAGGAAATATTCAATATAATAAAGAGGAAACAACAGAATTAGCGTATCACCATATTGCAATCCTTAATATATTAGGAGTCTAGCAATCATTAGAGAGAATGAAAGAGAGAGAGAGAAAAAACAAACCAGACATTTCATGCCTTTCAAAAGAAAATACCATCACCATCTCGGAATGAGTGGGGGGGGGGGCGCATAGGGAAGTGGAAATCAAACCTGAATCTGATTTAGAAAATGCAGAAGACTGAGAAAATGGTACATACAATACCAAGATGAACTAAACAAAATTCATACTGTGGAAACACTAAAGGGCAAAAACCCAGTTCTTTCAACAAATGAAGGACAAAGGCAAAGGAGAAGGGAAGGGGAGACTCAAGTTTAACTTGCAATATGTAAAACATATTCAACTTGACTCAAAAGAAATACTGTGAAAAATGGAGAAGAGTGAGGAGGGAAAAGAGGAAAAGGGAGAAACTGAGTAATTCTAAACATTTTCTATAATTTATGATATTAAGTCACTGCCTCCTTTAGCTGGCCTAATGGTATTATGGTTTTAATAAAAAGAACAGTTCTGTTATAGAGACTCATGATGAAATATTTACAGGTGAAATCATATCTCTGTAAGATGCTTTAAAATCATTCTGGAAGTAGAGAGTGGGGGAAAGTGAAAAAGAATATAGATGAAATATAATTGGTCATGAGTTGATAAAGGTCTAAACTGGGCATGAGGACAGGGAATGCTGATCTTTCTACATTTAATGTTCAAAATTTTTCATTAAGAAATGTTTTAAACATACACAATAATCACAAAATTCACTTCCATAGTAAGTGCACTTGCATTTCTTAAGTAACCATTGCAGGAAATAAACAGGCCACCACACGCCACATGCTTACAGCTCAAGGAATTAACTTGGGATTGGAAGTTTCCTAAAATGAGTTAGTTGATAGCGGAACCATATACACTTGGCAATTCGCCTAAGGAAAAAAAATTTTTTTAATTGGAACAAAGCAATGAGTTTTAATATCCTATTTTGTGTGTGGGTATGTGTACATTTTATAGAAGAACTACTGTCCTTCACAATAATTATTTGGGGGGAGGTTCATTTTGATTCCATAATAATTAAGTAACTACGTATATATTAGGCCTAATTACACAAAGATGAATCAGACAGTTTCTGTCTTCAATATGCTCACAAACAATAAAGGTAAAACACACAGGTAATGATAACAGAAATGTGGTAAGTGCCATAATAAAAAGAAGAACCCAGTGTTCGGGAATACACAAAAGATAAAGCCTCCAGAGCTTAAACAGTATTGAAACGCCTTTAAAACTGCATTCAAAGGCAGTTCTACTTTGAAACAAAATCAATCTTTTTTCTTACTGTAACTCACTTCTTTCCATCAAAATGGTATTACTCAAAACTGATTACTAATCATATATACTAAAGTTTTGGTGTTTTCAAAACGAAACTTTCTAAGAGAACAAAGATTCACAAATGCTAAGGCTATTCAAGAGTGAGCCACAGGGACTGCACTCCTGGATTTAAAAGTGGGTAAGAGAATATAAATTCCTCTCCTAAATTAAACTGACGTGGTCTAAAGCCAATGAGATCAAGAGTCAGGAATCAAATTCTAACATTTTGAGGCAAATTTTTAAGATACTCTTTAGTTGTAAGATCTCATTTTTATGCAAATGGAATTACTTGCAGGGACAGCTGTTGCTAAGAGGGAACACGCACAAGCAAAACTGTGCAAGTTCCACCTGCAGGAACCCTCCCTCCTCCCCCCCAAGGAAGAGAAGAGAAAAGCCAGGTCAGTTCCGGCCTGTCTCCCTGCTTTTCCTACGAGATCAGTAAGAGGCTTCTTATAAACATCATCTACTTTGACTCAAAATAAAGAAATAAATCAAGATAATACAATAAGTCCTAACAAAGTATATTGAGTTCAATTTAGCGAATCAGGAGCTCAGAACCCAAAACCCACTGACTGACAAACATTATTATTCACCTGGCTTACATTCTTGGGGCAAAACACCAAATATCCGCTTTAGTCTTGTACTTACATATGCGAGATAAAATCATAGAAAAATATCCTAACTAACCAATCCAATTTCAAGTCACTATTCATGGTGCTGAGGATCACGACCTCAGTAAATAAGCAAGATCCACTGCGAGAAAGCACTGCAGACGGGACAGACCTTCGCCCACCTGACCTCATGACCATTATTACTCAGTCTTCCACAGCAAGGGACTGAACCTGTCTCCTTTTCCACTACCATCTGCTGTGGCTGCAAATTTCCGCTCATGCCCTAGTATGCAAGAGAACCAAACATATCTCAGATAACTCAGTAGGTGATGCTGGTCGGTCTTTGTTACAAAGGGGTCAAAAACTGGAGTGTTTCATCTGGCCAAAAGAGTATTGTTTAAAATTCTAGATAAACATCTTTAAAGATCACATAAAAATCAGGAATCATAGCTTTTCTTGAAAAACAGAAAAATCTGGAACCAATGGAATCACATCCCTGCAATGCAGTAATGAGAAAAGTCTCAGTGGTAACAACCTCCATGAACATAAGTCAGGAACTCTGCAGTACTAGTTATATGGTTTACCACAGTGGTCCCCAACCCCCGGGCCATGGACCGGTACCGGTCCTCAGACAAAGAATAAATAACTTACATTATTTCAGTTTTATTTATATTTAAGTTTGAACGATGTTTTATTTTTAAAAAATGACCAGATTCCCTCTGTTACATCCATCTAAGACTCACTCTTGACACTTGTCTCGTAAGTTCGACAATTGTATTTAAAAATACCAGTTTTTATGCCGGTCGCATAATTTTATTTTGTGCATTTATCCGTCCCACCCTAAAGGCCGGTCTGTGAAAATATTTTCTGGTCCGTGGCCCAAAAAAGGTTGGGGACCACTGGTTTACCAGATGCTGAGTCCAAAGATGTGATTTATCATCATAATCTTACAGCTGTTTAGTGAAAGAAGCAAAACATATATTTGTAGCTATCAAAAGTGGGAAACAAAATGATATACTAATAGAATAAAGGTTTTTAAAAATGGCAGACTGTCCATTTCTTAATGAAACTGAGTGTATAAATAGACATGCCCATTTCATGAAGGGATTTTAATTCACATATCTGACTTAAGCATTTCCTTTTCCCTAATTTTGTCTGACAACAAACGTTCTAAGAGTAATAAACTAATAGCTTCAAGAACAGCGGTTCTCAACCTGTGGGTTGCTACCCACAGGTTGAGAACCACTGCTCAAGAAGAATGCAGTGGAGTGAAGAAAGGAAGAAGAAAATTAGAAAATCACAAATAAGGGCTGTAAAGAGGAAATTTCTGAACTCATTTAAAGTGGTTAAGAAAATAAGGAAATGAAAGAAATCAGGGAAAGTTCATAATGCTTTGACAGTACACCCTTGATTATTATTTATTTATTTTTTTTGCATTTATTTCTGAAGCTGGAAACGAGGAGAGACAGACAGACTCCCGCATGCGCCCGACCGGGATCCACCCGGCACGCCCACCAGGGGGCGATGCTCTGCCTACCAGGGGGCGATGCTCTGCCCCTCCGGGGCGTCGCTCTGTCGTGACCAGAGCCACTCTAGCGCCTGGGGCAGAGGCCAAGGAGCCATCCCCAGCGCCCGGGCCATCTTTGCTCCAGTGGAGCCTCGGCTGCGGGAGGGGAAGAGAGAGACAGAGAGGAAGAAGAGGGGGAGGGGTGGAGAAGCAGATGGGTGCTTCTCCTGTGTGCCCTGGCCGGGAATCGAACCCGGGACTTCTGCATGCCAGGCCGATGCTCTACCACTGAGCAAACCAGCCAGCGCTACCCTTGATTATCTTTAAGAAGAGTCAGCAATTCCCAGGATTCTGCTTTCACTCTCTTACAGACTTATTATGCATACAACCCTGAGTAATCTTACTTTCTAACCCACTGCTTTTAACTACCGCACACGTACTGGGACTTCCAAAACTGCCTCCAGCCCAGATGTACCTCCCGAGTTTCTAAAACTTATAGACAACTGCATACTGAACATTTCTGATTTCTCATGGGTACCTCAAACTTGTCATATCTAAAATGATACTTATTACATACTCCAAATACTTCCTATATTCTCTTGTTTAAAACAAAGCATCAGTGCCTATCCAATTACTGGAAAGAGAATTACCCTGGACCACCCTCTTACTTATTTATATTTTACATCAGTGCTGGTCAACCTGGTCCCTACCGCCCACTAGTGGGCGTTCCAGCTTTCATGGTGGGCAGTAGTGGAGCAACCAAAGTATAAATAAAAAGATAGATTTAACTATAGTAAGTTGTTTTATGAAGATTTCTTCTGCCAAACAGTGAAAATCCGAGTACTTGGTAAGTAATTATTATTATATGCTTTAACTTGCTGTAACTCTGCTTTATAAATTTTATAAAGTAAAGTTACTTCCCTACTTTATAAATCACCATTACTGTGGAACTGGTGGGTGGTTAGAAAATGTTACTACTAACAGAGATACAAAAGCAGGCAGTAGGTATAAAAAGGTTGACTACCCCTGATTTACATGTTAAATATCTCTTGGGGCCATCTCCTCCTCACCACCAATGCTTTGGACAGGACAGACCTTCCTTACAACCTACAAGCCCAGGTCCTGCCTCCCCTCCATGCCACCTGCCTTGCTGCTAAAATGACCTCTAGAAAAAGATCCTGAGACACCTCACTTTTCCATGAGCAGGGCTTGTCCTTTTGCCTTTACTATCCAGGACGGACTACCATTCCTCTCTAGCAATAACCTCTACCAAGTTCCCTTCAAGCAGCAGCTCAAACCCGTATTCTTCCGTGAAGCAAGCCTTCCCTCACAAGCGCTTCTCCCTCTTGCCAAATAGAATGTCCACTCCTTGCACTCCCTTCCCCCACTGCACTATTTAAAGTTCTACAATAGTTACTGATGTTTATCTACCCTTTCTAGACAGGAAGCTTTTGTTTATTGATCAAATGTTTACTGAGGTCTATTATATGCCCACTACAACAGGGCTCTGCAGTTGCAAAGATAAGTAAAGCAATGTTCCTTGCCTCAGGAAGCTCATTCACTCTTATAAGAGAATACATATACAGCAATGGAGTAAGTCAAGTGACAGACATGCACTAGCTGTCACAAAGCACTAAGAAGGGACATGTGATCTGACCCAGTTTGAAGGGGAGGAGGGGTGGTAAATCAGAGGACGCATCCTGAAACAGGTGACACTTAAAGAGTAATCTCAGAGGATAACAGGGCACAGGTGAAGAACAGAGTACGTGATAGAGATGACAGGAGTAGGCATTGAAGTAAGAAAGTGTTCCATGGAAAGCCACTGAAGATTGTTTTTAAAAGGTAGACTGTGAGAAGCATATGGGACATTCAAATTTAAACCATTCTCAACTATCTGCATGATTTGAAATTGGCAAACTTGAAGGCAGAAAAACCTAGCAAGAGCAATTGGTCAAATGATCTAAAAGCTGGAAATAGGGCAGAGGTGGTAGAGATAGACAGAGGTCTACAGATTGGAGAACTATCTACATGGCCCAATCAGTACATCTTGTGATTAACTGCACTGCACATGAGAAAGCCATCATCATTGCTTTTTAAACTTGAGTAACAACTAAATAGCCAGTCACCCTAAACAAGATATAGAACAGGGCTGGGGAACAATGAGGTTTTTTTTTTTGTTTTGTGGATGAAAGAATCAAGTTCGGTATGGGACATATTGAAGGTAAAGATACACACAGACTTCAAGTGAGGATAGCTAGCAAGCAACTGACTGGAGTATTCAATGGAATACCCTGAGCTAGATATAAAAAATCTGAAGTTATGATCGTTATGCGGAACTCAAGAGTTTAAAATTTTAGCTTGAGGATGGTGGCTTTGGTTATGGTCAGTGGGCATAATGATTAATGTAAGCAAAAGCTCTGTTCCTGGAACTGGGATACCTGAACAGGTCTAAAAGATTTAATGAGATCTGAAAGTGATCCACCTTTGTGCCCTAGGATAGCTGTGAAGGGCCCACCTTTGTGCTTCAAGGGACTACGAGCAAAGTCTTTGCACTCCAAGGACAGACCACCTTGAATATGATCCAGTTAGCTTTGACTATGATCTGATTAACTCTCTCTTGAAAGTCCAAAACCCTTACCTACCTTTTCCTTCCCCTTATAAAAAGGTTGGCTGGGGACAGGGGGGTTGAGATGGTTTGGGAATGTAACGCCCCTACCCCCGTCTCCCCAGATTGCTGGCCATCTGAATAAAGCACCCATAAAGATTCAATCCTGGTCTCTACTTATTTGGCTGAATTGGTGACAAGCAGCACAAACTCTGATATTTTCAGGTTTCACTACAAGACAATAACCTAAAAAATGAGAATGAATTCTATCGTGAAGAAAGCAGTACTAGTAACATCAACATTTTAAGGGACAGAGAAAGGAAAATAAAGCCCATGTAGATGACTGAGAAGGCATGCATAGAAAGATACAAAAAGAACCAGTAATAAGTAGAGACCCAGAAGCTAAGAGAATCCTATCTCCTCAAGAAAGTGATCTGACCAGGCGGTGGCGCAGTGGCTAGAGCGTCGGACTGGGATGCGGAGGACCCAGGTACGAGACCCAGAGGTCGCCAACTTGAGCGCAGGCTCATCTAGTTTGAGCAAAGCTCACCAGCTTGGACCCAAGGTCGCTGGCTTGAGCAAGGGGTTACTCAGTCTGCTGAAGGCCCATGGTCAAGGCACATATGAGAAAGCAATCAATGAACAACTAAGGTGTCACAATGAAAAACTGATGATTGATGCTTCTCATTTCTCTCTGTTCCTGTTTGTCTGTCCCTATCTAGCCTCTCTCTGATTCTCTGTCTCTGTAATTAAAAAAAAAATGTCTGAGGATCCTTACAAAAGTTTCTAAATAAAAGGTAATTTCTTGAGAGAGGAAAAAAAAAAAAAGAAAGTGATCAGCAATGTCCTAAAGCAGAACAGTTCAGTAAGATTAAAACCAGTAAGTGTCCAGGGGACTTTGACAACTAGAAGGTACATGCTCAATAGAGCAGTGAGCTACAACCAGATTGCAGTAGGTTTAGAAATGAGTGGGAAGTGATCTGGGCATTTGTCAGGCTCCAGGGAAGGATGCAGTAAAGGAGCCCAGGTGAGATAACGTATGACTCATGCAGTAGTAGGTGAAGGATTCAAAGGTACAAAGAGGGTTTGACTTCTAATCATAGCAAGAGGGACAGCTCAGTTTCCAAAGCATAAAGTTCTGTAAGGGCAGAAAACATATTCAATCTTATCTCTCCAAAGCTAGCAAAATTCCTGAAACATAATATGTACTCAAAGATTCTGTGATATGCATAACCACATAGACAAATTCAGCTGTCTCCCCTTCTAATACACTATAAATACTCATTCACAAAACAGTGAACCATAAAATACTAAAAATAAGCATTAAAATAAACAATGTGGTATTTTTTAATGAACCAAAAAGAAATAACCCCTAACAGCATGTATTTCCACCCTTGAAAGTTATTCCTTTAGAGCTTCCTTTACAATTAATGAACAACACAATGCACAGAGGCATGGGGTACAGAGTCCTGTCCCATGCCAACGTCTGGGCCGTCTTTGGCATCCAGCTGTAAAATACATTCAGGAGTTCACTACACAAACATCTGAATATGAAACCAGTAAACTGTTACATACTACAAACGGCAGGTCTCATGTGCCCATCCTCTCGTGCCCAATCCTGAGAATCAGTAATCCTATCCCCTTTTTCCTCCCCCAACCCCAACCAGGGCTAGATCTGGCACAAATGCAGCCAGCGTCTGTCTGTGAGACCTGGCTCCATCAGTGAGTGGAGCTAGACTCTCAGTAACCTGAAAAGTTACACACTGTTGACAGCCAGTGGTGGGCGCTGAACCTGGAAAAGAATATGTATATTCTGGGGTCGCGGTGGCCATTTTAAGAGGACATACAGGCCAATAAATAAGCAAGAAAGCCAATTGAGAGAAAAACTGAAAATGAAGCAAATACACTCTAAATTTTAAAAAGCCAAGATGAGAGACTTAGTGGTTTACTGAGAGAGAGCTGAGACTTCAGTCAACTTTTCAGTCCCCATAGGACCAGCTGAATTTCATTGGACATCCTGGATTCTCCTTTTTATAAGGTGTTGGTCAAATAAGTTTGTAAAATATGATTTTTATGTTTGCTCGCTTACAGTTTGCATTGGGAGCTGGCAGCACCAGGTGTATGTGGTCTGTGAAACTGCAAATCACCTTCCTGCCTGGGAAAGGCCATCGTCTCGCTAATGTTTGCTGGAGGAGGGGCTTGGTGGCCCTAGCCAGTTCTGCAGGGAGAGCAGAAGGGGTGCAGATGTGGAGAGCTGAGGGGCTCTGTGAGCTCCGCGGAGACTGGTGGGCCTTTGATTCTAGGAGGAACCGCAGAAGGTTCTCCTGGTTGTGGAACCGGAGAATGTGTCAGGGCTTTAGGAGCCACTGAATGAGAGGAAAGAGGTCTTCCCTGTGTGTTTGCTCCTAGGCCCGGGGAGACTTGAATAAAGGAATGGCCCACCCTCTTTTTGCTACACTGTTTCTTGACCCTCTGCCCGAATCCAATGAGAACCTGCAGGTGAATGGCCGTGACGGCTGTAACTACTGACCTTACTTTAATAAAGTAACTAGGGTATATTCCTGCTCCTTACAATCAAAAGTCCCAAAAATCCTAAACAAGCTTAATCAGAAATACCAAAGCCATTTTTTAAGTCAGTAAGTAGGCACTATGCACAAAAACAAAAGAGTAGTTAGAAATCCTGGTTTCTAATCTTAGCAGCTCTAAGACACCACATGGACCTAGGAAACCAAAATGTCTCTCAAAATTTGTTTACTCAAAAGATACATATAAAAATTCAAGTCACAGTCAAGCTGTTAAAAGCATCCTTTTGATGTAGTCTAAATCCCCATAACCCATCAAAGGCTTTATCTGCTTGGTGTTATAGCCTAGTAAAGTTACTGTTGGTTTCATAATTAAACACATGTGAAATAAGGCCACTGTATACAAAATCACCTAATATTTAAAAACTATAAAGGCTTTAATCATGACATATATTTGCTTAGTAAAAGCAATGGGTTTTAATTACTAGTCATCATGATATACTATAATCACAAAAGTCTTGTTTTTCACTTGATACAATTTTTATTTCTACATCAAGCTGTTACCAAATTTACTACTTAACTTATTCTGACCAAAAATATAATGAAAAATTTTGATGGTCTGAATGAACTCTTCATTCAAAGGTAATTTCATAGCTTATTTGCATATGTAGGTTAGTTCTTGAAGACTATAAGTATTATACTTTAAAAAGCTTTAATTCTAAAAGAAAATTAGGCCCTGGCCAGTAGCTCAGCAGACAGAGCATCAACCTGGCATATGGATGTCCTGAGTTCGATTCCTGGTCAGGACACACAGGAGAAGCGACCATCTGCTTCTCTGCCCCTACCTCTCCCCTTCTCCTCCCACAGCCAATAGCTCGATTGGTTCGAGTGTGGCCCAGGGCGCTGAGGATAGCGCCATTGGAGTGCATCGGCCTCAGGTACTAAAAAGAGCTCAATACCTAAGCATCATCCCCAGATAGGGATGCTGGGTGGAATCCCAGTTAGGGCACATGCTGGAGTTTGCCTCACTATCTCCCCCACCCTCACCTAAAAAAGAAAAATGAAGAGGGAATTTAAGTGGCTGTACTTTGTTAACAGTGATGTCTGATGGTCTCATTTTCCAAGTTTAACAGCACAAAAAAATTAAGTTACCAGTCAAATTAAAATCAGTTAGTCAACCAATTTATTCTTAAACAAATTTGAATCAGTATAACTATAAATTTCTAGTCCCATATACAGTTTATACTTTAATCTAGGCTGAGTGGTTTCTTTGTGAAACTCATTTTGATTCTGTATGCATAAAATTCTAAAGTATAAATAAATAAGAGAAGTTTGCTTAGGTAATGTATAAGGTCCCTTTTCACTTCTTCTAAGTCTATTCCATTATTTCTACATTTAAAAAAAAATGACACCTATCAATTATTGCTCATAAATCTGGACCTGGGCAATTAATATTGTTCTTGAAAAGCATCAAGTGTAAAAGAAATGGTGATGGCTCTGCCACCGTAAGGTACAGCAGAGTACCAAACTCACTCAAGCAGCATGTCAGGGTGAGCAGAGCATTGCTTTGCAAAACTGGCCAAGCCTTGACAGTCCGGACCCTCTGCCTGCCAGTGTCAGAAAAGATGGGCTTCTAACCACTTCCCTGGGAACCTGAGGAACATCAGCCTGGACCTCTGGGTGCCATGGATATTGAAGACCCAACCCCTTCACAATCAATCCAAACGCCTTAACAAAGAGAAGGATATAAGGCTAGACCAGCGGTTCTCAACCTATGGGTCACAACCCCGTGGTCGCCTAAAGCCATCGGAAATACATATTTTATTTAAAAATGTATTGTATAATAAATATGTATTTTCCGATGGCTTTAGGCGACCCCTGTGTTTTGTTCATTCGACCCCCGCCGGGGTCGCGACCTACAGGTTGAGAACCGCTGGGCTAGACCTTTCAGTGAAGTTCGACCCAGCAAGGTCTGTCTTCCACTATGGAACTAGTGAACGTATTTTCCAGACTAACTGTGAACCCACTATGCCCTATTATCTTTGGTTACCTCCAACAGCCAAATTTATTCAGTTATCAGTTCTCTCACGTACTCTAACCACTGTACAGTCCTTGCTTTTTCCTCCTTTACCCAACTGCCCACAGCTTCCCTCCCCCCCGAGAGCTTCCCTCTGGGTTTACTGTTTCATTAAACACAAACACACCAGTATCCTCAACATCTTCAGTACTTGCTTTAAGCAGAAGCTGCTCCTCGTGCAGCCTTCTCAAAGGCTGCTTATTATTTTATTCATTATGTACCCCAACTTCATGATGCAGGCTCACATTCCCAACAATAACTTCCAGCCAGTTTCCTGTAAAAACCCTCCCCACGCAATTCCTGCCATTAGGATTACCTGGGGGCATATTAAAATCCCACTGCCCAGGTTAAATCCCACACAAATTAAAACAGAATAGCTGGGGACCGAAGCTAACAATTAGAATTTCCAAAGTGCAGCAAGGTTCTCCAGGTTAATTCCAAATTGCAGTCACAGTGAGAACCACTGATCTCTAAGGGACACAAAACTCTTAACATGTGGCATACAACACTCTTTTCTAGACTAAGTACTACATAACTTTGAATTATTTCTACACACATAAAGATAATACATCAGTCTGCTTTTAATATTATAAGCACTTCACCTCCAGCAAGTTTCATGCAACTCCACTTTGGTCACCATAGATCAGTGGTCCTCAACCCCCGGGTCGCGGACTGGTACCGGTCCACAGAGAAAGAATAAATAACTTACATTATTTCTGTTTTATTTATATTTAAGTCTGAACGATGTTTTATTTTTAAAAAATGACCAGATTCCCTCTGTTACATCTGTGTAACACTCACTCTTGACGCTTGTCTCGGTCACATGATACATTTATCCGTCCCACCCTAAAGGCCAGTCCATGAAAATATTTTCTGACATTAAACCAGTTCGTGGCCCAAAAAAGGTTTGGGGACCACTGCCATAGATGACACTCTAACTCAGGAGTCGGGAACCAATCGCTCACGAGCCAGATGTGGCTCTTGATGGCTGCATCTGGCTCGCAGACAAATCTTTAATAAAAAAAATAATGTTAAAAATATAAAACATTCTCATACATTACAATCCATTCATTTCCTACCTCTCACGTTCATGGTTGTGGGTGGCTGGAGCCAATCACAGCTGTCCTCCGGGACAACACCAAATTTTTATTGGATAATGCGTAACATACAAGGGTCGTTGTATGGCTCTCACAGAATCACATTTTAAAATATGTGGCGTTCATGGCTCTCTCAACCAAAAAGGTTCCCGACCCCTGCTCTAACTTCATCATCACCTTGTCTTCTCTGAATGGGAAAAGGGAAAATTAACTATCCTTTTCTGACCATAATCTTCCAGTTCTAAATTAGTTATACCAACTACATCTATTTTCATTTGTACTCAAGAGTTGCAGACACTAGATTCTTCCACTTTCTCCTTACACAGCCCACTTCCGTATTCACTTCCCTATTGAGACTAGACTCCATGCTTCACCATTTCAACCACTCTCTTGCCAATATCCTCATTTATCATCTTATGCTGTAATCACCTGATTTTATTGTATGCACTATACACTGTAAGTCACATGAGGATGTTTTGTTCAACAGTGTATCCCTTAGTGTCAAGTATAACATTTGGCACATAACACTATATTGTCAGTAAGTAGTATTGAATACAGAGATCTTCTGATTACTCATCTAAATCAATGTTACATAAATCAAGATTTTTTCCTAGAGATAGTCTTCACCAGTTTAGTTTCCTATCTGATCATAATTGGCATCTTAACACTTAGGTTCCACCTGCCCTTTGTTTCTTTGTCAAATCAATTCACTGAGTAACTACATATTATCCACAGGACAGAGGGAAGGAGAGAAGAGTATAAAATGTAAAAATAAACAGAAACTATTGGAAAAATCAAACACTTGAGAAATTTTTCAAAGCAGGAAAGGATGACTCACATCACTATCTTTAAGAATGTATTTTTTAAAAGATTCTACTTACTTATTTTTAGAGAGGAAAGAGAGAAAAATGAAAAATGGGGGAGGAGCAGGAATTACCAACACTTAGTAGTCTCTTCTCATCTGCGCCCTGACCGGCAAGCCCAGGGTTGTATCTGAGCCCTGACCGGCAAGCAGGGGTTGTGAACTGGAGACCTCGGCGTTCCAGGTCGACACTTTATCCACTGCGCCACCACAGGCCTTTAGGGTCAAATTCTCTCTCATGGGTTTAAACAAAAAAGGTACAGAAATACCCAGACTGTTTTAAAATGTAAAAAGCAAATAATACTTTTACTTTTTACTAAATACACCTCGCACTGACTTACTTTTCAAGAAGCATATAATTTTAAAATAAACAATACATTACAAATTACTATTTTTAGATTGCACATACTACTTTCCTTCAAGACACGCCATATCCTTAACTCATTTTATTAACATTCAATTAGCAGTCATTTAAAACATTGAAGTAAACACTGTATTACTTTTATTTCTATCAAGCAATATCAGAAGACTGTCATAAAACTTCTACTCCACCAAAAGAAATATTGATACTAAACTAACATCTTATTTGTGAAGGTAAAACAAAATATTTGGTCAAATTATGGAAATAACAAGGGAAAACCTTTAAAACAAATTTTTCCATGAAAAATCTTAAAAAAATATGTATTTGTATATTGTCAAGGGTTAATTAAGTACTAAATAAAAATTTTTAAACATTTAATAAGAAGTATGACACTAAGAAGGTGGAGGTGATGAGGGCAGACACATTGAAGCAAGTGACAGTTTGTGAAGAGGCAGCTGGACCACGAACAAGATCCAATTCTGAGCTCTGACTCCTGAACCTGGAGTGCTGCTGAAACCGGCCAGCATAGGAGGGGATCTCCAAAGTTAACACCCAGACACTCAGAATGCACTGGGGGGAGAAATCATGGGTAAGTGCCCCAATAATCACAAGATAATGCAGACAGGATTCAGCAAGGAGGGGTAAGCAGATTATACAGGCAGAGGACAGGGCTGGAATTATATGATCTCTGCTTTTAAAGGATTCTTCCTCCCCTCAAGGGTGGCTAACCGTGAAAACACTCACGGCAGGGTAAATGAAGACAGGAACCCTGCAGAATTTTACTTTACTGCGATTAGCTACCCACACAGAGAACAGTGATTGTGAATTACCCAGCATTGCTACAGTTACCCAACCCCTCTTCTCCCTCAAACTCTCAGTACAGTCTTCTATAAACACACACACCATATCTAGACATAACACAACTCACACAAATATGATTTCTTTCCAGATTCAAGATAGGAAAAACTACAATGAAGTTCAGCTCTACTTGCATCTATTTGTCTTGTTGATGTGATACTTGATACCATCTCTGAAGCTAACTAAAGAAAATGCACTGCAAACTTTAAGTACCTTTTACACCAAAATCACAATCAACAAAAGGAAACTAGATAAATCAGACTATGTCAAAAGTAGAAAATTTTGCCTGACCAGATAGTGACACAGTGGATAGAGCATCAGACTGGGAAGCAGAGGACCAGGTTCAAAACCCTGAGGTCAATGGCTTGAGCACGGGCTCACCAGCTTGAGGACGAGGTCGCTGGCTTGAGCGTGGGATCATAGACATGAACCGAAGGTCACTGGCTTGAACAAGGGGTCACTCACTCTGCTGTAGTCCCCTTCCTCCCCTGGGGTCAAGGCACATATGAGAAAACAATCACTGAACAACTAAGGTGCCACAACGAAGAACTGATGCTTCTCATCTCTCTCCCTTTCCTGTCTGTCCCGCTCTCTGACTCTCTTTGTCAAAAAAAACCAAAAAACACAGAATAGAAGTAAATATTTGTAAATTGTTTATCTGATAATGAACTACCTGGAATATACAAAAAGAAGTATTAAAATTATATTTTAAAAAGACAAAAAACCCAATTTTAAAATGAGCACAAAGATAAAGACTTTTCTGTTTGTGGTAATGCAGCTTACAACTTATTGCGGCAATAAAGACACGGCTCTATTATAGTGAATACACTAAAAGCCACTGAACTGTATACTTTAATTGGATGAACTACACAACATGTGGATTATTGTTCAATAGAGCTATTTATAAAGTACTACTTACTAGTTAGACACCAAAGTAAAGTAAAACTAATAAGCAAAATAGGCTAATGAATAGACACACAGAATAGATTCTATCTATATAAAAACAGTTGTGAGGAATAAGTAAAAAAATACAGTGCAGAAAAGGTAGTCGGCCAAGGGCAGTTTTGTCCCTCAAGAGATATTTAGCAATGTACTAAAACATTTTTAGTTATTAAAATGGGAGAGGGGCTACCATAGCGGCCAAAGATGTTGCTGTATGCATCCTACACAGCATCCTAATGCACAAGACAGCCACCCACAACAATGAAGAAGGGAAAGAGGAGGAGTAAGAGTAAGAAAGATGAGGAGATTATCTATTTTGGATTAAAAAGACACAATAATGGTACAGTACTGCTAGATTAGATACTGGCTCAAACTGAAGAAATTTGTATATATTGAGTATTAGATGATAATAGGCAATTGCTTATAATTTTATTCAGTGTGACAACGCTATAGTTCTATTAAAAAACACCCTTATTCTTAGGATACTCAGGAGAGTATTTCAAGAAGTGACATCTATCTGCAATTTACTTTAAAATCATTCAGCAACACTAACAACAAAAATGACACATAGAGAATCAGGTCTAAAACAAATATGACAAAACATGAACAAATCTAAGTCAACTGGTACATGATTTCTGATGGGAATACTTCTCAAGGTTTGTGTATGTCTGAAATTATGCATTATAAAAAATTGACAAAAATTATGAGTACTTCCCCCTATAAAATACCTTACAAAAATATTAAAAATTATGTAGAAAACGGCTTAGATTTTCTGACAAAAAAATTGTGAATCATTGTACAACCTAGGGCAGCAATTTATAACATTTTTCATTTCATGGCATACATTAAATAATTACTAAGATTCTACAGCACACCAACAAAATATGTTTTGCTGATCTGGCAAAAAAAAAATAGGTATAATTTTGATTCATTCACACTAGACGGTAACTGTGGAGTTGGCTATTGTCATGTGTTTATTTGACAACCGAACAGAAAAGAGGTCAGTGTCCCTGGCTAAACAGATAGGTACAGCATGTTTTTAAAATTCTTGTGACACACTGGTTGAAAATCACTGAGTTAGAGCCAGAAGGTCTTTTTTAACATGGTAAAATATGCAGGAAAAATATTCACATACTTAACAACATAAAACAAATATATATTATAGAAAAAAATCCATATATTTATATATACTTGTAATAATATTTGGACCAGTTACAACAAAAGTTAAAATCCATGAGTAAAGAGATGTTATAAATCATTAATAAATAGATCAATACTCAAAAAAAAATAGAAACAGACAATTCAAAACAGAAGGTACAAATGTTCAAATAAGCATAAGAAAAATGATCAACCACACCAGTAATTAAAGAAATCCAACCTCTTAAAGCAAAGATGGAAAATTATTAAGTCAAATTTGTTCATGACTTTAAAAACCTAGCCTGACCAGGCGGTGGCGCAGTGGATAGAGCGTCGGACTGGGATGCAGAAGACCCAGGCTCGAGACCCCAAGCTCGCCAGTTTAAGCGTGGGCTCATTTGGTTTGAGCAAAGCTCACCAGCTTGGACCCCCAAGGTCCCTGGCTTGAGCAAGGGGTTACTCAGTCTGCTGTAGCCCCACGGTCAAGGCACATATGAGAAAGCAATCAATGAAAAACTAAGGTGTCGCAACGAGAAACTGATAATTGATGCTTTTCATCTCTCTCCGTTCCTGTCTGTCTGTCCCTATCTATCCCTCTCTCTGACTCTCTCTGTCTCTGACTCTCTCTGTCTCTGTAAAAAAACAAAACAAAACAAAACCCTATATATGATTTAAAAAGTATAAAATATGATGTTACATTGGTTTTAACATATAATTTTTAACACAGCAATCATCTATTTCTATTTTATTAAATATATTTAATCAAGAATAGAAACTGAATTTTATCAAATGCCTTCCTGGTATTTCCTATAATATTCAGGATTTTTGTCTGCATTGACCAAACAATAAAGTTATGTTATAGTAACATTTCTAAAATATGAGCCATTTTAGCATATCTGCTATGACTCCTATTAAATAGCACAGTCTTCCTTTAATGTACAGTCTGACATTAATCTATTTTAATTATAATTTTACATAAATATTTATAATAAGACTTCTATGAATTTATATTAAGTGAAGACAGGAGGTTACAAATGTCTATATATACATATATATCATCTCACTTTAAAAAGTATACACAAATAACAGAATAGTGAAGATAGGAAATGTTAAATGTGGTTATTCTGAGTGATGAAATTATAACCAATTAATATTTTTATACTTAACTTTATGCTTCAAATGATATAAGCATAAATTATTTTAAAAACTACCAGAAAAAGCTATCTTCACTTAAAAAAGTAACTAGCAATGAGTGCCTACATAAAGAAAAGGAAACCCCAGTATAACATACTTGAGGCTTACTCAAACGACAGAAATAAGTCTTTGAATTAAAATGGTATCATCTCTAACAGGTTATGCTACTACTGTATCTAGAAGTCTCAATGTATCTGAATTAAAAATAAATAAAAACAGCCTTGGCCAGTTGGCTCAGTGAGTGACCCAGTGTGTGGAAGTCCCAGGTTCCATTCCCGGTCAGGGTACACAGGAGAAGTGACCATCTGCTTCTACACCCCTTCTCCTCCCCTTTCTCTCTCTTTCTCTCTCTCATCTCCTCTGCAGCAATGGCTCAAATGGTTCGACCAAGTTGGCCCTGGGTGCTAAGGATGGTTCCATGGCTTCTCCTTAGGTGCTGAAATAGCTTGGTTGCCAAGTACTGGAGCAGCAGCCCCAGGTGGGCAGAGCATCACCTTGTAGGGGGCTTGCCAGGAGGATCCTGGTCAGGGCGCACGCAGAAGTCTTGTCTCTCTGCCCCCCTGCCTCCCCACCTCTCATTAAAAAAAACCCAGGATTTCCACCAATAGTTTGTGAGAAGTCTAAAAGGCTGAAAATTATGCTGCTAGAAATTTCAATCATATTCTTAGAAATTAAACAGGTAAAAAATTGCAGTTCTTATATAAAATATCTAAAAACAAAAAATTGTTAATTATATTTAAGTCATTTCTTTAAAAAGCTCTTTAATATGATGTAAATTTTGTAGGTATTAGTATTCATATAACTTTCAGGGTATGTTCTAGAGTTGGTACAGATTAGGGTAAATTTCCTACACATTCCTGGAGGCTGCATGTAATTCAATATCAGAACTATGATCTTGAAAGAACTATGATCTTGAAAGAACTATAAGATCCCTTAATTCACAATAAAAAATAAAGCTCTACATGTTCATTAATTGAGATTGAGTCTTTTTAATCAAGTTAAATCCAGACAAGAAGCATACAATCATAGAAGGAAATATACTGAGCTGTTTTTAAAAAATATACAAAATGTTTTCTTGGTATGCCTTTTAAGTTAACAATGGAAATATTTTTAACATGTAAGAGTGAAGTATAACTCAAAAATAAAAGTTAAAGTCTCTATTGTGGCCTGTTTGATTTATTTGAGACAGGAGGAAGAGGTAAAGGCTGGTGGGGGAAACAAGAGAGCAAGCTGCAGACCTACAGACATAGAAAAGAATAATAATAAATGACAGAGCGGGGGAAGGGGAGGTTAACACATCCACTAAGTGGCCAGGTAAAGAAGGAAAAATAAGTACAGAAAGGAAAATAGAGACTGACACAGACTCACCCACAAAGGACTCTAATGGCATAATCTCCAGCTAAGTAAAATGTTAGAACATAAATAACCTACTCTCTGAGTAAACAGTTTATTGTACTATTAGATGAATGCAGATAAGGAGCTGTTATATGATATGAAAGGTCTGAAATTATTTATATTCCTAATATCCATATTTAGAATTATAAGTACAAATTTTATTTGCAATAACTTAGTCCTAACTCCTTTTCCTAACCACTACACAGTTCTCCAAATACCAATCAAGCCAACTATGTTTCTTTACACAAAGGATATTAACATTCCTCACCTTTCTATTCCCTATAAAAGAAACAATTCAATAAAAGAGCTTTTATAAATTTCAAGCTACATTACATAAAATGTTATCAAATTGACGAGAAGCACAGTACTTTCCACAGCAGAAAACAACTTAACACTGGCATTTTAAAACCATATTATGAGATCATACTAAAGTTTTCCAATTCACTTCATCTACAGCAGCTTTAATGGCCAGAAGAAATATTGGTCAGTTCAAAGTTCTAGTTATGACCAATTCATATTATACAGGTATCAACTCTCTTAACTTCCTCCTGAATTCAGTCTAAATCTAGATATTGGTGCAATACATAAATTAGAAAGTTATTGAAAACAGAAAGAGAAGAATTAGATCTGAGTCAAAGGGCATTACATTGTTTGACATTTTAAAACTTCCTCAATGAAACCAAAACAAAACACAGAAAAACAGTTTCAAACACTAAACTCGGAAGTTACAAAAATAAACACCTGTGATTTACATCTGAGGAAATAAGAATAAAATCGAGTATTTATTGAGAGTTACTGTGGGAAACACTGTGCCTAGTACTTAAAATGTGAATACTTCTACAATGAATACTTCTAGAACCCTCTGGTACCATTAATGTACAATTGACACAGTTGAGAAAACTGAGGTTGAAAAAGGTTAAGGTCAAAGTGCTCTGACACGACAAAACTTCGATTCAAATCCAAATAATCAGACACAAGCCATCATTCTTAACCAAAAGCATATACTCTTCTTCAGAAGTTACAGATATTCAATTTGTGATTAGAAGTGTGTATATGTGGAGAAAGCTATAGATATAAATGAGTAACACTCTAAGACCCAATATGAAGACAATCTCACTAACTCAATAGTCCTACAGTTTGTATTAATGTCTAATACTTAACTGAATATTCTCAGCTATCAGACATTAACTTGGGGGGGGGGGTTCCTAAACTATAAAATACTCTTAAGACTAACGGATTTTCCTAAAATTACTATTTTATCAGCACATCCTCTACTTGTAGAGGACACTATTTCAGTTTTGTTTGTTGTGTTCCAGCTTTCAAGTTCCAACCTCCTTTTAGCCCATTTCCTCTTATTTTGCTAACTTTTACCAACAGTAGACTACTGAAACAGTTTAAGTGTTGAGCACTTAGGTATTATTATTATTCAAGAAAAAGCATCAGATGTTAGTAATTAACATCAGATATAAAAATAGCTGATTGAATTGTCAGTTGCAATATGATTAAACACCCTGAAAAAAATTGTGAAAACAAAATTCCACCTCAAACTCAGGAAGAGAAATCAAAAACAAATTCTTTTGTATTTTTTTTAATTAAATGAGAAAGGGAGGCAGAGAGACAGACCCCTGTATGTGCCCAAACTGGGATCCACCCAGTAAGCCCTCTATTGGGCCACGCTGCCCATCTGGGGCTGTTACTCCATCACTCAGCAACAGAGCCACTTTTAGGGCCTGAAGCAGAGGCCACATAGCCATCCCCAGTACCTGAGGCAAACTCACTCGAGCCATTTGTGCCATGGGTGTGGGAGAATAAGAGAGAGAGAAAAGGGGGAGGGGTGGAGAAGCAGATGGTTGCTTCTCCTGTGTGCCCTGACTGGGAATCAAATCTGGGACATCCACACACCAGGCCAACACTCTACTGGGCTGACACTCTACCACTAAGCCAACTGGTCAGGGCCAAGAACAAAGCTAAATTGCAATATTATGATTTGGAGAAACACTGGAGAACATATAATATCTTAAAATCAGATCATTTTTTCCCAAAATTAATGTAATAACCAAAATGAATGAAATCTTATTTCATATTTAACTCTTCCATTAAAACTGTACAATTTCAATCAGTTTTATAATTTCTAAGCCTCAAATGATGATGAATCCAAAATCCATTCTCCATACATGCAGGTTGACACACAACTCTAGCCTGAAACTAAAAGTCACAATACAAAGAATCACATACTCTCTCAAGTGCCAAAACAACTGCCAGGCTAAAAATAGCCCCAGGGTTCCAGTAGCAAAAAGAACTCAGGTTTAAATAGAGTAACATTCAAGGACTCTCCAACAATGCAGGGCTAAAGTCAAAAGCAAAGCAGGATTCACCTTAGGGATTTATGTCAGAGGCATCAGAAAAAAAGGTCCCTCAGGAAATTGGATAAAACAGTACAATCAGTCCACACTGGATTAATTACTCCACTTGATATATATTATATGAGGCCCTCGAACTAACTTAAAGACATTACACCACAGTTGAACAGAGTGGAATTACTTCTGATCTTTCCTGACACACATGATTTCTAAACATGCAATGGGATTGTAGATAGGTGAGGTAACCTAACAATCCGACACTGAGGGCCACTTTAGTCAAGAGACTGCGGTAGCATCTGCACACATTGAAAATGTGCCCCCAAATTTTCCAACTTGTTGAAATCCATGACCAAATTTTTACTCATACATGCAAACTTCCTGACAGCATTAAAAGTCACACAAATTGTGAAACATTCAACAAAGTGCCACAAAAATTAGGATTATTGTACTATTATAAAAACAAAGCTTTCTTTCAGTTTATCTAGCTCAGGAATACATTTCTAAGTGGTACACATGAAATCGTAATAAAATTTAAGCTATATGAGGTACAAGATAAAATCCAAGTTGTTCCTGCATTTATAATTAGTTATATGAAAATATCATCAATCTAATCAGATTTTTTCCTGTAGAAAAATTAAGAGGAACTTGCATTCTTTTTTTTAATAGACTTTTTTTTTATATTTTTAAAGACTTTATTCATTTTAGAGACGAGAGAGAGAGAGAAGGAACGAGCAGGAAGCATCAACCCCCATAGGTGCTTTGACCACGCAAGCCCAGGGTTTTGACCTCAGCATTCCAGGTCAACACTTTATCCACTGCATCACCACAGGTCAGGCTCAAACTTGCATTCTACCTAAAAGTTTGATGTTCAACTCTTTTTTCTTTTCTTTTGCATTTTTCTGAAGTTGGAAATGGAGAGGCAGTCAAACAGACTCCCGCATGTGTCCTACTGGGATCCACCTGGCATGCTCACCAGGAGGCAATGCTCCGCCCATCTGGGCCATTGCTCTGTTGTATCCAGAACCATTCTAGCGCCTGGGGCAGAGGCCACAGAGCCATCCTCAGCGCCCGGGCCAACTCTGCTCCAATGGAGCCTTGGTTGCGGGAGGGGGAGAGACAGAGAGAAAGGAGAGGGGGAAGGGTGGAGAAGCAGATGGGTGCTCCTCCTGTGTGACCTGGCCGGGAATCAAACCCAAGACTCCTGCACACCAGGCCGACACTCTACCACTGAGCCAACCAGCCAGGGCCCAACTCTTTTTTCTTTTGGCAAATTCTTCTTTTGTGTTTTGTGATCCCAAACACAATATTAAACCACGGTACACTATTAAAAATGTCTAGTGAACATAGATAGTAAACAATCCTTGAAGGGTATTTAATGTGATCATTTAAATTTACCACAATGTTTATCTCAATAATTTTCACTTTTTCCTTAATTTTACTGCAAGGAATATTCAACATTCATTCAACAGATATTTAGCGTGGACAATTAAGCATCAAGCTCTGTTCCAGGCACTATGAATACGTACAACTGTGAGCCTCATCTTCAGGAGTGTACATCCAAGTAAGGAAGAAATGTAAAGCAAGTACATAAATTAAAGGTTGGGTGGGGACCAAGTATTACTCTCACCAAAGTAATGGAACTCAGCTGGGTCTTTGATACATTTTGGTAGACCTCTTAAGGGGATTTCAAAAGTCTTTTCAATGAAGAAAATAATGACAAAGTCACAGATTTTTCTTCTCTGTTCTCTTTTCTTTCGCTTCATACTGTCAATTACCTTGGAGCAAATATAGACACTTGTACTATGTTGTCTCCAGCTGTAAGAAGCTTATTATTATTATCATTATTATTATTATCTGGTGAGATAGAGAGAGGAAGGAAGAGAGACAAGAGAAAGAGATGAGAAGCATCAACTCATAACTGCATCACTTTAGCTGTTCACTGATTGCTAGAAGAAGCTTATTTTAAAGCTGCCATCTCATCCACACTGGTAGCTTAACCTGGAGTTATAAAGCTAATACAAGTAATTACTTTTAATTATTCGCCAACCTTTTCTTCCTCTTCATTTTTCACCCTTTAATTATGTTATTTGTTTTATCCTGACAAAAGATCTCAAGGCTTCAGCTGAATAGTGGCCAAACTGGCACAACTTAATTCTGCTACTTAATGTTCTGAGGGCCGGTTTTAGGTATGATTCATCGCTTCAGCATCAGAACTTAGCATGTGCCTACCACACAGTAGGTGTTTTGTGTTTGTTGGGTGAGCAAATTAACCGACAAAAATTAATGTCCAAGTCATAACCAAAGCCTAAAACAACAGCTTTTCCTTTTAACAACGATACTAGGCTTTTTAGAATTTACCAGGATTGATTAAAAATCAAAGATTTTCCACAAATATTTCTGAATATATACACTCAAGTAACTGCTAACCTTCAAATAAGTAACCCTTTACAAAATCTTTCTGGACCGTCCCTTTTAGAAATCCTTTGTCCTCAGTTTACTAACTGTACAATCCACGGCCCTCATTACTAGTGTGCAGGGCATGTCCTCAGTCTGTTCTTCTCCTTTCACTTCTGTCAGTCTACTCCCTGCCGCCCTGTACCTGCAGCAATGGCCAGGGATGCCTTCTTTTTCCTGGGACCCACCCACTGAGAAGCTAGTGGACCACAAAGCTAGATACATAGAACCTAGGGCTTGATTCCACATTAGTACAAGGCAGATAGAGAAAACCCTTATGTACTAACCACTGATATGGGTATAATGACTGACTGTTTACAGAGTAACATACCCTACTTCGTTTTATTTGATCTTTACAGTAAGAGAGCAGTTCAGGAAAGTGCTATCATCATCCTAATTCTACAGCGAAGAAACTAAGGCTCAGAACATTCAACCAACTCACCCAATGTCATATCAGAAATAAGAGGCGAGGTTCAGACTCATCCTTCTAAGGCTGAACATGTAGGTCACATGTGTTGCCTAACCACTGTGGTTGGTATCACTTGTTTGGTAGGTATCACTTGTTGATAGACTTAAGTATGCATGACCATGACAACAGCCTGATTTTTCACTCAATTTCAACCACTTCTTTTTAAATGGTGTTAAGAGCTGTCCACTTGCTTTAATTCAAAGTTCCCTCTCCTCTCAACCTTTTGAGCTCTTAACATTCTTTGAATGTCAATGGACCTAAGGTTCTTTACCTGGTTACTTGCCTTTACAATGTCATTAATTAAAGAAATAGCTCGTGTAGTTTAAGAATTAAGCCATCACAAAATTATTTCTATTAGCAAATATATTAATCACCAAAATCAATTCATAATGTTTTTAATCACTGATGAACATGTGTGTGTGTGTGTGTGTGTGTGTGTGTAAAGATCCCTGTAAGTCCACAGCCCCTTCCTAAACGCACAACACATCACATCTCAGGATTTTCTAAAATGATATACAAGAAACTCTGTGAGTCTCTATTAGTCCGAGTTCTCCAGAGAAACTAAACCATTATGCTAAACAATTCTGCAATATAATACAAATTCTATCACCTTCTATGAGGTTAAATCACCTATCAAAAGCTATGAGCAATCCTCCAAAGAAACTTATTTAACTTTCTTTAGGCAAATACCTTCCCAAATTTATTTCAACCACAAAATTTTACTCTCTTAATAACTATTAACCTGGGATTTCTAAAAGTGCTTCAGTTTACTGTATCATATCTGTTAACCACAAAATAAAGAATTAGTGCTAATATATAAAAACTAATAAATCTGGATGGAAGTAATTAACTTAACATAAATATAAACCACTTTTATTTAATATTACTAATGTCCCACATTTGCATATAACCCAAACAACTATGAAGTTCAAATAACTATGATTTTTACTCACCATTTTTAAAAGCACAAAACAAATGTCAATAGGCTGATAATTGGTTTTCATGCAGACACAACCTCCAGATATGCCATAGCACTGGTACAAACTTAGCATTTCCTACCTCTTCTATACCTTTAGTTCTCTGTAATAATAAATGCTCAGAATTATAACTCTAATAGCCTTTAAAACATCAAGAAATCATTTAAAAGTGTGTTTAATAAAAACTCACAAATAAATGTTTCACAATATTCAATGTTGTGAAATAAACAATGTTGTGAAAAGTCAAATTGAAACAAATTATCAGGTAAACATCCCATACCTAACTAATTCTGATATACAGAAACTTACTTATTTTTAAAATAGATGGGAAGAAAATAAAAGAATTATTTTTAAAAATGGATATGAGGCCTGACCTGTGGTGACGCAGTGGATAAAGCGTTGACCTGGATGGAATGCTGAGGTCGCTGGTCTGAAACCCCAAATGTTCCTGGTCAAGGCACATATGGGAGTTGATGCTTCCTACTCCTACCCCCCTTCTCTCTCTCTCTTTCTCTCTCTCTCTCTTTCTCCACTCTAAAATAACTTTTTAAAAATCTAAAAAAAAAAATGAACATGGTGGGGTGGAAGATGAGTGGGTATTAAATAATTTTCAAGTATACTATGACTAATTTTTTTACAAATTTCTAGGAGTAACATTAAGAGTAAGAAGTCCCAACAGGGCAAAGAGAGTAGAAGGAAAAATATTTAATTGGACATTTAAAAAAAAAACAAAAAAAAAACAAAAAACAAGACGACCTCCTAGAGCCGTATTTTCAATGAACACTAATCTATCATATTTCACAAGTTTCAAAGTTCATTGTACATATTTGCTCAATTGAGTAATTTTTTCTTTTAGATTAACTTAATGTAACCCTTAATCACTTTGATGGTTTCTCATTTCTGATAAATGTTTCAAAGATCTATTTTGACAAAACACAACACTAAAAAGTTTCATTTTAATGTTTATTATTATTATGTCATCTGTCTACATACTTGGAATCCCCCCTCCATTCAAAAAAAAATAGCATATTGTTGATTATCAGCTACAAAAAAATTAATGACAAGTTCCATACTGAGCCACAGAAACAGCATATATCTGGAATAAGAAGACTTAGGTGTGACTTGGCTCCACTACTTGTTACAAGCAAGCTACTTTACTTGTTATTATTATTATTATTATTATTATTATTTTAACCAGCAAGCCACTTTTAACTCTCAGTCTCGGCCTTCTCGTCTGGCTAACAGACTTATCACCTACCTCAATGTCAAAACGCAAAGGAACCAAGCAGAAAGTACAATTCACCACTTTCTGAGTACCGTATATTTGGCTTGCTGAACATAAGATTCTTTCATAACAGTTAGTTCTTCCTTATACATTTTAATATCTAACATAAATTAAATCATGTCTCCTAAAACTTGCTTATCTAAAGTTAGCACTAAAAGAAGCAGTAAATAATAAGTAAATTTTTAAATCTAAAATATTTCAAAATAAGACTATTTCTGAACCGTGTTTAAACAAATGGAAGAACTAAAATTAAAGCAAAAAGTCTTTCTCTAATAATGATAACTTTAAGTTCATCTCCTGACAATATTCAGACCAGAAATTAGCCTATTTTAAAATCCATCAGAAGAGCTAAAAACTACTGAGAGCAAAATGGTCAGAGTTCTATAGTGAGAGCAAGAGGTGGAGAGCGAGTCCCACCTTTGCCACTAATGATTGCTTAATCTTGGACAAGTCTCTGGGCTTCAGTTTTCTAATCCATAACATGACTAATGAAACCCGCAGATAAGATTCAAGTACCATTTAACCTGGACCTTACTTTAGAGAACCAATCCAGTCTAGGGGTTAGCACACTGGGGGGCAGGTCTGCCAACGCTGGAACCCTGGCTCTGTCACTGACAACCTGTGTATGGTACACACCAGGGGTCCCCAAACTATGGCCCATAGCATGCGGCCCCCTGAGGCCATTTATCCGGCCCCTGCCGCACTTCCAGAAGGTGCACCTCTTTCATTGGTGGTCAGTGAGAGGAGCATAGTTCCCACTGAAATACTGGTCAGTTTGTTGATTTAAATTTACTTGTCCTTTATTTTAAATATTGTATTTGTTCCCTTTTTTTTTTTTTTTACTTTAAAATAAGATATGTGCAGTGTGCATAGGGATTTGTTCATAGTTTTTTTTATAGTCCGGCCCTCCAATGGTCTGAGGGACAGTGAACTGGCCCCCTGTGTAAAAAGTTTGGGGACCCCTGGTACACACAAACCACTAAAGAACATCTTACTGCTATCATTGGCTTATTGTTTAAAACATATCAATGAAGCACAAAATTATTTTAAAATACAAAAGCTTAGAAAGTCCAATCTTTCCAAGTCAGGACACTATCATTTTACCAGCAGACTCAATGAGTTCATGTGAAAGAATCACAACTTTTAAAACGTGCTACACTAAGCCAAATTTAAGATCAAAAGATCATCTCATAAAACACTATACATTAGAGACGCCACTGAAAATTTATTATAAGGCTAATTATTCCCATCAAAATATCACACTGAAGGTAAAAATAGAACTGCTACTGCTAAGTTTTTCTTTTTCTTTTTTAACCTAACACTGCTAACGACAACAAAAGCTTTTGCTATATACCATAATCTTTGGGAATGAAATAAACTCCAGGACTGAAAAATCTGTGGAATTTAGAACTACAAAATCAACTACAGACGACTGGAAATAAGTAATTCAGGAATTAAAATCAATCAGTAAGTATTTAATGAACACGTCATATGCCAGGCTCTGTGCATAGATTATTTAGTACAAACACCAAAGTAGGAAGTTCCTCCCAGTTATATCAACACATTTTTCACACTCCTCTCTACAAATGTTTTTATTTCCTTTTTTGGTCCAAGTAACACTACTTCCCATTGCCCGTTAAAATTGTTTCCTATCCTTAGTTCAGTCCCAAAGATGCCCAAACTAGTTCCTAACAGCTGACACCGGAATCCTCACAGGACTTAGTAGCGTTTAAGATACTTCCTTAAATCCACCGGCTTCGGAATTTACCTTCAGAGCCGCCCACGCCAGCAAAGGTGTTCCCTTGTGTCAAGTACCTCGCTTACATCAACTTAGTTCTTCCAGCACTGCTGGTCTAGGCAAACTCTACTTCTTTAAAAAGCCTGCTTTTGGCAGTGGACAGTAGGCACTAGAAAGGGAAACTGATTGGCCAGTGCTCCTTGCCCTATTTCCATTCAGGTCCAAGGAAAAAAACTGCTCCCGGGAGAGGGTACCAAAGGAGCCTTAAGCAACCAGGAGGGTGGATGCTCAACAGAACTTTCCTATTCCCACGACTCAAGCGCAAGGTGACTGGCTGTGGGCGTGGGGGTTCCCCAAGCGTCCCCGGAGCAAAGAGAAGGTCCAGTTCACGAAGCTGTCCAAGGAGGGGGTGGGACACAAGCCGGTCTGGCCGACTGACAAGCCCGGGATGCTGCCCGCGCGTGGAGGCGGAGGGCCGTGGAGGCCGGAGGCTGGAGGGAGACCTCGGGCAACCCGTGGGGAGACGGGCGGCAGCGACGAGGTGGAGACCCACGCCGCCGCAGGCATCACGCAGGGGAGGCCACGGAGGGAGCGGCAAGTCAGGGGGCAGCGACGGCAGGAGGGAGACCACTGCCAGGGGTGACGGGCAAGTGGCGAGCGCGACAGAGCGGCACCGGGAGCAGCAGGCGCGGGGCTCTGTTGAGTCAGCACAGCTCCCGTGCAGGGAGCACTTGTAGGATCCCCGCCGCGCCCCGGGCCCCGCGGCCCGCTGCCGAGGGCCGGGCCCGCCGGCGGGCGCGAGCAGGGCTGTCCTGTGCCCGCTGGCACCGGCCCCTGCCCCGTGTCACAGGTAAACACCGGCCGCCGCCGCCGCCGCTTACCTCTGTGAGCATTATTACACCCCGGGGAAGCGAGCTCCTCTCTAGCCTCGCCGCATGGCAACAGCCGTAGCAGCAGCGGAAACTGCCCGAGCCGCCGCCAACGGCGGCAACAGCTCCTCCAGTCCTTTCCCGGGCGGCGGCTGGACTCGGCTTCGCTGGCTTCCCCCCGGCCCTGCTGCTCGCGACGGACGCGCCGCCATCTTGGAAGAGCGACGTCCGCGTCTCCCCGCGACGTGCGCTCCCATTGGCGGGCGCGGGAGCCGCCGGCGTCTCGTGACTGTCTCCATAGCGCCGGCGCGCGGGGGAGCGGGGAGGTGCGGCCGGCGGCGCGGTCCCTGGAGCTCGGCGCCCGGGCCGCCGGGGGACCGCGGGGAGTGGAGAGAGGCCCCAGCGCCAGGCTAGCCGGGGAGCCGGCGCGCACGCCTGCGGGCAGCGTTCGTCCTCCGCCGCTCGCCGGGGTCGACCGGCCCTCGGGTGGAGCGAGAGCGGCCAGAGCCGAGCCTTGGACGGAGGGCGCTGCGGAGCTCGCGCGTCTCGGGGACACGGCGGCCGATGTCCTGCAGAAGAGCTGGCCCGGCGCATCGCCCTGGCCCCCGCGGCGGCCGCAGAGCACGCGGGACGTGTGGCTCTCTCTGCGGTTCGGGGCGTAAATCCGATCCGAAACGGCTGGCTGCTCTGTCGCTGTCTCCTAAACTTTGACAGAAACTTTCCTTTGTCCTTACCAGTCCTCGGCGAGCGCTCCGCTGGGTGCGCGACAGGTTGTGGAAGTGATACGGGCGTATCAGCTTCACCCCGATCCCGGCAGTTAGGGACTGTCGCCGGTGAGGTGATTGGCCAGGACCAGCACAACAATGAAGGCTTAGAGACCTCAAAAAAAAAAAAAAAAATTAAAGCCACTTTTGTGTTTCAACCGCCATCTCTACAGCTTTACTGGCTTCTTGACCCGACGTTCTGGCGCGTCAGGTGGAGCAGATTTCAGCAGGTGTCATTGGAAACAGTCCAGCCTCAGCGGGGCTGCAGCCTGGAACGCGGTGTGTGTGCCTCGACGCTCCCGAAATCTCGTTCTGAACCTGCCACTGGGGACAGTGTGTGGAGTTGGAGGCAGTCACTGCTACCTCCATTGTAATGAAAGCAGTTTACTTGAACCTGCTGTCAACGTGTGTTACCCTATTATAGAAACCATTTTCAAGAAACTTGAGAAGCAGATTTTCAGATTTGACATACAGAACCCCCTTCCATCTCTTTTTTACACGGGGTACAAAGGCGTTTTGGAAAACTAAGGCCAGGAGTCTCCTCCCCCTTTACCAGCCTCCCTCCCCCCATCCATTCCCCTTCCTGAATAATAGTACTATAGGGAAGATGGAATTTACTTAATACATTACTCTCATCTCAAAACATTAAGTAAAGGTACTACTAACCTTATGTTACCTCTATGTTATTTGTGTCCGCACTAAGGAAACAAAATGATTGTTTAGATACTCAAGCAGAAATTAACGAAAAATCCTGACTTTCTTTCATTCAACTAATTGAGATCAAGTAGATTTTGTTGTTTTAACCTACATCTGATACATAATTTCCATATTTCTGGGCCAGCAAAATGCTGACCTCTGCAAAACTTAAAAAAAATGTGTTACTGGTATTGACAGATTAAGCCATGAATAGGACATGGGATTGGAAAATACTATCTGGACTAAGATATTAAGGGAAACCAAGAGATACTAGAGACAACAAGAAACCTGGAAAAAGATACTGTTCCAACCTGTAAATAAGAAAATAGAGAAGGAGGTTCATTAATACTTAAGATCCTAGCTAGTGAATTAAAACTGTAATTTAGGTTTCTGGCCTGAGGATTTAATTTTCTTCATATATTTTTTCCAGTTCCACAAGGAAGGCATTTCCACTTACTTAAAGGTTATGTCTAGACATAACTTGAGGTTTATACCAACCTGTAATACATCATGTATATGCTTTTCACATTTAGAAGTCTGTGTTGATCTTCAAGCAAGCCAAAATCATCAGCTCCCAGCTTTCTCAGCTGGAGTCCTTTCTGTGACCTAAAAAACATGCTAGCTAGCCAACCAAGTCCCCGCAGTCACCTCCCTGACCTCATTTCTACTAATCACTTTGTTCCAGCACTGTGCTCCTGTAACAACAGGGCATCCTCTTGCCCTGAGGCCTCTGCACTAACTACTCACTTTATCTGGAAAGATCTTTCCACTAGATAACTGCATGGCTACCTCCCTCATTCCTGCCCCATCTTTGCTCAAATGTCACCCTTTTCAAGGAAACATACTCTGATCATGTCATTTCAAATGTTCCCTCCACACCTTCTAACATAAACCCTATTTTTCTTATTGTTCGTCTGCCTTCCACTAGAATGTAAGTTCCATGAGGTCAGTATTTTTCTGTTTTGTTCAATGATATTTCCTCAACACCTATTCTAGAATGCAAAAATCGTGCATGGCACATAGTAGACTAATATTTCTTAAATGAATGGGTGAATCACTTCCTCACAGACCCCAAAAGGGAAGGTCTAATTAAAACTCATAAAAGAAATCCTTGATGTTGAAAGATTAATTTTTAGCCCTGGCCGGTTGGCTCAGTGGTAGAGCATCGGCCTGGTATGCAGAAGTCCCGGGTTCGATTCCCGACCAGGGCACACAGGAGAAGCGCCATCTGCTTCTCCACCCCTCCCCCCTCTCCTTCCTCTCTGTCTCTCTCTTCCCCTCCTGTAGCGAGGCTCCTTTGGAGCAAAGATGGCCCGGGTGCTGGGGATGGCTCCTTGGCCTCTGCCCCAGGCGCTAGAGTGGCTCTGGTCGCAACAGAGCGACGCCCCCTGGTGGGCGTGCCAGGTGGATCCCGGTCGGGCGCATGCAGGAGTCTGTCTGACTCTCTCCCTGTTTCCAGCTTCAGAAAAATACAAAAAAAAAAAAAGAAAGATTAATTTTTTTAAAAGTTGGCCATTGCATGTTCTTATCTTGCAATTATGGGGTAATTACTTTTATTGTCAGTAAGAGTGCTGGAGAGAAGTTTATGACAATCGTTTGCTACACCTTTTCCTTCATTCACCTTATACACTGTTGATATTTTCAACGGTAGTAATAGGAGGGGAGATAATAAAATATATTAAAGTTAACCTTATATTTTAAGCATTCACCAAGGTTAATTTGCTAGCAAGGGAAGCAAATAGAGTGAACAGGTTTATCATTTCAGAGAGTTATGGAAATGTAAGGGCTATGTAGTTGGGAAGGAATGCTTACAGAAGCAGTAGCTTTAAACAAAGCACCTAATTTGGTACAGATTGCAGTTTTATTCCATGTGGTCTTAAAAACATCGTATCAGTTGTTAGGGAGGAAACCTGGGACAGGCTGATCTGAGAAGCTGGGCTCTTTGGCTACCAGACAGAAATTTAAAACCAAACAAAACAATTCATCTTAAGAAACACATGATAAGGACGCAACGTCTAGCATTGCGGTGTCCAAGCTGTCTGATTAACACAGGAAAAGATGACAAAAAGAGGTCAAAGGCAAACATCTAGTGTCTGATGCTTTCAAACAAGCTGCCGCCAACGACTTCTAAACCTCCAAGCAACAATTCACAACATCCAGTTTGCTTATTTTATAGTTTTCAAACAAAAAAACATTCTGCTACGTATTCAGGTGGTCACAAACTTGCTGTAATTCCTTTTAAGAAACTGGAGCCTGACCAGGCGGTGGCGCAGTGGATAGAGCATCGGACTGGGATGAGGAGGACCCAGGTTCGAGACCCTGAGGTTGCCAGCTTGAGCGCGGGCTCATCTGGTTTGAGCAAAACTCACCAGCTTGAGTCCAAGGTCGCTGGCTCCAGCAAGGGGTTACTCGGTCTGCTGTAGCCTCACGGTCAAGGCACATAGAGAAAGCAATCAATGAACAACTAAGGAGCCACAACGAATTGATGTTTCTCATCTCTCTCCCTTCCTGTCTGTCCCTATTTGTCCCTCTCTCTCACTCTCTCTGTCTCTGCCACACACACAAAAGAAACTGGAAATGCAGCCTCCCATGCAAATTGCATCTATCAAGGAGTTATCACATTTAATCTTTTGATTTCTTAAGCCATGTTATTAACTCCAGTTTCTTCATAATGCAATATCATTAGTGTTGTTTACTACCTCTACTGAACATTACAGAGGACTCTACATTCATTAACAAGGTCCAGCATCCAAGCCAGTGAATCAGTATTGAAGTAATGCTTTGCCAACAGAGGAGACACTTTCTAAGAAGAGACAACAGGATATCCTGGTTCTTTGTTATATAGCTTTAGTAAGGCAACAGGGAGCAGAAATATCAGGGCATTTATGTGTGATCTGATATCTTGTTTCAAACACCCTGGAATGCACTTTTTTTCTTGCATAGTACGTTTTTGAGGAAAATACTGAGGCAATTTAAACCTAAGAAACACAACAAGCTTTGCTAACAGCAGATGCAGCCATAACAATAATGTTCATAAGTCTCTTCAATAACAACTCTCCAACAATACCAACATGTAAGGTGAAAGGATCATATATATACTGCTCACAAAAATTAGGGGATATTTCAAAATGAATATGAAGCTATAAAATATCCCCTAATTTTTGTGAGCAGAATACACACACACACACACACACACACACACAGGTCTGTAGTACACTTCAGAAGTATTGCTAAATCATTGGCAAGCTCAGTCGATAGTTTATAAAGTGAATTTATTTATTAATTTTATTTTATTTTATTTGTATTTTTCTGAAGCTGGAAACAGGGAGAGACAGACTCCCGCATGCGCCCCGACCGGGATCCACCCGGCACGCCCACCAGGGGGCGACGCTCTGCCCACCAGGGGGCGATCCTCTGCCCCTCCGGGCGTCGCTCTGTTGCGACCAGAGCCACTCTAGCGCCTGGGGCAGAGGCCAAGGAGCCATCCCCAGCACCCGGGCCATCTTTGCTCCATTGGAGCCTCGGCTGCGGGAGGGGAAGAGAGAGAGAGAGAGAGAGGAAGCAGAGGGGGAGGGGTGGAGAAGCAGATGGGCGCTTCTCCTGTGTTCCCTGGCCGGGAATCGAACCCGGGACTTCTGCACGCCAGGCCGACGCTCTACCACTGAGCCAACCGACCAGGGCCTATACATGAATTTTTTAAAATTTTTATTTATTGATTTGAGAGAGAGAGAGAGAGAGACAAGAACATCAATCTGCTCCTGCCTGTGCCCTGACTGGGGACCAAACTGGCAGCCTCTGTGCTTCAGTACGATGCTCTAATCAACTGAGTTATCTGGCCAGGGCAAGTAAATATTTTTATATCACAAAAACTAGACCTAGAGCACTTTTCAAATATTTAATTCTCAATTATGAATATTATTTTTCAGTTCTGACCATGGGCCAGGTGTTGTGGGAGTCATTTGAAAGATATCTAGCAATTGAAAAAGAGCATCACAGCAGAGAGGTTTAATAACTTGCCCCAGGTCCCCTATCAAAGATCCGTACTGGCCTTGGCTGGCTGGCTCAGTGGTAGAGCATCGGCCTGGCGTGCAGAGGTCCCGGGTTCGATTCCCGGCCAGGGAACACAGGAGAAGCGCCCATCTGCTTCTCCACCCCTTCCCCTCTCCTTCCTCTCTGTCTCTCTCTTCCCCTCCTGCAGCCGAGGCTCCATTGGAGCGCAAGATGGCCCGGGTGCTGGGGATGGCTCCTTGGCCTCTGCCCCAGGCACTAGAACGGCTCTGGTCGCAACAGAGCGATGCCCTGGAGGGGCAGAGCATTGCCCCCTGGTGGGCAGAGCGTAGCCCCTGGTGGGCATGCCAGGTGGATCCCAGTCGGGCGCATGCGGGAGTCTGTCTGACTGTCTCTCCCCGTTTCCAGCTTCAGAAAAATACAAAAAAAAAAAAAAAAAAAAAAAATCCGTACTATCAGCTTGACTCATCACTCTTGGTGTGGACTCTGACCACCTGGCTGAGGTACTGTGTGCTAGGTTTGTCCACTGCAAACGTATGCTCTTTCCCCACTTCCATACTCCACTCTTGGAAGGAAGTCACTGTGTACAACCCACATTTAATGATCAGGGAATTATGTTCCTCCTCCTTGAGGGGAGGGGGTAATCTACATGAATTATTTTGCATAAGAAATTTTTCTCTATTTTATTGAGTCAATCATTCGTTTATATGAGTATGTACTCATAGATATTTTATTTTCTACTTTGCCTTAAATCTGATACTATTCTATTTTGTTATTCAAATTGTCCCAGCTTTAGTCATGGGAAGCTCTTTCAGTTGTCCTACATTTCTTAAATATTCATCAATGTCAGGTGGTTTTTGACTTGTTTTTGTTTTTAAGCACTTCCTTACTTTCTGGTACGACATCATACCCTAGTCCTAGAAGCAGACACTTCTCCGGGGAAATTTGTTCTTTTATCGGAAAATGGTATTAGAAATCAAGATGTAGGCATTGGTGTGTTCTTTACTACTTGGGGTGTCCTTTCTTTTCAGCCCTTGCAGTTGACAAAGCAAGGAAATATAAGTGTGTACACTAACCCACATATACACACCTATGTATGAGTATTTCTGTATGAAACTGTATCTATATTAAGCTAAAAATGCATTCTACTGATGTATCCAACTCTAACCCACTAGCAGATGGATTATTCTAGGGTGGATCATCTCCCCTTTGCTAATCTGTAAAATCCCACTCCAATAGCAAGACAGACACCTGGTTCCTACCGCCTATAATCCATTTACTTAATTGTTCAATTTCAGTATACATATGTACAGCAGTACCAGAATTGTTCACCAATACCCCCTTGCAAAACAACGTTATCAACTAGAATACAATGTCTAGAAACAGTTCCTTTTGTTCTTGTCTTACGAAGTTCCATTACTTCCAAAATTGCTTAGCTCAGCACCATTTGGCTCACCCCTTCAGTGAGGTGGTTTCATAAATTTGTGATACTGTTAGGTTGTTTTTTTTTGCAGCCCACTTTCTTGAGACTCCCCAACCTCCTAAATAATTTGATTTTTAAAATTGTGTCATTCTTTGTGCTGACTTTTGAAAAATGTATAATGTTGTATCATATAGAATGTTTTCACAGCCCTAAAAGATAAAGAAAAAGAGAAATGCCTAAAATTACTTTTACATTTTTATCCATAGACACAAACAACTGATGATTTTATAGAAAAAAAAAACTTCACTGCGTATAGATAGAGATATCAATAAGGATATATAAATATATACATATATATAATGATAGATATATAATTCTCTACAATACCTAATATTAATATCTTTACCATTTGCCAGACTCTGTTCTAAGTGATCCACAGCAATCCTGTAAGATAAGAACTATTATTCCCATTTTACAAATGAGGAAACCAAGGCCCAGAAAGTTACATTTTTTTGCCCAAGTTCACACAACTACTAGTAGAGTCAATATTAAATGAAAAAAAATGAAATATATACATACATAAGTATGTGTATATAGGTGCCATATAGTTACATAATTCAGAATTATATATGTGTGTGTATAGATACTGCATCTTCAAGTATATTGAATCAGTTAACTTTAAAAATTAAACTTTCTTAACCATCTTGTCCTGCATTTTTTATGTGAATCATAAGAATTGTGATGAGCTGCTGCCCCTGGTTTTGCCTTCAGCCAAAGGAGGAAATGAGAAAAGGAATCAGTGCTCAAAGACAAAGCCTGACACGTCCCCATATTTAAGGCTTACCTCAGCTAGTTCCATTTTTACAGAGTAAGGGTAAAATCAAAGACTTATTATTTTTTTTCAAAGACTATTACTATATTGCTTCCTGCTTTACTAGCTTAACTACTGAGGCAAAAAAAAAAAAGATTATTCTAAGAATCACTATTGTTTTTAAATAGTAATATGTATATTACATTAATTGGCACAACGTCACTTGACCTGGCTTCATCCTTACATATATGGTGATCTTTCTGTTGTCACTAAAAACTTAAAATGTAAAACTATTTGTCATAGATGTTCACACACAGAAGTGGAAGAGCTATTAGACATATGTCCGGCAATACTGACTGTGAAACGAAAAGGATGAAAGCCTCAGATTTGTATTGTGGTTCTATCTTCACAATTAGGTAGGATTAAATTATAAAGTGAAAATTTATCATCTGTTAAACTTCTGTGTCTTTTTCTGTAAAGTTAAAAGAGGTTGAAACCTCTTTTAATTAGATTAACACCAATATGCTATGTACATTAATAGAGTCAATTATTGGAAGCATTGGGCAATGCCTTGTGTCTTAAGATCAAGTGATCTTTAAGATCTCTTTGAATTTTAAAACTGTGGTACTTACGAAAGCAAGTAAGTTGCAGTTTGTTTTCCTATCACTTTCCTTCAACAAGCATATGCATCATCACCTTTAAAAAAACCCAAAAAACAACCTTGCTACCAAGCAGAGATACAGGCTGCTGTGAACTGTTTTGCATATGGTAATAAACTTGAATGACCACATTTTTACTGAAAAAGAGACACTTCCTACCTGATCATGGCCATGTGTGCAAATACCCACGAACATAAAAATCATCAGAAATGTTAAGAAACAAAAACCGAAGTAAATAATCAAATACAAGGCATGTAAAATCAGTCTATTTATTCTTGAAATCTATAGGACATTCATCTAATTTGAAAAGATAATCTTGTTCACTAAGTCAACAAAATGCTGAGGTCTTCACATGTTATTTTTAAAAATAGATGTCCTTTCCGAGTTTTCCTGTTGCTGGGGAAGTGTTCTTTCTGTTGCTAACTGAGAGCTGAATGTTCTGCCTTGAATGGGATGGGTTTGTTTTTAAAGCTAGGTGTGGTAGAAGAATAAAGGAATCCGTTTCTTTTTTTTTTTTTTTTTTTTGGTGACAGAGACAGAGAGAGACAGAGAGAGGAACAGATAGGGACAGACAGGAAGGGAAAGAGATGAGAAGCATCAATTCTTCCTTGTGGCACCTTAGTTGTTTCTTGATTGCTTTCTCATATGTGCCTTGATGGGGGTGCCACAGCAGACCAAGTAACCCCTTGCTCGAGCCAGCGACCTTGGGTCCAAGCTGGTGAGCTTTTTGCTCAAACCAGATGGGCCTGCGCTCAAGCTAGCGACCTCGGGGCCTCGAACCTGGGTCCTCCTCTCTGTCCACTGCCCCATCACCTGGGGCAGGCAGGAATCCATTTCTTTAACTGTGTTTCTATAAATCAGATGTCTGCCTTCTGGATAAAGGCGTATGATTGTTTACCAGAGAAGTCTTTAATAGAATCATGACATTTTTCATTTGTTGACATATTATTTTATTCACTAAACCTCAAATGGGCTATTAAAATTTTGAAGGTCACGTGGTTATAGAATTCATGTTGAAACCTCATTACTACTCAACCTCTAGTGATTAGAAGGTACAAAGAGGATAGTTATCATCTATACATTTTTTTACTGATACAATTTAACCTCAAAAAAAAAAGGGCCCTGGCCGGTTGGCTCAGTGGTAGAGCATCGGCCCGGCATGTGGATGTCCTGGTTTCAATTCTCAGTCAGGGCACAAAAGAGAAGCACCCATCTGCTTCTCCACCCCTCTACCTCTCGCTTTTCTCTCTCTCTCCCTCTCTCTCTCTCTCTCTCTCTCTCTCTCTCTTTCTCTTCCCCTCCTGTAGCCGGGGCTTGAATGGAGTGAGTTGGCCCTGGGCACTGAGGATGGCTCCATGGCCTCTGCCTTAGGTGCTAAAAAGAACTTGGTTGCTGAGCAACGGAGCAAAGCCCCAGATGGGCAGAGCAGCAACCGCAGTGGGCTTGCCAGGTGGAACCTGGTCAGGTGCATACGGGAATCTGTTTCTGCCTCCCCTCCTCTCATTGGTTTAAAAAAGGGGAGGGTATAGATGAGACCTGGCATTCCCTTCAGATCTTATGATCAATACAAGCCATCTTGCTGTTCATCTTTATTATTGCTTGCACTGTCTAGGCCAGGAAACTGATAGGGAAAATACCACAAGTGAGCAAATACGTACAAAATATTACTGTGGTATCCCCTGGTTGGCAAACTGCAGCTTGTGAGCCACATGTGGCTCTTTGGCCCCTTGAGTGCAGCTCTTCCACAAAATACCACATGCGGGCACTACCTCGATAAGGAATGTACCTACTTATATAGTTTAAGTTTAAAAAATTTGGCTCTCAAAAGAAATTTCAATCATTGTACTGTTGATATTTGGCTCTGTTGACTAATGAGTTTGCCAACCACTGGTATGCTTAAAACTGCATGGAGGAAAAAAATGGTCTTTCTGGCTATCCTAAGCTTAAAATAAGAATTACAGAATTATTTATTTTTATTTTTATTTTTTTATATTTTTTTATTTTTCCGAAGCTGGAAATGGGGAGGCAGTCAGACAGACTCCCGCATGCGCCCGACCGTGATCCACCCGGCATGCCCACCAGGGGACAATGCTCTGCCCATCTGTGTCATTGCTTTGCTGCAACCAGAGCCATTCTAGTGCCTGAGGCAGAGGCCATGGAGCCATCCTCAGCACCTGGGCCAACTTTGCTTCAATGGAGCCTTGGCTGTAGGAGGGGAAGAGAGAGACAGAGAGGAAGGAGAGGGGAAGGGGTGGAGAAGCAGATGGTCGCTTCTCCTGTGTGCCCTGGCTGGGAATCGAACCTGGGACTCCTGCACACCAGACCGACGCTCTACCACTGAGCCAACCAGCCAGGGCTCAGAATTATTTCTAAAGTAATTTTGTTAAACTAAAATTAAGTTCTATATTAACACCATCTTAATTGTGTCAGAGTACTCTGTGTGAGACTGTTGTTTTCCTAAACAAGAGCTCCTTTTTTGCTTGAAGCTTTGTCTCTGGGTAATTTATCAAATTTATATTTTATAGTTACACCAGAAATTTTGGGCACACCAAAAATCTATGCTATGAAAATATAATTGAGTTTCTATCTTTCAAATTTCATTTTGTATTTAGAATCAGTGGCTTGATTCTATGAGCCAGTGGCTTTTGGAACAAAGGGATTTTTCAGACTGTATCTCTGAATCATTCTGTGGCATAATGATGCTGTGTTGACCTATCATTTTCCTAGTCATTTCATTTTCCTCCTGGGCATTGAGGGAGATTACATAGCCAGGTGAAGCAGTGAAACTAGCTCAGATCCATAGAATGTAGCACTCCTCCTCTCTCTCTCCACTTTTCAAGGTGACCATGGCTGCTACTGGTTAAGGAAATAGAGACTCAAGATGAAAGAACCATAGAGGAAAACTTGTCCACTAAATCAAAAAAAGATCTTTGGAAGTTGCATTATTGTGAGTTGTTGTTACAGCAACTAGCAATACATACCCTTAACACAACACTCTACTTACTAAGGACAAAAAGTGTCTAATCTGAGAAATCTTCACCCTCTCTGCTCCCCCTTCAGAGATATTACTTAAATAAATCCTCAATAGTTTCACAGCTTTTAAAGGAGAACCACTTTAATAAGTCATAGCCTGGGTGTTACAGATTAGACACACATGCACACACACAGGGAGTACCTAAAGATTTCTGGGTATAGGAGATGGGCTGAAGGCCCTGCTCTATCCAGTCATTTCAAAGAAAACTAGGCAAGTTAATGAAATAGGAAAAAGAGCGAATAAGAGACAGGCATGAATTAGAATCAAGGACCAGTTGCTCTGAAAATCTTGAGGGCCTCCCTTGAATTGAATAGCCATTACCAGAGGATGTGGCCAAATTGGAAACTAAGGATAGAGTACAGTCAGGTTTTTAGCTTAGGAATTGTATCAAAGAATGAGTTTCTGGTCCCCTGGGCTATGGGAACGGTTTTGCCCTCAGGATGTCTTACAGGTGCTCCTCGCCCCTGATGGAGAGTCTCCCACACTCAACAGTCCACTTGGGAACAAGTGTTTGTTAAACTCTTCCTCTGTGCCAGGTGCATTGTACAGTGTGTCCGTAAAGTCATGGTGCATTTTTCACCAGGTACAGGAAAGCAACAAAAGACGATAGAAATGTGAAATCTACACCAAATAAAAGGAAAACTCTCCCAGTTTCATACCTATTCAGTGCAGTTCGATGTGGGCTCACACACAGATTTTTTAGGGCTCCTTGGGTAGCTATCCCGTATAGCTTCTACAGACTTGTCACTGACTGATGGCCTACCAGAACGGGGTTTCTCCACCAAACTGCCGATTTCCTTCAACTGCTTATCCCACCGAGTAATGTTATTCCTATGTGGTGGCTCTTCATTATAAATGCGCCGATATTCACGTTACACTTTGGTCACGGATTCAAATTTAGCGAGCCACAGAACACACTGAACTTTCCTCTGTACCGTCCACATCTCAACTGGCATGGCCATGGGCTGCTCCGCTGTATACACGGTGTTATGTCATCATCTGCGCATGCGCACATGCTGCCACATCATCCTACAGAAACTGGGAGGGTTTTCCTTTTATTTGGTGCAGATTTCACATTTCTATCATCTTTTGTTGCTTTCCTGTGACCGGTCAAAAGTGCACCATGACTTTACGGACACACTGTATATTTGGTTACCCTTAATCCTTGTGGTAAATATTGTCTGCCCCATTTTTAAAATGAGGAAGTCAATGCTCAGAAGATTACTTAATTATCCTAAGACTCCTCTGCTAATAAACAGCAAATCAACTTAAGTCTAGACTTTTCTGCCTTGAAACTTTATTTTGTTGTTTTTGCTATTTCTCCCACAGATTCAGCCTCAGATCTAGTAGTTGATCTACTCTGAATAGCCAATAAAAGCCTACCTCTTAGTGCTTACTTTGCCAGCACATATACTAAATGCCTACCTCTTTTTCCCAAGCATTTTCTGCTTTTTACAGTCCAGATCTCATGAGGGTCTCTTGAAAAAACTATCACGATGACCTTACCCACTCCTCCACTCCGTCCCATCTCATATAAGAAAAGACAAGAGTATGAGTCCAATAGAGTTTCATCCAATTTCTTCCATTATTTTGTCAAAGTCTAACCATAGTTGTACTCTAATGTAAATTTATCTATCCTGATTGTAAAATGCTAATCTGATATATTTATTTACTTTTTCTCATTGATTGACAGTCATTAGACATTCAGCTGGTATTGCAGAGCCCCCTCGAGGCCTCTTCCTCATGGACATCAATATGACTTTGTATGTCCACCTCTGGTCATGCCTTTAACTGTCACCCAGGGGTCTCTGGCTCATTTCTTTCATCCGGCCTCCCTTTCGGAGTGCTCTGCCAGCTGTGTCTGCCAGCTGTGTTGGTTCTGCTCTTCTCCACTTTTTCCCCTCAGGGGACGATGCTTTTCTCTTTTTCTAGACCCATTGCATCTCCTGCTCCTCGTCTGCTCTGACATTGATAAATCAAATCTTCCTCTTCCTCTTCGGGCTAATCCCTAGTCCCTTTTAAAGTATTTTTTGTGACCATGGGTATAGGCTGCCTCTGAGCCCCATTAAGGCTGAAAGGAATGACCCTGTGATCTGTAACCACCCAAACGAACAAAGTACAAATGATTTACTAACTTCATCGGCATGTTTATTTTGCTGCAGCACATGGACATTTATGAGAAATGAAGTCCAGAGTTAAAGGCAGAATCTTCCATTTTTTTTGGCAGGGCAGACAACTAACCCAAATTTATTATTATTCTTTCATTATTTTCGATTATTTCTTATGATTTTTCTCTTAAGCTCCAGACTATCTTTCCCTTGTTTATTAGTCTCATTTATTATTCTTTTTCTTTTGAACCAATTCCTGAGAAACATGTTTGGTGTACGGTATCTCACATAATTATAGGTTTTTCCTTTTCCTGTTTTAAGAAATTCATTACAATTTAAAACATACTGAGAAAACTGATACGGTTTTACAACTGCGCAATGTTTAAAAGCAAAGGGTCTGTACTCAACATAACTTCAAAGACAGAATAATTACTAAATGACACTATTACTATGCAGTTTTCAACTTAATTTATTCAGTAATTACTATCATTTATTCATTCATTTCTTTCATTGCTTAAAGCATATAAGAATTTGAGTCACCAGAAAGCCAACAAGCAGACATTTCTGCATTCAATGCCAAATACATAAAATAAAAATATCAGAAGCATTTTCACTGTTATTTCCTTTATTCTTGTTTCATAGCCAAATCATATTCAATATTTACTGAAAAACAGCAGTCTATCTAAGATAAACAGCATACTCCTAGTGCTCATTGTCCCATTTTTGTCTAGTATAGTTTTTTTAGAAGATTATTAAAGCGTGAAAGAGATTCTGATAGAGTTTATAATGTGAAGAAACAGAAGTCAGATTTTAATCACATACATGAATGAAGGAGCAGAAAAGGCTTCCAGAGATTCTGCATTTGTTTCCTTTTCTAACTAAAATATAAAGCTTATGGAAATTACACTTTTTATAAATGTGATAAAATAACCTCTCAGTCACTGGCACTAATAAAAGAGAAAATGGACTTGAAAAACCAAAATGGTAAACAATCTAAAACTTGTCAAACTATATAAAAAGGCCATTCAAATCTGAGTGTATCTAATACTGAATATCCACCTTGCTATATTTATTGAGTATATTGTTTTAGATAAATCATAGTGATGCCAATGGCAGAACCTTGATTTCACATGTCAGCTCTCCATTTTACCAACAACTTAAAGTTATTATTTCTTAACCACCCTTTTCTTCATAGGAATTATACAAACCTTCACAGTGGAATTATACAAACTGGTTTGTACCTACTCATGAGCTAGGAGGAATCATTAACATTCTTGAAATTTTACTAGCCAATTTTTAGAAATAGTAATTATGAAAAATTAAAGTATATAAACTTATAATTAAAAAATTAGGTATAAAACAAAGGTAATAAATAATAAAAAATATTCATTTCTTAATTATTGTACTACTTTTTATTATTATGTGTGTTTTTCAGATTATTTATGAAGTAGCAGACACAGAATAGTGTGTTTACATCACTTCCAAACTCTTCATTCAGTGATATGGTGTTGGTAGCTTACACCAGTGGTGGTGGCAGTATTTACACCTTGGAAATTGGCAAATATTACAAATCAAGGTTTGAATAATTGTCTTGTTGATTTTCTAGAGTTAATAATTGATATTAAAATAAAAAAGTGTCATGACTAACTATTACATTGTGAATAACACAAAAACATTTAGGAATCATTTTTTGAATATTAGAAAAATAATGTCTGCCATGGCCAAGTAGCTCAGTAAGTTAGAGCATCATCCCTATACACCAAGGTTACAGGTTCAATCACCAGCACATACAAGAATCAACCAATGAATGCATAAATAAGTGGAGCAACAAATAAATGTTTCTTTCTCTCTCCTGTCTTTTCTCTCTAAAATTAAAAAAACAAAACTTAATATTCAATACAGCAAAGAAGTTGCTCACATTATTAACGAATGAAGTTCTAATATCTTACTTGTGAATGAAAAAGAAAATATCAACCAACATTCATATTCATCAAACAGCTAGGATATAAGAGTTCAGCAAAACTCTACAAAAGCATTAAATGAAAATCGGTTGTATGCAAATAATACAAATATTGAATATTATATTATTTTAATAAATTGTGTGCCAATCATTTTTTATATCAGTAAAATAGATAATAAATTTATATACATCTATAAATAGCTGCTTGCTCTATTTTTCCAGAGAGCCAGTTTACCAACTCACCACAGCCTACCATGGACTTCTCACATAGCCTCAGTTCACCCATTGGTTATCAGCATATTCCCCTCTCCTCCAGTCTCACATTTGATTGCTTAAGATTTGAAAGAGTTCTCAGATAAAGGCTGAAAAAGGCAATTCCTTGGCTCTTCTCTCCATTGTCTTAGATTCCTTAGATTCTTGATGCAGGGACTCATGAATATTGGTTATAGTATTTAGGGCGATCTGTCCTCTTTTTTCTAGTTATGGACTCTGTCTCCCTTGCCACAAAGGTGGCCACGGAATTTGGACTTGATTGATTCCAGCAACAGAGATTGGAGGGATTGACAAGTAAACTAAGCAGCGATAGCATCCTTCTCTGATGGTGGTACTGGATAGCCAGGAATACTGTTTTCCCTGGGTTTGTTAAGCAGGATCTGCTGGCAGGTATGTTCTCTGTACATGAAGAATGCATCGCTGCAGCAGGAGAAAATGAAATTACTATGCCAAGAGAAGAACAGTCAGAAATGAGCAGCCGATAGAGTATGTTAAGTTCCCAGATCCAGTTCTTCCCATTGGCATTGCTTCCTATAGCCATTTCTTTATTTCTGTGAGTTATTTCAACAACTTCCCAGCTACGTGGACCACTACATTTATTTTTCCCTTAAGATAATACAAACTGTTTTTCACATTCTTGCAGTATTAGTCTCGACTAATAAAAACCCCCATACAGTTAATGAACAGGCTTCAGCAAGTCTGCAAACTGCCTGAAATGGTATGCAAGATTTCCTGTGTTTGTGTTTAAGTGCTTCCCCCCCAGCGCCAGAAATAAGATTAATAGCTTCCCTCAGAGTCGCAGAAAGTCCTGTAAGCTCACAAAAGCTGACTTAAGTTAAAGTGAATCACAATAAACTAAATAGGTATCTTTCTGTGTCAGATTGGCTGAGTACATGCCACATCAACCTTGTGGTTGTTACAGTGACCCAAGTAGGTATTTGAGTCTGTCTTTGCCTGATGTGTTTAACCTAGATTTTGAGGTTTCTTAAGAGTTTTGAATCCCAAAGGAATTTAATTTTCACTTAATTCTGTTCTTGTTGTTGCTTTCTTCATATCTTAGTCTATTTGTGTATGTGTGATATTGTTAGCATATTTCTCAAGAGAGGCTAAAACGGGAAGCATTTGTTATTCATTCGACTTACAAAATTTCAAGGAAGATGAACATTTAATAAGAAATAAGTATCTTATTCTATCAAAACTGTAAAAAAATGACTTTTCTATATCTTGAGGAAGAACTTTCAGGGAAATAATATCAGGCAATAAATTCAAATTTGATAAATGTATCTCGGATGTTTTAAGATTAGGATTCAAATTGACTTGGGTTAGGAGGACAATGCATTAAGTTACAAGGCAGGAAGAAACTTTATTGTGACAAATCAAAACTGGACTCAATATGAATGAGAAAACAGTAAAATATAGGAAACCCATCTTATTCTCCTGTCATGTTAGCTATCACGTCAAAAATAATTGCATTTGATAAAAAGCAAAATATAATGTTCTCAATACTATGCAGTCAATACCTTTCACTTCTGAAAAAGCTAAAGCAATTTCAGAGGATGATTTTTGTCTAAAAAAAGTAATTTATTGCTTGGATAAGCATGAAACAGAAGACTGTACAGGTTCCGCTCAGCTAACTGAAGCAATATTTTGTTAGCTCTTGTGAGAGTTTTGGTTGATTGTACCTACTGCACCCAAAATAAATCATTTAAATCTTATTTAAATTATAACAGATACCATAAAGTAATACAGTCACGATTTCTTTGAAAATAAATCTGTTTAAAAATTAAAATCTGGTACAGTTAAGTTTCTTTTTAAAAAAAGCACTTTATAATCAGATTCAATAGACGACATAAATATCTTGTCAAGGCTGAAGTGAATAAACAATGTTTAAGGCTTATACTGTATACAATTAGACTAAGATATCAGGTTAATTGATAAGTCTAGTCATGAGAGTTTAGGAGCTAAAGAGATCAAATTTACAACAATTAAACTTAACGTTTAGTTGAAATTTAGTGTTGCTTTTCTAAATCACCAAGTTAACCATCAAGTTAACAGTTGAGAATGATACACAGAAAGAATAGTAATCTCAGTCCTAAAACTGCCAGAGATTATACCTATTTACTGGGTAGTTGGACTAGTGTGACCTTTAAGGTTAGCTCACATTCTTAGAATCCATATTTTCTCTATATATTGTCTTCACAAATACTTCCTATGCTACTGGCTATAATATCAATCCAAACATGTATACAAATTGATCGATAGATAAACAAGACAAAGGAAGCTATGAAAGACCCCAGTCACCAAACAGAAACAATATTTTTCCATAAAGAAAGGTTTGAGTACAATAAGATTAAGAGTCTCCTGGATGTTCAGGACCACAAGCCTCGGATTTTCAGAATGATAGTTCATTAACGGCAGAGCAAATGAACAAGGCTGTAGGTGCTCAGCGCCAAGAAGAAAAGGTTAGATGCAAAGAAAGCTGCTCTTGGACAAGAACTATGTGATTTGTTGTTCTTTATCATGTACTTATTATTATCACTCATTTCTTTCATAGATGTTTTACCCTGACATCAAAAGTAGTAACTTATCCCACCCTAAACAAAATACTGTAAAACTGCGTTTGGCACCTATTTAAATAATTATTCCCGGTGACATGGAGATAGAGTTGAAAAAGTCAAAATAAATAACCAACAGATCCATTTGGCAATTCTTCACACCAAAGACTTTACAGATATTAAGAGTATATGAAACACCACACATTCACCCATATGTAGCACTGATAAAGAGTTAGGGTTTTTTCACATTTATACTGTCAGGGAGAAAATTACAAGCAGATGATATGTACGGTTCATTGATATGCTTAATACACTTACTCCATGAAGTGTAGAGAAACGATCAAAAATGAAATTATGAACAGTGTCCCAAACGTTTAGAAAGTTAATGTTATATTTCAGAAGAGTAACAGTCAAATAACGCTTTTTATTTGATACAAGTTACTTAGATAGCTGCATAAGTTTTCCCTCCACATCTAAAAAGCTGAAAACAGATGGCAAAAACTCATCAAAGACGCCACTAATATTGTCGTATCCAGGAGAAGAGCAAATAACGTGGCATCTTCCGTAACTGACAGCATTTCTGCTGGACGCCTGTTGGATTCTCCTCTCCTGGGTTTCATCTTCCACCCATTTCCCATTTGCGAGTTTGTTCCTGCAAGTTAACAACCTAGTTAAATTAATAACCTTTGTTTCTAGGAAGAGCCTCTGTCCTGGGTTTCTCGTTCTTATTCTATTTTAATCAACAGAGATCAGTAAGCTAGAAAAACAATCTTAGATTCCTCTTAATCAGTCTGTCCTGACATACTGCATCCAGTTAGCTCTAAGCAGCCACCGCTGTGTTTTGTCTTCTCCTACTGTATCCTGACCTCTCTCGTCTTTTCTGATTTAGGAGTAACTTCCAAACTGAAGGTACCCCGGACCAGAGACAGAGAGAGAGCCTGCAAGGGGGAGAAAGACCTCCAGATGTTGCACAACTTCAAGCTAAAGTACCTACAAGGCCAAAAGTTTACCCCAATGGGTCTAATTATTAAAATTCTGCAGATCATTTTTGGTTTAAAATTTCACCTCTTATTTTCCCAGAAGTTCCACTCCTAACCCCCACCCCAAGCATTTGGACCATTTTTTCTACTATCCTCTAAACCAGGGGTCCCCAAACTTTTTACACAGGGGGCCAGTTCACTGTCCCTCAGACCGTTGGAGGGCCGCCACATACAGTGCTCCTCTCACTGACCACCAATGAAAGAGGTGCCCCTTCCGGAAGTGTGTGGGGGGGGGATTAATGGCCTCAGTGGTCGCATGCGGCCCACAGGCCATAGTTTGGGGATGCCTGCTCTAAACTTAAAGTTAGTGAGGGGTTACTGGCTTGAGTGAAGCATTGTCCACATCCACATGATCCCAAAGTTCACCAGCTTGAGACCAAAGGTCGCTGGCATGAGAAGCCCAAGGCCACTGGCTTAAACAAAGGGCCCCTGACTCGCCCTGGTCAAGGCACGTAGGAGAAGCAATCCGCGCACAACTGAAGGGCAAGCAACTGCAGGCTGATGCTTCTCACCCTCTCTTCTGTTTCCCTCTCACTTTCTTTTCTCAAAACAGAACACAAAAATAAATAAATAGATAGATAAATAAATAATAAAAATAATGACGTAGGAATAAATTTAGCCAAGGAAGTAAAAGATTTCCACTTTGAAAAATTTTCCATCTGCTGTGAAGTGTTTCAACCTTGTCTTGGAATGATCATAACTTTACCATTAAACATATAACAGCAAAGTCTTTTTTATATTTTTTAATTTTTAATTTTTTGATTTTAGAGAGAAAAGAAGAGAGAGAAAGAGAGAGAGAGAGAGAGAACAGTTTGTTGTTCCACTTATTCACGCATTCATTGGTTGACTTTGTATGTGCCAGGCCGAGAGTGTTTTAATACTATTGAAAGGGACCAACAATTATTTTCTTCTTTATATTTATTTCAGTCTAAAGATTTAAAAATCATTCTGATTTTATCACCACAGCTCCCAAGCAAGTTAAACTAGTTTTTCATGTTGGAGGTGGGCTTGATATTTTCAAAGCAACTTCAAATATTAATTAAACAACACCCCTATGAAACAGGTCAGTGCCTTCATCTTTCGGAGTAGGTAAACAGGACACGGAGAGGTAAAATAATAATTTGCCTTCAGTCATGAACTAGCCCATAATTTGAATTGACTGCTTGTCAGTTAACTAGTCTGTGGCTCAATCTGATAGGCCAAGTTATAACAAACAAAATATCAAAATATTAACCTGTATATTGTTATACTTTAGTGAGTCACCAGTGTGTCCGGTGCTTCGTGAATCTGAGATTTGCATCTCATGCTCTCACTGCCTGAGATGACCTTCCCTCCTTAGCCTCCTGAGTTTTCTAGCTAGTTTCCGCTCACATTTTATCATTTAACTCACACATAATTTCCTCTAAAAAGACTTTCCTGCTTTGCTGTCAGATTTAGAGTGTCCTATTCATTGTTCATATAGCACTCTGGATCCCACAGCCTTTCTTTATTATGGTCCTAACTATGTATACTTTGTGGTGACAATGGGATCTACGATGAAAAAATATTTTTCTCCTTTTGTTAAGACAGGAGAAAAAAATGCTGGAGGATCACACACTGAACATTAAATTCACCTGGGATAGTAATTTCCATCTAAAATTCATTGGTCATGCCTGACCAAGCTGTGGCTCAGTGGATAGAGCATCGGACTGGGATGCGGAGGTCCCAGGTTCGAGACCCTGAGGTCGCCAGCTTGAGTGCGGGCTCATCTGGTTTGAGCAAAGCTCACCAGCTCGAGCCCAAGGTCGCTGGCTTGAGCAAGGGGTTACTTGGTTTGCTGTAGCCCCCTGGTCAAGGCACATATGAGAAAGCAATCAATGAACAATTAAAGTGCCACAACGAAAAACTGATAATTGATGCTTCTCATCTCTCTCTGTTCCTGTCTGTCCCTATTCATCCCTCTCTCTGACTCTCTGTGTAAAAAAAAAAAAAAAATCATTGGTCTTAACTACTCACTTAGCACCTAGAGCAAACAATGTGTTTCCGAGCCTCGGGCCCTTAAATCTCGGGTCTGCCTGCTTTCAATGGCCAGCACTTACCCTTGAGCTACAGGAACTCCTTGGCACAGACTTTCAGAAATGCTTGGCATTCACGTGAATAGACCTTCAAGTGCCTGTTGATTAATGAATGTCTAGTGCAGAATATGAGCTCAACAGCCTTTCCTCAGCTTAGGATGACTCAGAGGCATCACTTGGCCTCAGAAATCTCTTGTGGGGTCATGTGAAAGCCAAGCCCACCAACCCTCGGTGGGATTTTTGCCTGAGTTTACACTCTTGCTTGACTTTAATTCATTTATTTGTTCTGCTTCTCTCATTCTTTATCAGTCTCCACTGAGGACACTTTTGTTAAAATACATCACACTTACACACACACTCTTGTTTTAGGGATTGCATTCAGGGAACTCGATCTAAGCTAGTGCTGCCTAACTAAAAGCTGGGCAGAGAAGTGTAATGCATGATGCTTCCAAAAAGAGGAGGACTGATATAGGTGAGCACAGTGATGTCTACCACAGAATAATGAAAAGCAATTTGGTGATTAAACTGAGGGCTAAACAACATGTGTTTAGCTATCTAACTCTATCAATAAGGACTGGACATGGAGAAGGAAGGTACGTTTTCATGGGGAAAGGGTCACTGTTGGGTGAGATGCTGAGGAAATCAGGCCAGTAGTCCAAACTCCAAAGTTGAAGAAAAACCTGCACTTGGTTCTTACAGAAGTCTTTATCTGGGAGAGCCAGTTGTGTGATAATAGAGATGGCAAGCAAACCAAGAAGTCCATGTCACGTCAGAATATGAGCAATATACGAGGTAAGGTAAGAGTAGGTTTACAGTTGTAAGTATGTAATACTCAAGAGTTTATTTGTATTATTATTTATAATTATTGTATTATTTTCTATACAAATGACCATAAACCTACCTTAACCCCACTCTGTATATAAGAAAATGTAAATGCTGGAAGAAGTCAATCTGATGACCATCTGGTTCTGGGTTATTACAATATTTCACAACAGCCATCGGTCAATGATTAATGGTGAAGAGCAGGGGTAGTCAACCTTTTTATACCTACCGCCTACTTTTGTATCTCTGTTAGTAGTAACATTTTCTAACCACCCACCGGTTCCACAGTAATGGTGATTTATAAAGTAGGGAAGTAACTTTACTTTATAAAATTTATAAAGCAGAGTTACAGCAAGTTAAAGCATATAATAATAATTACTTACCAAGTACTTTGTCGGATTTTCGCTAAGTTTGGCAGAATAAATCTTTATAAAACAACTTACTATAGTTAAATCTATCTTTTTATTTATACTTAGGTTGCTCCGCTACCGCCCACCATGAAAGCTGGAACACCCACTAGTGGCTGGTAGAGACTTGGTGTATCCAGATTTTCTGATTCTTCCTGATTCAGTTTTGGAAGATTATATGTTTCTAGAAATTTATCCATTTCATACAGATTGTCCAATTTGTTGGCATGCAGTGTTCATGATATTTTCTTACAATCCTTTGTATTTCTTTGGTTTCAGTTGTTATTTTTCCTCTTTCATTTCTGATTTTACTTATTTGGTCCTCTATCTTTTCTTTTTTCTTAATGGGTCCAGTAAAAGGTTCGTCAATCTTGTTTATCTTTTCAAAGAATCAGCTCTTGTTTTTATTGATCTTTTGTACTGTGTGTGTGTATATATATATATATGTTTATATATATATGTTTTGTACTGTGTGTGTGTATATATATATATATATGTTTCTTTGTCATTTATTTCCACTTTGATCTTTATTATTTTCGTTCCTCTACTTACTTGGGGCTTTGTTTGTTGTTATTTATCTAGTTTTTTTTAGGTGGAGGGTTAGACTGGTTATTTGAGATTTTCCTTGTTGCTTGAGGTATGCCAGTAATGTTATGAATTCTAGGACTGCTTTAGCTGTGTTCCATAGATTTTTGAGTTGTTGTGTTTTCATTTTCATTCATTTCAAGGCATCTTTTGATTTCTTCTTTTATCTCATTGTTAACCCACCAATTTTCCAGTAACATGTGATTTAGCCTTCAGGTCTTTGTGTATTTATCATTTTTTTCTTATGATTGATTTCTAGTTTCATACCATTATCAGAGAAAATGCTTGATATGATTTCAATCTTCTTAAACTTATTGTGACTTTTTTGTTCTAACATGTGGTCTATCTTAGAATACTTTCCATGAGCACTTGAAAAAGAATGTATATTCTGCTGCTTTGGGGTGAAATGCTCTGAAGATATCAATTAAGTACATCTGATTTAGTGTGTCATTGAAGGCCACCATGATGCTTTTATTATTGCTGCAGTCTGAAGTGAACTGACTTTCTCAGCCCCTCTCAAACCTAAGTCTAGGTTTTCTGAGGTCTTTTGAGATTCATGGCTAGTGTGTACTGGAAATAGGAGGATATGTTAAGTGTTGATATCAGTAAAGGCTAGTGACTAAATCTGTGGACTCTGCTGCCTAACTTTTTGTGGTTCAAACCACAGCTTTACTGCTTGTTGCCTGTGTTCCCTTGAGCCAGTTACTTAGACTTATTGTGCATAAGTTTTGTTTTGTTTTGTTTTTATCTACAAAGTTGGGAGAATACCTACCTGGTTTATGGAAATTTTAAAAAACACGAAGTAATAAATACTGCAGAGCACATGGAATGATGCCTTTCACACAGGGAGTGTTCAATTCATGTTGTAAGATATTTCAACATAGATGACAAAATACCAATTTATGGCTGGACATGGAGACAATGAAATGTTATGGTTGGACAGGAGGGCAATGAAGATTGAGCACTGAAATTCTCTAAAGTAGATCACAATGATTTAGTGGAAAGGAGAGAAAAAAGAGAGAAGAGAAGGTGTACAAGGACTTGTAGGCAAGTTGAACCAATAAGATGGAAATGATGGAAATTCAAGTAATGAGGAAAGAATTTTTTTTTTTTTTTGTATTTCTCTGAAGTGAGAAGCAGGGAGGCAGAGGGACAGACTCCCACATGCTGGAGTGGGATCCACCCAGCACGCCCACCAGGGGGCGATGCTCTGCCCATCTGGGGCTTTGCCCCCATTGCACTAGAGACATTCTAGCACCTGAGGCAAAGACTGTGGAGCCATCCTTAGTGCCCGGGCCAACTTTGCTCCAATGGGGCCTTGACTGCAGGAGGGGAAGAGAGAGATAGAGAGAAAGGAGAGAGGGAAGAGTGGAGAGGCAGATGTGCACCTCTCCTGTGTGCCCTGGCCAGAAATTGAACCCAGGACTTCCACATGCTGGGCCGATGCTCTACCTACCACTGAGCAACCAGCCAGGGCCGAGGAAAGAATTTCAATGTAATATAGAAATTGCTAGGGAGTGGGAGAGGAAACCTATCTCGCCTCCTCTCTAGCTGATTGGATAAGCAGCAAAGACAAGAGTTTCCTGGGGGAAACAGAGAGGCAAAGACCCCTGCCAAAAGCTTAAAGGCGATGGAGGGAAGCCGTGGGAAAGAAACGAGATCAAACACAGATTTGCCATCAGGGGACTGGGCCATAGCCGCACACAGAAAGTAGTGGAAATGAGGGGGAAGGGAGTGTTGAAAGAAAATGTTATGGATAAAAATAATGATAATAAATGCATGCCGGGAAAGTGGGCAGGGAAGATAAGAATGAGGAAGTACTGCCACAAGAGAGAGAAGTAAGACATTATCTGAGGCAGAGAAAGGTCAACATTCTATTTTTCCACGCACCAAGAGACTTCAAGAGAAATCAGTTACATGGCAAGGGTTGAAAAATGAAGGTAGTCCGGTGCTAGGCCTACAATCATAGACTTGCACTGGCGAAGAGTCACATACCTTATATCTAAACCCTCATCTCATAGACGCTCTCTGCGTCACCCAGGAAACCTCTACTCACAGTAAGACATATACAGAGGACAGCTTGATCCGTGTTACACATGAGTGGTGAGGATATAGAAATCTTTTTCACACTTGCAGGCGGGTGCAAATTTAGGATGAGAATGGCCTGTTCACAATTTATGAAGCCAGATAGGTTCTATTATGGCTACTCTGTTAATTTCGGGTTTCTGTCAAGGGTATGATTTTAGAGCAACCTAGTTAAGGAAGTGAAAATATCAGCTCTCCAGACCTCGGGACAAATCACTGTCATATTTATAGTTCACTCAGGTTTTGACATTGATCCTGGTGAACAGTAGAAGCCTTTGGCTCCCACTACTATTGTAAGTGAAGCAGGAAATTGAGTAGGTTATGAATGGAAGAGCAGGGTTGAATATATTTTTGTTCTGGGAATTAATAACATAAGACAATTTAGGCCCTGGCCCGTTGGCTCAGTGGTAGAGAATCGGCCTGGCGTGCAGGAGTCCCGGGTTCGATTCCTGGCCGGGGCACACAGGAGAAGCGCCCATCTGCTTCTCCACCCCTCCCCCTCTTCTTCCTCTCTGTCTCTCTCTTCCCCTCCCGCAGCCAAGGCTCCATTGGAGCAAAGTTGGCCCGGGCTCTGAGGATGGCTCTGTGGCCTCTGCCTCAGTTGCTAGAATGGCTCTGGCCGCAACAGAGCGATGCCTTAGATGGGCAGAGCATCACCCCCTGGTGGGCATGCCAGGTGGGTCCCGGTCAGGCGCATGCGGAGTCTGTCTGACTGCCTCCCCATTTCCAACTTCAGAAAAATACAAAAAAAATTTAAAAACCCCAATAACATAAGACAATTTAAAGAATTTGACTTTTTGTTTTTGCAGCACTAACATATGTTAATATATTAAATAGATTTCCCCCAACACTTATTTTTTAAAATAATTATAGCCAATGGAATATCAACTTATTTTACTTCTAGTAGATTTATATTTTTCTTATAAAAATATTACCCCTTTTCTTGGGCATACCTCCCAACTATATAGAGACATTAACTTTCAGAAATATAGGACTTCTGCATACATGTAAATATTGAGCTATTAAAAGATCTGAGGCTGATCAAATCTTTTTTATATTATATTATGTTTTGAGCTGAATTAAAATTTCAACTCTAGGTGGCAGTTTACTCCACCACTTACTTATGATCATTTAATACGCAGGACGCTCATTCACAGTTTTTCCCTGAATGCATAATTTTTTATGTAAAAATTAGTCCCTGGCTCTCAATAGTTGTTAAAAATAGATTTGATTTGAGGAATAAAATTACAGCTGGAGATGCAGATTTTCCATGTATCTTGTCACTCCTGTTTCATTAAGTTGATCAGATGAAGCAAAAAAAAAAATAAAGAAATAAAAACGAACGTTTTAACCAAATTTTTTTTGGGGGGGGGAATATAATCCTCAAATCATGCTGCAGTTCTATGACAAGGTTGTGTTTCTATCGTGCAGAATAGAGTTTAGTATGAATAATTTTTTCATGAATAATTTTCAGAAATATCAAGGATGTTCAAGACTCCAGATTTTCTGAAATTGTTTAAAGGTATTGATTTACCATCTGACCAGGCGGTGGCACAGTGGAGAGTGTCAGACTGGGACGCGGAGGACCCAGGTTGGAAACCCGGAGATCACTGGCTTGAGGGCAGGCTCACCAGCTTGAGCGTGGGGTCACTGGCTTGAGCATGGGACCACAGACATGACCCTATGATTGCTGGCTTCAGCAAGGGGTCACTTGCTCTGCTGCAGCCTCCCAGTCAAGGCACATATGAGAAAGCAATCAATGAACAATTAAGGTGCCGCAATGAAGAATTGATGCTTCTCATCTCTCTCCCTTCCTGTCTGTCTGTTCCTACCTGTCCCTCTCTCTGTCTCTCTGTCTTTGTCATGAAAAAAAAAAAAAAAAGGTATCGATTTACCGAGGGAAAGATGCCTTGCAAAAAAGGAAAGTGACTCATATCTGTGATTCTTTGTATCTCCTTGATGGAAATACCCAAAGCTAAAGTTCAATTGGGCCGTCAAGGACCAAAATACTCAGGCTACCCGATTAAAAACTGCTTCCTCCAACCCACTCACCCAAAACCCACATCTACATGAGTTCTGCTTTATTTTCTATTTGTAAGGGCCCCAGCAATGTGATATGTAGAATAAATTGAGTCACTTCTCACCCGGATAACTTGCTACACTTGAAATTTCTTTCACTTTTTAATCTTAACAAGAAAAAAAAAAAAAGATAATAATTTAAAGTTTGTCCTAAAATTAGATTTTCTTTGAAATGGGGATAATAACAGCACCTCCTTCTCTGTGTTGTGAGCATGAAATAAGATAATGTTTGTACATAGTACCTGGCACCTGGCGCTCTGTCCACATTAGTTATTCGTACTGTTCCTATTTTTTAAATTATTATTGAAGGGTGTCAACTAGAATTGCGAAGAGACTGGTCAATGTGACAAACTTGAAGAGGTTTTACTTGTGACATTGCATGCCATTGGCTCTCTTGGGTCAGCCCTTTCTGCCTCCTCTCCTACATGTAAAAGGAACTCAGGAAAAAGCCATATGGCACGGGCGTAAGGGATAAGGGTATCAGTCACTGAAGTGGGAAAACGAACAATTTCTACTATGTGTCTAATTGCTTATCAAAATGAATATAAAAGTATATTCGGGCCCTGGCCGGTTGGCTCAGCGGTAGAGCGTCGGCCTGGCATGCGGGGGACACGGGTTTGATTCCCGGCCAGGGCACATAGGAGAAGCGCCATTTGCTTCTCTACCCACTCCCCTCCTTCCTCTCTGTCTCTCTCTTCCCCTCCCGCAGCCAAGGCTCCATTGGAGCAAAGATGGCCTGGGCGCTGGGGATGGCTCCTCGGCCTCTGCCCCAGGCGCTAGAGTGGCTCTGGTCGCGGCAGAGCGACACCCCGGAGGGGCAGAGCATCGCCCCCTGGTGGGCAGAGCATTGCCCCTGGTGGGCGTGCCGGGTGGATACCGGTCGGGCGCATGCAGGAGTCTGACTGTCTCTCCCTGTTTCCAGCTTCAGAAAAATACAACAACAACAAAAAAAGTATATTCGGCAAAACTGAACGGTTTCTGCATTTCTCCTTAATACATATATACTGCAGTTGTGTGTGAATGTATTTACTTATAGTATGTGTGTATGGAGAAAGAAACATGTACTGTGATGTGATCACCACCCTGCCTCTCATTTATTGAATGTTCTTCAGGGTTCATGTAGAAAACAAAGGTACCAACATTAATAAGAGGATAAACTTTCATTTGACTCAAGTTCCATTGCTAACTTGTTCACGTAAGTATGTCTAAATAAAACATCCCTATGGAAGGTTTCTTAAAAATTGGAATGCCATAGAGAAAATAGACAATAGGTGTGCTGATATATTGGTCTTTGAAAGTGTCAGGGCTGCCAGGTGGGGTACAGCTTCTGTGCATGAAGCCCTCAGCAATCAACAGCCTCATCCATTTAACACAGGATGCTATACAAATATTATTACTTCTGTTAATAGCCTTATGAGAAAAGGTTGGAAAGAACTACGCTAGCATCACCAGGTATTCTCATTACTAAGGGCTGAATATGGTCCATAATTATATGACCTGTCAATAATCGTCCCAAAGAAAAGTACTGCTCATAGATGAAAACCTTTGATGACGCCCCACTGCCTATGAACTAAAGCCCAAACTCTTTACGGGGTATTCAAGCCCATACACTCCCTGGTTTCAGGCTTCTCTCTCTTCCAGGTCTATTTCTAACCTATATCCTTTCACACCCCACACTGGAGTGCCGTTTCCCCACCTCATTTCCACGTACCGAATTCTACGCGTTGCAAGCGCCACTGTCTCTATATAGCCTTTTTCAGTCCTCCAACGAATCCCTTCCTTTTCTAAGTAACTTGAACATCTCATTTTTCTCTCTATATGGTCATTTCCATGTCCTATAAGCATCTTATATTCCAGTATTAACTAGGATTAAGCTCAGCTTAATGTAACTTCAAATTACCAAATTACTCAACATAATAAGTCTTTAAACCAACCATCTTGTTTTCTCGTTCACGTAAATAAAGTCCAGGAGGAGGTACTGAAGAGCTAGGGGACTTCCAGCCCAGGTTCTTCCATGCGGCTGCTCCGTCTCCCTTGGCACATGGCTCCCACCTCATGGTCCAACATGGCTGCTCAAGCTGGGGTGATCGAACCAGCTGGACCGAGAAGGACAGAAGGAGAGCACTGCATTTGCCCTTTGAACACCTTTCTGAAGGTTGTATACACCACTTGTGTTTATATTCCATTAACCGGGCTTGAATTACATGTCCACATCTAGAAACCAGTTCAGCTGAAAATGCAACATTTATTCCACATGACCACATGCCTAATTAAAAAATATATACATATATGGGTTATGTTATTAGAGGATAATATAGGGGACAGCTATTGACCTCTGTGCTGCTCACTCATGAGAGGATAAACTTTTTGAAAGACAGATCCATATTTGGGTTAACTTTGTAATCCTAGAATGGAGAAGAATGACATATATATTAATATTAAATGAATGGTCATCTGCTTTTTTATTGATCCCATGAGTTTGAGTAACATTGAATATTGAGCTTGAATTTATCAGGAGTCAATCTTATTTTATACACAGTTGACCACGGAACACTGAGAACCAAAGTGATATTTAAGTATAAGAAATTGAAATGGAAAGAGAATACTCTAAATACGTGTATTATACTTGTGTTAATTTAACCAAATTTATTTATTTATTTATTTATTTATTTATTTATTTATTTTCCCCCAGAGACAGAGAGAGAGAGAGAGAGTCAGAGAGAGGGATAGACAGGGACAGACAGACAGGAATGGAGAGATGAGAAGCATCAATCATTAGTTTTTCGTTGCGCATTGCGACACCTTAGTTGTTCATTGATTGCTTTCTCATATGTACCTTGACCGTGGGCCTTCAGCAGACGGAGTAACCCCTTGCTCGAGCCAGCGACCTTGGGTCCAAGCTGGTGAGCTTTTGCTCAAGCCAGATGAGCCCGTGCTCAAGCTGGTGACCTCGGGGTTTCGAACCTGGGTCCTTGTCTCGAACCTGGGTCCTTGACATCCCAGTCCGATGCTCTATCCACTGCGCCACCGCCTGGTCAGGCTAATTTAACTAAATTTAAATGTCATAATTGGAAAGCTTATTGTCATTGCTCCACTCCAACAACCTACATGGGCATAGATTTAAAATGTACTAATATGACCCTACCTAATTATTGGAAACATTGGGACTGTCAATCATAAACTAAAAGAAGAAGAAATGTGGATCCCTGTCCTTGGGGTTCCTTTCTCTCTGAGGCCAGTGTGACAGGTTGTGTCAACGTGTCACTGGCAGCTACTTGGATTTGAGGAAGCTTCCTAAAATATACCTTTCCACTCTCCAGTGGAAGATGTTGTCTTTGGGGGAGTTAAGACATATCTTCTAAAGGTACCGCACACTATAATTTATAATTTGATTTCCATAGCTCCATTGTCAGACTGTGATTTGAGGAGAAGGCTGTTGAATTTTACTTTCTATTTCTCTTTCTATGGGTCATTATTTAGGCCTCTAGAACTTTTTTATCATGTTTCTCATGCAGGTTTAAAGTACATCCTTAGAAACACACACACTATTGTGAGGAAAAGGCCTTCATTTGGGAAATAATAGAAAAAAGAAGAGAGTGCGAATTAAAAAGTTATGGAAACAATAAATTGTATCTCTATCTCTTACATTCAAAATGGACTACAAACCTACTAATTTTCTTTGACTTTCTTTTATGTGCCTGTCATTATAGAGCAGACTTTGTCATTAAAACTTAGACTCTCTTAGGTTTTGATTAAGTTCAGAAATTTAATCTTGTGTAAACTGATGGGAAGATTTAATATTAAATCCACCCACTTATTTAACAAATATTGATTGGCTAAAACGACTAGAGAGGTGAATCCCATATCAGGTTGACTCTCAGGAAAATGGCAGGCTAACCACACAACATAAGTGCACAGGTGGTATTAGTTAGCATTAAGTTTAGAGGTGAGTACAGGGAAGCTCAAAATAGTGATGGCTTAAAGAAGATATTTCTCTTCCATTTTTAGAGCTCTAGAGGTAGTCAGTGCCAATGGTGGACCGTGGTGGCAGGGTTACCCGGTCATGCCTGGCTTTCATTTCCAAGGCTTGCTCTCATCTTCATGTTGCTTTTGAAGGTTCCAGCCTCATGACCAGTCAGCAGGAGAGGAGAAGGGAAAGAAGTCAGGCAGACCCTCTGTGTTAGTTTCCTAACACTGCTTTCACACATTGCCACAAAATCAGTGTCTGAAAACAACAGCAATGTATTCTCTCACAGTTTTGGAGGCCACACATCTGAAATCATGGTTTGGATAGGGCCATGCTCCTGTCAAAGATACTGAGGAATCCTTCCTTGCCTCTTCTAGCTTCCGATGGCCCCAAAGAGTTCTTGGCTTAGAGCTGAATAACTCCAGTCTCTGCTCTGTCTTCTGATTGTGTCTCCCCCATGTGTCTCTGGTTCTCAAAAGGTCCTTCGCCTCTCTCGTATAAGGATGCTGGCCATTGGATTTTGATGCCACCATAAATCCACATTGATCTTGTTCCAGGATCCTTCTCTTTTATTTTATTTTTTTTAATTTATTTTTTTAAATTTATTTATTTATTTATTTATTTTAGAGAGGAGGGGGAAGATAGAGAGAAAGAAGGGGGAGGAGCAGGAAGCATCAACTCCCCTATGTGCTTTGACGAGGCAAGCCAGGGTTTTGAACCGGCAACCTCAGTGTTTCCAGGTTGACACGTTATCCACTGTGCCACCACAGGTCAGGCCCAGGATCCTTCTCTTAATCACATCTGCAAAGACCCTTTTCCCAAATAAAGTTCCATTTACAGTTTCCAGGTTGACATGTCTTTAGGGGAGTAACAATTTAACAATGATAGTCACTCATTTTAGTAGTGCTTCCTGAAAGTTGTGCTCATCGCTTCCACTTTCAACCCATTGAATAGAGCTTACTTAGTGTCTACACCTAGTTACATGGGCAGCTAAGAAATGTAGTCTCGACTTTGGGTGACCATGCAGTCAGTGAAAAAAACAGGCATTCCATTAATAATCACAGTAAAAGTGATAGTGTTTTACCACATCAAGTAAAAGTGATAGTTTTTACTGAAAAAATTACTTCAAAATGTTGTTATAATGTACTGCACATTTGAGCCAATGCTATTTTAATAAGTTAGACTTGTATGCATTATAACAAAAAATGGAAAAAATGAAAAGCTTATGAAACAGGAGTTGTAAACTCTGCTAGGAATTTGGAGCACAACAAATTGCATAACAGCCATACCTTCCTTGGGTGTTTGCGAGGTTCAGCGACACTAGTTAACAAGTGTGAACTAGTCTCCTCGGCTCCCCTTCCAGTTGTTTCTCTATGCCTCAAATCTAGTTCCGAATAAACTCTGAGAATCACAGACTTGTTTTTTAATCAAGAAAGAAATCAGTTTACATTTGAGAAGAGAAAACCTATTAAGCTCACAGACCTTCAGATGGAATCATTGCTATAATGAAATAAAAGTAGATCCATCCAGGGTTTTATTGTTGTTTATTTACTTGTTTGTTTGTTTTTGGTAAGAGAGATAAACAGATAGGAAGGGAAAAAGGTGAGAAGCATCAACTCACAGTTGTGGCACTTCAGTTGTTCATTGATTGCTTTCTCATATGTGCCTTGACCAGAAGGCTCCTGCCAAGCCAGTGACCCCTTGCTCAAGCCAGCAACCTTGGGCTCAAGCCAGCGACCATGGGGTCATGTCTATGATCCCATGCTCAAGCCAGCGACCCAGCGCTCAAGTTGGTGAGCCCGTGCTCAAGCCAGCGACCTCGGAGTTTCGAACCTGGGCCCTCAGCATTCCAGGCCAATACTCTATCCACTGTGCCACCACCTGGTCAGGGAAGCCTAAGGGTTTTATGAACTATACTACAGGAGGAGACATTTCTGGGGCTCAGTGAGAAAGAGGCTTACTATTTGAAGTCTGGGCAGCAGATCTTGGTTTATAAAGCTGGAAAGAATAAAGCTCTGAAAATATAAGTGAGGATCTAAACATTCACAAACCTAATGACTGAACACATTGATCTTGTAATCTTAGACTTTTCTCTTAATGTTCAAATTTTCAATCAAATTTGGGTCTTTTTGCAAAGATTATGCAAGTATGTGTGTGTGTGTGTGTGTGTGTGTGTATGAGGCAAGAATACATTTAGAGTAGAATATCAATTCAAAATTATTTCTTCATATGCTCCTCTCTGCTTGGCTAGAGTGTCTCTTTACCACACTACTGAGGTTCTATTCTGAACCACGAAGTAGAATGCCTCACCTTAAAGAAGAATCTGGCATTTGCTACCTGTTGCACATAGAAAACTGGTTTTAAATAATCAACCATCTCATATGAGGAAATGATGGGAGAAAGAGAAACCTTCTTCAAGGTACACGAAACAGACCTTACTTTAACAAGAAATCATTGGCTGTCAACAAGTTACCAATCAGGTTTAGACTTCCAGGTCCATTGTTTCCTTCTGATTCTCTGGACTGCCCACTGGGCCAGGCTCTGGTATGTGAAGGGAAAATGAACACTTTCTCCATTTTGCCAAAAGTTCCCAACTTAAGGGTGTTAGCCATCAAAGTTTCAAGAACTCCAAGCTCCAAAGCTACCACCCTCTGAGTTTTGTCCAGACCTATTCCACCTGCTACCATTTAGACAAGCCAGGTGCTGTGTGTAGCTAAGTTCCGTGAGGAATTTTCCACTAGCACTCAATGTTATACATGGGCAATTCTTACATTTTAATGGCCTTCTTAACTTTCAGTATCACTGAGCTTTAATACCTTAGTATTAGTCAGACTTATGGGAACTGCAAAACAGGAAGTCTAGGTTGCTTTTCCTTGGAAACAGGCAAATTTTTGAAATAAAAAAGCTTCCCACCTCCCTCTCAGTATCTTTTTTTCTCACTATCTCTTCCTGGTCCTCTCAAATTCAAAGTCTTCTTCCTTCCCTAAGCGCCCTTTGTGGGACCTGTCTGAGGTCCACCCTATTCGCCATGACATTCACTGTTCTCAGTTATCTTATCTCTCTTCCTGGAGTCCAAACTCCAAGCTCTTCCCCCACAGCCTTCCTCTAGGTACCATGAGGAAAGCAATCTGAGTTCCTTTGAATTCTTGTGTCAGCGAGTAACAATATTTTGTCTTAATTCCTATTATCATATGAAGCAGTTAAACCGCATGCTTTATCCACTGAGCCACCCAGCCAGGGCTGGATGACTTTCAGTGTTCCCATTAGCCCTGATGTTCCTTTATATTATGACTAAATAAGGGTTGGATAAAGGAAAGGCAGTACTGGTCACAGGCCCTCTGCCTCCCACAGCTGGTCTACTCTGGGCTCAGCTCAATTGTAGTTCTTGTACCACTTGAACTTTCAGGCTGGAAACATGTAAGAAATCCTCCCTATACCAACACTGTGCAATAGGAATATAATGAGAGTCATTATATTTTTGAGGTCAAATAGCCACATTTTAAAAAAAGTAAAAAATAAAAGTAATTTTATATATCCCATTATATCCAAAAATTTGATATTTCAACATGTAATCCATATAAAGGTTATTAATTAATACTTTACATTATTATTTTCATAGTAAGTCTGAAGTTAACATCTTTAAATGGAGTAGACCATCTAAAATTCTGAAATATGACATTTTCCCTCTGTGGATCTTTGGCACTTTGCACTGAATTATTAATTATTTTTGTCTGTCTACCCAGTTGGGATGTGAGCCTTGTTGGGCAGATAAAATGTATTATGCTCACTTTGTTAAAGATGGCGTTACCCAGGTGATATTAATGTGTGTCTCTGGGCAGGCAGGATCGTTGTAGCCTGTGGCTTGGTTTTGGGATTAAGCCTTTCCTACCCTTTTTGATGTGGGGCGGTACAATCCAATCATGCCTCAGAGAAGTGACTTTGTATTAGAGACTTCCCTATTTTGTATATTGGATTAGAGGTTGTGAAGCTACAATATAAAATGGGGGCAGAACGAGACTTTGCTCTTGGTTCCTGGGATGATTAGCATGAGAGAGCAGAGGGAGCAGAGTAGAGAGCAGAAGGAGGCCATGTGGAGTAGGCCAGGAGAAGCAGCCAAGATGGCGGAGTGCTGAGTGAGATGCCGGTTTGTGTAGAGTTTGTATCTGAGATAAGGAACGAGATGAGGAACTGAGGAGAATAAGGCTGGTGAGCTAGAAACCTTTGATTCTAGAAAACTCGGATAAGTCAGTGGCTTTGTGAGCACTGAATGTGAGTGGGTTTTGGAGCCCAGTGTATGTTTTTACTTGCCCGCCGGGTGCAAGCTAGAATTAAAGAAAATGGCCTGTCAATTTTTGGCTCCATTGTTTCTTTACCGACTGTCTGAATCCAATGCGAACCTGCATGGATCGGGCTGCTTTGATAGTGGCAGCCCTGGCCATGGCTTCTGGCTTTACAAGCCTATATACTACAACCCATAAAATGGGAAGAATTTACTCCTGAATGTCAGGCCATCTTTCTCACTACTATGGAAAGAGATAAAATTTCAGCCAGCTGGTCAAGAAGAAGTTGAAAAGGACGTGACTAAAACTTAGATCCTGCCTTAGCTAGAAAACTCAAATAGGCTGAGTAGGGAGTTAGGAAAATTAGTGAAGAAGACCCAGGCCTTTTAGAGAAGCTTTCTAAGAGCCTTGTTGGTGCAGGACTTTGCTGAGCACGGCCGGAGGCGTATCCGGGCAGCAGAGCCCGAAGGCGTACACACAGCGGCCCACACTCCCGCACGGAGGGGAAGCAGCTTGCGTTCTCCAGAGGTCCATAGAGTTGCCGAGAGGCCCAGGGGGCTGGAAAGGGCCTGAAGTTAAGATGAGAAAATCTTCAAATGCGTAGGATCTTGTGGCCAGGCATCATGACAGGCATCACAACAGGCATCACGGAGATCAGTGGCAGGGGCCAGTTCATGATACCCCAAGGCCAAGAACGGGCAGCTAAAACAGCAAGTGCCATAGTATGGTGCCTGAAGACCAGGGGGGACAGACCCGAGCACAGTTCCTAAACCAGACAGTCCCTCTTCTCACCCTCATCACATAGATGCACTAGGGTGATACACAAGTCCCCAGGGAACTTAGTTTACTTAGGGGAAAGGGAAGACTGAAGAGGGGGAACAGGGGAGGGGAAGCTATTTGTTTGTTCTTTGTTGTTGTTTTTTATTACTATCTGAAAGACAGTACATTTTAAAGAAGAGTTTAAGATGCTGAAATGGCAAAAGTACGAGAGCTTTACCATCCTTTTACACATTTGAGTAATGACTTCAAAATGTAAAGCTACTAAACACAACCAGGGAAGGGATACATTAACGACTTGTGTCTTTCACCCTCTGTTACTGTTATCAGTAGTGGTTTGTTCATACAAGGCTGAACATCTTGGCATTCTTCCTGTCTACTTCATCCAAGGTCAGTCAGGAAACACCCACCAGCCACTGAGGGGGATCTCCTGTGGCAGCTGGGGGCACTACAGCAATTAGACAGGGGCAGGGAAGAGCAGAAAGTCCCAATGGTAGAGATGCTATTAATGAAGAATAAATCAGGGCTACAGAGGAGTGTCCTAAATGAATGGCTTGACTAGCACCTGGGAGTAAAGGAATGATTATATATAGTAGGATCCCAAGAGAGGACCCTCACTGAACCCCTAGCAGGGGTCCCCAAACTTTTTACACAGGGGGCCAGTTCACTGTCCCTCAGACTGTTTGAGGGCCGCCACATACAGTGCTCCTCTCACTGACCACCAATGAAAGAGGTGCCCCTTCCAGAAGTGCGGCGGGGGGCAAGATAAATGGCCTCAGGGGGCCGCATGCGGCCCGTGGGCCGTAGTTTGGGGACGCCTGCATGAGGCTCCCACAATAGGGAAAGGCTAGGATCTATTAGAGGGTGACCAAGGAGAAGGACCCTGAGCCATGTGAGGAAGTCACTTGAATTCCAGTGAAATAGGAGACAGGAAGTATACAGGAACTGGTCTGGTCAGGAGCTGCTAGGAAATTGACCTCATGATACGGGTTTTGCTGACCACATTTCAAATTTTGAACCAGCCCTAACTGCTTTCAAAGACACACTGCTTATAAACAGGGCTGTCCTGGAACTCTGGGTCACTACTCTCCATTCTCACCAACCACCTTTCCCCTTCAACATTTAGGTGGCTTCTAACTTTCTCTCTCAAGGATATCTACCTGCATTCTCTTAACATCTTCACTTTTATCCAACTTCTGCCCGCTATACTTGCTTCTCTTCAGACAATGTATCTTACAGTAGATGACAAATCTTCTCTTACCAGCACCCTTTAAAGCAGCGGCTCTCAACCTGTGGGTCCCGACCCCGGCGGGGGTCGAACGACCAAAACACAGGGATCGCCTAAAGCCATCGGAAAATACATATTTATTATACAATACATTTTTAAATAAAATATGTATTTCATTTTTAAATAAAATATGTATTTCATTTTTAAATAAAATATGTATTTCATTTTTAAATAAAATATGTATTTCATTTTTAAATAAAATATGTATTTCTGATGGCTTTAGGCGACCCCTGTGTTTTGGTCGTTCGACCCCCGCCGGGGTCGGGACCCACAGGTTGAGAACCGCTGCTTTAAAGGTTCTTTGGATAACCCTGCTTACAAGTTCTCAACTCTGTATCAGTTGTATGATCTGTCTTATTTTCTTTTTCCCTGTTATAGCCAGGCTACAAATTAGAGCTCTGAATTATTGCCTAACTGAAGAGAAGGAGACCATTCCAAACACATTCCACTTTCATCCGAGCCTTAAATACCACATGAAAATTCATTGAAGCATGCCATGTGTCAATATACATTCTCTCCAAAACTCTAGTAACCTGTCAACTCTTTGACTTGTATTAATATGAATAATAGCTAATATTTATTGAACCCTTTTTGTGATAGGCATTTTACAAACCTTATCTCATTCAATCCTGACAATCACACCATGACTAGGTAAAGACCTCACATTATTGACCTCACATTACAGGTAAATACATTGAAGTTTGGAGATATTAAGCCATTTGTTCCCAGTCACAGTTAGTAGATGGAGGAGCTAGAATTCAAATCAATTCCTCTCCGATTTCAGAACAATGCATTTTAACCACTAGGCGGCTCTGCATACTTTTCAACAGACTATTCTAAACTTCCACTGTTCTCTGCTCAGGACCCCCTAGGACTCCCGCCTTCCACTTCTATTCAGCAATTGTCCTTACATTCTACATCTCTGCGGGAGCAGATGCTGGACTACTAAAGCAACTATTAACTCCTTCCCCTGCCTCCTGTATCTACCACCATCTTTCCCCCAGTAATGTGAGCAATAATCAAGTCCAGCTCCTCCTGTCTTCAAGATCTTCCTATTAGCACTTATTCCTTCATTTTAACCTCTCCTACTAGCTCTCTTCTCACGGGGTATAAACATGGCCACATCTTTCTCATCTTCAGAAAAAAATTCATGAACTTGGTTGTTCCTTCTAAATACTTCCATTTTCCACTTTCATAGCCAAGCTTCATGAAAGAATAGTCTTCCGCTCTGGTCTCGGCCCCTGCGACAGGGAGACCCACGAGGACGGAGCCACTGTGTCTGTCCTGTGGACTGCGTTACCCACTCACCTTCCACGCCTAGCAGAGTGGAGGCACTGACAGGCATTTGTTAAAGTTTCATCTAATTAATAAGTGAATGTGCGAATGCATGGAAAAAATAAATGGAGATTTGCATCTCTAACAAGTCCGGCTTTTAAGGAAATCAAACTCATTTTCCCTCTTCCTGCCTTTTCCTCCTTCTGTTTCCGCTGCCTCTCCCTTCTCCCCTTATATGCAGCAAGTTACCAGGTAAAACTGTTACATTGAACAAGTATAGCAGATGGAATATAGTAACAAAAACATTTTTTTTTTGTACTTTTCTGAAGCTGGAAACGGGAAGAGACAGTCAGACAGACTCCCGCATGCGCCCGACCGGGATCCACCCAGCACGCCCACCAGGGGCGACGCTCTGCCCACCAGGGGGCGATGCTCTGCCCCTCCGGGGTGTCGCTCTGCCGCGACCAGAGCCACTCTAGCGCCTGGGGCAGAGGCCAAGGAGCCATCCCCAGCGCCCGGGGCCATCTTTGCTCCAATGGAGCCTCAGCTGCGGGAGGGGAAGAGAGAGACAGAGAGGAAGGAGGGGGGGGGTGGAGAAGCAAATGTGCGCTTCTCCTATGTGCCCTGGCCGGGAATCGAACCAGGGTCCCCCGCACGCCAGGCCGACGCTCTATCGCTGAGCCAACCGGCCAGGGCCAAAAACATTTTTATTTGTCTCCCAGTCTCCATTGAAATTTTTGTTTTTCTGAGACTAGTTTTTATTCTATCTCTGGATGAAATCCATGATTTTCTGGTCACTTTTAATGATCAGCTGTATTGACAGCCCTGAAGACCTAGGCTCCAGGGGGCCAAGGAAACATATTTATTCAACAAAAGTGGCTTCTCCTGAAGGAGGACTTTCAGACCATTGTTAATATGTATATATGTCTATATATAATATGTCTAGATATATATGTGATAAACATAATATAGAATATATCTATTTCCATCTTATTATATTCTTTATTCCTCAATCTTGACCCAAACCTTTTGGATTCATACCTTTCAATGTGAATTTTTTTCACAAAACAGTTTCTCATTTGTATCTCTTTTCTCTATGTAGCCCAGTCTATTAACCCGTTCCAACCTATTTCTGCTCTTCATCTTGAACTTGGTGAGTTAGTGAGCTCCGGTCATCTTGGAGGAGGAGGGTATAATATCTAGTCACTTGTGAGAGCCACACGGAAGGCATCGCATCCTTCCACGCCCCAACATGTAACTTGCTCTGCTATTATTTCTGTTTTACACATGTGCCTTAGGATCCAACAGAATATTGAACACTTCATGATCCGGCTACATATTTTGAGTTTGAATAGTTATGTGTAAAATGCCAGGTTGAACACAGATGGTCAAAATTCAGGTCACATACCCCATTGTCTCTGCAATGGGAATGCCACAAATTCAGTACCAAAATTCTCAATAATCAAATTCGGAGAGTTTCAGTATTAGAATTTTATTCAGTTCTTCCCGACTTTCCTCACAAGACCCACTGAAGGCTTTCTTCTTCCTTCTTGCCCATCCCACTCCCTGCCTATGGACCCTCCTGTCACTCACTATTTGGCATGAGTAACTCAGCCTCTGCTTGTGCCTAGGTTCGGTATGTGGCAGCTGTTTTCATTACCATCTCATTATTTCACTGAAGTGGAGATGTTTCCATGGTGATGCTGGACTGCATAAGTAGAGATTTTACTACACTGAGCTTTCCTCTAGTCAGAGTTCCAGTTAGAAGGGAGTGGAGCTAGAACCTTCCCAGTAGGAAGAGGGATTGTACATCTCCCTTCTGTTTCCCATTATCTGACTGTGCTTTTTAATCAGTGAAAGGATGAAGTGATTATAAATTTTTAACAGATGGGAGTTGATGAAGAAAGCCAGTAATTGTTTCTTTCTAGTCTAATTAACTCGCTCCTTTTAAAATATCCATGAAAGTTTTCAGAGTAGAATTACATATAATAATTGACTGGCACTCTTAATACTTTTTCTAATAGCCCCACCAGAAAAACAGAACTTGGAAGTCCCAGGAAAAATCCTATATGGCCACTGGACCCAATTATTAATGTGATTATTGCCTGAACCTTGATTGCTCCCAAAGTTGTCATTGCCTAGGGAAACAAAGGTCACAACAGTACTGAATGACTACTTAATGTTTTCTTCCATGTGAATGAGGGACACTCATTTTTCATTAATTGCTTAGTGGTTAATCCTACATTTGCAGGAAGTTTTTTATTAATATATTTCCCCCTGCAGTAAGCCTTCAATAGTCTGACATTCACTAGAAGTAAATCGATCCATAGCAGTGAGTTCTTTTTTCATCATTTGTCTTTGGACTTTTAGCTAAATCAAAATGTACTTGTTTAACATGGAAGTTCTTAAGCATTATATTCTTAATTTAATGTAGTAACAATGTGCTAACTGAAGTCCAAAGGCAATTAAAAAGTTTAGAGTAAACAGCATTGAGACTGACCAAATTATTAAGGACATTCATTAAACAAATGCACTGATAAGGTAAGTACATTAGAGCATGTGATGGTTAATACAGAGCATGAATAAGTCAATTATGACATGAAATTCAGTTTAATATATATTTGTCTCTGAACTTATCCAATGCACTTCATGATCAGAAGAATATTGTTTTCACACAATTACTAATATCTTAGTGTTACTGCTATAGAGATTCTGCTATGGCTGATTTTTAATAAATGTATCCCACAGGTTACAGTGTAGGATACAGTGTAACACAAAACGTTTTTTGTTTTTTTTTGTATTTTTCTGAAGTGAGAAGTGGGGAAGCATGCACCCAACCGGGATCCACCCAGCATGGTCACTAGGGGGCAATGCTCTGCCCATCTGGGCATTGCTCCATTGAGGCCAGAGTCATTCTAGCGCCTGAGGCAGAGGCCATAGAGCCATCCTCAGTGCCCGGGCCAACTTTTGCTCCAATGGAGCCTTGGTTGCAGGAAGGGAAGAGAGAGCTATAGAGAAAGGAGAGGGGAAAGGGTGGAGAAGCAGATGGGCACTTCTCTTGTGTGCCCTGACCGGAAATTAAACCTGGGTCTTCCACATGCCGGGCCAACGCTCTGCTGCTGAGCCAACTGGCCAGGGCCCAACACAAAACTTTTTGAGGAAGAAGCTATTGTGTATCAGAGATGGTGGAAACTCTTTTTCCCTATATTACCTTGTTTATTCTTTGCACCAAAGTGAGATAAATATTATTATTTCCACTTAAATTATGATGAAATAAATGTTCTAGATGTTTAAGTAAGTTGTCAAATGTCAAACATCCAGTCAGTATAAGCACTGAGGTTTAAATTCTGGTGTTCAAGCCTACTGTTCCTAACACCTCATCAGAAGGAATTATGGAATTATGGTAGTCCGGGCTCTAAATAAACTAGGAAAGTTTTTTTGTGTGTGTGAGTGCCGTGTGAACAATTAGAGGGTGCGAACATGATGGAGAAGCCTAGAGGAGATAGAAAGATCTGGTTTTATGAAGAATTTTATATATTAATAAATAACAGCAATATCTTGGACAAATACATCAAATATTAAAATAAAATATAGATTTTTTGTTTTTGTAGATCAGGATTGGTTTGGTGAGCAGTTCAACCTTTAGTTCAGTTTCTCCTCTCCATGAACCCTCATTTCAAATCCAAGTGCATTAGGATTGTTCATTTTAAGTAGCTTCTATTTCAGCTAAAGCCCCACATCTAGGGAGTAATATCTCCTATCTCAGGGGTCGGGAACCTATGGCTCATGAGCCAGATGTGGCTCTTTTGATGGCTGCATCTGGCTCACAGACAAATCTTTAATAAAAAAAATAATAATGTTAAAAATATAAAACATTCTCATGTATTACAATCCATTCATTTCCTACTGCTCATGTTCATGGTTGCGGGTGGCTGAGCCAATCACAGCTGTCCTCCGGGACAACACCAAATTTTCATTGGATAATGCATAACGTACACAGTCGTTGTATGGCTTTCACGGAATTACATGTTAAAAATATGTGGTGTTCATGACTCTCTCAGCCAAAAAGTTTCCTGACCCCTGTTATCTCTACCTGAAACTTAAGTATTCTCTTTTCTAAGAATTTAGATATAACCTATAGAATTACCATAACTTGTACATTCAAAACAAGTGTAGATTTAAGACACGATGGTCTCACCTTAATATCTCACCTGGCATTCACAGTTCTTTTGCATTAGCCCAATAAGCTAGATTAAGTATAATTCCATCTTTGCTTATTATAATGTTCTTACTTCTACTCCTTGCAAAACTTTGTTTTCTATGTCTTAAGAAGAAATCTTAGAGTTGAGGAAAGAGATGTGTATTGACATGGGTCACCAGGATATCCTCTGGTTATAATAATATTTCTGAAATATGCAAGATGAAACTAACACAACCGAAAGGTTCATTCAAGTGTTTGTAGAATGGAGTTCTTTGAAAATTGTATTCATAGACAAAGCAGAGCTGCATTTGACTACCAGCCAAATATCACCTGGTACTATTTTTGTATAGTCTATTATTATCAAGAAATGTCTTCACAGAGAGTGAAGGTATAATGACGTTTCAGTCCTCTAAATGTGAATAAGAGCGCAATGTCAAACTACATTGCTATGCCTCACCGCATAGCTAGAAAGAAAATTAATCAAAATTTTATGTGTGCAGATGGAAATGCTTAAGCCAGTTTTACAAACCAATTACTGTTTGGTTCCAAAAACCTGTAACTTGTTTGAGATTTAATACACACTGAACAGCCTCAGAACTCCTTGAAGAATAATAATTCAAACTTAATGTAGAATGTAAGTTGACTACTATTTCTGTGTTCTTTTGTTCCTATATTTTCAGTTAAGGTAAGTATAATTCATGACCATGCAGGAATTGTCTTTATAGAATATGTTTTCTGCTGATTGGCCTTTTTACAAAGACTTAGGCAGCACATTTTTTAGTGATGTAGTACCGTTGCTGTTAGGGGGCCTGATTCTGCACTCTTTGTTCAGAATTAATGTCCCGAGAACCCCGGATAAAGACAGCTGAATTTAGGATCAAGAAGCGATGTTTCATTCTAGCGTTTGTCATAGCTAAAGCTTCAGAATTACTATCAAAGAGCCTATTTCCACACACATTTTTGTAGTTGTTATTGTTTTTGGTTTTGCTCAGAAAAGCTGTTGATGTCCAGATAAAAAAAATACACTTTACTGTTTTAAATAATTTTTTCTTACAATGTAAATAATATGTATTCAGGGTATAAGAGATATACTAAAATGAAGGTAAAATTTACTCATAATTCCATCACCCACAGATAACCATTTTTAATATTTTAGTGCTTAATATTAATATTGTAATTAATCTAATTGAACATTACAATCTAATGAATGTATTACAAACAATTAACACAAGATACTAAAATTGATAATACTGTTAAAAATCTAATATCACCTAAATTTTTATGTAAATATTATATTATGACTGTCATTTAGTAAGCAATATATTTTAAATGTTTTTCCATGTTTCAATAAGACCATTTATAGTGGCATAAAATAAAGACTAAATATACAGTGTCCCATTTATAAATCTTCAAATTTTTGTTTTATTACTCCCTACAAATATTTTGAAAAATTTAGATACTCAGTTGCTCATGGTAAGTCAACATTAAAAATTTTTTTACCATGGGTTTAATATGCCATTTTTACAATATTGAAATATTAACATTTTAAATTAGAACTGTTACAGTGCTCTTAAATATAAATAATAGAACTAATATCATAGTGATTTATACATTTGAAAGACACACCCACAGCTCTTTTTGTTGGAAAGTACACATTGTTCCTTTTCCTTCTTATATTCATAAATTCCCTTATAGCTACCCCACTGATTTTTTTGAAGTATTTATTGAAAAGATTTGATTATACCTTTCTACCTTTCTGAAACAAAATACATACATAAAATGACATTTGAAAATTCATTTATTGTCTGTTACCATAAAGTTCTAAGTGTTAAAAAAAATTTCTTTGGGTTGAGTTTTGACTATATATATATATATATATATATTCTTGACCATATATAATATATATTCTTCTTTTCCAAGTGAGAGGAGGGGAGATAGACAGACAGACTCCCACATGTGCCCAGACCAGGATTCACCCAGCACCCACCCCCATCTGTCCCCCTATTAGTGCCAATGCTCGAAACTGATCTATTTTTAGCACCTGAGGTGGAAGTTTCACAGAGCTGATGCGCTTGAACCAATTGAGTCATAGCTGCAGGAGGGGAAGAGAGAGAGAAAGAGAGAGAGAGAAAGTGGGGGGGGGGGAAGGGCAGCAAAGCAGATGGTTGCTTCTCTTGTGTACCCTGACCAGGAATCAAACCCCAGATATCCACACATGCTTGCTGATGCTCTACCACTGTGCCAACCAGCAAGGGTCAAGTTGTGATATAATTAGTATTAAATGATCAATCAAAGAACCTAAGTAAATTATGCTTTTTATAAATAATTATTGCACATTAAGGTAAGATTTTGTCAGCAATGGATTTTCAAATGTGATGGATGCCATTTCTTTTTTTTAAATAAAGAGTATATCTATGGATAAGTGTGACTTATTTCTAAAATGAGACAAGTTTTAGTAGAAATTACCAAAAAGGTCACTAATAAGTGTAAGGCTACATAAAGTTTTCTCATGATTATTTCTAAATGCATTATTTGCAGAAAAATTACAACAAATTCCCTTCAAGTTAGTCTAAATTGAATAGGTATGTAGCAAGAATGAAAAAATAAGCAGAGAAGTTGTCAACATGTGGTGGTGGGCAGGAAACTATCCGAAAAAAAGACACATGTCAACTTACAGTGTCGATAATATAACGGCAAATGTTTGTGGAAATATCTCTTATATGTGTCTGTATATACCCTGAAAACAAATGACAGAAAACTCACAAACTTACATCTACCATTTTTATTTTCATTCAAACTTGAGACACTCCCAGGAAATAAAAACAGAATATTTCACTACCGCCTCCTGGAAATCATAAAAATAATAACAGAAACCCAAGCAGTGTCTTGACTAAAGAAAGCCTCACAGACACTAAAATTTTGAATTGTCCTTTGTCTGGCTCCCCATAGTCTTTAAATCTGGGGAAATGCAACTTTCCTAAATTCATGATGGGCAAGAGGTGTTTTACTTTGGGAAAATGGAAAATGGAATTAGGAAAAGGGAAGGTGGAAAAAGAAAATAGACATGATCTTTTGACCATAGACAAATTCTCGGGTTTAGGAAAAATAGTAATTTAAAATATAAAAATCTAGCCCTGGCCGGGTGGCTCAGTGGTAGAGCATTGGCCTGGCGTGTGGGGGACCTGGGTTCGATTCCCGGCCAGGGCACATAGGAGAAGCGCCCATTTGCTTCTCCACCCCCCCTCCTTCCTCTCTGTCTCTCTCTCTTCCCCTCCTGCAGCTGAGGCTCCATTGGAGCAAAGATGGCCCGGGCGCTGGGGATGGCTCCTTGGCCTCTGCCCCAGGCACTAGAGTGGCTCTGGTCGTGGCAGAGCGACGCCCCGGAGGGGCAGAGCATCGCCCCCTGGTGGGCATGCCGGGTGGATCCCGGTCCGGCGCATGCGGGAGTCTGTTTTTGTCTCTCCCCGTTTCCAGCTTCAGAAAAAATACAAAATATATATATATATATATATATATATATACACACACATATATATATATGTATATAAAAATCTGAAAATTGATTTTCTTAAAACTGTCAATACTGTGTGGAGTGCCTTCAAACATCATCCCAAATACTGAACCTTGGATTGAATATCTTTGGTGTACTAGGTCTTTATCAGTAAAACACTTGCCTAAATACACTGACTTAGGCAATTAATATTAAAACACAATTGTTTTTTAAGATGGTTCTCAGAGAAAAGGAATTCTAATAATCCTGGTTTAGTTGTATAATAATTTAATAATTAAATCATCACAGTTCATGGCTGGTGGAGACTAGCTCACCCCTGATTATAGACTGAAAACTGAGATGCCCAGAGAGAGAAATGATTCTTCCCATGGTCCCTGCATAGTTAGTAGTGATACAGCCATGGGCATTAACATGCAAGCGCCCTCTTATATGAACCATAGTGCTCAGGAAAGAAACCTTACATGTATTCTTTGAAGTCCAGTCTTAAATACAGTAGCAAACAAGAATTCAAAACTTTCCAAGTGCCAAGTACAGAGACCCTGATGAAGGGATTCCTCTGCAAACAAGACCTCTTGCCAGGAAACTGATCTCAATTTTACTGAACTTGAATTCTAGAGTTGGCACCGTACCGGCTTATTCTTCCCAGTTTTGACCAGTTTTTTGGTTTCTGCCGTAGAGTCTGCCTTCTTCATTTTGAAGTCTTTAGTGTCTTCCCTGACAGGATCTTCCCAGAGACTTTCCTCGCCGTGACAGCACTTACCTTGACAATTATTTTGGGGCTTCTGCTGGGCCTCATAGAGACGGGCCGCAGTGAGTCTTTAGAATCCAAGGAAACCCTGGAGACCCTCAACAGGCGTTTGTGGAGCGTCACTAATACCACGTATCAAGGACTCGCTTGGTCTTTCCTCATTTTGCATGTCTTTTAAAACGGTCTTTCCTACCACTCGCTTGCTGACCCATCAGTCTCTGACTACTTCACAGATTTCGTTTGCTAATGCTTTCAACTTCTCCTTTGTTGTAGCTTTCTCGTGGTTCCTTTTCTGCCTCAAGACCTTTTTTTTTGTACACCCCTTCAGCTTTGATGTTACTGCCTGATTCCTTCCAAATTCACAATTGCAATCTCCTTAAAACAAGATTCTGATTGGCCCCACTCATTTCTGCTTGATCAGAGATTTTGATGCCAAGCGAGCCTGAGCTTCTGGCCAGCTCGAGACTGGCTGCCTATAGGTCAGCAGCTTAGTTTTGGTCCAATCAGATTTCGTATTGGTTGAGGGAGACACCAGAGGCTTGAGGCTGTCTCTTCAGTTAGCTGAGCAGCCTTACAAGTACAATATAAGTTAGCAGTGTTCTGTAGAACACCGCTCTATCCTCAACAAGGCTACTTTCCATCTTAATTTTTTTTTTTTTTTTTTGTATTTTTCTGAAGCTGGAAATAGGGAGAGACAGTCAGACAGACTCCCGCATGCGCCCGACCGGGATCCACCTGGCACGCCCACCAGGGGCGACGCTCTGCCCACCAGGGGGCGATGCTCTGCCCATCTGGGGCGTCGCTCTGCCGCGACCAGAGCCACTCTAGCGCCTGGGGCAGAGGCCAAGGAGCCATCCCCAGCGCCCGGGCTATCTTTGCTCCAATGGAGCCTTGGCTGTGGGAGGGGAAGAGAGAGATAGAGAGGAAGGAGGGGGGGAGGGTGAAGAAGCAAATGGGTGCTTCTCCTGTGTGCCCTGGCCGGGAATCGAACCTGGGTCCCCCGCACGCCAGGCCGACGCTCTACCGCTGAGCCAACCAGCCAGGGCTTAATTTTTTTTTTTGACAAAGCAATATATTTTGAAAATTCTTTCATGATAATAAATATTTTTTAATATCATCTTAATGCAATAGTTTCCAAATAACATCGCACATTGCTGTTGGGGAGCTTCAAAAAATAATTACAATGCTTATGCCTCATTCCCAGAAATTATGCCCTGATTGGTGTGGAATGTAACCTAGACTTTGGAATTTTTAAAAAATCTCCAGATGATTCTTATTTTTTATTTTTTTTAAATTTATTTTTACTTATTTTTACAGGGGCAGAGAGAGAGTCAGAGAGAGGGATAGATAGGGACAGACAGACAGGAATGGAGAGAGATGAGAAGCATCAATCATCAGTTTTTCTTTGTGAGACCTTAGTTGTTCATTGATTGCTTTCTCATATGTGCCTTGACCGTGGGGCTACAGCAGACCGAGTAACCCCTTGCTCGAGCCAGTGACCTTGGGTCCAATCTGGTGAGCTTTTTGCTCAAACCAGATGAGCCCGGGCTCAAGCTGGAGACCTTGGGGTCTCGAACCTGTGTTCTCTGCATCCCAGTCCGATGCTCTATCCACTGCGCCACCACCTGGTCAGGTCCAGATGATTCTTAATTGCAAATCACGACTTTAATGGTTGCAGAGTGTCCTTGAATGATGCACTATAATTTATTTAATAAATACAGGGTGGGGCAAAGCAGGTTTCCAGCTGCTCGTGCAGAAAATAATACAGTAATAAATAAAAATAAAAACAAAGTCTGTGTTTTGCATACTCACAACTGTAAACCTTCTTTTGCCCCATCCTGTATCTTCTCCATGAATCTATTTTGAGAATGTTGTTAAATTTTTACTATTTTAAACAACAGTAGCAAAAAGATTTTTAATTGATTTTTTTTTTTTTTTTTTTGCTACCAAGTTGTATGAGCTTTTATATATTTTGGATATTAACCGCTTTTCAGATACACGGCTTGCAAATATGTGCTCCCATTCAATAGGTTCCCTTTTCATTTTGTGGATGGTTTCTTTTGCTGTGCAAAGATTTTTAGTTTGATGTAGTTCCACTTATTTATTTTTGCTTTTATTACCTCTGCTTTCAGAGTCAGATTAAAAAATCATTGCCAAGATTAATGTCAAGGAGCTAACCACCTGTATTCTTCTAGAACTTTTATGGTTTCAGGTCTTAGATTTGAGTTTTTAATCCAGCTTGAATTAAATTTTATGTACAATGTAAGTAAGACAGTCATCTAGTTTCATTCTTTTGCAGGTGGCTATCCAGTTTCCCCAATACCAGTTATTGAAGAGACTGTCTTTCCTTGTTGTATATTTTTGCCTCCTTTGTCATAAATTAATCGACCATATAAACGTGGGTTTATTTCTGGGTTCGCTATTGTTTCATTGATCTATGTATGCCAGTTTCTTGACTTAAAAAAATAAAACCTTTCATTATACATTTTCTACACCTCCAAAAATAACCTTTATCGAGAATAAAATGGTTTTTTTCAAATAAATACATGAGACCTAGATCAATGTAATGAGCTTGCATTATTTAACCATTATTGGCATTCATTTCTCACCAACCACATAGCTTTTACAAACACAAAAGACACGCCAAAGCTTAACTCCACTGAAGTCTTTTCTTTTCGCAACACCTCTGCAATTCAAACACTGTAATTTTCCTGGGTGTACTGAAGCAACAGGAAAACAGCAATGATGGCGTGATAAAGCCAGGTGATTTTCAACTGAAGACCCTCTTGCCCATTTTACTTCATAATCAGAATCCCAAACATAAAGTTTAAAAGAGCTTCGGTTCCCCGTAATGCCACCCTGACATTTGTGTTTGTAATGTAATCTGCACATACAGATCTCGCGTCCCGTGAAAAGTTAGCATTAAATTACTGGTTAATGCTCCTCTGGAAGAATCGTGTTCATTACAGCATGTCTTCAAACCAACTCAAAGATCCTTTTCGTTAGTTGTCCTTCAGTTTATGATGCTGAACCTATGGAGCTCTAGCCCTATTAGAAAATAGCCAAGATGAGATTGCCTCGTAGTCTCATTTAGACAGTTAATTTTATCTTTGTTTTCTTAAGTCACATTTCATTGTGCTTCTCGATGGTGCAAAACTAATTGGCTCTTATCACAGTTACATTACCTTCAAAGGCAGATAAAATGAATGCAAAGTAAAAGATCGCTACAATCAGAAATATCTGGTGAAAAGGGAGAGAGGCTTGCCTAGAGTGGCCGCACAATCCACAGAAGGCGGAATAATAAATCTTGACTTCCTCCAGGTTATCATCTTGTGCTCTGGTTCATTATTTTGTATCATTTGTTTTAACCTTGGATTGTCCCTACTACAGCTGCTCTGCTGTGATTAATTCTGCTGATGGAAATACACTGTCGAAGGGCAATGCTGTGCTGCATGACTAATTAGCCTACTGAATTATGTTCGTAAATTAACATTTTGTTTTTATTCATTTAAATAAATTAAAGTTGTCCAAACTTATTTTGTATCGATCACTCTAATACTAATTTATTTTGGTAACCTCTAGCTAGATCAGTTTACTTACTTTTGGGTCAACTAATTCTTAAATGGTTTCATACCTTCACTTTCCTAAAACTGTCATAGCTCAGTTACTGTCCCTGTTGGTCTATCAGAAAGAATTTTTTTTTTTTTTTCAGTTAAATGGAACTCTCCACCAGAGTCTCTGCTTACCCTTCCTCACCTCTCTCTGGCCTCCAATCCTGGCCCAAGCATCATCCTCTGTTTCTACTGGTTATATGATAATGGTTATACTATGGATGGAATGGTGTGTCTCCCTCAAAATTCATAATTGAAGCCCTAATTCTCAGTGTGATTGTATTAGGAGGTAGGGCCCATGGGAGCTAATTAGGCTTAGATTAGGTCATAGGGTGGGACCCTCACGATAGGACTAATGTCCTTAGAGAAAGAGGAGGAGACATGGTGTTCGGATACAGCACAAAAGCTGCAAACCATGGTGGAAGCATGTTCTCACCAGCATGTTGATCTTGGACTTCTCAGCCTCCAAAAACTGTGAAAAGTAAATTGTTGTTTAAGCCTTCCAGTCTATGGTATCTTGTTATAGCGCCCAAACTAAGACAGGTTCCTGTTGTGAAAGACCAAATTCTTGCTATGGAATTTTCTAAGGCCTCCAGCAAAAAACAACAACAAAAAAACCACAAAAAAACCTTTTAAGGTAGTGAGGCAAGCAGGGACCAAACCATTGATTTCTTTGTATCTTCACCTAGAATAGTAGTTAGGACTAAGCAGGCTCACAGTAATCTTTAAATATCAGCTCAAGATTGATATATAAAAGAATGTTATGGCCCTGGCCAGGTTGCTCAGTGGATAGAGCATCAGCCTGGCATGCCAAGGTCACAGGTTCAATTCCCCAGTCAGGGCACATATGAGAAGCAATCAGTGAGTACACAACTAAATGGAACAGTTAAGTGGAACAATGGTTGATGCTTCTTTCTCTTAAATTAATGGAAATTTTAAATAATATAGTATTAGTGATGAAACAGATTATTTCAAGAACAGAAAAATTGATTAGAAATGTTTTATAGATTTTACTTAACATTGGGTTGCTTACCTCCACAGACTATTTGAAGAATAGGACCAAGTCTTTCCACAACACTGTTAAAATAAACCAGTGAGGCCCTTTCCAAGAAGGTGTTCGCTGCCTGCTACCCTTGGGGAATGAATAGTATCAGAGAATTTACAAGTGCTCAAGTTAGTTTCAGAAAGTTCTCATCATAGTGACTGTCCTGAACTTTCATGCAAGGGTGTGCGGGAGCAGGCTTCTACCAGCTCATTGGACCAGTTTGTGACATTCTTCCCAACTTCTTGTTCAGTGAGGGTACATTGGTAGCTTGAATTTGTCAATGAGAGTATTTATTCTATGGAACTTCAAAAAGAGTTCAAGTCAGGACTTTTGTTTTCCAGAGAACTAATTATTAAGCACTGATCAGCGCCCCGCTGTTCATATGTAAAGTAAATGTCCCAGGCTTCACTTTCCTATGGTGCCTTTTTAAAATTAAAGTCTTAGCTCGTTCATAAAAGAAGAACCTTTATATTTATATGTTTTTCTCCCCACCCCCCACCCCCACTCCTTGCTCTCCACCCCTATTTCTCTCTCCCTCCCTCCTTGCCTCTTCCTGGGAGCGTAGTTCATCTTCCTTACCTTTCCTCAGTCCCCTGCCCCGTTGGAAATAAATAATCTAGAATTTCTTTCCGAGTGAAATAATCAGGAAACAGTTATTCTCGGGCCTTTCAGCTGAGTCAGATACCGTCATCCCAGTCACCACTGAGGCCAGCTTTCCACAATTATAACACCTGTTTCTGCCTCACACAGTGGCGTCAACCTTATGTCTTCTCTGATACTTAGATAGCTTTGGCAGAGCAAAGCGCCATATAACTGAACCGCTACACCATACAGAGCTGGATCACTGCTTAGCTTAGTGACCAGTGGGTTTTCAAGGGAAATAAAAGATTTGCCACCTGACCTGGGGTGGCGCAGTGGATAAAGCGTCGACCTGGAAATGCTGAGATTGCCGGTTCGAAACCCGGGGCTTGCCTGGTCAAGGCACATATGGGAGTTGATGCTTCCAGCTCCTCCCCCTTCTCTCTCTGTCTCTCTCTCTCTCTGTCTCTCCCTCTCCTCTCTAAAATGAATAAATAAAAAATTTAAAAAAAAAAGATTTGCCTACAGGACAGTTTTCAAACCAAATGAACTTGTTTTATCCATCTATTTCATGCCTCCTGTTATTGTCCCAAGCACAATAAGAGATATAAGAGTAGAGAAAATTATAATTTCTTATAGAATGCTTCCGTTTTACGTCTTAGGAAAATCAGACGTAATGAAATCTAGGAAGCAACTAGGAAAGAATTAAGCGCTAAATATAGTTACAAACTGGGTCAATGTGCCAGAGAGCCGGAGGGGTCAGGAAAGACTTTCTATTGGGATTTTTACTTTAGCTTGTTCTTGAACTAGGACTACGACTGGGACATGCAGAAAAGAGGAACAAACAGGTTGGCTGCGAGCAAGTTCATATTTGACTCTTGGGAACTATTGGGACATTTGAATGGATCGCGGGAAGTTTCTAAGTACAAAAAAAACACGTTAAATGCAAGAGACAATAGGAAGCCTTGCAGGGTTTTTGAGCAACATGATGGAGATTGTATAGGTAGAGATTAGTGTCAGGGGACGAGCAGAAGTAACTCAGGTGAGTCTTGGTAGAAAGCACCTGGGGACCTTGGCAGAGAGTGGGTCAAGGGAAGAGTAAGCTCTCTACTCCCTGTGCCAGAGCTAAGCACATGGGAAGTGGAAGAGCGCCCCAGTGAGGGCAGATGCGTGCACCGAAAGCTCGCATCCAAACGCCCCGTTGGAGGACACCGGCAGTATCAGAAGAGCTGATTCACTGGGCAGAAAAGTGATTAAAAAATCTAGGTGATGGTGCAAGAGAGCTCACCTGATGTGACAAGAAAACAGGTGTGGGAGAAACCATTCCAGGCTTCTTCTCACAAAAGGAGGCAGACACTTCAGCCAGCTAGCTTCTAGGGCCTTCACATCACCTGGGGCTCAGTGTAGGGCCCCAGTGCAAACAGGGGTCAGGGCACAGAGTGAGAGAATACGAAGAAGGGAGATACGGTAATCGCCTGGCCTGTGGTGGTGCAGTGGATAAAGCATCGACCTAGAATGCTGAGGTCGCTGGTTCGATACCCGGAGCTTGCCCAGTCAAGGCACATACGAAAAGCAACAACTAACTGAGTTGATGGGCTACCCTCTCTACCCGCCCCCCAGACTTTCTCTCTCCCTATCTCTCTCTAAAAATCAGTAAATAAAATCTTAAAAAAAAAAAAAAAAACGTATAAAGAAGAGAGAAAATCAAAGGAAAATCCTGGTCTACTGGCTAACCCAAGAGGAGTGTCAGAGTGAGCCAACCCAAGCAGTGGCCAAGGAGACCGGATCAAGGCGTGGTCTTCGTATAGCAGGCGTTGGGCTGCACTACGTCAACCGCAAAGAAACAAGCGGAGGACGTGTGGGAGCCCAGCCCCTGCGCGGAGATGCAGCGTTGCTGCAATTCGTTCTAAACCTACACCGGATTGTGGATTCAAAGCTTTTGATCCTGAGATTGTTAGGATCGGTTCAGAGACTAGCAAATCCCTGGTACAGTAGCTAGCTGAGTTAGGACAGATGAGAGACCTAAAATAAGGATCGAGCCTTGGAACTCGATCCTTAATAAGGTAGTAAGAGCCTATGATTTAACTTTTTGAAACTTGAGCCTAATGTTCTATGTTTGGAAAAAGTACACATGTCTGAGGGGCAGGGAAAACAGAGAAGTAGGGAAAACTTGAGAGAAATTTATATTCAACTTCAATAAAATGTTAAATAATTATCTTATTCAGGGATCAATTTTCTGATTCATTTAGATTTCTGATTATTGAGCTATGTAGAATATTGCTTGGGTATGAACTCTTCTTAGATTTATTTCCCTTGGGTTAGCTTAACTTCCTGACTTATCATGGTAGTATAATGCAACATAGCATAAATTACTTCGATAGTTGAAGATTGTATATAACTTATAAGCATTACTTTTTACTGAAGAAGTATAATGTATAGTTTTGACAAGTCTTTATTAACACCAGGCCATACATTTTTGAAATGAGTCCCCAATTTGAACTTATTTTCTCATTATTTGGCTATAGGAATTCAGTGTATAATACTAATTTTGTTGAGGGTCCCATTTAGCTATGATTCCATGGTTTTCTTACAAGTCTAGAGTGTACATATATATATGTACACTAATTAATCTAATATATATATTATTATATATAATTGAGGATTAATTGAGGATTTTGCTTGTTTAAATATATACTAATTATCAAACTTTGAATAAATAACATTGTAGAGTATTTCTTCAAATTTCCACATTATGTTAACCAAATTCTGTTACCAAGTAGAGGAACACAAGAAAAAGTCTTATAAGCAAGTCTATTAATAGAGGGAGATTTCTGTCTCAAGCAAAGAAAAGGAGGACATCTAGGCTATATTTCATGCACACACCACGTAAGCAAGACTGTTCTAACTGTTCGCATGTGTTCACATTGAATCACAGCAACTGTGTGAGATATTTCATCCCATTATGGAGATGAGAACTGAGAGATTCAAAGACATATACTAACTGTGTACTAGTATTATTGGTCAGCAGCCCAGCTAGGTTTAAAATTAAGTTCTTTCTAATTCTAAAGCTCTTTTTTTTTTATCTTTACTGTCCCATACTTTAGAAATTTCTGTATGCATACGCTTTTATAAAAGAAAATTTGAAATTCATCTTTTCAGATAATACTGCAGGATGAGGAAAAAGTAGGTTTACATTTGTGAGGATGTGAAACACAGAGTTTATTCTTTTTTTTTTCTCGTATTTTTCTGAAATGAGAAGTGGGGAGGCAAAGAGACAGACTCCTGCATGTACCCGACCGGGATCCACCTGGCATGCCCACTAGAGGGCGATGCTCTGCCCATCGGGGGCATTGCTCCATTGCAACAGGAGCCATTCTAGCATCTGAGGCTGAGGCCATGAAGCCATCCTCAGTGCCCAGGCCAACTTTGCTCCAATGGAGCCTTGGTTGCGGGAGAGGAAGAGAGAGATAGAAAGGAGAGGGGGAGGGGTGGAGAAGCAGATGAGTGCTTCTCCTGTGTGCCCTGACCAGGAATCAAACCCAGGACATCCATATACTGGGCCAATGCTTTAACACTGAGCCAACCAGCCAGAGCCCAGAGTTTATCCTTGAATTATTATTTATTAATTATTGTAATTATTTTCTATACAGATAACTGTAAACCTACTTTTGCCCCACCCTGTAAAATGCCAACGCAATAAAACAAAGTAAACTCTACACATCAACCCCCAAACACAAGTATATTGTCCTATGTAACGATTCAATATTCCTCAAAATAAAAATCAGCTGAGAAGTGTCCCTGGTGTGAGGATAACTCTACCAGAGGGGTGGCATATAAATCTCATCTCTTATGTCTTATCAATCGGTAGTCCTGCCTGGATTTCTGCGTGAAGAAGAGACCTAAGGTAATGTCCAGAGTTAGCAGAAATAGCCTTGTGATCCATCAGAGATCAAGTCCATGGTCATGGGCAAGAAAGATTGCAGCACATGTGCCGTGTGTTGGCAAGAGCTGCCACAAATGTTACTGAAGTTGTATGTAGTTTGGGATGCTACCGCTCCAAACTGACTTCCACACTCAAACTTCTCTCTATTAATCTCACTTTGGGGGCTTAGTGTTTCCTAAGCTGGACTGATCATAAGAGTCAGCTACATTGACTTTTTTTTTTTTTAAATAATTTTATTTTTTTAATGGGGTGACATCAATAAATCAGGATACATATATTCAAAGATAACAAGACCAGGATATCTTGTCGTTCAATTATGATGCATACCCGTCACCCAAGGTCAGATTGTCCCCTGTCACCTTCTATCTTGTTTTCTTTGTGCCCCTCCCCCTCCCCCTTTCCCTCTCCCATTCCCCCCTCCCCCCCGTAACCACCACACTCTTATCAATGTCTCTTAGTTTCACTTTTATGTCCCACCTACGTATGGAATAATGCAGTTCCTGGTTTTTTCTGATTTACTTATTTCGCTTCGTATCATGTTATCTAGATCCCACCATTTTGCTGTAAATGTTCCGATGTCATCATTTCTTATGGCTGAGTAGTATTCCATAGTGTATATGTGCCACATCTTCTTTATCCAGTCATCTATTGACGGGCTTTTTGGTTGTTTCCATGTCCTGGCCACTGTGAACAATGCTGCAATAAACATGGGGCTGCATGTGTCTTTACGTATCAATGTTTCTGAGTTTTTGGGGTATATACCCAGTAGAGGGATTGCTGGGTCATAAGGTAGTTCTATTTTCAGTTTTTTGAGGAACCACCATACTTTCTTCCATAATGGTTGTACTACTTTACATTCCCACCAACAGTGTATGAGGGTTCCTTTTTCTCCACAGCCTCTCCAACATTTGCTATTACCTGTCTTGCTAATAATAGCTAATCGAACAGGTGTGAGGTGGTATCTCATTGCTGTTTTGATTTGCATTTCTCTAATAGCTAAAGAAGATGAGCATCTTTTCATATATCTGTTGGCCATTTGTATTTCTTCCTGGGAGAAGTGTCTGTTCATATCCTCTTCCCATTTTTTTATGGGATTGTTTGTTTGTTTGTTGTTGAGTTTTATGAGTTCTTTGTATATTTTGGATATTAGGCCCTTATCTGAGCTGTTGTTTGAAAATATCATTTCCCATTTAGTTGTCTTTCTGTTTATTTTGTTATCAGTTTCTCTTGCTGAGCAAAAACTTCTTAGTCTGATGTAGTCCCATTCATTAATTTTTGCCTTCACTTCTCTTGCCATTGGAGTCAAATTCATAAAATGCTCTTTAAAACCCAGGTCCATGAGTTGAGTACCTATGTCTTCTTCTATGTACTTAATTGTTTCAGGTCTTATGTTTAGATCTTTGATCCATTTTGAGTTAATTTTAGTACACGAGGACAAACTGTAGTCCAGTTTCATTCTTTTGCATGTGGCTTTCCAGTTTTCCCAGCACCATTTATTGAAGAGGCTTTCTTTTCTCCATTGTGTGTTGTTGGCCCCTTTATCAAAAATTATTTGACTATATATATGTGGTTTTATTTCTGGACTTTCTATTCTGTTCCATTGGTCTGAGTGTCTATTTTTCTGCCAATACCATGCTGTTTTGATTGTCGTGGCCCTAAAAATAGAGTTTGAAGTCAGGTATTGTAATGCCCCCAGCTTCATTCTTTTTCTTTAGGATTGCTTTGGCTATTCGGGGTTTTTTATAGTTCCATATAAATCTGATGATTTTTTGCTCTATTTCTTTAAAAAACGTCATTGGAAGTTTGATGGGAATTGCATTGAATTTGTATATTGCTTTGGGTAATATAGCCATCTTGATTATATTTATTCTTCCTAGCCAAGAACAAGGTATATTCTTCCATCTCATTATATCTTTTTCAATTTCCCTTAACAATGGTTTATAGTTTTCATTATATAAGTCCTTTACATTCTTTGTTATGTTTATTCCTAAGTATTTTATTTTTTTTGTTGCAATCATGAAGGGGATTATTCTTTTGAGTTCCTTCTCAGTTGTTTCATTGTTGGCATATAGAAAGGCTATTGACTTCTGAATGTTAATTTTGTATCCTGCGACCTTACTGTATTGGCTTATTGTTTCTAGTAGTCTTTTTGTGGATTCTTTGGGGTTTTCGATGTATAGGATCATATCATCTGCAAAAAGTGATACCTTTACTTCTTCTTTTCTGATATGGATGCCTTTTATTTCTTTGTCTTGTCTGATTGCTGTTGCGAGAACCTCTAGTACCACATTAAATAAGAGTGGAGAGAGTGGACAACCCTGTCTTGTTCCTGATTTAAGGGGGAAAGCCTTCAGTTTAGTGCCATTTAATATGATGTTAGCTGATGGTTTATCATATATGGCCTTTATCATGTTGAGATATTTTCCTTCTATACCCATTTTGTTGAGAGTCTTAAACATAAAATTGTGTTGTATTTTATCGAAAGCCTTTTCTGCATCTATTGATAAGATCATGTGGTTTTTGTTCTTTGTTTTGTTGATATGGTGTATTACGTTAACCGTTTTGCGTATGTTGAACCATCCTTGAGATTCTGGGATGAATCCCACTTGATCATGATGTATTATTTTTTTAATATGTTGTTGTATTCGATTTGCTAGTATTTTGTTTAGTATTTTAGCATCTGTATTCATTAGAGATATTGGTCTGTAGTTTTCTTTTTTTGTGCCATCCTTGCCTGGTTTTGGTATGAGGGTTATGTTGGCCTCATAAAATGTGTTTGGAAGTATTGCTTCTTCTTCAATTTTTTGGAAGACTTTGAGTAGAATAGGAAGCAAGTCTTCTTTGAATGTTTGATAAAATTCGCTGGTATAGCCGTCAGGGCCTGGACTTTTATTTTTGGGGAGGTTTTTAATGGTTTTTTCTATTTCTTCTCTACTGATAGGTCTGTTTAGGCTTTCTGCTTCTTCTTGACTCAGTCTAGGAAGGTTGTATTGTTCTAGGAATTTATCCATTTCTTCTAGGTTGTTGAATTTAGTGGCATAAAGTTTTTCATAGTATTCTACAATAATTCTTTGTATATCTACGGTGTCCGTGGTGATTTCTCCTCTTTCATTTTGGATTTTGTTTATATAAGTTCTTTCTCTTTTTTCCTTGGTAAGTCTTGCCAAGGGTTTGTCAATTTTATTGATCTTTTCAAAGAACCAGCTCCTTGTTCTATTAATTTTTTCTATAGTTTTTCTGTTCTCTAATTCATTTATTTCTGCTCTGATTTTTATTATCTCCTTTCTTCGGCTGCTTTTGGGTTGTCTTTGTTCTTCTTTTTCTAGTTCCTTAAGGTGGGAAGTTAAGTGGTTCACTTGGGCTCTCTCTTGTTTGTTCATATATGCCTGAAGTGATATGAACTTCCCTCTTATCACTGCTTTTGCTGCATCCCATAGATTCTGATATGTCGTATTGTCATTTTCATTAGTCTGTATAAATCTTTTGATCTCTGCACTTATTTCTTCTTTGACCCATTCATTTTTTAAAAGTATGTTGTTTAGTTTCCACATTTTTGTGGGATTTTTTTCCTCTTTTTTGCAGTTGAATTCTAGTTTCAAGGCTTTATGATCAGAAAATATGCTTGGTACAACTTCAATTTTTCTGAATTTGCTGATGTTGTTTTTGTGGCCCAACATATGGTCAATTCTTGAGAATGATCCATGTACACTGGAGAAAAATGTATACTCAGTCACTTTGGGATGAAATGTCCTGTAGATGTCTATCATATCCAGGTGCTCTAGTGTTTTGTTTAAGGCCACTATGTCTTTGTTGATTCTCTGTTTGGATGACCGATCTAGAGCCGTCAGCGGTGTATTGAGGTCTCCAAGTATGATTGTATTTTTGTCAGTTTTTGTTTTAAGGTCAATAAGTAGCTGTCTTATATATTTTGGTGCTCCTTGGTTTGGTGCATATATATTAAGAATTGTTATGTCTTCTTGATTCAGTGTCCCCTTAGCCATTATGAAATGGCCATTTTTATCTCTGAGTACTTTTGCTGTCTTGTAGTCAGCATTATCCGATACAAGTATTGCTACACCTGCTTTTTTTTGGATGTTATTTGCTTGGAGTATTGTTTTCCAGCCTTTCACTTTGAATTTGTTTTTATCCTTGTTACTTAGATGAGTTTCCTGTAGGCAGCATATAGTTGGATTTTCTTTTTTAATCCATTCTGCTACTCTGTGCCTTTTTATTGGTGAGTTTAATCCGTTTACATTTAGTGTAATTATTGATACTTGTGAGTTCCCTATTGCCATTTTATATCTTGCTTTCTGTTAGTTTTGTGTCTTGTTTGATCCTTCTCTTTCGTTTTTCTATCTTTTGTTTTTATTTGGTTGTATTCCATACATCTTTCCTCTGTTGCTATCTTTTTTATCTCATGTGCTTCTGTGGTGGTTTTTTCAATGGTGGTTACCTTTGAGTAATGAAAAGGGTCCCTACCCTGTTCATTGTAGCAAACTATTTTGTGAGTACTTTTGCACTCCATCGTCCTTTGCTACTGTTATTCTCCATCTTCTCCCCCTCTTTCTTTTTGTTGTTGTCACAGTTTAAATTTGGTTTTATTGTGTTCTTCTTGGAGCTTTTACTTGTGGCTCTGTTTTTTTTTTGTTCTTTGTATCTGATTGGAGAACCCCCTTTAGTAATTCCTGGAGTGGGGGTTTTCTGATGATAAATTCCCTCATCTTTTCTGTATCTGTGAATGTTTTTATTTCTCCTTCATATTTGAAGGATAGCTTTGATGGGGATAGTATTCGTGGCTGAAAGTTTCTCTCTTTCAGGACTTCAAATATTGGGGTCCACTCTCTTCTAGCTTGTAGAGTTTCTGCTGAGAAATCTGATGATAATCTAATGGGCCTTCCTTTATATGTTGTATTCTTCTTTTCCCTGGCTGCCTTGAGAATTTTTTCTTTGCTGTTGGTTTGTGTCAATTTCATTATGATATGCCTTGGAGTAGGTTTGTTGGGGTTAAGAAAACTCGGTGTTTTGTTTGCTTCTTGAATTTGAGGCTTTAGTTCTTTCCACAGGCTTGGGAAGTTCTCATCTATTATTTGTTTGAGTATGTTCTCCATTCCATTTTCTCTCTCTTCTCCCTCTGATATACCTATTATTCTTATGTTATTCTTTTTGATGGAGTCAGATAATTCTTGTAGGGCTATCTCATTTTTTTTAATTTTTGAGTCTCTTTCTTCTTCTCTCTGTTGTGCCTCAAGTTGCTTGTCTTCTATTTCACTAATCCTCTCTTCTATCTGACCTGTTCTATTAGCTAAGCTTGTTACTTCGTTTTTCAGCTCGTGAATTGAGTTTTTCATCTCTGTTTGATTTGTTTTTATAGTTTCAATTTCTTTGGACATATATTCTTTGTGTTCATTGAGTTGTTTTCTGAGCTCCCTAAATTGCCTTTCTGTGTTTTCTTGTATATCTCGGAGGATTTTTAGGATTTCTATCTTGAATTCTCTGTCATTTAGCTCCAAGGTTTCCAATATATTAAATTTTTTCTCCATAGATTTTTCCTCATCTAGCTGTGTTACCTCTCTTTCTTTTGTATCCATGATATTCGATTTTCTCTTCCTTAATGGCATCTGAGGGTGGTTTTGTTGATAGTATTAATGAGATTTAATAAAGAATAAAAAGTTAAAAAAAATGAAAAATCAAAAAGAGTTGTTTTTTTTAAAAAAAATTAATAATGAAATAAAGAAAAATAAAATAATAATTTTTAAAAAAAGGAAATTATTCCCCCCCTCCTTTTTTCCTCTCCTCTCCCCTTTTTCTTGAGAAAATCTTGTGGTGAACTGTGAATTATAACAAACAATGCCTGTGATGGAGGTCCTGAATTGGGGAAAAGTAATAAAGGGGCAAAAAAAAAAAAAAGGAAAAAAAAAGGGGGGGGCGGTATGGACCCACAAAAAGCAAATAAGGAAAAAATTTGGGTCAAGAATAAAATGATTTGCTTTTAGGTGTTGGTGTTGTCTAAGAGTTATGATGAGAGGAATAAGAGAACAGAAAAATGGGGGGACAAATTAAAAAAATACTATTGTATTTAGTGGAACAAGAACTAGATAAAATGGAGAGCCAGGGATGGGAGCACTGCTAGTGAGTTAAAAAGGTGAAGTAAAAACCCCCCAAAATGCCACAAACATAAGTTTGAGTCCCAGATAAGATAATTTGTTTGTTATTGAGGTTTGAATGAGAGGAGATGTAAAGGAGAAAGGAAGAAACTAATATAGAGGGAGAAAAGAAAGAGAGAGAGAGAAAAAAAGAGGGAACCAGTAAAAGAAGAAAAAAGAAAGGAGAGAGAGAGAGAGTTAAGGGTTTTGGAGTGCAACCCTCATAGAGAGAAAGGAAGAGGAGAAAAAAGATAATGGGAGATGTAACATTATGGGTTGTGTAGTTCAAGGAGAGGAGAGAGTAAGACCGGCAGAGAGTTAATCGGCCAAATTGGAGGAGGAAAAAAAGTATCAAGAATGAAGATAAGAGAAACAAACAAACAAATATAATAAAATGGGATAGGTTATAAAGTCTGCAGATTATTCTTGATTTTGAGAGGTTATCTTCTTGTTTTTTCTTTTCTCTCTCTCTTCCTGGTCGGTGACTCTGTACCCCAGGTTCTGCCCCTTTGGCACGCTCAGGTAGAGGTTTGCAGTTGATAAGTCTCTATGGCAATGTCATGTATTGTGCTTTAGTCTCGTTGGGAGTCAAGGCTCATTAGCTTTCATAGGCTCCGACAGTGAGAGAGTCCGTGTTCCTGGAGCCTTTCTCCTAGTCTTTCCTTCCTCAATTAGTAGCCTGATAATCCAGCTATGGGGTTGTTGCTGCCTCTGCCTGGATAGTAAGAGGTTCAAAGAGCTGGCAACTCCCCACTCTATTTCCACTCAGCACAGGGCTCTGGGTAAGGCTCAGTCAGTCAGAGCTGCTAGCATAATCAGGCGGGCTTTCCGCCCACTCAAAGACCTCTGGCTCTGCCACTCTGTCCGGTAACACAGGCGGGCACCCACTTCCGGGGTGCTTGGAGGAAACTCTCATTCACTATCTGCGTGCGCAGACCAGGATATCCGGCCAGTAGTCTCACGCTCTGAGTGAAACCCCCAACCGCATGGAAATTTGCAGCGCTGGAATTCGCTCTTGCTCCGTCCCCGTGCGCGGCTTTTGCAAGGCGCTGGGGCGGCCCGAGATTCCGCTTTTGCCCACACAAAGGCCCCTGACTCTGCCCCTCTGTGCGATAACACGGGCGCGCCCTGCCGAGGCACTCGGAGGAATTGCTCACTACCTATCTGCGCGCGCACACCAGGATATGAGGCCGGCCGCGTTTCCCTGAGTGAAACCCTCACCAGCACGGAAAATTTCCACCGTTGGAATTAGTTCTCGCTCCCTCCCGTGCGCGGCTTTCCCAGGGCGCTGGGGCTGCCCAGAGATTCTGCTTTCGGCCCACAGAAAGGCCTCTGACCCTGCCTCTCTTTGGGGCAACACGGACACCCACTTCTGGGGCTTAGGAAGAGATCTCTCACCCACTAACTGCGCACCAACCAGGAGAACGGGTAAAATGGCTGCCCCGCTTGTCTTTCTTTGTTTGGGTTTGGCGCGAGTGTTAGCTTGTATTGCCCGGCTTGCCACAGGAACAATTTTTCCTCCGCTAGGATCTCCGTGCCACAGCCTGGTTCAGCCTTTTGTGCGCGGCCTGGATGTATTCACCCCCTTTGCCCGCCTCAGTTTCTATATTCACAGTTACCAGAGAAAGCCGCCCTGTTTAGGTTAGTGAGGAAGGCGGAGCATTTCTTACTCCCTATTTCCTTCAGGATTTGGTTATATATTTAGCCAATTTTTCACTCGACCATACCTTCGGGTGTATTGTGAAGCATCTGGAGGCTCCAAGTATAGGTTTTTCTGTTTCTGGTTGAAGATCTTGTTGAGTTTTGGGGGAGATTTATCGGTATCGCTTCCTACTCCGCCATTACTCTGACGTCATCTCCCTACATTGACTATTTTAAGATATTGTTTCCTGAGCCTCTTTTCGTGAGACTCAGGATGTGAAGAGTGACGGGCCAGGGATTTTATGATCTGGCAAGTTTGGGAAGATTTGACTTGCCTTTGTATTCAGAAAGTCCCTGTGAAGGACAAATATTAACTTATTAGACAGTAATACTTTAAGATAGAATCTTTCCAGTAGAGATTTGAGTCATGCAGGTCAACGGCAAACAACAGATCAATTTGATGGCAACAGTGATCAGGGAAATTCACAGCAATAGATGATAGCCTACCTATCTTACCAGGTTCTGCACACATGGCTAACTCGATCTCATTCTGCTTTTCCTCTTCCTCACTCTACTCCAGTCACACTGTGGCTCTAACAAGTGCATGCCCCACCTCAAAGCCTTTGCCTTTATTCCCCTACATGGGATGGCGTTCCTGGAGACCTTCACAGGGCTGGTGTTTCCAATCCTCTCTTAAGTTGTAGGGCTATTAAGTGAAAGAGCCAATTGGCAAGCAAGGCAGGGACGAAGAACAGACGCTATTCATTGTCTATCTGACAACTAGCAACTCCTTAATTTGTGAAAGGGAGGCTCCCTTTTCTATCTATAAGCAATGAGCTATGCCAGTCTTCACACAGCATCTGCAGTGAAATCAGGGTAAACAAAATAATGGTTTTCTTAGAAAGAAAGTAGCAGAATACCAAGTATAAAAACAAAGAAGAAGAAAGTCACGAGTTGCATAATAATTAAATCTGTGTAAAACATATTATTTAAAGCCATTCAATCACTGCCTTATCTTTCCTGATTCTTGCAGGGTGCTCATAAATGTAATCATCTGACTGTATCTTTGAAATAGCATTAGGAGTTGGGAAGCATCTTAATAAGCACTAACTGAAACAACTCTGAAGAAAACATCATTAATCATGTCATCTGATAAGAGATACTGTCAGTGTTACATTTAGAAATTTATACTCAGTCTGAATTCCAGTAAACATCCCTTGCGTGCATTAGGGATTAGGACAATGAAGGTATCTTTGTTAACTATAAATCTAAAAAAAAACTATATGGGCTTAATTTCTCAAAATGGAACTCCCCTAGACAGCTCTGGTGCCCTGGTTGTAGGCCTTCCAGTCCAGTGCACTTTGCACAGTGCTGCTGCAGTCTCTCCAGAAAGTACTTTCCTCACTGCACCAGCCACTGCCGGAACACGTGCTGAAAATGCTACCGTGGCTCTCCATTGCTTTTCTAAACGAATTTGAAAATCCTTAGGTTGGTATTTAAGACACACTATTACTTAGCAAATGTTAGGTTTACCCATCATCACGTAAGGTTTATATCAATTTTTAAAAATCAACCAAAGTATAATAACGGAATTCTTAGTATATAGCAAAGATTATATAAGGTACATTGAAAATACAAAAAATATATATATACAAAATATTTGCAATCCTTAAAGACCACAAAACAAATTTCATAAGAGAAGGTAGAGAGAGAGAGAGAGAGAGAGAGATTAGATATTAAGATGTTTGTAAAAGATAACAGCCTTGGATAAAAAAGTAAGATTTGGTCAAGAGAAGGAAAACAGAGAGGCTATTGGAGGTTAGAGGAATGTGTGTAAGGCAGGGGTCCCCAAACTTTTTACACAGGGGGCCAGTTCACTGTCCCTCAGACCTTTGGAGGGCCGGACTATAAAGAAAACTATGAACAAATCCCTATGCACACTGCACATATCTTATTTTAAAGTAAAAAAAACAGAACGGGAACAAATACAATATTTTAAATAAAGAATAAGTAACTTTAAATCAACAAACTGACCAGTATTTCAATGGGAACTATGCTCCTTTCACTGACCACCAATGAAAGAGGTGCCCCTTCCGGAAGTGCGGTGGGGACCGGATAAATGGCCTCAGGGGGCCGCATGCGGCCCGCGGGCCATAGTTTGGGGACCCCTGGTGTAAGAGAATGACAACAGAGGTTTACAAGTATTTTCTGGGGCAATGAATTATAGAGAGTTCATACGGGGAGTAATAGAACAGATTTTGAGGATCATGCATCAAAATAAAGAGTGAATTATTTTGTAAACAATAAAAAAATGGAAAGTTTGATCATGGGATTAAGGTAATGAAAGTAATAGTTTAGGAAAACAAGTCTGGCAGAAGGCAGAGGAAATCTCTGTAGGGAGTATATTTGGGTAACAGAGTCCTCTACCCTTCAGGTTTGATCACAGTGTCTAAGAATAAGCTATATCAGCAACGGGGGCGGGGGGGGGGGGAGAAGTTTGAGAAAAGCTAGGAGTTGGGAGGAAAGCTCTAGTATTATAGTGTCAAAAGTCAAGTGAAGAGGGCACTATGATAAAAATATAGTCTCTTATCTTTGAAAGGAAACATCAAAAGATCAGAGAAGTAAATAATTCCTAGGTGATATAAGGTACATGTATATTGAAACTTTTGCTAACAAGTCCTTATGGAGCTGAAGACTTTGAAGTTCATCAAGATAAAAGTTAGGCTCTCCAAATACAGAAGTTTCAGTTCATTACATCAACTCTAAGCCCAAAATCTTATCTAAGCGTTATCAGCTCAAAGTCCCAAATCTCATCATCTAAGCCAGGTATGGATGAGACTGGGTATGAACCATGCTGAGGCAAAACTCATCTCCATCTGTGGACTTGTAAATAGAGAAAATTAATTATCTGCTTTCAAAAATACAATGATGGGACAGGTGTGGGGTATACACTTCCACTGTAAAAAAAAAAAAAAAAAAAAAAAAAGAGATTTTGGAAGGAATTAAGAGGTTGCCCATCCCAAGCAAACCTGACATGCAGAGGGACAAATTTCACTAGATTGAAGGCCTGAGAATAACTAATCCTCTGCATCTGATGCTTTACCCTCTGGGTCCACAGCTGCCGCCTCTGGGCCTGTGAGAGGGACTCTTTCAGCCTCTAGGTTTACAAAGCAGACTGATGGGCCACTGGGCCACCCTCAGTTGCCCCATTGTCATCTGTACCGAGGGCGTCTCTGTCCTTAGAGTCATTCTTTTTTTCTGACTATAGCTGAGGAGCTCTGTCAGCCCATTCCCTGCCTATAGAATAATCTAAAAAACACGTCTCAATCGTATTTTTTATGAATTCTGAGATTTACGTCCATTGTAACGCTTCCTGTTATAAAAGTTATTCCACATTTTCTTCCAGTGCTATAGAGTTCTGTTCTTTATAACCATTACATCTTGAACGTATTCTTTTGTGCATCATTTAAAAATGAGCAAAGACTGGTTTCCCAATCAATAGTTATCTAGCATCATTGACTGTGACATATATAGTGACCTATGACATATCAGTTTTATCCAATATGGGCATACTTGATTTAATGCCACTTTGGAAGAATTAATTCTCTATGTATATCGCCCCCCTCTTCAACCTCTGAGTACCGTTGCGAGCTCTCAGCCAATGGGAGACGGTATGTACTGTGATCAGCTGTATAAAACAGTTCTCAGCTAATAATCATATGTATACCTTAGCTTTCAGCTGGGGAATGTGCTACTTAGTTTATTATGGGGTGAATATTTTCTGCAGCATACGTTATTTAAAAGATGCTATGGCCTTATTTTCATTTATTTTGTATACAGTTTGTCCAAAAATGGTTGATTAAATGAGTGGAAATAATATCAGCTCTCTTTCATATAAACAAAGTAATAGTGTTCTAATGGGTCTTAAAGTGGACATTTTGAATAGGCCGAAGTTGCTTTTCAGGATGTAATCAAGAAAGCAGAAAGTTAAGATCATCGAGAAGCTGGATACCGGTAAGTGACAACTAATATCAAGAAGCCCATCCTAAGCATCACTATGATATAGATTGACCAAACAACTGGATGAAGATACTTAGAAAAACACTATGGCAGGAGTCTCATCCTCACTTCAGAGAGTCTGAGTAGATTGCAGGTGTGGTTGCCAAGGCAGGATATCAGGAAAGCATCTCCATAGGGACTCTTATAATAGTGATTCTCCTATAGAAGTGATTCAGTTATGCTCCTTTTTCCAGTAACACAGTCCTTCCATTAGAAAGGGTATGTGTGTACTGAATTCTCGTAAGTATATATGAGTCTGTTTCAGGAATCTAAATTCTGCAGTATTAATTTGTGTCTATTCTTGCATCAATATAACAGTTTTAATTACTGTCGGTTTAGAATGTTTTAGCATATTATAGTACAAAAACATTTTCAGAAAGAGCTTGAATATTTTTTATACTTATTTTCCAGATGAACTTTAAGAAAAGCTTGATAATTTCTCTTTTTTAAAAAAAAAAATATTCTAGGAGGGTTTTCATTGGGCTTATACTGACTAGATGATTTGGGGGCAACTCTCATATTGTTTTTCCTCTCCAGGTTAATAAAATATTGAATCAGGCATTTTTATATCCTCCAGTGAATATTTTTTCATACAAGGCCTAAAGTTTTGGAGTTTATTCCTGGTTATTTTGATTGTTCTAGTTGTGGAAACATTTTTAATTTATATTTTCAAATTACATTTTGTTGGTATTTATGAAAGACAATTATTTTATTTAGCTTACATGAAGTTACTTTACTCACCTCTTGTAAGAATAGGTAGTTTTTCTTCTGAATGTTGGATTTTCTTGTTAATAATTGTGACATCTGTAATTGACAATTTTGCCTCTTTTTTCTCCCCCAGTATTGCTACCTTCTTTTTCTTACCTTATTCCACTGGCTAAGAAATTTGCCTGAAATTACCATTAATTAAAATGTTTTCAATACTTTCTCATTAAGTATATCGTATGGCTTCAGTAAATTTTCTTTATTAGTTCAAGCAAGCTGCATTCTATTTCTATTTTACTGAGTTTTATTTTTTCTCAATATTGTCAAGATGATTGTAGTCATTCTACTTTATATGGTTTATATACATTTCTTTTAAAAAAATTTATGAAGACTTTTTGTGACTTATCATATTTATGAATGTTTTAAATCATGCTGGAAAAATATTATTATTAATTTCCACATACAGTTATTAAATTGTGACTAGGGAATTATTTAATCCTATATCATTTCACATTCAATTTATAAGAAAATTTTTTTCAAACTTCCCTCTGCTAATATGGATTATACATTTCTTTCTACTTTTTCACTGTTTTGTTTTGCTTTTTATATTTCAATGTTGGGTTGTTAGGCGCATAAAGATTTATGGTGGATGCACCTTATTGGGGGGGTTTAGTCAACAAAACACAATCCATTTTACTTGGACTCTAAATATCACTCGAGTTTCTCTTTGTCAGCATTTACTTGGTATATTTTTTATCATCCCTGTATATCCAAACTTTTGTTTTAGATATACTATCTGTAAACAGCATATCATTAGATATTTTTGCTACCCGATGTAATAATCTGTCTTTTATAAGATTAACTCAACATACTGACTTTAGTTGCAATAATATGTATTTGGTATATTCTGTTTGCTATGTTTTCTTCTTCATTTATTTCCTACCTTTAGCTGGATCTGCTTAGTTTTGCCTATATCATTTTTCTATTCTGTCTAGAAGTTTGGTAACAATTTGTTCCATTATTTTCTTCTGTAGCTTGTGTGGTGTCAGTAAGCTTCCTTTCAAATTAGATAAGATCTTTAATATCCTGAGACTAACACAAACCCTCTTAACCTTCCATGTTCTGGGGAGATCATCTGATTTTTCCCCTTTTTAGTGCCTATACTACTTTCCCAGGGCTTCTTAAACAAATTCAAATACATAAAAAATATGTAACTTCATCAAGGCAAAAACAAACAAACAAACAAACAAAAAGCAAAACTTGTTTAAAAGGAAAGTTACAGTTAGAGGAAGTATCTAAAATATATTTTTGACCGTTCTTCCAATTAAGTGAGAAAAAGATAATGAAAATTTGAAAAGTTTAAAAATGGTATTAATAAGGAATTCACAGGAAAAAATAAGAAGCAATAGATATGAAAAATGCTAGTAACAAGAAAATGCTAGATTATTTTTACACATCAGGCAAGTCAGAAGTATAAGATAGATACAGTAAGTCCTTGCATTTTAATATAATAGTATGGGTCGATGTGTAGATTTTGCAAGGGAAATTTTGCACATAACCTTTGACACAACATGTTTACTTCTAGGAGTCTACTTAATAAAAATATTGACAAGTACCTCAAAAATATATTGATAATTCAATCTGTTGCTGTATTAACTTAATATTTCCTGAGGTGTTTTGTGGAACAAGTGTTGAAACTAACAAGTATAAGATGTGGAATAAAGAGTAGTAACCTCTCTAAAATTGCTCATAAAATCAAAATCTAGAAACTAACAAATTCACATGGACAGGTAATTTATCAAATATTGTATTGTACATATACAGGCATCCATTCAAGCAACTAATTTATGTGTAGTCATATGGAAATGTCTTTCAAAATACTATTAGATGTCAAAAACCCGGTTACAAAAATTTTGTATTTAAAATGAAATAATAGTCAAAACTTCAACTCATTATGAAAGTCCTTTTTATCATGATTATATTTGGAGAGAGAAGTAGGTTTGTGGGGGTTAGAAACAGAGGAGAACTGTCACATTTCATTGCAATCTATAAATATGATATTTAAACTTATATAATTTTTAAAAGACCAGCAAAGTATATATGATGATAGTATTTGTTAGCAGATTTTAAGCACACAGCTTCTAAAGTGCTTTGGGAACAAGGGGACAAGAATTGAAAGGGACCACAGAGACCACGAGTTTCAGCAATAAACTGTGTTATAAAAATAACAGAGGCATTTAGATTTAGATCATACCTTTTTTATCCAGCTAATTGTGTGAGGGACATTTGTTTTTGCAATATTTTGATTTAGCCTAAAACCGTATTTTGAAATGACTCAGTTTAAGTTATTAAATAATTTTGGAATGTATAATATATTTTCTCACCCTGTGTTTGAGCTTCCGCACTGGGTTGGGTTCATGGATAGGACAGGCTCAGGACTGGGATCAAGAATGAAGTAGGTGCCTGACCAGGCGGTGGCGCAGTGGATAGAGCGGTGGACTGGGATGCAGAAGACCCAGGTTCGAGACCCCGAGGTCGCCAGCTTGAGCGCGGGCTCATCTGGTTTAAGCAAAGCTCACCAGCTCGAGCCCAAGGTCTCTGGCTCTAGCAAGGGGTTACTCGGTCTGCTGAAGGCCCACGGTCAAGGCACATATGAGAAAGCAATCAATGAACAACTAAGGTGTCGCAATGCGCAACAAAAAACTAATGATTGATGCTTCTCATCTCACTACGTTCCTGTCTTGTTCCTATCTATCCCTCTCTCTGACTCTCTCTGTCTCTGCAAAAAAAAAAAAAAAAAATCTGGCAATCTGTGAAATACATTACTTTTCAGGGGGGAACCAAAGTGTTTTATATATTGAATGTGCGATTCTTATAAATCCAAACGAACAGCTATGTCAAAAAAGCTACATCCAAATGTCCTGCAGCTGCTCCAGTCACATCTTCCCCCAACATCAACGTGCTTGTGTCATTTCAGACCCTTCATGGTTGACAGAGCCTGCTGGCTCGTTTCTGTCCACAATCCTTCATTCACGTTCTTTCCTATCGTACAATCAACAGACTCACCTACGCCACGTAATTCTCACCCTCAGCCACTACCTGCAGCGATTTCTAAAGAAAATTCTGTGCCTTAATTTAGCAGCACTAAAAGGTACTTGCAGCTTCAGTTAAAATGATTTTCTCTTAGCGTTCTTGGTGTGTCACACACATTTTTCAAGTTTTAAAGAAAAGCAAAACAGATTTTTAAATAGAATTAATATTACTTAAATGGGATTGAATACTAACATAAGCATGAAAAACCCATAGTTGGTTGCATTTTCCTTGAGGTGTTAAGCAGGAGAAATTTTTGTCCGGGTTATTTTTGCTCTAAGCTCTGGCTGTTGCAAACCTTATAGTTTCAAGGATTGTCTAGAATTGTTAAAAATGTTAAAGATGGAAATGGCCTTAGAGACCACTAGTCTAATATTCTGATTCACAGATAGGGAACTAAGGCCCCAGAGAAATGAAACAACTAGCCTGAAATCTAACAGCTAATTGGAGGCAAAATGTGGACTAGAATATAGGATCCCTAAATATTCAAATGGCAATTTTTTTCAGCCCCACTTTCAGGCCTTTTTTTTGAGGTTTATCAGAATAAAGAAGAAATTAAAAAAGTGTGCAAAAATTTTCGCAGAAAAATTTTACTTTTGTTATCAAACCACCACATAAAGAACAGAACCTGAAACTGGAAATTTTTCTTGCTTTAAAAAAAATGTTTTCTGGAAAGAAAGGAAGCATGAATAGTGTCATGGAAATACCTATAGGACCCTGACATTTCTGTTACATGAATCGATTGCAAGGGGATTTAGCTCCTGTTTAGTCGCTGCAGGTGGAGTAGGACATCTAGCTTATCAGTGGCTGCTTCTGACAAAAGTTCCAAGTCAGAATGATGCCTATGGAACAACACATTCTCTAAGACAACGTTGCTTAGTGCTCTGAAAACAAAAATTGTAGTAGAGAGAAAATGTCTTTTCTCTTTCCCAAGGCAAGCACATTTAAATGTAATTTCTACAGATCTATGAGAATTGTATTTTGAAGGTCTTTTGACCATATATATATATATGAAGGTTATATATATATATACCCAGAATTTATATATAACCCTGATAATAGTTTCTTGCTTTACTGATTATATTCTTTTACCCTTCACAATTCTAGCATAAATAACTCAAAGAAAGTCCTGATGCAGCTTGATCAGCTAAGGAGAAAAGGTAGTCAGTCAATTCTTTCAGAAAGTGGAGAAAAACAGTTGTATTTTAAGAAAAATAAACGCTTTCACTAAAACACACTTGCAGTTGACAAAATGCTAGATGTTTAGGTGGCAATTATAGTTCTTTGATAAACTGTCAAATCTTGTCACAACACATGTTACAAACAAGGACAGATTTAGATGTCCTTTATGACAGCTTTGTGGAGGTTGAGAATGTCTGGCAGTTCATTTCAAACAAGGAACATATTTTTCTTCCCAGCAGTTATCTGCTTGTTTATTAGGAAGAGTTTCTTTGTGCCTTTAATCTTCCTCATTGGACCTGCAGTTCCAGATCATTATAGGAACATTACTTTCCCTCATTTATTGTTCATAATAATCATCCGTAATACTTGGAGAAAACCATTTCCCACAGGCCTTTGCATTGGTAGAAATGCTTCGAAGTTTGTTTTGTGATCGTTCACAATTAAAGTTAACTACTGTGTGTTTTCATGGAGCTTTTCTTTGGAAACCTGTCATTTGATACAATTAATGTGAAGATAGTGATTAAGTACATAAAGCTGAGTGAACCAAGTGGGAGAAAAGGAGAGAACGTTATGATTCAGAAATGTGACTGTACTTCTGAGTATTATGTTAGACTCATGAGGGTATTTTTGAGACACCCTTTGTAATTAAAAAAAAATTTTTCTGGTGAACTTAAAAATCAGTATGAAATAACAATCTTAGAACAACAACGAGATTACGTGTGTTAAATACAAATCACCACAATGACAGCTGAATCAATATATGGAGAGGTTCTCTAACTAGCAGATTGCATGTAAGAAAATATCTCCCTAAGATCTATGTGCAATATTTTAAAGTATTTGTAAGCAGTTTTTGATCGTGGATCTTTCCTTTCTCGTATAAAATATTAGCTTCATGAAGTTACTGAAAAGATACTCATGTAATTATATTTTGACAAAATGCAAGCTCCGTTTATGCTAGTCAAACCTATTTTAAAGACTTTTTTTTCTTCAGTTGTGACTATTGATTTGATCATCATGATAACATAAAGACTCACTGTTCATTCATATTAAGCAAAAATTGAGTGTAGTATGGTTTGGATGGGGTAATGATTCTCGAACTGCAAGGGCATCAGAATCACCAGGAGGGAGGGTTAGAATATACAGTGTGTCCGTAAAGTCATGGTGCACTTTTGACCGGCCACAGGAAAGCAACAAAAGACAATAGAAATGTGAAGTCTGCACCAAATGAAAGGAAAACCCTCCCAGTTTCTGTAGGATGATGTGGCAGCATGTGCGCATGCGCAGATGATGATGTAACACCGTGTATACAGTGGAGCAGCCCACAGCCATGCCAGTTGAGATGTGGATGGTACAGAGGAAAGTTCAGTGTGTTCTGTGGCTTGCTAAATTTGAATCCGTGACCAAAGTGCAACGTGAATATTGGCGCGTTTATAACGAAGCGCCACTACATAGGAATAACATTACTCGGTGGGATAAGCAGTTGAAGGAAACCGGCAGTTTGGTGGAGAAACCCCGTTCTGGTAGGCCATCAGTCAGTGATGATTCTGTAGAGGCTATACGGGATAGCTACCTAAGGAGCCCTAAAAAATCTGTGCATGAGCCCACATCGAACTGCACTGAATAGGTATGAAACTGGGAGGGTTTTCCTTTTATTTGGTGCAGATTTCACATTTCTATCATCTTTTGTTGCTTTCCTGTGACCGGTCAAAAGTGCACCATGACTTGATGGACACACTGTAGATTCCTGAGCCTCACACCCTGCGTTACTGAGCAGTAGATCTGAGGAGCCCCAGAGTTTGTGTGTCCCTCATGACATCAAGTAATGCTGATGATGCCGTCTGGCGACCACTTTTGAGAACCAATGGTTTATATCAATATATATTTTGCCATTTTGGAAGATGAAAGGTATAGTTGATTTATTTTGCTTCTAGATATTTCATTGTCCCTTGTAAGGTGGCATATTTTACTTTGCTTCTATATCTTTTCATATTCTTCTTTTCTATGTATTAATATTGTTTTCAAATCTCACATCATCCTTCAGGAACTACATAAACATACACATACACACTTCAACTTAAAATACCTGTATTATCTTCCAGAACTATTTGGACAAATACCTGAATTATGAACTTTTGTTACTTTGGAGGTTTTAAAAGTCCATTAGACATTTGAGTATCTAAAAACCAATTTCTATTTATCAGACCACTAAGAACAAAATGAAAACTAAGAGTTTCTCCTATTTATAATTGATTCTTCTTCCTTGAGTAACTTGCAGAATTCAGCATTGACAAAAGTCTTTTTTGTCATTCTCTGAAAACTGCTCGGCTATTCATGATGATATTGAGCATTGTACAGAATAAATATTTGCCAGTTTGATTTGATGTTGCCCGTTGGAAAGAAACATTGTATATCAGTTTATAAAAAACAAACAAACAAACAAACATAAGTTAAAACAGGGGTTGGGAACCTATGGCTCACGAGCCAGATGTGGCTCTTTTGATGGCTGCATCTGGCTCGCAGACAAATCTTTAATAAAAAAAATAATAATGTTAAAAATATAAAACATTCTCATGTATTATAATCCATTCATTTCCTACTGCTCATGTTCTTGGTTGCAGGTGGCTGGAGCCAATCACAGCTGTCCTCCGGGACAACAAATTTTTATTGGATAATGCATAACATACACGGGTCGTTGTATGGCTCTCACGGAATTACATTTTAAAATATGTGGCGTTCATGGCTCTCTCAGCCAAAAAGTTTCCCGACCCCTGAGTTAAAACAAAGAATTTCTCTATTCAAATATGTGTTAGAACGAGTAGAACCTTACAGCTTTCACATTGTTTTTCCTCAGGGGTATCTTAGCTATTCTTGTCCCTTCATACTTCCACATAAATTTTAGAATCAGCTTTCAAGTTTCACAAACATTTTTGTTAAGTTATATTTATAAATCAATTTAGGGAAAATTATGATATGACATTATAACACTATTGGGTTTTCTAGTCCCTGAACATGCTATTTCCATTCTGTTGCTCTTTAAAATGACAAGAAGGTTTTATAATTCTTTTTGTAGAAATCTTTTTTTAGATATACTTCATAGATTTCTTTTATATTCTCAAGTACTTTATTTTTATATGGTTTGAATGGTGTCTGTTGAAAACTGTATTTTCTATTACATAGAAATATATTTGATATTCTATATATTGTGTCCATTCTTAAAATTTATTTGTGAATTTACAAAGTTTCTGTGCAAGCCATGTATCATCTGGAAATGGATGGCAAGCACAGTTCTTACTCTATGTGATTTTAAAAGTTCTTTCTATTATTAATTTGCTGAAAGTTTTATTTTTTTAATCATGGAAAGGACATGAATTATGTCGTGTTTTATTTTTTCCTGCATCTTTGGAGATTATAATATAGTTATTCTTGTTTCACCTCTTAATATGATAAATTACAATAATTTCTAATGGTAAACAGACCTTACATTCACAGATAAGACCAATTCAATCATGATACATTATCTTCTTTATATATTACTTAATTTAGTTAGCTAATAATTTATGTAGAATTTTTTCATGGATTTTTATGAAAGAATTTGACCCATAATTCTCTTATCTTTACTTATTAGGTTAAAAAAACAAGATGAGGAATGAGTTGAAGAGCATTTCATAATTTCATTTTTTCTATCGTATAAAAGAATTGAATACGGTAGAACAGCAAGTGGAATTGAGCCAGGAGATTTTTGAGTACTTAAACCACTTTTTCTAATGCTTATCAGTCACATTCAGGTTATAGGTTATATTCAATTTTTTTGTCAGTTTTGTCACTTATTCTCTTTACAAAAATTTCTATTTCATCTAAATTTTCAAATTTACTGACTAAACGCTTTTTCATAATATCCTCAGGGTTTTTTTTTTTTTGTGTGTGTGTGTGTGTGTGTGTGTGTGTGTGTGTGTATTTTTCTGAAGCTGGAAAAGGGGAGGCAGACAGACTTCCGCATGCGCCCGACCGGGATCCACCCGGCACACCCACCAGGGGGCGATGCTCTGCCCATCTGGGGTGTTGCTCTACCGCAATTAGAGCCATTCTAGTGCCTGAGGCAGAGGCCATAGAGCCATCCTCAGCGCCCGGGCCATCTTCGCTCCAATGGAGCCTTGGCTGCGGGAGGGGAAAAGAGAGACAGAGGAAGGAGAGGGGGAGGGGTGGAGAAGCAGATGGGCGCTTCTCCTGTGTGCCCTGGCCCGGAATCGAACCCGGGACTCCTGCACGCCAGGCCAACACTCTACCACTGAGCCAACTGGCCAGGGCCATATCCTCAGGTTTTATTTTTAGTATCTGCAATGTCTTTAATATGATGCCCTTTGTCGTTTCTGGTATTATATTTTTATAACTTTTTTTTTTAAAATCAATTTTACCAGCAGCTACTAATTTAATCAGTCTTTTCCAACAACATAATGTTTGAAGTTGTTGCTGCACCCCCCACTGGGGCTGCTTGTTTTAAAGTTTTGTTGACTTTACATTATTTTTATTATTTCCTTTCATCCCTTCTTTGTGTTTATTCTGCTATTCTTTTTTTATTGCTTAAAACATATGCTTAGCTTATTATTTATTAACATTTCGAGCTATAGAATTTCTTCTAAGTACTGTTTTAACAGAAGAATAATCTGTAAGATTTTTAAAGTATTTCTGTTGGTGTTCAAGTTTCCAACTTGATGGCGATTTCTTTTTTGTTCTTGTTGTGTTAGTTTATTTCTTAATTAACAAACATATAAGAAATTTTTAGCTATCTTGTTTTTGGTTTCTAGCTTAATCATGTGATAGTCAGAAAACAAGCTCTCTGTGACTGAAGTCCTTTGAAATTTGCTGAAACGTTTTTTATGGTCCTAAGTGGTCAACCTTTCATAAATATTCCATGTATGCTAAAAATATATGTATCCTGGAGTGGTTAGGTGCTATATACATACACACAGGAGATCTGCTTTGTTTGTAATGCTATTTATATCTTCTATATCTTTAATGATTTTTTGTCCATTTTATCAAATATTGAGAGAAATACATTAAAATTTCCACAGTGATAGTATGTATCTATCTCTCCTTATAAGTCTCTCTTTCATATTTCATTATATTTGGAGGCTTATTGTGTTCTATGCATATACTATATTATTTTATAAAAGGGATTTCAGCATCCTTGCATTTTGGTATTTGCAGGAGTGGGTGTGTGAAGGGGTGTCCTGAAATCAATTCCCAGTGGGTATCAAAGGATGACCGTAATGCATTTTGCCTTAAACCCTATTTTGTCTAATAATAATATAGTTATATTATCTTTTATATAGTATTTGGTTTTCCCTTTTAGTCTTAACCTTATTTTCCTTTTATTAGTTTATTTTCCTTTTAGCTAATATATTAGATGCATTGTTTACAAATGCCATTTAACTTCATTTATCCACTTTTGTTATACATTAGCCATCATCTTCCTTCCTTCCTTCCTTCCTTCCTTCCTTCCTTCCTTCCTTCCTTCCTTCCTTCCTCCCTCCCTCCCTCCCTCCCTCCTTCCCTCTCTCCCTCCCTCCCTCCCTCCCTTCTTCCCTCCCTTCCTCCCTTCTTTCCTTTTTTCCTTCCTTTCTTCCTCCCTCCTTCCTTCTCTCCCTCCCTTCCTTCTTCTCTTCGTTCATTCTTTTCTTTATGATTCAGAGTTAGTGTTATATGTTGAGGTCTGGAATTGTTTAATTATGTACTCAAGGTTCATTTGGCTTCTTCAATCTGTGGATTGGGGTTTTCATCAGTTGTAGGAAAAAAATCTCATGAATTATCCCTTCAAATAGTGCCTCTGTCAGATTCTCTCTCCTCCTACTGAAACTCTAATGAAACTTAAAATATATTTCTCATTCTATTTTCCATGAACCTTCATTTCATAGTTTCTTTTTTAAAATAATGTTTTTTTACTCAGAAACATTGATACGCAAAGACACATGCAGTCCCATGTTCACTGCAGCATTGTTCACAGTGGCCAGGACATGGAAACAACCAAAAAGCCCTTCAATAGATGACTGGATAAAGAAGATGTGGCACATATACACTATGGAATACTACTCAGCCATAAGAATGATGACATCGGATCATTTATAGCAAAATGGTGGGATCTTTATAACATTATACGAAGTGAAATAAGTAAATCAGAAAAAACCAAGAACTGCATTATTCCATACGTAGGTGGGACATAAAAGTGAGACTAAGAGACATTGATAAGAGTGTGGTGGTTATGGGGGGAGGGAGGAGAGGGAAAGGGAAAGGGAAAGGGGGAGGGGGAGGGGTACAAAGAAAACTAGATAGAAGGTGACAGAGGACAATCTGACTTTGGGTGATGGGTATGCAACATAATTGAATGACAAGATAACCTGGACATGTTATCTTTGAATATATGTATCCTGATTTATTGATGTCACCCCATTAAAAAAATAAAATTATAATAAAAAAAATGTTTTTTATGTTGCATTTTTCTGACCTACCTTCCAGCTTCCTTCACCCTCTTTTCACCTGAATCTATTGCATTATAAAAATAGTTGATTGAGGCGTTTTAAATACTTGTTTTGTTTTTTGTTTTTTTTTTGTATTTTTCTGAAGCTGGAAACAGGGAGAGACAGTCAGACAGACTCCCGCATGCGCCCGACCGGGATCCACCCCGCACGCCCACCAGGGGCGACGCTCTGCCCACCAGGGGGCGATGCTCTGCCCCTCCTGGGCGTTGCTCTGCACGACCAGAGCCACTCTAGCGCCTGGGGCAGCGGCCAAGGAGCCATCCCCAGCGCCTGGGTCATCTTTGCTCCAATGGAGCCTTGGCTGCGGGAGGGGAAGAGAGAGACAGAGAGGAAGGAGAGGGGGGCGTGGAGAAGCCAATGAGCGCTTCTCCTATGTGCCCTGGCCGGGAATCGAACCCTGGTCTCCCGCATGCCAGGCTGACGCTCTACCGCTGAGCCAACCGGCCAGGGCCTAAATACTTGTTCTTTAGAGCACTCTAAGGTTTACAACAAAATTGAGAGGAAGGTAGAGAGTCTCTTCATGTAGCCTTACCCCCTTATATGCATAGCCTCCCTTAACATCATTCATCCCTTACCAACATCATTCATCACAATGGTACTTTTTTTTTTTTTTTAAACCAGAGATTAAATACATTGATATCTAAATTATCCAAAGTCCATAGCTTCCTTAAGTTTCTCTCTTGGTGTAGTACATTCCACGGGTTGGGACAAATATATAATGACACATACCCATCATTATAGTATCACACAGGCTGCTTTCTCTGCCCTATAAATCCTCTGTGCTCTGCCTCGTCGTGTCTCCTCCTCTCTCTAACCCCTGGCAACCTCTGATCTTTTTATTGTCTCCACGGTTTTGCCTTTTCCAGAATGTCCTATTGTTGGAACCACAGGGCTTGTAGCCCTTTCAGATGGACTTCTTTCACTTACAATATGCATTTCAGGCTCCTTCATGTCTTTTCATGGCTCGAGAGCTCATTTCTTTTTAGCATTCAATAATACTCCCTTGTCTGGATGTGCCACAGTTTATGTATTTAGTCACCTACTGAAGGACATCTTGGTTGCTCCCAAGCTTTGGCAATTGTAAAGAAAGCTGTTATAAACATCTGTGTGCAGATTTTTGTGTGGACATAAATTTTCGCCTCCTTTGGGTGAAAACCAAGGAGTGTGATGTCTGGATCATATGGGAAGAGTATGTTTAGCTTTGTCAGAAACCTCCAAACTGTCTTCCAAAGTGTCTGTGCCATTTTGTACTTCCACCAGCAACGCAGGAAAGTTGCCGTTAGTCCTTCCCATCACTGTATTTGGTGCTGTCTCTGTTCTAGATTTAGGCCATTCTATTAGGGGTGGATATGCGTTGAGTTTTTAATTTTAGTTCCTTTAGTTTTCATTTGAAGGCATTTTGTTTAGGTCCTTTTCAATTCTCCTGAGGCAATTTGTGGAGTCCATTGTTCTCTGAAGATATCTTCAAATGTGTTCATTTCTCAAACGATTTTTTTAAAACACAGCATCATCGCTGTTTTATAAGATATATCTGGCGAGTCCAGTGTCTGAAGTTTTGGGAGTCTGTATCTGTTGTCTGTTTTTCTTGCTCACGTTGAGTTTTTCTTTTGTGTTTGCTGATGTTTATGTGCCCTCACAGCATATGGAATTTTATTTGAGGAAATTCTTTGAAGCTTAGAATGTAAGGTTTTGTTTTTCTTCCGAGAGAATTTGCTTCTGACTCCTATATGGAATGGCTGCTGGTCCTTAAACCACAAACAGCGCTCAGGTTTCCCTGGACCAGCCAGGTGATAGGGTCCTAGATTGCAGAACTAGGCAAGGGTAGTCTGAGGTCATGAGTCAGGGATCCCTCCCTATTATGGGCTGTGCAGCCAGGTTTACTTCCGGTTCACCATTAGTATTCTGAAGATAGAGAGAGAGCTTTGAGGTTCCAATTTGCTAAGTAGGATGTCTCCTACGAGACTCCTTACTGGGGGCAGGCCCTGAGCCTTCCTTTCCCTTGCCCCTGACCCATGAAGTCTATAAAACTGAAACCCAAGATAATTACCGCTAGTTTTAGCTTTTGTGTCGAGAATCTAGGATGAGCTCACAGCCCCTCCCTGAGGGCGGAATGGTGGCCGCAGCAAGCAGCAATTGCTGTGGGCAGAGAACACCTGTCCCTGGGGAGAAGTCATGTCAGGAGGAAGAGGGGGGATGGAGGCTGTGCGTGGCGGCTGGGGAAGAGCCCAGAGTGGGCGAAGCTGCAGGATCTTGTGTCAGGAACAGAAACGAACAGTTTGACATTCTGAGACAGGGTGTACTTTTTGAACTAGCTAGTGTAAGCTTCTGCCGTTATAGTCATATTTACAGTTCCAATCTGGCTCTCCCATGTCAACTAGGACCTTTGAAATCAAGGTCATACTTATTTGCATCTATGATGAACTCAAGGTCAATAATAAGGGAGACTAAGTACCCATAATGAGTCAGTTATTCCATATACGACCTTCTAGTAGTTTGTCTTTAAAAAATATTCTTTGTGAATATTATTCACTTTAGCAGTTTACTTCACCAGCAGTCACTTTTTGTGTAAATACATTCTGCTTCCTATCCTTATATGTTAATTCACTTCTTATCAATTCAATTCATGAGCTCTCCTTTCAAATAAACTACAATGAAAAACAAGAAACAGCTTATTAGTGTCAATCTGTTTTCTTCCTTTTGTAAGCATAAGAAAAGAGGTTTTGCCCGTGGCTAAATGAATTTATGACAATCAGCTATTATATTATTTCATGAAAATTATATATATTTTTCAAGCACTATTTTATTTTCACTAACCGTGGGGGGGGGGGGGGTTCTGCTCTTTGTTTGTGACCTAGAAACGTGATTAATGGTGCGTCCAAGTAGGAGGAGTACAGTGGAAACAGCCGATGTCTTATTTTCTGTAAGGTTAATCCACCCGCACAGGGGCAGTTTGATGTTACGGATTTGCACACACACACTGATGTCGGGAGGCCTGGGTTTGAATTCTGGCTCAACAGCTTACTATGTGAGCAACTTCGGACAAATTACTTAATATATTTTTGCCAATGTTCCCCCCCTCACCCCCCACCCCCGGTATAAAATGGATGACAAGAATAGTACTACCGCCCTCTGAGGTTTGTGAGGATTTAATAATTAGAACAGATATATTATATGTATACCACATGTACCTTATAAACATTAGCTGTTCATGTATACAGGATACCAGGAGGTGTGGAAATGTTTGCAAAGCGGCAGCAGAGTCTTGTTTGCAAGTAAACCTGCTTCGGGAGCTCTTTCCCCCTGGAAGAGCAGTGAGTGTGGTCAACGGGCAAGTTACTGCAGTGGCCCTTTCTCTCCTAGGCCGCTAGAGGGAGCAGTGATGAGAGGGTCACATGTTAAGGTATTTCTGCCCCAAAGAGTGCGCGTTTCCATTTGACTCCTTGAACTAAAGTGAGCCTGTACCCAAAGACTCCCACATCAGGTCCAGTGAGGGCTGGGAACGAACTGGCATCTGGCATCCCTGAGCCCACAGGCTCTCTCCACGTATAAGTATAGAACGAAGTCCTTAAAGAACAGTTTAATCATCAGGGCATGTGGAAAACGACCAGTTAACCACAAGAGGATGGGTTTTTGATTTTCTTAATTCATTTTATAGGGATTAAGCATATTTTTACAACAGATCATGAAATCTTTTGAATATGTCAATGTTTAATTCTTATGACTAATCAGTCTCCATTTTAGTATATTTTATAACGATAAATGGTGATTGGAAAAAATATATTCCCATTCTGAGATTCTTTGATAATAGGCTATTTCCCCCAGCAAAACATTGCTGAAACATTTGGAACAAGGAAATATACGCCTCACTGATAATATCTCCAGAGAAGGAAATTCCACAGATCCTTTTGATGATTTGCTCTTTTCAAAAAATAGAACTCATTTGTGGAATTCTCTTAAGTCTACTCTCCTGAAGTTTCATCTCTGTCTTGCTTATTTATTCCTCAATAAAGATGGAGAGCACGCCCTGGCCGGTTGGCTCAGGGGGAGAGCGTCGGCCTAGCGTGCGGAGGACCCGGGTTCGATTCCCGGCCAGGGCACACAGGAGAAGCGCCCTGGTGGGCGTGCCGGGTGGATCCCGGTCGGGCGCATGCGGGAGTCTGTCTGACTGTCTCTCCCTGTTTCCAGCTTCAGAAAAATGAAAAAAAAAAAAAAAGATGGAGAGCACTTGATACCACCCTCTTTATATACTCGAGCACCATTATTTAAAAATTCCTTTGCTGACTCATCTCATTTTGTCCAGGCCTTCATTATAGGTTCTATTTTTAAAACCTTGGATTATTTTTTACTGTTCTCCATATCTCTCTCTTACATCTTTGAACCTAAACAATTTGTGCTCCTGTGGGTCCGCCCAGTATTATACTGGCTGTGTCACCTCACACTCCCAATGCTTACCTACTATTTTTACACCCCAGTATCACACCTCACACTTGCTTTTTAAAGAACAGTAGATGCATTTCAATGGAGGTGATACCATTATCTCTGGGCATTGATTTGTGTCACAGGAAAACTAAGGCCATTTGAAAACAAGTATCCTCCCTTCGCACAAAAGAGTAGATATTGATTGTAAAAAATTTTTCTGATTACAAAAGTTCTGAGAACAACACTCTATTCCAGAGCCACTGGGGGTTGATTATGGTTTATTATACATTGATGGTAAAACGAACAAACAAACAAAAACAACAGGGGGTGTAAAGAGTACAGAAAGAATGCATTTTTAGCAATTAATTGAATTATATGATTTTTTAAAAAGCCAATGTCTCTGAAATAAACAAGTAGGTCTTGTGTTGAATTGTTAGATTTCACCATTGTTATGCTTTTAATTGTTCCACTTTGAACATGGATTGTAGACCTAGTGTTTATGTTTGACGTCTGCATCTGTCATTAGTCTAGTTAAATAAAATTGGGATAATTATGTTATGAAGCTGGAACCAGAATTGGCAAGGTAACACAGTGAAATTTAAGATTCCCTTGCTTGCTGTATTAGCTATCAGATTATTTCTTGACTGTATGATTAATAGAAAAAGTATATGGCCCCGATTTTTTCTTATTATAACTCTGTTTGCATGATAGGTTATGATGTTACTTTGTTTAGTGACAAATTTTTATTTGCTTCTTTCATTTGTCCTCCTGTCTTGAAAGAGCTTTTACCACTATTTTTTAAAACAATGCAATCAGAGAAGACTTTCTTTAAATCCTTTTTTCCCTAGTCACACTCTCATTTTGCTGATGAAATCTTTGTTTCTCTTTGAAAGGTTTAGATTATGGCCAACCATTTATAGCATATTCATAATTTATTTCTGACTCAAAATAAAAATGAGACCAACATTTAGTGAAACTTCACACTTGAAAGATTCCGTATGTTTAGATGTGCTCAGATTATTATTTATTCCGTATAAAGTTACAAATCACTGAGATGCAGTTTATGTGTAAGCACTGTACAAGATGTCATGAATATTTAGTGTTTTGTTTCTATTTCAAAGTCTGTGAAGTTTCATAAATCAGCACTGTTTTTGCTTGGTTGCTGCATAGCTGTGATTTCTGTGCCGTCTCTTCTATATTATAAGGGCTGAGTTTCATACAATTTGCATATGAATAGAGTTCCCGGTAGGTAAAAGACATTATTTTGGTTCAGTGTTAAGGGTTATGATATGAGTATAATGAAAGCGGGAAATGCACATTAAATTTTACCTTTAAGCTTCCAACTGTTTTTTTTTTTTTTTTTTTAGTTTTTTATTTTTTAGTTTTGAGAGTATGTTTGTTAAATCTGGGGAAAGTGAAACAAGGGAAGGCTGCCCCTGCCCATTACTCCCCTGGTTGCAAGTCTTGTGGGGACCCTAAAAGTTTAGGAGATGCACGCATGAGAGGGAAGAAGGCCGCGGTATACTCCCTAGAGAAGCATCACTGAGTTTTTGGCTGAAAATACAGATTTCCAGACTCAACCCCAGGACACCTGTTTTTACTTGGTAATATTAAATCAGTGACTCTTAACATTGGCTTCACATTAGAGCCCCCGAGGAGCTCAAGAAAAAAAATTAGCCAATGCTTCATCGCCACCCCATCCCTGGAGATCCTGATGTAATTGGTTCTGAATCACCCTAATTCTAACCTGAACCCTGAGAGATTTTCAGGCTAATTTCTAGCAACTTTTGAGAATCACTGCTTTAAACAATACTTTTTTTTTTTTTTTTTTTTTTTTTTTGGTAAGAGAGAGACAGAAAGAGGGACAGATAGGGACAGATAGACAGGAAGGGAGAGAGATAAGAAGCATCAATTCTTTGTCATGGCACCTTAGTTGTTCATTGATTGCTTTCTCATTTGTGCCTTGACTGGGGGGCTACAGCAAAGTGAATGACCACTTGCTCAAGCCAGCGACCTTGGGCTCAAGCTGGTGAGCCTTGCTCAGACCAGATGAGCCTGTACTCAAGCTGGTAAGTTCGGGGTTTCAAACCTGGGTCGTCCGTGTCCCAGTCCGATGCTCTATCCACTGCGCTACCACCTGGTCAAGCAAACAATACATTTCTTGAGTTGAGTTTCTTACAGTGCATATTAATTTGTTTTACAACTTTACAATTTCATTACCATCTTCAAATATCTCTTTCTGTCTTTTTATTTTTGCTTATAAAGTTAAGCTGATAACCCCTGGGAGTAGCAGAGGCTGATGGCTCCAGGCTAGTTCCAGCGTGGATAGAGGTCTGAGCCTGTATACCTCGGTAGGTGAAATTTGATCTATTTGAGAAGTACGATAGAAGTTGTATTGCTGGCCCTGGCCGGTTGGCTCAGTAGAGCGTCGGCCTGGCATGCGGAAGTCCTGGGTTCGATTCCCAGCCAGGGCACACAGGAGAAGCGCCCATCTGCTTCTCCACCCCTCCCCCTCTCCTTTCTCTCTGTCTCTCTCTTCCCCTCCCGCAGCCGAGGCTCCATTGGAGCAAAGGATGGCCCCGGGCACTGGGGATGGCTCCTTGGCCTCTGCCCCAGGCGCCAGAATGGCTCTGGTCGTGACAGAGCGACACCCCAGATGGGCAGAGCATCGCCCCCTGGTGGACATGCCAGGTGGATCCCAGGTGGTCACATGCAGGAGTCTGACTGCCTCCCCGTTTCCAGCTTCAGAAAAAAAAAAAAAAGTTGTATTGCCTTCCTCCCACCAAATGGAGAGCCTACAGATGGGGAAATTAAGAATGGTAGAGTTAATAATTTGATTTTGCTATGCCCAGCACAACCAGAAGGCCTACTTTAGTTTGAACTGGCCCTTGGTAATCACAGTTAACATTTATTGAGTGCTTACTATATGCCAAATACTTAGACTTCTTCACCATAGCCACACTGCCATTCTACAGGAAAGGAAATGGCAAGCACAGAGAGGTCAAGTGATTTTCTCAGGGTCACACAGTTAGTATACAGTAAAGGCTAGATCTAACCCAGTAGTCTGACCCCAGGGCCCCTCTTGGCTACTTATGATGACACTTTGCCTGACTAGCTAGACCACATATGGTATAAAAGATATGAATGAGGGGGCATAGAAGCAGATTGAAGTCTGATCTCATATACACAATGTTAACATGTACAACTTATTTTACTTCAATTATCCCATCTGTCAAACGTTGTTAATAATAGTACCTTCTTCACAGGTTATTATGAGGTTTTTAAATAAAGGGTTAGCGTGGTGTCTAGATTATAGAAGTACTCGGGAAATGACTGCTGTTTTTATATGTCAGCACAGTTTATGAGTCCAAAAACATACAAATTTTGGGTTTAGATTTACTGCCATTCTTCCTGTCGGTAGGCTAGATGGTAATTCCAGTCAGTGTATATAGACAAGGTTTATTCTAACCCTGAAGTTCTTTCATTTTTATAAATTGTGTCATTCATCCAGACACATTATCATTAGCTGGCAAAATTCTTCTAGTCCTATCACTATGATTAATAATTTAACTTGTTAAATAAATCTTATTTTTTCATTGAGTTATATAAGCCAGTCTTGGTTTTTATGAAATGTACTACTTTTAAGTACTGAATAGAAGAGTTTTCCTGAGAAACTAACATGGTAGCTCACTTGAAAGTCTCCCATAACATGGTGCCACATAAAATTACTGAAAAGGATTTCAGACTGTACTGGGATTCCATCTTCCTAGTCTTCACCCTAAAAGTATTGGGCAGGTCCAGGCACGTTCATATAACTTCTTAAATCTTCAGTTGTCTTACATATATAATGCAGAAACTGTATTATATGATAGTGATGGTTTCTTCTGATTAATATTATGTGATTTTGGATATTTCAAAATAGCAACAAGGATATATTTATATATGAAACTGTATATATAGTGGGAACTGCCGTTCTCACCCACCAGTTCATCTTTTTAGTTCCAACAATTTCTTCCTTATTCTGAGCTCATCTGTCAAAATAAAAAAGTAGGATTCAGTGATTTTTCACTTTTTATGATTCTATTAATTGTTTCTCCAGTATCATCTGTTTGCCAAAGATGCAACAGACCCAACACCTAGAGGTGCCTCCCTTGATCACTCTTCAACAACTTTTGCATAATTGCTTTAGCTTCTGTTTATAGTGTTTCTCAATATTGATTCTTGGATACACATTTGGCTACATAGATAATGAAAATATTTCCCTAATTCACAAACATACACACAGACATCAAAGTTTAATTAATGGATAGAAGACTTTTCCCATAGAATATCTGTACATCTCTGACAGCTGGTACTATTTGTTTGTATTAGAACAAAATATGACAGTGTTGCATTTAACACAAAATTATTTATGTTATAATAGACAGCTTCTCACACTAACTTTGGTGAAGGGATAGTTCTTTTTTTTAATATCCAATTCATTGCATACCAATTCTTTAGTAATACACAAAAATAATGAAGTACTAGAGAAAGGATATTATCATAAAGAAAAACCATACAAATCCAATTTTTAAAATCATTTGTCTCAATAGACACTGTTTTGTCAAACTGCGCTAAAATTACTTCTTTAAAATTTTTATTCTCAATGTCTGTACTTGTCATAAGCTGTTAGCAAAGAGTTCATAGAACTGTACTGATCTGTGCTAAGACATTGAGTTGCACAAGTCTTGGAAATCTAGTTTGACATGATCATTTCTCTAAGTTTGACACTGTCTAGCAAAAATAAATAATTGCAACATCTACAATACTGTGATATTATAGTGCAAACATTCATCTCTCTTCTGTTACAGAAAATGTTTCCTTATAATATGTGAATAAGAGCACAATGTAAACTGTCATGAACTTTGATCTCTTTGCTCCTCCCTTCCTTATTCTCCTCCTCCCTTTATTTGTAGTATTTCTTCCAAGGCTAGATCTGGCCAGCTTCGGACAAACCCTACATTCAGTGACAGGATCCTTCAGGGTCTTTCCATGGTTAAAATGTAAAAAGATATTAAGCCTCACCTGTATTTAACCTTAGTGGGAATGAGTTGTTCAGATTCTTTTTTGATAATGGCTTTTAATTAAAAGGGGAAGAAGAAAGCCTGGGGGAACGGAATGACTCAGGTGTGGAGAGCGAATACTACCACGAAGGGCCGTGTCTGTCTGAGCCACGTGCTTAGGAACAGAGTACCAGAGACATACCTGTGATTTGAACATCAGAATCACTGTCCAAGTAGAAAAAGTCAATGATGAAGGAAATACATGTAAGATGATTGCATTGTGAAGCTTTTGGCCATTTTTTTCCCATTATATTTATTGTAAGAAAGAATACAGAAATTATTATGTCTCCAAATAGTAATTTTCCTGGAAACTTGAAATAGAAAATTAGCAATACATACATACATATATATATATATATATATATATATATATATATATATATATATGTATTTTGAAAGACAGTTGCTAGGAGAGTAGATTTGTCTGTCCCCAGTGAAGAATTCATTTCACGATCAGTTTCAGCCTACATTTGGAAACTTGAAATCTTACTCATCTGGCAGAAAAAAAAAAAGGATCATAACTGCTGAGAGGAAATACAAAGATCTTTCAGAGCATCCATATTTTACTTCTAAATCTCATCCTTCATGGGCTTTTCTCTACATTTGAAAAGAAAATCTTATTATCCGCCGTGGAATTTTCTGCATTATGATACAAGCAGGTTAACTATTATAATGCAAAATCTACCTTTATAAGAGACTGTGAAAGATATTTCTCTCTGACAATATATTGAGAATACGGGGCTTCCCGTAAGCAACTCATTTGTTTTTCTTTTTTTCTTAGCTCTGTCACTTATTAGATCTAAGACTTGAATAATTTATTTAATCTTTAGGGGCTGTACTTCAGCTTCTAAGGTGGAGATAAGAATTTTACCCACTTATAGGGATGTTCTGTGGATTAAATGAATTAATGTATCAAAGTGCTTAGACTAGGGCTTGGAATATAAGTACTTCATAAACATAAGCTTTATTATTATTATTATTGTTTTGTTAAATGGAATTGGTAATTCTTATAACTAGTCATGCTTTCTTTTTTGCCTTTTCTCCTAGGAACATTAGGATCAAATTCTGCTAATCACTGTTCGCTATTCTTTTATTGCTCTTCTTCTCAAATTTTTATTGCTTTATTCTTTATCTTGCTATTTTGCATGCATATCTGCAGGCTGCCTTAAATTCTTTTTTAAGAATAAATAAAGTGGTGTACAAATCAATCTCTCTATCAACTTCTTAGAGCCTAGATTATCAGTTCACTTATAGACAGGAATTACCTCGAGAACACTTGAAACTCTGATTGGCTTAGGTCTGATTTCCTGAACTGATCACTTGAAAGGGAGATGGAATTGCAGTATTTGACTTGGGAAATCATTACAGCCAGGTGACAGGGACCAGTCCTCAAAATTACGTTGCTATCCTACCAATGTAGTTGCTGGGATGGAGGATGGAGAGTCCACCGCCATATTCAATTACAGTAGACTATCCTAAACAGGAAGTCTCTTATCCACCTTTGTATCCCCAGTGCCTGGTCAAGTTTCTGACATATTACAACACTCAATAAATAAATGACAAACAAACAAGTCATTTTTGCCTGGGTGCCACTTTTTTAACTTGGCAATTTTAGCACAGTAACAGTTATAACCATAGAATTCTTTTAAATGAAGCTTCTATTTTCTGGAAACAAGACCTTCTTATCAAGCAAACACTAGGAAGCTTCTTATGTTTTATTCTCTGCCCAGTTCACTGTGTATCACTCCTCTACCCTCACTATATATTCTAACATTTCAAATCTCGAGAAGGTCTCTGAAACCAACATGCTTTTTCCACTCATATTTGTCTTTGGACCTGCCGATCCTTCTATCTAGTCAAGTACTTGTCCTTTTAACCTGGACCTAGATCTCTGTCTTTCTTTTTTTTTTTTTTTGTATTTTTCTGAAGCTGGAAACGGGGAGAGACAGTCAGACAGACTCCCTCATGCGCCCGACCGGGATCCACCCGGCACACCCACCAGGGGGCGAAGCTCTGCCTACCAGGGGGCGATCCTCTGCCCCGACCAGAGCCACTCTAGCACCTGGGGCAGAGGCCAAGGAGCCATCCCCAGCGCCCCGGCCATCTTTGCTCCAATGGAGCCTCGCGGGAGGGGAAGAGAGAGGCAGAGAGGAAGGAGAGGGGGAGGGGTGGAGAAGCAGATGGCGCTTCTCCTGTGTGCCCTGGCCGGGAATCGAACCCGGGACTTCTGCACGCCAGGCCAACGCTCTACCACTGAGCCAACCAGCCAGGGCCAGATCTCTGTCTTTCCATGAGCAGATTCCTTTGTAACTGACTCCATTAGCCAGAACAAGACACGCCAACATTTATGACTCCTCCATGCCTTGTATTGTAATATAATACATTCTCATTCAATCTTCTATACCAGTGATTTTCAACCATTTTTATCTCACAGCACACATAAAATTCTGCAGCACAACAAAAAATATATTTTTTAACAATCTGACAAAAAAAATAGGTATAATTTTGATTAACTCATACTGGATGGCTATTATTGTATTGGCCATTGTCATTTTTTTGTTGTTATTGGACAAATCAAGGAAAAAGAGGTCAGTGCCCCTGACTAAATAGTTAGGTATGGCATGTTTTAAAGATTCTTGTGGTACACCAGTTGAAAATGGCTGTTCTAAAGAAACACTGTAGTTTCTTAACTTGACACTCAGGCAATGGGTGATGGAGAAAGAGCATGGGTTATACAAAAAGGCAAAAGTGGGTTGGGTTCTTTTTAGCTGTGTAACTAAACCCTGTTGCTGAACTTTGCTGAGAGTCAAGCTCCTTGTTTTGAAAGGAGGATAGTAAAGTCTGTCTCATGGGGTTGTTTTAAAGATTAAATTAGGTAATATCTGTAAAGGTCAAGCACGTAATTGGTGTTCAGTAGATAAATAATAAAGCAGGCACTCAATAACTAAATTTATTTAGCATTATTGGGAGATTCTCGAAAAAGTAAAGATCATAAAACAGATTTTTGAGGATAGGTTAAAAATCAATATGAATTTTGATTTAAGGCATTAGAGTTTTTATAATTCAATTTATTTTGGGGTTATAAATGTGAAAAGGGGAGAGCCATGTTTTGCACTTCCTCCTAAATCGCACTTAGCATAGCATCATGTGTCAATAGACACTCACTAATGAGTCTGATGAACGGACAACAAGCAATTCGCTTCCTCTCTTCACATCTCCTTAAGGTCCTGTGAGAGCATCACATTTAAGAAGGACAAGCATGGCATTGGCGGAGCAGTGCTCCAAAACCTCAGAATAAGCACTGGTTTCCAGATGAGGCTATTCTTGAAAGACTTAATTTAAGCTTTTCCACTTAGCATTTAATGTGACTTATTCTGTACAATGACAAAGCTGCAGGTGTTAACAAAATCTAAGAGTTTAAAAATGTGCGGGGGTATATTTAAAGTGACCAAAATAACCATTTTTTAAGATTCAGAAATAAACTGTTGACATAAATCACAGAAATATCACTGCTTAAGAAATAAGATTTGTCACATTTCATCATTTTCGTGGAGAATGAAAGGTTCTACCATAATCTAGCTCCGGTTTAACTCCCCAACAATTCCAGTGTGCGCCCCCTTCCCAGACCCCCTACGGTCCAGTTGTGTGATGGAATTTTTCCACATCTGCCTTTAATTCCTTCTTAGCCGCTGATACATTTTGATGTAAAAACATGCCTTTCCCATTCTTTCATGCCAACGTGAGTTGAAGCTCAGGGCCTGTGGATGCTCGGGGCACATTTGATCAGTGGTGGGTGACTCAAGGAAAAGTCTAAGCTGAGAAATAGAGAAGTCAGAATCAAGCCGGCCTTCTTGAAATGGATGGGGGCCTTACGGGAGGGCAAAGGACTGGAGTTGCTGGAGTTGATTACTGGTCTCCCAGGCTGACAGCAGAAGCTATGCTCCAACTTCGCTGGCAGAAACCTTGGTGGGGAGTGAGCGCACCCGAGTGGTGGAGGAGCCGAGGTGCGCAGGCTCGGCCCAGGGAGGTGGGTGAAGGTTGGAAGGGCATGGAGATTTGGAATGAATCACAAGGCATAACACCTAGCTGGTCCTTCAGCCCAGACCTCAGTTTCTCCCTTCCTCAGGGCTTGTGGTAGAGCCCAGAAAGAGGTCTTTCAAGTGAGATACCCACAACTGAGAGCCACTAAGTGAATGCTGGGTAATTAGTCGCTTAGTCAGTAATACAGAAGGGCAACACAGCTGGAAATGGGAAGCACTGGAACTTAAAAAAAAAAGAAAAGGATTGGCTTCCTCATCTTCCTGATTTCCCACTCTTTCAAACTACTAAGCCTAAAGCAATTTCTAGACTCTGGGCTCTTATAGAGACAAGAGAACAGCATTTAAAGGGCCTTATAATGCCTTTGAAGAGATAGCTTCTCTATAGGGTCCCTCAGATGGAAGAAACCCAATGTGACATTTCACAGTATGGGAAGGTGGAGGCTCCTCCCTAATTGAGAAAACACTTCTATTCATAGTCTTTAGAAAGAGAGTTAACATTAACATCTGTTCTTGGCAAAGAGAGCACAGCTAAATTCAACACGTCCTTTATTTAAAGCAGGGGTCCCCAAACTACGGCCTGCAGGCCACATGCGGCCCCCTGAGGCCATTTATCCAGCCCCCAACGCACTTCCGGAAGGGGTACCTCTTTCAGTGGTGGTCAGTGAGAGGAGCATAGTTCTCATTGAAATACTGGTCAGTTTGTTGATTTAAATTTACTTGTTCTTTATTTTAAATATTGCATTTGTTCCCGTTTTGTTTTTTTACTTTAAAATAAGATATGTGCAGTGTGCTTAGGGATTTGTTCATAGTTTTTTTTTTATAGTCCGGCCCTCCAATGGTCTGAGGGACAGTGAACTGGCCCCCTGTGTAAAAAGTTTGGGGACCCCTGATTTAAAGGATGTGACCTGCCTTCATTATACCTTGGTGGGTCCACAGAGGAGGAAATACATCAGGAGCTTTCACAACCTTGAGATGACACCAACTATTCTTTTAAGAGACAATAATTTATTTCTCTGTTGCTTCTAGAAGAAAATCTGAAAGGTTGAGAATTTATTTTAAATATACTGAGTCATCAATAAGAATGTAAGAGACTGAGAACTCGGCCCTGGCCGCGTGGCTCAGTGGTAGAGTGTCGGCCTGGCGTGCGGAAGTCCTGGGTTTGATTCCCGGCCAGGGCACACAGAAGAGGCGCCCGTCTGCTTCTCCACCCCTCCCCCTCTCCTTCCTCTCTGTCTCTCTCTTCCCCTCCCGCAGCTGAGGCTCCATTGGAGCAAGGATGGCCCGGGCGCTGGGGATGGCTCTGTGGCCTCTGCCTCAGGTGCTAGAGTGGCTCTGGTCGCAACATAGCGATGCCCAGGATGGGCAGAGCATCGCCCCCTGGTGAGCAGAGTGTTGCCCCTGGTGGGCATGTGGGTGGATCCCGGTCGGGCGCATGCAGGAGTTTGTCTGACTGTCTCTCCCCTTTCCAGCTTCAGAAAAAAAAAAAAAAAAAAAAAAGAATGTAAGAGACTAAGAACTCAACATTTGGTAAGCTCACATCCCTCACTTATAACACTCATGCTCCCCACCAATTTCCTGCAGTATTGGGCTCAAGATAAATACTATGACCATTATCTCTCTCTCTCTCTCTCACACACACACACACACACACACACACACACACACACACACACACAATTTTCTTTGTACATATAAAGTGTTCATTTTCAATCCCCAGGTATATGTAAATGATGACTATCTGAAATACCCTAATTTTAATCAAATATTGCCCATCCTTTAAAACTCAATCTGAGTCCTAAACATATTTGCCCTCCTATACTCCCTCACCCTCAATTTATTAAATTTTCTTAAGTCACAGAGGCACCCCTCTTTTTTAAACTCTTTTTAAAGCATCGTTGTCTATATTTTGTATCTGCCTACTTGACAATGACTCAAGGACACATTATTTGACTGGTTAGTCTTTCATATAAACATTTAGCCACCTTAGCCAATGATTTGTTCATATTTGATTGTGTTAGTCACACTATAGCCCCAGAAGCTAGAAATTTGGGAGTTCTAGCCTACAAAAAGTTTCCAGGAAGTGCTTGTCACAAACACTGTCTGGAGCACATATCAACAGGAATTTTTTGGTGGTGAACATTAGTTCCTAGTTGTTGTTTTGTGCATGTAATTCTGTACTTTTTGTAAAGTTTTATGTCTTCTTTCTTTCTTTCTTTCTTTCTCTTTCTTTCTCTCTCTCTTTCTCCCTTTCCTTCCTTCCTTCCTTCCTTCCTTCCTTCCTTCCTTCCTTCCTTCCTTCCTTCCTTCCTTCCTTCCTTTTTTTCTCACTCCCTCCCTATACCCCTCTCTATTACTTTCAGACCCAGAGGGAATGTTTTTTCTTTTTTCTTTTTCTTTTTCTTTTTTTTCAGAGTCAGAGAGAGAGTCAGAGAGAGGGATAGATAGGGACAGACAGACAGGAATGCAGAGAGATGAGAAGCATCAATCATTAGTTTTTTGGTGCGTACTGCGATACCATAGTTGTTCATCGATTGCTTTCTCATATGTGCCTTGACTGCAGGCCTTCAGCAGACTGAGTAACCCCTTGCTCGAGCCAGCGACCTTGGGTCCAAGCTGGTGAGCTTTTGCTCAAACCGGATGAACCCACGCTCAAGCTGGCGACCTCGAGGTCTCGAACCTGGGTCCTTGGCATCCCAGTCTGATGCTCTGTCCACTCTGCCACCGCCTGGTCAGGCAGGAAATGTTTTTTTCTTAATTTTTAAATTAATAATTTATTGTTAAAGTTTTGAAAAATGTAAAAAATCTAAATGAATAGGAAAAAAAGTCACTTAAAATCCTACTCATTTTGGCTTATTTCTTGCATTTTTTGTTATATGTTTGAGACTTCACTATACATATAATTTCATACCCTGCCTTTGCATTTATATTATAACACAAGAATCTTCCTTAGTCATTTAAAATATCTAGCAAATAAAATTTTAAAGCAAAAGTGGATATTTCTTTGCTTCCTATTCTCATTATATGAATAATTCATGCTAGTTATAGAAATTTCAAATATATAATACACAAGTGTATATAGCAACAGTAATCCCACCACACAGAAATGCAGTAAAATTTAGTGTATAGCCTCCCAAATTTTTGCTCATGTGTTTGAACACAAATTTGTATGCATACGTGAAGATAAATATATATAAACATGCGACATGGCCATCACATTTTGTATAGAATTTGGAAGCCTATATTTAACACAGTACATTTTGAATATCTTACTATCTATCATCGACATAATTATTGTTTACCCCATTACAGCTGGATTTTGTTAAATTATAAAAAGAATTTTAAGCCCTGGCCGGTTGGCTCAGCAGTGGAGCGTCGGCCTGGCGTGCGGGGGACCAGGGTTTGATTCCCGGCCAGGGCGCATAGGGGAGGCGCCCATTTGCTTCTCCACCCCCCCTTCCTCTTTGTCTCTCTCTTCCCCTCCTGCAGCCAAGGCTCCATTGGAGCAAAGATGGCCCCGGGCGCTGGGGATGGCTCCTTGGCCTCTGCCCCAGGCGCTAGAGTGGCTCTGGTCGCGGCAGAGCCACGCCCCGGAGGGGCAGAGCATCGCCCCCTGGTGGGCAGAGCGTCGCCCCCTGGTGGGCGTGCCAGGTGGATCCCGGTCGGGCGCATGCGGGAGTCTGTCTGACTGTCTCTCCCCGTTTCCAGCTTTGGAGAAGTACGGGAAAGAAAAAAAAAAAAAGAATTTTAATAATTACATAAAATTTCATTGTTTTAGTGTACTAAACCTTTCCTCATTGCCCACTCCCAGTCTCGCATTGATATAGTCTTGGTTTGTTTCTTCACTTCTAAAACTCAGAATAATTCTTAACTAAAATAATGCTGTGATGAACATCTTTACTTATAAATAGTGTCCACACATAAAATTATTTTCTTAAAGCAGAGAGAGTCTCATTCTTGGAATTATTGATTCAAGTATGTGAAAAGCTTGAGACTCTTGATAAGTTTTATAAATTTTCTATGATTAGAATTTAAATTTTTCTTTGCTAGTCTTTATTTCATGTGAAAATTCTTGCATGCATCTACCCTTTACTTCTTATTGCATTATATTCTAAAAGTCTTTTAGATTTAAATTTGCAGTTCTGTTACCATTAAAGATAGTAGATACACTTTTATAAAATTTCCTTTGAATTTAACACAGACAACTGGATAGATGGCTGGCGTGTGTGAAACTCGCTTGTAGGTTAATTTGATGGTGGTTACTGGCTCTGTCTTTTGTCCTTTGTCAGCTCCTTGAGGAAAGTTTATGACACTAAACACAGTGTAATGTACCCAGAAATATGAAATTGGTCATCAGGAACTGCATTAACAGCTTTCATTCTGCAATAATGAGATGATGGGGAAAGAGATGAGATTTGAGATCTCATCGACTGAAAGATGAGGTTTTTATTCAGAAAAGGGTTCGAGTCTGAGGTCCCTTGCAATCTTCTATGAAGTGTGTGCATTCAGAGTTACAATTTCATGAAAACTTTGCTCAAGGAATTACTTTTCACCTCAGTTCAGTGCTAATTTACTTTACTTGTAAGCAAACAGAATGTAGTGATACTATTTCTATCCTAAGAACATATGCATGTTGTTCCATTAGTAGTAATATATTCATCAGAATATTGTTGAACAGTAGTAAGTGATAAGGTTTGTAGGCAGTCATCAGAGACCTGACAGCTTTCTTCATCGCTAACATTCTTCCTTCTGGGAGGCGGGAGATGTAAATTCAGAGAATGATTATTAGCTCGTGTTAACTCAAATACCACGTTGAAGTTGAATCACTTGTTTAAAAAAAAGTTAAAATGATCTGAGGTTGTATCCTAAATGCTGCATTTTATAGGTGAATATCATAATAGAGTACAGAATGAAGTAAAATTAAGCAAAATTTTTTATCTCGCACCAAAAAATTCTTCTATGAATAGTAGAGCAATATTATCCTTCAGGACACATAGGATAATGTTTAATTAACAACACACAATGGATGCTTCTGGTCATTAAAGCTTAAAACTGCTCTAGTGAAACCATGGTTGAGAATGACCGACATGCCCACAATTTATTTCGCCTTCCAGAGAGATAGCCTCTTTTATTCCTTTTAGCTCAATGGTTCTCAACCTTTCTAATGCCGTGACCCCGCAATACAGTTCCTTATGTTGCGGTGACCCCAAACCAAAAAATAATTTTGGTGGCTACTCCATAACTGTAATTTTGCTACAGCTCTGATTCGGAATGTAAATACCTGATATGCATTATGTATTTTCTGATGGCTTTAGGCGACCCCGCTGGGGTCACGACCCACAGGTTGAGAACCGCTGTTTTAGTTGATACTTTGGATATTTACCTCTGTATCACTAAAATGCATGATTCTGTTCTTACTGGTTTATTTTTCAGTTTTAAGTATTATATATTGTTTTCTCATGGTGGAAAAGGAAGACTGTGGTAGGCAGAAAAATGTCCCCACCAAAGATATCACACCCTAACTTTTATTACCCACAAATATTATTTGATTTAAAAATGGGCCTTTGAATAAGTGATTAAGTTAAGGATTTTGAGATGCAGAGATTAACTTGGATTTTTCTGGTGGGCCCTAAATGTCCTCACAAGTGTCCTTAGAAAAGGGAGACAGAGGGTAATTACATGCGCAGAAGAAATGGGGGCACTAAGACCATAGAAACACAGTTTGCAGTGGTGTGACAACAAGACCTGCAAGGCTAGTAGCTACCAGGAGCTGGGAGAGACAGGGAGGAAATGCTGTAAAATCTCTGGAGGGAACACGAGCCTGCCCCTATAGGCCAGTGAAGCTAATTTCATGCTCACATTCTACCCTATCCCGTCAGTTTCTGTGTTTCGTGCGGCTGCTCTGTGTGGACGACACCTTGAGTTCCCTTGATCTCTTGCTTCCAGTTGGGTTCAGCCAATGGGAGCATCATCAGGAGTCAGAGGAGAGTGAGGTTAGCATGCTTATTTCTTTCTCCCCCCGGAGCATCATCCTAGTGACCTCCTTTCTTTCTTTTTTTCCCCCCAAAGTTAGAAGTGGGGAGGCAGAGAATCAGACTCCCGCATGCGCCTAACTGGGATCCACCCGGCATGCCCACCAGGGGGCGATGCTCTGCCTATCTGGGCATTGCTCCATTGGGGCTGGAACCACTCTAGTGCCTGAGGCGGAGGCCATGGAACTGTCCTCAGTGCCCGGGGCCAACTTTGCTCCAATGGAGCCTTGGCTGTGGGAAGGGAAGAAAGAGATAGAGAGAAAGTAGAGGGGGAGGGGTGGAGAAGCTGATGGGTGCTTCTCCTGTGTTCCTTGACCAGGAATTGAACCCAGGACTTCCACTTGCCGGGCCGACACTCTACCACTGAGCCAACCGGCCAGGGCCCTAATGACCTCCTTTCAACGTGATGCTCTCTACAGCTCTCTTTCTGGATTCCAGCAACTGCATTCTTTCTTTGGTTCTTTAGGCTTCAAGGTGGTAACAGTTCCACTATTAATCAGTCCTAGGGAACTTCATTAATCTACCTTTATAAATAATGCATTTATTAAACCTTAGTTAAATTATTCTAAGTTGAGGGCACCTCCTGCTTGCTGTTGGGATCCTCACTAAATCAAGGGCTGTGATTCTTTCTGGCCTCAGCCCTTGTGAGAAAACTTCTCTTCCATGGTTTCTGGTAACGGCCTCTCCCAACTGCCAGTTCCTGGATGCCTCATCAGTTTTTGTTGGTTCCTTAATCATAACTATAACTTTGTAAAAAGGCCTTTAGCTACATGCTTTCAGTATGGCTTCTTTTTTTTCTGCTAGAACTCTGACTGATACAACAGACACTCAGTAAATAATGAATGAATGAAAGTTCCTTTATCCTTGTATTATAATGACTTTGTTGCTATTCTGTTGTAGTCTCAAACATAAAAATCGTTAAAGGGCAGAGTCATTATAACCTTAGAATTTAGTTTTATTCTGAATGAATTGGACTTAGAGTCTAAGTCTGGTTCCCCTACTTATTAGCCATTTGACCTTGGCTTTGTCCCTTAGGCTCTCTAAGACAGTTTTAAAAATATTAGTATCTACTTTACGGTAATGATATTTATCTCTTACCTGGTTGTTATAAAGATCAAGTAAAGTAACATATGCAAACACTTATGGGCTGTAGAGATACATCTTAAATTTAAGAAGTTATTTCAAAAGAGAATGACATACACGCACTGCTGCTAGTCTAAAGGAAGTAGCTGCTAATCCATGGGTATCATAAATTCCTTTTTTTTTTTGTACGTGACTTCATAGCAAATTTAACATTTTTTCATTAGAAGATAAAATAATCTGGACCATTTTGCTTGCTGATCATAAAGGCAATACTTAGTTCTTTTATTTATTTATTTATTTATTTATTTATTTATTTCTGTGACAGAGACAGAGAGAGACAGAGAAAGGGACAGATAGGAACAGACAGACAGGAAGGGAGAGAGATGAGAAGCATCAGTTCTTTGTTGCGGCACCTTAGTTGCTCATTGATTGCTTTCTCATCTGTGCCCTGACTGGAGGGCTATAGCAGACCGAGTAACCCCTTGCTCAAGCCAGTGACCTTGGGCTCAAGCTGGTGAGCCTTGCACAAACCAGATGAGCCCGCGCTCAAGCTGGTGACCTCGGCGTCTCAAACCTGGGTCCTATGCATCCCAGTCCGATACTCCATCTACTGTGCCACCGCCTGGTCAGGTGGCAATACTTAGTTCTTACAAGAGAAAGAAGGCTTGTTTTTATTTCAGGGAATCAATGTCTAGGGCTATGACACTATTCATGAGTGTATAATTTATTTCCTCTAGCCCAACCCTCTGCCAGCAGAGTCTTTCAGACAAATGTGGGTACCTGTAGAAGAAACCTATATAGGCAGTCCCCGGGTTACAAACAAGATAGGTTCCGGAGGTTTGTTCATAAGTTGAGTTTGTATGTAAGTTGGAACAGGTACATTTGCCTGTTAAAGGCAAATTAGGTGTTTGTCTTAACATAATATTAATTTTAACTTTCTGTGCATAATAATACTTAAACATTTTCAAAGCTACAGAGCCTATCTTGTTCATAACCCTGAGCCTGCCAGTATTAAAACCTATACCTGCCCTGGCCGGTTGGCTCAGCGGTAGAGCGTCGGCCTGGCGTGCAGGAGTCCCGGGTTCGATTCCCGGCCAGGGCACACAGGAGAAGCGCCCATCTGCTTCTCCACCGCTCCCCCTCTCCTTCCTCTCTGTCTCTCTCTTCCCCTCTCTCAGCCAAGGCTCCATTGGAGCAAAGTTGGCCTGGGCGCTGAGGATGGCTCTGTGGCCTCTGCCTCAGGAGCTAGAATGGCTCTGGATGCAACAGAGCAATGCCCCAGAGGGGCAGAACATCGCCCTCTGGTGGGTGTGCCGGGTGGATCCTGGTCGGGCGCATGCGGGAGTCTGTCTGACTGCCTCCCCATTTCCAGCTTTGGAAAAATGAAAAAAAACAAACAAACCTACACCAGATTACTGAAAATCTGTCTTATTTGGGGAATCATCTATTATTAGCTTGCCCTATCCAAACAAGGAATACAGGCTCAAATATCTTTAATAGCACTTAGTTGTTTATCCTAAATTTGTGAAGTGTGGAGAAGATATTCACAATTATGGTGGGTTTTTTTTCTCTTTTAAGGATGGTATTGTAATGAGGTCCACAAGGAATGTTGGGTTAGATGTCCTTTGCTGACTCGTTCTTAGTAAATTGATCAAAATTATTTCTAAATAGCATAACAACGGGCTATGTGTAAATGAGTGTTTTCAAATGTTTAAAGGTGCTTGAAAATAGTAGCCTAAAATAGCTTAAACAGTTTTCATAATATTTTACAGAAAACTCACCTACTTAAGAAAGACTTTCTTTAGAGATAAGATAAACGTTAGCCTGGCCTTCTTGTAAATAATTACACACTCAGTGTTAGGGGAGTGTCATTTAAAGAGATATTGTTGCCTTTCCAGTGCCCCTCATTGCAACCTGAAAAGCTAAGGTGAGTAAGGAAAGCTCTAACTCTTTTCAAACACATCACAGCGCCTGGTATTAACAGTGGGTACTCAATAATGTTGCTAATTGACGGGGACAAAAGGACAGATGTGCCCTGACAGTACATTTTTATCAATGTAGATGGTCCTTTCCGGGTAATGGAGTCGTAGGTAATAGAAGCCACTTTTACAAAAAGGAGAGAAAGAAAAACAGAGATTTGGTTCAGAACCTCGTATTTTCTTCAGGTTGATTTGGAATTTCCATTTTTTGATGAATAGCTCACCTGTGTGAATTTATGGAAGGCAAATTACGACGTCCAGTGTTTTCCTCTCCAACTGCCCAACTCGATGCTCCATTCTACCTTCCCCAAACGATTTCATTCTGTTAGAAATGCTACTTGCAACTCCGTGCTTACACAGGAGTGAATTGCCAGAGACAGGTTGGGATCCGGGGTTGAACCACAAGCATCTCCTACCTTGCCTCCTGCATATAGTCACAGTAAGATTATGTTCAGTAGGTAACCTGCCTTAACGGCGCACCTGCGCCACTTGGAGTACCAGATCGTGAACTGGCCGGATGAAACTCTCCTGCTACCGAGGAACAATTAGGAGACGTTCAGGACTCTGACACGGTAGCATTCTCAGAGTAAAGGTGAGGACGAAGGCTTTAACATTCTCAAGTACGAACTTATTCAATTCATCCAATTTTGTCGCTTGTTTACTGTTCTGGTGGTTAGGAATACTCCAGTTAATAGGACAAAACTCTCTAACCTTGTGGAGTTATGCACCTAGTGGAAGTGGGGAAGACATATAGTATTCAAATAATTAAGTAAAAAAAATATATAGTATATCAAATAGAGACAAATGCCACAGAAACAAGAAAGGAAGGGGGATAAGGAATGACAGAATGGGGGGCTCAATTTTAAGTAGGCAATACATAATAAAGTATTAGTGAGGATATGTTTGGTGTATATTTGGGAGAAAGCGTTGTTGCAGAAATAGCAAGAGCACAGGGTTTGAGCAGTGGTGTGCCTGCTATGCTCAAGGGACAGCAAGGAGACCAGTGGAAAAGACAGATGGAGAGCTATAAGCCATAAGGTCAGAAAAAGTCAGTGGGAAGTAGATCGTGTAGGGAAATTGAAGGCCATGAACAAGTCTTTGGCTGTTATTTGTGTTGGCTTCTGTCTTGAGAATGAATCGTGGTGTGACGAGGGTGGGAGCAGAGAGACTAGTCAGGAGGCTACCACGGGGGTCAGGTGAAAGGGGTGAGGGCTCAGGAGGGAATGGAGAAGGTGGCGGGACGTGGTCAGATTCGGGATTTATTCAGAAGGTAAATCTAGCAGGATTTGCTAATGGATTTGATGTAGTTTATGAGTGAAAGAGAGCAATCAAATAGGAATCCAAATTTTTTGGTGGAGAAGTTGGAAGTGATGCCGGACTGCAGAGGGAAGATCAGACACCTGGTTTTGGACTGCTAAGCGGACCCTTTGCCCAGCAGGCCCGGAGCCTGGAATGAGGGCAGAGATACGGGTTAGGCTACACCCTTGGAAGTCTCCACACACAGGTGGTATTTAAGGTGATAAGATTGGATTCACTCATGAGATCAAATTCCAAGTTCCTATGCTTGTCATCTTTTCCAAAGGCGATGGCGCTTTGACACACCTCAAGTTTGTCTGCTGATGATATTGAACACAGGTCTTTTCTCTCCTGTTAGCTTCCAACTTGACGATCATCTTTTCTGTGAGTACTTTTGTTGTAATCGAGGCTGGTCAGGAGCCAGCAGCAGAGGCCTTCTAACTTCAAGGCCGCTAGGAGACAGCACCCACATTTGGATGTGGTTTTTTTTTAAAAAAATAAAATGAGCCCTGGCTGGTTGGCTCAGTGGTAGAGCATCGGCCTGGCATGCAGGAGTCCCGGTTTTGATTCCCAGCCAGGGCACACAGGAGAAGCGTCCATTTGCTTCTCCACCCCTCCCCCTCTCCTTTCTCTCTGTCTCTCTCTTCCCCTCCCGCAGCCAAGGCTCCATTGGAACAAAGTTGGCCCGGGTGCTGAGGATGGCTCCATGGCCTCCACTTCAGGCACTAGAATGGCTCTGATTGCAGCAGAGCAACGCCCCAGATGGGCAGAGCATCACCCCCTGGTGGGCTTGCCAGGTGGATCCTGGTCGGGCACACGTGGGAGTCTGTCTCTCTGCCTCCCTGCTTCTCACTTCGAAAAAAGAAAAAAAAGAAAAAGAAATAAAGCAGAAAACATCCAATTTCACAATATATTGGTGAACAATAAAAAAAACCCAAAAACGTATTATATATTCCATGCTTTGACGGGAGAAAGTTGACCCTGCACACCATATAGATAAAAGGTAATGAAAAATCTCCTTCTTCATCCTTCCCCCTCAAAGTTTTTCTTAGGCTGCCGGATGCCACGCCTTCATGTCCGCCCCCACCCTCCACTGCCTCTCAGAACTCTCATTATCCCGGACAGTTCACTTCTGGTTTCAGGCCTGCTTCTTCTTCACCTGCCACAAAACAAAATTTCCCTTATGTTTAACCAAATCGACATTTTTTTCTTACCACAAAGCAATTTATCAAGATTCTACTGTATCTCAAATCTGGTTTTTAGGTGACCAAGCACCCTACCAAAGTACTTGTTCAAATATCAACGCAACAAAACAGGTTTCTTTAAGAGTGTGTGTGAACGTGTGTGTGTGGAGGGGGGAGAGAAAGAGAGAGAGAGAGAGAGAGAGAGAGAGAGAAGGGAAGAGGAAGAGACTGAGTGTTGAATGGGGACTCTCCAAATCAATGCACATTTGTTCCCAAGTTTGGCTAAGGACTACAGCGTAGGCTGAAAAGGTATTGCTTTCATTTGCTGATAATTTGAATAAAGCACAATATAAAATGTCAAGAAAATTTTGATCATATCTTCACAATCTTTATTCTCATCTTTGGCATCCTATTACTTAATCATGTTAATATAATTGTTTCAAGACGCTCTTCCTCTGCCATATAAATGCGCATCCTTGTAGGATTGGATATAAAGCAGCATATGCTTCAACCTTTCTCCCTATACAGTCCAGTCTCCTCCACTGTTGTGGGTGCATCCTGTGCGTTCAGTCTCCTGTACAGAACCGAGGAACTCATTCCTTCAGGTGACGGGAAGGACTGTCCCCAGCTGAAGAGAGCCTCCTTGCCCAATGCATGCCTTTGAACTAAGGATGCAAGTGGCTCCGTCTTCTCACCCCAATTTGTGACAGCTTCGAAGGGCCATTCCTTCCGAAACTCAGAGCCTGCGGTGGGGCCGGCTGAGGCCACCCTCTGGGTGCCCTGCAGTCCTGCTGCTTCCCTGCCCTGCAGGGCATGGTCCCCAGAGCTCTGCTTACCAAGCTTTCTATGTACCAACCTCCGTCTCCGAGTCTGCTTTCTGGGGAGGCCAGCTGAAACATCCCTCATCATCACCTCCTTCCAGAATATTTGAGATTGAGTTTTTCTCACATCTGTTCCTGAGCAGCCTGCCCTCAACTGCTTCTTCTTGTCACGTGTTCGTCTCTGTCACCACTCACTTTGCTGCTGGTTATTTCCTGAAAGTGCCATGCTCTCTACCAGCAGGAGCCCCTCTGGAGGGCTCTGTGTGGGCAGGAACCATCCCTTTATTGACCTGTGTTTTCTTTTTTTTTTTTTGTATTTTTCTGAAGCTGGAAACGGGGAGAGACAGTCAGACAGACTCCCACATGCGCCCGACCGGGATCCACCCGGCACGCCCACCAGGGGCGATGCTCTGCCCACCAGGGGGCGATGCTCTGCCCTTCCGGGGCGTCGCTCTGCCGCGACCAGAGCCACTCTAGCACCTGGGGCAGAGGCCAAGGAGCCATCCCCAGCGCCTGGGGCCATCTTTGCTCCATCCCCAGCGCCCGGGCCATCTTTGCTCCAATGGAGCCTTGGCTGCAAGAGGGGAAGAGAGAGACAGAGAGGAAGGGGGGGGGGTAGAGAAGCAAATGGGCGCTTCTCCTATGTGCCCTGGCCGGGAATCGAACCCAGGTCCCCCGCATGCCAGGCCGACGCTCCACCGCTGAGCCAACCGGCCAGGGCCTTGACCTGTGTTTTCATTCCCTACATCACCCACACCGGACTACAAGGATGTACCTGAATTACCAAGGCATGGAAGGCAATTGAAAGCTATCTCAAGTAAATATGACTAACTCCATAGAGCAAAGGAGAGAGGCAGAAAATGTTCAACCCAGTATTAGGGGCACCCTCATGGACATATCCCAGGTCTTTATTATGGTCCTGACTTTCAAATCCTTGCCCCCTTACTAGAATAAGTATCTTCTTTTTCTTTTTCCTTTCATAATAATTTTTTTAGAGAAAAAGAAAGAGCGAGAGAAACATCTATTTGTTATTCCACTTAATATGTACTCACTGGTTGATTCTTGTATGTGCCCTGACTGGGGATCAAACCTACAATTTTTGGCAGATGGGGACAACGCTCTAACCAACTGAGCTACCCAGCCAGGACTGCATCTTCTCATCTCCTCTTTTAAGCGCCCACAGTATACTTCTTCCTTCTGTTTTAGGAAAATCCTACCCTTAATTTGCAAGATTTCTAGGATCATCTCCCTCAGCCCATTCCAGGGAGTATTAATCCAATTTCTAAAATCTGGCCATCGAGAGGACAGTACCACGTGGGTGGTACATTTCACGTCTGGTTGGGTTATCAATGCAATCTACAGGTATGTCTCCTCAGTGGCTTCAGTCATCCACTTGTTCACTATAACATTTTCTCCTAAGGACAGATGAAAATTTTCTGAGCAATTATTATTTAATGCTCCACTTCAATCCTGTTTTTATTAGCCAATGCCATTTGTTGAGATAGATGTTAACTTCCAGTCCTTGAGTTGTGAGATGACATTTCTAGTTCTAGTCTTCTCTTGGCTTCCCAATCAAGTATAATTTATCCATCTTGTTTTCCAACTCATGGGTTATGCTTAAAAAGAAATCTTCGTCAATTTAATAGGGCTTTTGGAGAACCCAAGACAAATATATGCTCAATCCACTGTGTTTCCCTTAACATTCCCAATAGAGCATCCTCAAACAGTTAAATATGTTACTCCTAGACCCTAAGTTTATAATAAAGTTGTAGGAGCTCATTATTATGGAAAAATAGGAATTAGTCTCCAAAAGAATTTTTTATAGCATAAATATTTTGGCTATCATTGAGGTTAAATGATACTAAAATTGGAGTAAAAATGATTTCCTATAATTCCATAGGAAATATATTAAAACAGTATTTCAATATAAGGATTTGTGAATACAGTATTGCCTGTTAGTTCTTCTAAAATTCCCCAGTCCTTTCTGGGGAAGGCCTCTTAATCCTTTGAAAACTTTTAAGTAAGAAAAACAAGCGGAAAAGAACATTTCCTCAGTACGATTTTTCTTTATGTTGCTCATGTCCTATATTTTACCTCAGTTTTTGTCACACTGTGGAGCAACGTATTTTTAAAAATCATGGATGCATTTCATATTTTAAAATGACAAAATATGCCTTTCTTACTAACAAGCCAATAGGGAACATAGCACTTTGTTTTTAAGTATTAAGTGGACAAGTAAGATGCACAGATATTGGAAAGCAGATAAAACCTATTTAAGAAATACATTACAAATCTAAAATACTTTTTCAAAGCATTGAAGTATGCAACGGTTATGACTTGAGTAATGCCTTATAAACTATAGTTGCTGAACTCTATTTTTAAGGGTTTTTCAACTGATACTATAAAATTTTTGCCCCAAAACAAAAGATCAACATCTTATTTCTTAAGAGAAGGGAGATAGAAGATGCTGTTGATGGGCCTGGGGTTCTCAGCACTCTGACCTCCTTCAGAGAACACCCACTTCTTTACGGTAGAGAGAAAAAAACATCTATAAGAGGTACAATGCTGACATTACCTCTAAAAATACCAGTAAGTACAGAGAGTGGAGGAATAATAAGGAAACATAAACTTCCAAACCAATGGAAGTAGTTTAAAATTTTTCCTTCCTGTATTAGGGAACCAACCCCACTCATTGAGTTAACTATATTTTGCTGATCTTTTTTTTTTTTTTGCAATTATTAAAGACTATTTCTATTTATTACTTAGATTTTTTTCAACACCCTATTGTTTCAGTTCTCTGGTAGTTTTGATATGAACATTATGAATGGAGATAAACATTTTTCCTTTTCTTTATATATAGTGGTTAGCCTCAAATCTGAAGTTTCCTGTTCTCTTAATATCACATTCTGGTATTAGACCACCTACTCTAAATTTGCCTGGTTGGAGTACTGAACACCTCTTTTAAAGACTGACAAGAACATCGAACAGTCTTCGATCACTCCCCTTAAGAATACACTATAACAGAAAGAATGCTTTTCCGTGTTAAGTACTTCAAAACTACGTGACACAGATATATGGTAGCTGACATCAGAGTGCTTTGTGATTGACTGATTTAAAACCTCATTCAAGTGGTTTTTAGCCCGAGCTGAAAAACAGACGGCACAAAGGGGTAAAGAGGGTTGGGGTGACTCCTAGAGGTGCGGGTAGTGTTAGAAGGGCCAACACGTAATAGAGAAGTGCCCAGGGCCTGGCAATAGCAGTCAGCCAGTCCCTAATGTCCCCAGCCAGAGGTGCCGAAGGGTGAGAGCAATTGAGCAGAACTGCAGGAGAGCTGGTCTGTTTGTGGGAGATGTAGGCTGAGGAACGCAGTCCCTGCAGAACTATGGGCCACAAGGCAGAGCAGGAGTGCTGGGGCTGAATACGGTGTGACCACTTTCCCTGAGCTCCCCCCCCCCCCTGCAAAGTGCAGTCCAAGTGATACAGTCCATAGAGGCCAAACTTCTGGGCACAGAGCCAGACCAAGAAGAGAGGGGATCTGGAGGGAAAAGATGAAATACTCCTTTTAAATGGAAGATGTGGCCCTGATGACTATGAAACTGAAATTACATTGAAATGACTCTGAAAATGTGACTCAGTTAAACTGGCTACTTACTACCGATTACACAAAAGGCACAGATGACGGAGAGCAGAGCACAAAGGAACAGTTAAGGTTAGAACCCAAAATGAATTGGCACGGTTAATAATGTGCTCATGCAATAGCGTGTCCATTTATTTACCCATTCAGTCATCTATGTAAGGCAAGTGGCTTAGCATGGACTGTGATGTATAGTCAAAGCCTAACTTAATTTTTAATTAAACAAACACAAACTTACCCTTTTGTTAGTGTATCAGAGGGTCAGGATTAGAACCCAGGAATAAGAGGAATGAAAGAACTAGGCTACTTTTTATCAGTGTTAAGTTTACGTGATAATGAAATTTTAAGCGCATATGCAGACATACCTGGACAACTGCATGTGGAAGAACCACAGAAGAGGGAGAAGCAGTTGGGCCTGTTGGGGCAAAGGAGAGAGGATTTGGTCAATTTAGGATAGAAGGGAAGAGCGGAACCAGTGACTTGAAAAAGCAAGTAGCAGCATTCTTCTCTCATTTGCTTCCACTTTGTCCCTAGCCACGATTCTATAGCAACAGCAGTGAGCTTATTCTCCCCACAATAAAAAAATTCGCGGGAATTTATCTGCACTAGACTATAATCAATATCAGATCTTTCTTATTCTGACAGATGTGGGACATTGCAAAGGAACCATTGGGGTAAAAAGGGTGGAGAGTGATGTTGGTGCAGGTTTGAAAAAGAAACTTGTTAGTTGATCCTATGTACCTTGTACCTTTTGTCTAATTGTGCAAATTTGGGCTTTGGTTCTATATGCTCCTACCTACTTTTAACTCATTCTGGACTGATACGAGGACAGTCGAAGTGACAGCTCAGGCACTAATGTAAACACTGGGCTGTGGAGTCAGACAGATGTGGTAACTACTCCTGGCCCACCACTTATCAGCTCTGTGACCTTAGGCAAGTTACTCAACCCTTTAAAGTCTTGGTTTCCTCATGAGCGGAAGGTCGATGGTACTGGCGCATTTCTCATAAGGTTATTATTTGGATTGCTCGAGATAATGTGTGCAGAGTAAAATGCCCTACATTTAAGAAATCTCACTGAATGTTAGCAGCTGCGATGATGAGGAGGACACCACCAATGGCGACGTCAGCATAGTTCTTTCTGATGGTTATTATTGCTGACAGCAATATCTACCCACTCTCAGGATTAGTAAAATGGCATCATTTGAGAATGAGTCACAAATATTTATTAAAGGCAAAACTATTACTAAATTAAGACTTAAGATAACACCTTAGTATAGCTACGAGTAAAGAAGCACTCAGTGTGAGCTCAGTTTTGAACACAAATCCCTGTAAACCAGAAGAGGTAATTCGTGAGCTTGAAAGGCCAAGGACCCACATCTTAGTTAATGGCTGAGGTCCCCTTGGTCTTGATCTTTGTTTTGTTTTGTTTTTTTTCATTACATATTATCTCTTTATCCTCCTTGATCTTCTAATCCTTAATCCCTAGGAACAAGCTCTCTCCATTCTGTTATGGATATTGCAAGGGATGTCTGGATTGCTTTTGCAAGTAATCAAGTTTATTAAATATGTATATTACTAAGACATGCTGACTTAGTGTAGGAGACTAATGAGCTCCCTTTGTTTATCTCATATTTCTCAATATTGCACTTTTGCGTTCTGCATTCCATATCCAGGCAACTGTGGAGTAGGACTTTGTGGGCTACTCAGCACATTGGTGAGGAGTGGGACCCTGAAGTCAGCCTGCCTGTGTCTGAATTTAGGCTCCAATATTCACTTGTTAGCGGTGGGATTTTAGCATTCATTCACTCTATTCTGTCTCAATTTCCTCACCTTCAAAGGCGACAATCATACGAACCCAAATTGTAGAGTTGTTGTGAAACTTAAACGGGATAATCTATTTACTAGCGCCTAGCTTAGTGCCTGGTGTATAGGAAATCCTTAATAAACACGATGACTGTTAGTATGTTATTATCAGTACTACCTGAGGTTTCTCCCTCTGAGGGGATCATGCTGTCTACCACATCGAAGGAAGGCTTAGCTTAGCTAAGTGACTTGCTTTTGCTAATGAAACGTGAGGGAATTAATGTATGCCACTTAGAAAGGGAAGCTTGTAGGGCTGGGGCACCTGTCCACCACAGCGCTGCTCTCTCTGCCGTGAAAGTGTACTTTAGAGAGAACAGAGCTCTATGAGTCTGGGCCCTGGAACATACACAGCATGGAAGACGAGCAGGTGAGCAAACAAGGACCAGTTCCATGAGCATAAAATAAACCTTTGAGATTTGGGGGGGGGGTGTATTCATAATTGTGAGTAATTTAATGAAAACTTAAATGTTCCTCATGCCATCAGAATTCACTCTCAGACTCTTACTTGTTCACTGTCTTTAAATCTGTAGGTTTTTGTTTTATCTTTCTTTTGCGGAGAGTAAAATATATGTTCTATGAGTAAAGTTGATCATTTGGCCATGAAAGACTTGACTTCTGAGTAGCACCACCCTTAAGGTAAGTCCACATGCCTGACCTGTGATGGCGCAGTGGATAAAGTGTAGACCTGGAACCCTGAGGTCGCTGGTTCAAAACCCTGCACTTGTCTGTTCAAGGCACTTATGGGAGTTGATGCCTCCTGCTCCTCCCCCTTTCTCTCTCTCTCTCTCCTCTCTAAAATGAATAAATAAATAAATAAATAAATATTTTTTTAAAAAAGATAAGTCCACATTACTGCTGCTCTGTTCCATCATTGTTAGGTATGCTGATACTCTATTCAGAGTAACATGGCAATTTTGCAAATTGAGGCAAAAAATCTTAGTGTTTTTAAAGAATTTTCTGCAATGACATTCAGATAACTGAAAAGCTGTTTTTGCTATTTATTTGCTTAGAAGAAATAATGCTCAGATAGATAGATAGATAGATACAGATAGATAATAGGAATTAATTTACTTAATGCTTCCTATGTGTTTCTGAATTGCATGAAAATAAAAATTGGGAATTTAGAAATCACTACAAGAGCTCATTACATAATAAAATTCAGAGATTAAAATTTTGAAACACTTCATGAATTTTAAGAAGAATTCCCACACATTTTTCAATTATGTTTAATAGTCCATGATTATAGATTTCATTGAACAAAACTATTACCACACCAATAGTGTTTTGTTTATAATCATTCTCCAAATTAATATTTTTTTTTAAATTCAAATTTTCTTAAGTCTATTTTATGGCTGTACCCTTCTTAGGCAGCCAAGGGAACTATAGAAAAAAAAAACACGCTCATTCGTGGGCACTTGCATTATCTTTAGAGAAGGAAGGTGCATTTTAATATTTTAATGTTCGGAGTTCACAACTTCAAAGTTAGCAGAAGATTTAGAAGGGGAGAGCAGAAAGGGAGAGTTCTAATGTAAAACTGCCTTGAAATATGAATTCAAATGTATTGGAAAATTTTTTACCATGTGTTTGGAACTCTGGCTCAGAAGAACAGAATAAGTTGGAGGAGGAGGGTAGGGATACTTTTTAAATATATATACTTACACAGACATGGCAGAATGGGCCCTGGCCGGTTGGCTCAGCGGTAGAGCGTCGGCCTGGCGTGCGGGGGGACCCGGGTTCGATTCCCGGCCAGGGCACATAGGAGAAGAGCCCATTTGCTTCTCTATCCCCCCCTTCCTCTCTGTCTCTCTCTTCCCCTCCCTCCTTCCTCTCTGTCTCTCTCTTCCCCTCCCGCAGTCAAGGCTCCATTGGAGCAAAGATGGCCCCGGGCGCTGGGGATGGCTCCTTGGCCTCTGCCCCAGGCACTAGAGTAGCTCTGGTCGCGGCAGAGCGATGCCCCGGAGGGGCAGAGCATCGCCCCCTGGTGGGCAGAGCGAGCGTAGCCCCTAGTGGGCATGCCGGGTGGATCCCGGTCGGGCGCATGCGGGAGTCTGTCTGACTGTCTCTCCCCGTTTCCAGCTTCAGAAAAATACAAAAAAATACAAAAATAAAAATAAAAAAAATAAAAAAGAAATGGCAGAATGGGCAGGGGATACTGTGGGAGGAGGATGCAGACAGAGGTGTGTGTTAGAGCAGAGCTGGTTCTAAGTTTGAGAATAATTAAGATCTGACTGTGGTCTTGGGCTGGTTACTTAAAACTTCTGGGTCTCAATTTTTTTTCATTTGTAAAATTGAGTCAGTTACTAAAATCAGGGTAATAAACTTCTGAAACTATAAAATTCTCGCACAAAGCGCATTCTTTTAAAAAATACTAAGTAACAAAACTTTTCCAGCATAGTCAATATCAATTTTTTTAATTAACATTGGGGGCTATGGCAGATATAATAATTTGATTCTCTCACCTATTTAAACTCTCTTTCCCTTGTCTTTCTGTAGTATAGAGGGTAGAAAAATAAACAATAAATTACTATGACATAGCCTGACCAGGCAGTGGCACAGCAGATAGAGCGTTGGACTGGGACGCAGAGGACCCAGGTTTGAAACTCCAAGGTCGCCAGGCTCATCTGGTCTGAGCAAGGCTCGCCAGCTTGAGCCCAAGGTCACTGGCTCAAACAAGGGGTGAGTTGGTCTGCTGTAGCCCCCCCCCCGCCAGTCAAGGCACATATGAGAAAGCAATCAATGAACAACTAAGGTGCCACAATGAAGAATTGATGTGTCTCATCTCTCTCCCTTCTGGTCTGTCTGTCCCTATCTATCCCTCTCTCTGTCTCTCTCTGTCTCTGTCACACACACAAAAAATTACTATGACATAAAATTTGTAATCTCTTCCCTTTTGAGACAGCTGTGGCCAGTGAGAACTAGGTAGATGTCTGTTTGGGACTAATGTTTTCCTGGATACAAGTGTTATTCTTTCTAAATTCCCCCTCATCTTTGCCTTTCCTTACCCTTTTGAAGGTAGATTTGATGGCAGGAGCTGCAACAGCCATTTTGTGACAATAAGCAAAGGCCTTGGTAAGTCACAGAACTTGACCCTTCTCTTGTTGAGCTACAAACAATACTTGTATAGCAGAGTACTTATTGTTTTAAAAAATATATAAATAAGACTTTTAGTTAGCTCAAGCCACTGCTTATTTAAATTTTTCAGAGCCAAAAAGCAAACCTTACCTGTTAGAGTGATTGCTAATGGCTCCTTTACAAAGGCATCCTAAAATTTGTATATGTTTATTCATGTGGCAAACAATATTATGCAGCTGGTTGGACATCCTACCTGTAAAATGCAACACTAAATTAATTTTTTCATCTTATAAGGTAACATTACATTAGAGCTGAAATATAACTTAATGATCAGTCCAAGCATAATGAAAAACAAACCCCAAATAGCATTAATTTGTTCAACTTCTTTTTCTCACTTAATTGGCATAAAACTTATTTATGTTAGGAATTGTTTTCCAGTAAGGGCTTTAATATACCTGCCAATATTATGTATAAATATAGGCATGCACATATAAATATATATGTAGATTTTGAAATATTTTATTTTAATGTGAGCGGATTAGCTATAGATTTGAGGTATGTAGATCACCGTAATGTGAAATATTTCTAAAAGTGGGTATGAAAATTATTCTTTGGAAAGACACTGTGAAAGTATAAAAAGCAAAGGCTTTGATTGTTTCATAATTCAGAAACTTGGTTTTGACAGCCCGCTAACATGTGCATAACAGCACTTCACATTGGTATACGACTAATTGCGGTTCACCATATTCCATAAATGAGCAAGGGATTGTGATTAAACTTTTCTATTACCCACACGTTTTTGCATAAGAAAGAGAATTATTAAATACAGGAGCAGCATATTCATCCAGTTTCCATTCAGAAGTTAGCAAGGGAAAGAAATCCTCAATGGGTCACATTATAACCTGCACAGACCTCTCTCTTCAATGGAGAATTCCTGAACAGATGATGAACAAGACAATATCCGTTGCTGCAGACCTAAAACAGTCCAAATTAATCGAGAGAAAAAAATAGTCGCTTAAACCTCCCAAGGAAGTACTATCATTAACCGTGAGAAAGTTATTTTCAAAATGAAATGACTTTTAGGAAATAGTGATCTCAGTGATAACTGGAACTTTTTTTTTTTTTTTTTTGTATTTTCTGAAGCTGGAAACGGGGAGGCAGTCAGACAGACTCCCGCATGCACCCAACCAGATCCACGCGGCATGCCCACCAGGGGGCAATGCTCTGCCCATCTGGGGCGTTGCTCTGTTGCATCCAGAGCCACTCTAGTGCCTGAGGCAGAGGCCATAGAGCCATCCTCAGTGCCCGGGCCATCTTTGCTCCAATGGAGCCTTGGATGCGGGAGGGGAAGAGAGAGACAGAGAGGAAGGAGAGGGGGAGGGGTGGAGAAGCAGATGGGCGCCTCTCCTGTGTGCCCTAGCTGGGAATCGAACCCGGGACTTCCGCACGCCAGGCCAATGCTCTACCACTGAGCCAACCGGCCAGGGCCGATAACTGGAACTTTTATGGAGAGGATGTGCTCGAAGATTTTTCTGGGTGATAAAAACAAAGAAAGCCCTATGATGGGAAAATGCTATGGTGGGTCTCTAAACGTTGGTCTGGAAGGATGGGTTGTTTCTGGGTTCAGGAGGCTATGCCTAATGGTGAATATATCCTGCTCTCTTCTTGTGGATGCTGGCTAGTTTTTAAAAACTGATTACCATATTAATTCATTTGCTGAATGTCACAAAATATGTGAGGTAGAACAAGAATGCAGGTCTTCTTACTCCAATGATCATGCTCTTTCTCCTAAAACATTTTGAAAAACGCCTAAACAAAATTAAACCAAGTAGGCTGCTAATAATTAACTTGACTCAAAATGCAAACACCCTAGTTAAATAAGTTTTTACTTACCGTAATGTTTAATACCAGACTAACATAATTATATATCTCTACCTTACACTTTCTCCAGAGAATTATTTTTGCAATAATTTAAATGGCTATCAAAATTACAGGATTATTATGAGTGTAAATGATAAACTCTTTGCTTTCTGAGATTTTGATGGTAAATTAGTGAGGAAACAAAAGCACTGAAAAATTCCAGACGTAACAGAATAAGTGTTACCAAGGCTTGCCTTCTTGTTATAAATAAACATATAATTGAGCAAAGCACATAAGGCAACCATTTTCAAGCACTGAAAAATTGCCATCATATTTTTGTATTTTTCTGAAGTTGGAAACAGGGAGGCAGTCAGACAGACTCCTGATGCGCCCGACTGGGATCCACCCAGCATGCCCACCAGGGGGCGATGCTCTGCCCATCTGGGGCGTTGCTCTGTTGCAACCAGGGCCATTCTGGGGCCTGAGGCAGAGGCCATGGAGCCATCCTCAGCGGCCAGGCCAACTTTGCTCCAATGGAGCCTTGGTTGCGGGAGGGGAAGAGAGAGACAGAGAGGAAGGAGAGGGGGAGGGGTGGAGAAGCAGATGGGCACTTCTCCTGTGTACCCTGGCAGGGAATCGAACCCGGGACTCCTGCACATCAGGCCGACGCTCTACCACTGAGCCAACCGGCCAGGGCCGAAAATTGCCATCTTAACATACATTCTAAGATAATTCAGTATACACTGGCTGCTCATAAGGACTTTTAATCGACTCTTATATGTTTAAGGACTTAAAGGAAAACAATCTCAATGAGTGAAAAAATAGAAAATCAGCAGAAAAACAAAAAAAGTACAATAAAGAATCAAATGGAAATTCTAAACACTAAGAAATGTACTATTGCATCTATTTCACTGGGTGGGCTTCAAAGAACATTTGAGATAGAAAATAAATATTGTTGACTAGCTTTAAATCTGACTGGAGAACCCAAACTTCAGTCTCACCTTGCACAGTGCCCTTTCTGGGAAGTCACGTGCAGAAATGGCGGGAGTGTTGCCTAGTAACATTAGGACTCATAGCTCTCCACCTTCATCCTTTCTCATTTGGTAGGGTACAGAGAAAGCGCCAGGTCTGGTGGGGTCTGAAGCTTCATCATATTTGGGGCCCTTTGAAGTAAAATAATACTAAGCTATGAAGCTTGATTAGCTTCCTGGTAAAATCCACCCCTGGTAGTATATTATTCTAGCTAAATCTCTACATATTGCTGCTAAATGTTGTGTCTTTGCGTTTTAAATGGCATCACGCTAAAATTAATAATAAGAATACAATTCACACGGCACTTCTCCTTATAAAGAAAACTACAAAGCATCTACTATTGCCACCACCACAAACATCTCATCTATCTTCCTCTCTATGACTAATATTAAAAAAAAAAAAAATGGAGCTGTAGCATGAGGCACTTTTCCTGCTAAATACAGAATATTATCAGTTTTCTTAGAAGGCAAATTCTGTTGAAACCTAATCTTGGAGTCTATAACAGCCTACTATGGGGAGAGCACTCCAGTGATCGCTGGAGAAAACAAGTGTGAATGTGTGCGCAAGAATTCAAATAATCTGCCCCAGAGGTGGGACCCTCACTCCTCAAGTGTGGGCTGCACCTAGTGATCCCCTTTCAAGAACTACAGTGTGGAAAGGGGGAGTGGAGAAACTTGGAAAACACTATTTCTTTTTTTCTTTCTTTCTTTTTTTTTTCTTTTGCATTTTTCCGAAGCTGGAAACCGGGAGGCAGTCAGACAGACTCCCGCATGTGCCGGACCGGGACCGGGATCCACCCGGCATGCCCACCAGGGGGCGACGCTCTGCCCATCTGGGGCGTGGCTCTGTTGCATCCAGAGCCACTCTAGCGCCTGAGGCAGAGGCCACAGAGCTATCCTCAGCGCCCAGGCCAACTTTGCTCCAATGGAGCCTCTGCTGCGGGAGGGGGAGAGAGAGACAGAGAGGAAGGAGAGGGGGAGGGGTGGAGAAGCAGATGGATGCTTCTCCTGTGTGCCCTGGCCGGGAATCGAACCTGGGACTCCTGCACGCCAGGCCGATGCTCTACCACTGAGCCAACCGGCCAGGGCGGAAAACACTATTTCAACCAGGTTGGCATCAGCAGAGATAAATCAAATTGCTAGTATGTATCCTTGATATGATGTGTGAAAATGACATTTTACTCCTTTGATTTTTTTCCCCCAAATTCATAACCGCAGTCTATCAAACATCAGACAAGTTCCAACAGAGGGGCCTCCTGCGACATACCTGATCATTACTCTTCAAAATTGTCATGATCTTTATAAGCAAAGTAAGTCTGATAAAATGTCACAGACAAGAGGAGCCTAAGGAGACTGCCTACTAAATATAACGTTGGATGGGATCCAGAAATGGAAAGGACACTAGGTAAAAACGAAGGAAATCAAAATGAACTATAGACTTCCATTAGTAATAAAGTGTCAATATTAGTTCACTAATTGTAACAAATGTACAATACTGATTTAAGATGTTTCTAGCAGGGGAAATTGTGTGTGCACATGAGGGTGGATATATGGGAACTCCTTATATCTCGAAATATCTCTGTAAGTCTAAAACTGCTCTAAAAAAAAAAAAAACTACAAAAAATGAGTTATCTCTGTTTTCCCGGAACTCAATTGAAAGAATAAAATCTGAAAAAAATTTTAATATGGTGTTAAATCTATAACATAGGTTTGAACAGAGAGCTGTGGGAGTTGCATCAGGCCTTTTAAGGGAAGCTATAATCTTTTCTACTAAACTGCATCTTAAAATATTTGAATCTCCAATAGCACCCAGCAAGTGCCTTGCTCAAAGTCAGCATTTGAACGTCTCAGAGAATGCTGAGGAGGATAGCTCCCTTTCATAAAATGACCTAGATGCGGTAGACATAAGTGAGGTAAGTGAAGATAAACGACTCCCTGCATCACCTCCCTAAATGCTGGACACCAGTTTCAGTTCAAATTGTCATACACACCATTATTACACAAACATCCAATGCTGTCCCAGCAACCTGTCAATTTGTCCTTTTTTGTGCTTCAACTACTCTTTACATGAAAGGTTTTCTTGAGAAGGAATACAGTGAAAATTGTTTATCTTTGAGTCATTATTAAGCAAATAGAATCACACCCCCCCAAAAAAAAAAGAAAGAGAGAAAGGAAGGAAGGAAGGAAGGAAGACTGGACACTTGACCATTTCAAAAAGGACTCCATTTTTGGAAGGTGAAGGGTGAAAGGTCACTACATGTTAATATCTGCTTCATACTGTGTTTATATGAGAATGAGCAGTATCTTCAAAATATTTTAGTCAACACCAGATTTGACCACTGAGAACCCATTCCTGGGACTCAGCAGGCTAATCAACAGAATGCCTGGTGTAGACAGAGAGTTATACCAGCTTGAAGCTGGCACCAACAGCCTCAGGTGTGTGATCTCTATTTAAAGCAGGCTGACCCCCACCCCCCACCCCACCTCGTGCTGTGTATTCCCGATGAGAGCAAAATGAGGGTTAAATCTAACCATCACATGTGTTCAATTTACAATGAATGCTGGTATATTTTAAATCACCTTACAGACACCATAGCGCCATGGTGTCCGATGCTATTCTCCAAGTTATCCTGGCTTTAATCTGGACCTTGCCAGCAACTGGGAAACCGGGAGCAAATCACCTTACTCCTCTGGCTCGTGGTTCCTTCCTCTGAAAATGAGGGCACTAGGTTAGGTCTCGCTTGTCCTTTCTACCGTATCACTTACGAACCTGCTATGTTTTAGCTGACAGGAGAAAACCTAAGTGTACACGTAGAGACCCTAGCTTTCTTTCGAGGGTCAAATTATGCACACCAAAAAATATTAGCCTCTTCGGGTGATCAAATGTTAGCATTAGTCAAGTATGTTTAGGATTCCACTTTTTAATTTACATCTTTCAGTGCTTTATGGTTTATAAAGGATTTTATAGGTATTATTAGTGATACTAGTATGCAGTAAGTTATAGCGTGTTTTGTTTTTTTTTAAGTCACAAAGTAAAAATAGTAACCGATGAAGGGGGCCAACCCATCAATTCTCATATCTACTAACTCGGCCTATCCTTCTAAAAGGGGTGGTTTCTTAGCTGATGGTGCTCTCCTTTCAGCCTTAAAACGCGACAAACCTAATTCATGTTTCCAGCAGCAGTCACCATTATTTCCTCGCGTTTCCCATTTAGTTCTTTATAAAAACCCCAACACAGCATTTTCTTTTAAAATCCATTTCAGTGATTTTTTTAAGCCTTAAGGTACCGACCCACACGGTCCCCCTTCTACTCTTAAAAAGAAGTCGCAGAGCCGTGGCCCCACGGGCGCTCCGTGGCGCGCACCTGAGCGGCCAGGTTCACCGAGCCCGGGTGGGCGCCGCGGCGGCCGCGCTCCTTCCGGCAGGGTCCTCGGTCACGGCCGCCGGCGGTCCGGCGGTCCGGCAGGAGGAGCGTGCGCGCCGTCCCGCTGGCCATCACCTTGCGCCCCCCGTGGTGAAATCCTAAGTCTTAGGTGCCCAGTCTTCCCCTCGGAGGAATCTCTGGTGCAGCCCTGAACTCTTCGCTTCAGCCCAGGCGATTCTCTGGGTCCTCGGCCCCCTCCCCCCTGCCCCGTGCCTCGGCCGCGCGCTCAGGTGTCGCCAATCGCGGCCCGCGCCCCTCGGGCCTGCGGGTCTCCAGCCCCGGGCCCGCGCTCCCGGCGCGCGTCCTGCCTGGCTTCCCACCCGGCCCCGCCCAGCCTCGGCCGCGCCGGGGCTCTCTGCCTCCCTCCCACCTCCGCCCCCTTCACTCCTCCCCAAGAGTTGCTATTTTTAGCAAATCCTCCGCGCGCCGCCACCCGCTCAGCTCGCAGCTCACAGTTCGCAGCCGCGCGCTGCCGCCCTCAGGAGCTCCAACCCCGGCGCGGCGACCGCGGCAGCCGCGCGTCCCGCACACCGCACACCGCGCATCGCGCACTGAGCCGGGTCTCCGTGCCCGCCGCGCTCGCCGCGCTCGCCGCCATCTCCTCCTCCCGCGCCTCTCGCGATCGCCAAGTCCCTGCTGGCGGAGCAGCGGCGGTCCCCGAGTCAACTTTCCGTCCCCCTTTGGCTTCTGCCTCGCCATTCTCTTCTCCTCGAAAGATGGCTGTTTGGAGAAGGGGGAGAAGTTAGGGCACCGCGGGCGCGGGGCGAAGAAGGGCGCGACAGCCTCAGCAGGAGTAGGCAGAGGTGAGTGGCACCACAGTCGGGTTCCCGGTTCGTGCTCGGTGGAAGCTGGAACTGGGGGCTAAGCGTCCTGCGATGCACCGCTGAATTCCCTGCGCGGGGTCGCGGGGCTAACAGCATCCCAGTCGGACCCCGACGCCGCTTGCCTTGCACCTCGCAACCGAGAGGACGAGGGGTTTAGGGGAACCGTTGGCAGAAGTTCGGCGCCAGGTGATCTTTCAGTGCAGACCCTGACATTTGCTAGGCAAGCCTAGGCGAGGGTCGGTTGCGTGACCCGCCCCCCGGCCGCCAGTTTGTGCTGGAGCCGAGTTATGAATGGAAAGTTGTACTATTAACGTGTTGCTTGAGGGGAGCAATACTTTGTGGGGGTACCTTGACGTTTCGTGGGGGACTTCAGTTCCAAGTCTATACATCAGAACACTGGGTTTTAAGAAAAGTTCCGGAGCCTGGGGGATGGGCGATAAAGCAGTTCCTTGGCTAGTGGAAGGAGAGTGATGAATCGTAGGCTTATTAATGTAAACTGAAGAATTAAATGCCACCCGAGACTGTCACAGTGGGGACTTGAGGGAGGAGAAGACGGGGGCGTTCCCTGAGCGCCTAGTGGGCAGCGTTTGTCTGGCGTCGAAACCCTCGCTCGCTCACTTGTCCGCCCTGAGAGGTGCTGGTGTCGAAGGCCTGTGCGTCCCTGGTGTGATCGAATGGGACCCAGCTGCTCTCCGGATCCGAGGCTCGGTTGTCAGGGAGAGGTGGCCTGCGGCGGGGAGCGGAGGACGCGGTTCATGTGATATGGAATTGGAAATTCTCTAGTGAGCCTGCTGTGCTCTAATTTCAGGAGGATCGGTCGCGTTTGTTTTCCCTGCCAGGGAGGCGTGTGTAATCTCCTGAAAGGAACTTTTAGATGAGGTAACTATAACATTTGAAATCTGTGAGAAATTTACATATATCCCATTATACGTGTATATTGTGTGTGTGTATGTGTGTATACAAAATGTGGGAGTGGCCTAAGAAAGGCTTAAAAAGTTTAACTTGAACTGGGAAAGAAAATGAAGAGTTAATGTTTTTCTCCCCAAAGGGTACAACAAAATACTCTCTGTGTGCTGAGAATTTCTCATAAAGGGTAAGATTTAGGAATCACAGGTTTCTCATAAAGGGTAAGATTTAGGAATCACAGGTGTTGGGAGTACAGTCAGTGTTTTCAAATCTTGCAGACATTATTGAAACCTAGGAGATGGAAGTAAGTATATAGAGAAGCTACGTAAAAGAAAAGTAATTTAAATTATTTGGGAAGAAACTATTTGACATTTGAAAAGGTCTGGATGTTATTTTCTGATGCTTTAGAAATCTTTTTAATCCTGTAATTAATACCAGCACAGAGTAAGTCCCAGTTCATAAATGAAGACAATTACAGTATCATGTTTAGAAAAGATATCTTTTGAACTACTCTTTGGTACTTTGGATGTTTATTCTGAAAATTATTGTGACTGAAAGTTTGTTGTTTAATGTATTTGCTTTTTACCCCCCAGATAATTAGTCCTCCTTTTCCTTTTAAACCGCAGTTCCAGTTTGGAGCAATTTAATTACCCGAACACCAAATCACTGGCATGCCTTCTGGAAGGCATTTGCATTTATAATGCTTAACAAGGATATTGTATTTCCAAAAGGACAAATCATTTAGTTAGTCGTAAAACTTTCTTGTAACTAATTTCCATCCCTTTGGTTTGAAGGAGACTAATCTCAGGGAAAGAAGCAGTGTCCTGAAATAGGTCCTTTTCCGGGTGGGAACAAGCGAGCATTTTCACGTAGATCTCAGTCACAAACAGGTGCATGTAGGGTGGGAATCCCGTGTCCGGCCTTCGGTGTCAGGCTGCCAGCTGGAGGGAGAGATGCCTCCCCAGCTCTCCTCTAACACTGATCATCTTCACTGCAGAATGGCCGCCGTTAGATGCACAGAAGGTTGTGCAGAAGGAGCCGAGAGTTTTAAGTGAAGTACCAGTTTCTAGTTAGGAGGGAAGGTTTGGTTTTGAAATTATTTATTTATTTTTAACTTTAGTTTTCCTCTGCAATTGATCAAGCCTTTGGGGCCGGCTGGCTTATATTATGACGTAAAACCGAATACTCTTTGGCTGGAGGGTGCTTGGCATATTAAGTTATCATATTCTGTAAAAATGATGATGGCCCTTCTGAAATTAAAAAGATTATTTTATACATTGTCACCGACTCTTTATCATCAAGTGTTTTATGAGCATAATTATGCCTAATATTATAGTAGACAGTATCGTACTATGAAGTTATTACTACTATATATGTAATTACTTTATATATATATTTGGGATGTAAAACTGTTTAGTTAACTAGTTTAGATGATACCAATGATTCAGATTTGTATTAATATCTGCATCTAAGGATGTTTTATGGTTATATTGCTGTCATATCTTTTTATTAGAATTAATCTCTATTTTAATTCATTTATATATTACAACATATCATGCTTTAATTTACACCCGTTCAGTGGGAATGGTGTAGGTTGTTCTTAAATAGAGATATGGAGAAATAGCTAACAAGGAGAGTCATTTGAGAAGCATATGGACATCATAAAGTCCTTCTGTATGTAGCATCTGTACCTTCTCATTAGTGAAATATTGTAGTTATGGACATTTTTTGTTATTACATCCAAATATGGCTTTTAATTCCAATGGATTTTTTTTGTTTGTTTTAAAGTGTCATTTATATTAATGTTTAAGTTGGCAGGGGCTTTTATTGTTTGAAGCCCTTCCTTTTTAATAAGGACATCATACTTAATTTTTATTGCACATATCCGCTGATATGTACAATTGTTTTGCTAGCTTGTTGTTGTAACTCTTACCTTTCATTTGGGAGAAGACAGGAAGACATACCATTCTGACTTTCAGAACGAGGCCAAAGCTACATTGATACATTCAGGGTCACACATGGGAGCATCAGTGTGAAGCTGAGGATAACATCTGTATTTCCCGTATCTTATTCACAACAGCAAACTGCTCTGCTGGTTATAGTATGCTATTGTCATAAATGTCTGTATTCCTTATTTTTTAAAATCTTTCTTTTTTTTTTTTTTTTTAGTTTAGTGAGAGGAAGGGAGGCAGAGAGACAGACTCCTGCATGGGTCCTGACCGGAATCCACCAAGCAAACCCACTAGGGGGCTATGCTCTGCCCATATGGAGCTGTTGTTCCATCGCAACTGGAGCCATTTCTTAGCACTTGAGGTGGAGGCCATGGAGCCATTCTCAGCGTCTGGGACCAAATTGCTCCAGCCAATGTAGCCATGGCTGTGGGAGGAGAAGAGGGAGGGAGGGAGAGAGGGAGGAAGAAAGGGGGAGAGAGAGAGAAAGAGTGAGAGAGAGAAAGGGGAGGGGTGGAGAAGCAGATGGTAGCGTATCCTGTGTGCCCTGACCAGGAATCAAACGTGGGACCTCCACATGCCAGGCCGATGCTCTACCCCTGAGCCAACCAGCCAGGGCCATTCTTTGATTTTTTTTAACTCTTTTTTTAAAAAAATTTTTATTTTATTTTTTTTACAAAGACAGAGAGAGTCAGAGTGAGGGATAGACAGGGACAGACAGACAGGAATGGAGAGAGATGAGAAGCATCAATCATCAGCTTTTCGTTGCGATACCTTAGGTGTTCATTGATTGCTTTCTCGTATGTGCCTTGACCATGGGCCTTCAGCAGACTGAGCAACCCCCCTGCTTGAGCCAGCGACCTTGGGTCCAAGCTGGTGAATTTTTGCTCAACCCAGATGAGCCCACACTCAAGCTGGCGGCCTCGGGGTCTCGAACCTGGGTCTTCCGCATCCCAATCTGACGCTCTATCCACTGCGCCACCCCCTGGTCAGTCCCATTCTTTGATTTTTAGAATGCTTAATTTTGTATATAGATGTCTGGGTCAGCTTTTATGTCAGTCAATACAGTCATAAGGGAATAAGCCCTTACTCTTTCATGCTGATGGGAGAGAGCTGTGACTCCTGTAACTAGTGCTCAAACATACATACCCATGTGGGGTATCCATTCTGGAACATCTCTCTGCCCATACTGGCCCCAGCTTATCATCGGCGCACTGTCCTTGATTGGGCAAAACTGATTTAAAGTGTATTAGCACAGTTGTCAAGCTTGAGGATCAACAGATGCATTGGTGACAGAACTCAGAACATGATTTTTGAGACGAGAGAGTATTGACAGAAGTCAGTAATGGATCGTCCACTATAGAGCAAGGCAGTATTGATTAGGGATCATATTGTTCTGGGTGTCAAGATACCCACCTTCTCTTATTAGCTCTTCTTCTTCAGCTGAACTTGCAGAAATCAAAGTAAACAGAGGGTTTATGCAATTGTCTAGTCATTTCTGTCTATGTAGACTTGGTATCTGGGTAAATCAGTTTTTTTTTAAAAAAGTAAAGAATAAGGAAAGCAATTTGTTCTTCTCTGAGGAAGATACTCTTATGACATTTTCTTTATCCTCCCAAATTCCTTCTCCTTCAAGTCTCTCCAGAACCTTTCAGAGCAATTGCCCAAATGATTTGTAACAGTCAAGGTCTTCCGATATTGCATTGTTAGATTCAAAAGTAAAATATATAACCCGGGATGCAAGAGAAAGCATTGTAATTTCATAAAAATATATAATACTAAGCAAGCTCATATGCATTTGATGAAAATACTTTCAGCATTTTTACATATAAGCAGGTGATACCAGGAGCTCTCTACTCTATTAAAATTTTTTTCATGGTTCTTTTCACTAATTGTACAATTTATAGGAGTACATCCAAGTCATTTTAAATGTGAAATACTGAAAGAAGTGAGTATTCAAATGTGGTTTGCTATTTACTACACTTAATTCAATTTAAAGCCCCAAAGAGAGGCCAGCCCCTCGTCTACGTAGTCTTTGCTGCACCATAGAGAGGGTAGCATGCTGCGAGTAAGGTTGAGAAGAGTCAAGGTTGTTGGAAATGGTACTTTCTTTCTGCTTCTACAGAAGGAGGAGATGGGTGTGGACTATTCTAGTTTGAATAAAATAGTGATGAGTGGAATTTTAAATGGCCACTGAAGGATAAGATTTGTATTACTCAAATATTACTAAAGAAATTTGATAGCGAGTCATTGGAACTAACGTTAGTTATTTTAAGCATTAAATAAATGTAATGGATGATATTGACTCTATCTGTTTTCTACTGTTTGGTAACACATAACAGATATAGCAGCTTGAAGCAGCACACATTTATTATCTCAGTTGCATTGCTCAGAAATGCACACATGGCTCACCTGGGTCCTCGGCATAGACGTCTCACCTAATGCTGGTTAGGGCAGCAGTCATTGCAGAGACTTAACTGGGAATAACCCTGCTTCCAAGCTTCCTTAGATAGTTGGGAGAATTCATCTCCTTGTGGCTGTAGGACTGAGATCTCCATTTTCTTCCTGGCTGTCAATCAGAGACCACTCTCACAGCTCTTAAAGGTTGTCTGCTGTTCTTTGTCTTGTGACCCCTTCATAGGCACTCTTATAACATTTCACTTTACTTTTTAAAGCTAGTAAGGAAGTCTCTTGTTAAAGTATGATAAGATAGTCATCACTATTCCATTCAAACTAGACTAGTCTACATCTATCTCTTTCTTCTGCAATTTACAGCAGGGATATGCCATCACCTTTGTCATATAACATAATCTAATTAAGGATATAACAACCGTCACCTCTGCCATTTTCTATTGGTTAGAAAGAAGTCACATGTTCTACCCAATCTAGGGAGAGGGGACTACGCAAGGGCACGACTCATTGGAGGTCACCTTAGGATATGTCCACCACATTGACGAGCTCATAGAATGTATGACGTAGACAGCAGATGTGACTTCGAAGCCACTCAATCAGAAACAATGCTTTCAGTCACTCTGAAGAACCAATTTTGTGAGATAGTGTTGCTGTCACTGTTGTCACGTCAGCTTCTATAGTGGAATGTGGGCTATGTATCTTAAGACAGAAGATTCTTTGTATAATAACGAGGCTCAGGTGCTCATGGTCCAAATGAATGACAAATTCCCACTGATGAAGGAAAGGAGAGAAAAATGTAAGCAAATGATTGATTAAAGACATGTTGATTTTTTTTTTTAACTTTTTTTTTTTTTTTTCTTTACAAAGAGAGAGAGTCAGAGAGATGGATAGACAGGGACAGACAGACAGGAACGGAGAGATGAGAATCATCAATCATTAGTTTTTTGTTGTACGTTGTAACACCTTAGTTGTTCATTGATTGCTTTCTCATATGTGCCTTGACCGTGGGCCTTCAGCAGACCGAGTAACCCCTTGCTTGAGCCAGTGACCTTGGGCTTAAGCTGGTGAGCTTTTTGCTCAAACCAGATGAGCCCTCGCTCAAGCTGGCGACCTCGGGGTCTCGAACCTGGGTCTTCCGCATCCCAGTCCAACGCTCTATCCACTGCACCATTGCCTGGTCAGGCAACATGTTGATGTTTTTGACCAGACTAGGCATGACGACCACTTAGGGGTCGGTTGAATTGGAGGGTGGCTGGACTCATGCAGTTCCTTAGAATAAAGACTCTTCCAGGATTTAGGAGAATGGTGGTAGTGAGGTCCCATTTAGGAATGGTGGTGGTAAGTAAGGCTTAGAAGCATTTAAAAAAGATGAATCCCTAGTACTTATGTTAGTCTAGAATTTGACTTAATTAGTTCCCTAATGTATTCCATATGTGAAAGATTTTTTAAGGGACTGGTGTCACTGGGCCTTGCACGAAACCAGAACTGTGCTTTGGAGGCCTACAGCATGGTCTGTCCTTCTTTTACAAGAGGCAACAGAGCCAGAGGCCACCTCAGATTCACTGTACGTCTGTGGCCCAATAACTATGGGGTGTTGTGTAGAGACACATGGGGGTGTATTGAGCATAGCCTCCAAGCATTTCTCAGGAATGATTTTATCTAATCTGCATCTCATGTTTAGAAACTGAGTTCAAATTTCCTACTTCTGCCTCCCATCTTCCTCGCCAAGTAAATGGAGACTTTGAAAGGTTAAATCGCTTGCTAAAAGGTCATTCAGCCAGGATATGAAATCTAGGTATGATTTCAAAGTCCTTAGTCTCGTAGTACACATCCCATACTCACAAGCGGTAAGTGAAGTTTCCAGGGGAAGAGCTTTTTTTTTTTTTTTTCCTATTGAAGAGAATGTCAGCACTATAATTGCTCTTGGGTTCCTTCATTCATCACGAGAGAACTGGATACTGGAAGATGACAGTTAAAAAGAGGAGTGAGAGAGTGTGCTGTATCATGCCTTCTTTTATTTTCCCAGCAGGAAGTACAGATTATATGTCCCTTCTATCTCAAAGTAAGAATGTGGACTGCTGTATTTTTATTTCTACTTATCATCTTGGCTACAATCAAAAGCACTGTGTCTTCTTTCTTTCCTATATGTAGATTTCCATTATTAAATTCAATCAGGAAACATTATGAATTCTCATTGCCTCGTTGGCCATTGGGTTCTTTCTATAGCCTTTTCAGGTTTTGATCTACTTGAAAAGTCTATTCAGACATTCCTTCCTTTTTCTTCTGTTACTCAGACCCCCTTTCTACTCTGTGGTGCCTCTGTATTCTTTTCATAGAGATTCTACTTTTTTGCCTCATCTGTTTTATGTACTTAAACCTCTCTTTAAATGGGTCTAGTTCCATTGATCGGAATTGTTGGCCCAGATCCTTTTGCTGCTCAACTGTAACATCCAAGCTCAGCGGAGAGTCATCTGTATTCTGTGAATTTTACTGAGTTGTACCCTGTGTCCCCTGCACGGTTGAGGAAGGCTGAGATTTCCCTGGGTATTTGAGTCAAAATGGAAACATTTAAAAGTGAATACCCCAGCCCTAGCCGGTTGGCTCAGTGGTAGAGCGTCGGCCTGGCATGCCGGAGTCCCGGGTTCGATTCCCGGCCAGGGCACACAGGAGAAGCGCCCATCTGCTTCTCCACCCCCCCCTCCTTCCTCTCTGTCTCTCTCTTCCCCTCCCGCAGCCGAGGCTCCATTGGAGCAAAAGATGGCCCGGGCGCTGGGGATGGCTCCTTGGCCTCTGCCTCAGGCACTAGAATGGCTCTGGATGCAACAGAGCGACGCCCCGGATGGGCAGAACATTGCCCCCTGGTGGGCGTGCCGGGTGGATCCCGGGCGGGCGCATGCGGGAGTCTGTCTGACTGCCTCCCCGTTTCCAGCTTCGGAAAAATCCAAAAAAAAAAAAAAAAAAAAGGAATACCCCAAAGCAGCACCCTGATTGGACCACGTCAAGTCTGAATACCCCAAAGCAGCACCCTGATTGGACCGCGTCAAGTCAGGTATATATCTGTGGAGGATGCCACTGTGGCTGGGTTAATACTGGGATGGCCGCATGTGGGCTCAGGTGTCTGCCCTTCTCCATCAGAACTGATCTCCCAGAGGGGACTGTGGACCACCCTCTGCCTGAGGAAGGTCGACTATCCTAAACCAGAGCAAGCTATAACTCAGGACTTCTTGAAATAAACTCACTTCTTCATACAGGGTTTAGATTTTTTCATTTAACTTAGGCCAGATGTGACTCTAAAAGCCCCGTCTCCTTAGCATGGCACCTAGATTCTCACATAGCTTGGACCTTGTGTATCTTTATTACCTTTATATATTTTTAACTTCTTGCCGCTTCCTACTTTCTGACTTGAAGGCTTTAAGCCCTAACTTTGGAGCTAGCAAATGGCTTAGATTTAAGATAATAGGGACCAACCAGGCTGAAAGAATAAGTTACTATGTAAAAAAAGTCAAAAGCTGTGTGTGTTTGGCAGGTAGGGAAGAAATAATAAGAGCATTTCAGTGTTTCAGTTCCTATGTCTGGTCAGCCTTGAGGCTGTTCTACCACTGAGTCCTCTGCGATGATGTTATATAAGCAACAAATTACCCGCAAGTTGAGTTTGTGCACCTTGTAATTGAGAATACTGAATTATTCTAAATTATACAGGTTTCTTGCAGCCTAGCATGCTCAGTACATTTTCTGAACCTGCAACTTCCGGTGGCCACCTCTTACCCCAAATCTGACTTTTGCTCTCCAGGACTTTATTTATTTATTTATTTAGATTTTATTTATTCACTTTTATTGGAGAGAGAGAGAGAGAGAGAGAGAGAGAGAAGGAGAGTCAGAGAGAGAGAAAGAAGAGGGGAGTAGCAGGAAGCATCAACTCCCATATGTGCCTTGACCGGGCAAGCCCAGGGTTTCGAACCAGCGACCTCAGGATTCCAGGTCGACACTTTATCCACTGTGCCACCACAGGTCAGGCCAGGACTTTATTTTGAAAATGTGTCCATCAGGAGGAGGCTGCATCTTCTCTGCACTCCTTTCCCTCTAGGCCCAACTTATGTTCTTCCTCTGTGGTGATGCTTCCTCTGACTTCCGCCCCCGACCACCATCCACCTCATCTCTGAATTGCCACGGTGATTTTGGACAATGGCAGTGGTTTGCACCGGCTTGCAAGTCGACTATTCGTATTAATTGCAAAAGTTCAGAATTTAAAAAAAAAAAAAAAAGGCTGCTGTATGAATAAAGCCTTGAGAGAAATTTGCATTTTATTACCCAGAACTGCATCTTGATACTTTTGACATAGAGTAGCATATTTAATATGTGGAGTGCTTTGCATATGTATTTGTGGTTTCTGTCAAAGTCCTCTGTGACCCAGTGGAGATCCATGGCCTCCCACGCCAGATGGAGTGGAGAGCGGAGAAGGGTCAGCCTCCTAATGAGCAGGCACCCTCTCCAAATAAAATGCCATCGGAAGAGGGGTCTGATTTTAGCTCAGACGACTTACTGCTCTATACAGTGCGAGTCCAGGTTACTCTTAGTTTACGTTTTCCTTCGGTCTGTAAGAACATAAAATAAATACAGATGGTTTTACTTGTAGATTTCACAAATTATAAAATAAAAACCAGCGAACAAATATCAAACGAAAACAACAGAACTGATGACATGATGTGGCAGATGATATTCTACTGCTGAAATTATATCGCCACTGTGTAGTAGAGTTTAAGAGTATCAAGATGTGGTTACAGATCCTGTCCTTATTTAATCTGTTTGTTTTGTATTAATAGAAATACCGGAACTATCCTTTTAAAAAGTCGATGAAAAGAAAACGATATGAACTTCAAGGCTTTGTTTGCTGATTCGGATGAGTCAGACTTCATACATGACCCAACGTCTACCAGTGAACTATCTCCAAATGTCAGTTTTAGTGAGACCTCACCTATTGATACAAACTCTGTAACCTCTTTTTGCTCTCTTAAAGATGTGATTAGCATTGTGAGGTTGTTGAATTCTGAATCAGATCTTTTTAGCCGTATCCAGAGATTACCGGAACGGAGAACAGATTATGTAGAAACGACACAGAGATAGGATGAGTGCATCATCTTCAAGGGATGATGATTGAAACCATAGAGTGCAGGCCCTTCTGGGTGCCTGTGCCGCCGTGTGTTCTGTAATGACTCAATTCATCTTCCCCCCTTTTTTTTCCCTGATCAGTGTTTATTTAGCTAATTGTATATTATTTGGCCTTCACCTAGTACATGATTGATAATACTCACAGCAGATGCCAAAATGAAAATCTGGTGGCCCTGTTTAGTTTTAAAATGATTATTCAGAAACTAATTAGACTACATTCATGTGTATTTTATTTTTAAAATTATCATCTTAGTGCAAACCTAAACTGGGGGGGGGGGGAATCCACATCAAACTCTTGGATCTCAGTGTGAAGTATATTGTTCTAAATATTAATTGCTATTTAAAACATTTTTCAGCTGACTCTGTGTAATGCATCATTGACTGGGTTGTAAGCCCTTTGGAGGCTGAGAGCACTTGTTTACTGTTACTTGTTTTCTTCCACAGCAGTAAGTACATTTCAGAGAGTTGCTCCCAATAAGCATTTGCTGGTCGACGAACTGTCTATATGTTATTTCCTACTCCTCTGTGAGCCCCTTGAGGGCAGGGACTAGTTTGTTTTAATCTATGGACTCCAAATGCCTAGCACAGCAACTCATTTTACTTAAAAAAACACAAACAACTTTTTATTCATTTTAGAGAGGGGGAAGGGAGCGAGAGAAAGAGAGAGAGAGAGAGAGAGAAACATTGATTTGCTGTTCCACTTGTTTATGCATTCACTGTTTGATTCTTACATGGGCCCTGACCTGGGGTCAGAGTTGCAACATTGGTGGATGGGGATGCTGCTGCAACCAACCGAGTGCCCTGGCCAAGGCTAGCACAGCGACTCTGACATGAGAAACACTCAGTAAATGTTGCGAAAGAAAAAAGAATGGATAAATTGTAAGCTTTGTGTGTGTGTGTGGCATGTGTATTCCTTTACATCTCACCTTTCATATACAAGACAGTTGTAACAGTTGGTATACATCAGTGTTGTCCAATAGAATTTTCTATCATGATGGAAATATTCTATACCTGTGCTCTGCTATACCATAGTCACTAGGCACATGTGACCTTTGAGCACATGTAGTCTAGTCATGCCAAGAGCATGGATTTATTTTTATTTAACTTTAATTATAAATAGTGTCATGTGGCTATTAGGCAGCCTAGGTCCAGATAGAAGACCTCTATTCTCAAACTTCTTTGCCTATATCTTCAGTACTCCCACGATTTTCATTTGTAATTGGATGTTGTTACTGGATATTGTTATTGGATGGTTAAGGTGAGTTATGTCACGTTATATACAGAGCAATATAGTCCATCAAATTGGTTTTATTCTTCTCCCAAGTGACTAAGAAAAGTGTATGTCATCCCACCATCTGATTTTTAAAAATCATTTCCCTATTATTCTAGAGGCCTGACACTGACCACTTTACCAGATAAATTATACCTACACTTTTAAAAAAATAGCCCAGATTTCTTTGTGTTTCTCATTCCCACTGTTTAATCTTTTTCTTTATTTTTTTCTTAATTTTAGTTAGTGTGTGTGTGTGCATGAGAGAGAGACAGAGAAAGAGAGAGAAACAGAGGGACAGATAGGGACAGACAGACAGGAAGGGAGAGAGATGAGAAGTATCAATTCTTTGTTGCAGCATCTTAGTTGTTTGTTGATTGCTTGTTCATTGATTGCTTTCTCATATGTGCCTTGACAGGGATGGGGGGGGTGCTGCAACAGAGCAAGTGACCCCTTGCTCAAGCCAGCAACCTCGGGCTCAAGCCAACAACCTTTGGGCTCAAGCCAGTGACCATGGAGTTAGGTTTGTAATCCCATGCTCAAGCCAGCAACCCCACGCTCACACCAGATGAACCCGCACTCAAGCTGGATGAACCCACGCTTAAGCTGGTGGCCTTGGGGTTTTGAACCTGAGTCCTCTGTGTCCCAGTCTGACGCTCTGTCCACTGCACCACCACACCACCACCTGGTTAGACAATCTTTTCCTTTCTTAATAAGACTTTTAAACTAGGATTACGTATATTCTTGTCATTGTCCTCCTCCTCCTCATCACTGTATAAAATAGTGCTTATGCACTGCTAGCCTGTATTTGATCCACTAATATCTGCTGATGTGGTAAACAGATTTAAGATTTACTATCGTCTTAAAAATGCCTTTGAATATTTCTTCTGTTCTATTCATTTCTTTGCTTTTCTTGTCCTTTTTAGTTTTACTGGTACAGGAGAAGGATGAAGAAGAACTATATGCATTTAAATATAATGTAACCCAATCCTTGTATAACCTGTAACCCTACTATTGCAAGTTTCACAGCTGGTATCAAAAATGCGTGAAATCAATATAACAGAATTTTCCATTTAGAAAGTCAAGAATTGCTTAGTGTAATTGGTCAAGTCTTTTAGGCACCTTGTGGCCCTTCCAGGACAAGACTTAGATTAAAATCCATCGTACATTTATTGAGTCCCAGTCCTGGGTATATTGACATACCTTGTCTCATTTCTTCAGGACTGCTGAATCTAGTAGTATGTAATGGTTATAGAACTACATATTCAAACTCTTCAGCACTTTCCACTCACTCTCTGCTGCTGGGGATTTAATAGTTGTCTTAAATGGCAGAATTTGAAAGCACAGGCTTCAGCACGGAGCCTTGCCTTTCGTTCCTTATTTTAGTCTAGGGTGGTGGTGCCCAAACTTCAGCATGCACCTGAATTCCTCTGCAGGGCTCTCCACACAGAAGGCTCCTTGATGGCTGAATTTGTCTCCTTTTCCAAGGCGGTTTTGTCTGTGCTAGGTTTTCATTTTAGAACCTGCTTTTCCCTCACTACCCAAGAGACACCGCTCCTCTGTATGTCCTTATTGCCACTTTCATTCCAGTGCAGGACTACTCGTTCAGAGAACTTGTGGATACGCCTTTCAATAGATTTCACAGAGTAGGAGGAAAGCTCAGTAGCGACATGCGGTACTTTGCACTCGTGAATAGACAGTTGTGCTTTGGTCTCACGGCTGCTTTCGTCTGCCTCCTAGTGGTCAGGGACTAGTAAGGCTGCGTTGTTTTCCGTTAGCCTTCCCAGACCTATTCTTCTAAGTACTCGTAATGATGCTTGTTATGCATTAGGTTCATTTAAGGCAGGTTGAGGGAGCAAAGGTGGGAGCTTTCTTTTCTGACTTGTGCTTTAAATATATTTTTCAATCTCCTATGTATCTGTTTGACCTGATGTTTATTTATTTATTTATTTATTTTTGTATTTTTCCGAAGCTGGAAACAGGGAGGCAGTCAGACAGACTCCCGCATGCACCCGACCGGGATCCACCCGGCACGCCCACCATGGGGCGATGCTCTGCCCACCAGGGGGCGATGCTCTGCCCATCTGGGGCATCACTCCATTGCAACCAGAGCCATTCTAGCACCTGAGACAGAGACCATAGAGCCATCCTCAGTGCCCGGGCCACCTTTGCTCCAGTGGAGCCCTGGCTGAGGGAGGGGAAGAGAGAGACAAAGAGGAAGGAGAAGGGGAGGGGTGGAGAAGCAGATGGGCACTTCTCCTGTGTGCCCTGGCTGAGAATTGAACTTGGGACTCCTGCATGCCAGGCCGACGCTCTACCACTGACCCAACCGGCCAGGGCCTGACCCAATTTTTAAAAGTCACCTACATTAAATAAATATTTGGTGAGTCTAGCATTGTAGTGAAGCAAGAGTTGTTTGCTTTTATTTTATAAAGTTCAGCAAAAAGTCATTGCCAAACCTTGTGAGCTAACTTGTTCACGAACAAGAACACTCTTTTGTAGTTACTGACTACTTTTTTTTTGGAGTCATTTTGAAAACCAATTTAATAAATTCAGCTTGTTATAATTTTGAAAGTATAATGCTAAGACTACTCAAGCCAAATGGGAAAGTGTAGGCCAAATGGAATGGGATTTCAGAATAATGGCTACAGTTTTAATTCCCCTAGAATAGCAAGTCTGAAATAGTCTTGTGTGAATTTATAATTTTTAAGTAACTATTGAAAACACATTAAAACTTATACCCTCTTCTGTTTTTCTTAAATATATTATCTTCACATTATATTATTATTTTTGCATGAACAGCAAATTACCTTTTAAAGAGATATTTATAATAAAAACAAATCTTTTGTATTTACAGTAGTCTCCCCTTGTATGTAGGGCATACATTCCAAGACCCCTAGTGGATGCTTGAAACTACAGATGGTATCAAACTCAATATATACTATGTGTTTTTGTTTTGTTTTGTTTTGTATTTTTCTGAAGTGAGAAGCCAGAAGGCAGAGAAACAGACTCCTGCATGTGCCCAACCGGGATTCACCCAGCATGCCCACTAGGGGGCGATGCTCTGCTCATCTGGGGCGTTGCTCCATTGCAACCGGAGCCATTCTAGCACCTGAGACGGAGGCCATGGAGCCGTCCTCAGTGCCCGGGCCAACTTTGCTCCAATAGAGCCTTGGCTGCGGGTGGGGAAGAGAGAGACAGAGAACAAGGAGAGAGGAAAGGGTGGAGAAACAGATGGGCGATTCTCTTGTGTGCCCTGACTGGGAATCGAACCCAGGACTTTCTCACACCGGGCAGACACTATACCACGGAGCAAGCCAGCCAAGGCTATATATACTATGCTTTCTTATGCATACATACTTATTATAGAGGTTTTTTTTTTTTTCATTTTTCTGAAGCTGGAAACAGGGAAAGACAGCCAGACAGACTCCCGCATGCACCCGACCGGGATCCACCCGGCACGCCCACCAGGGGCGACGCTCTGCCCACCAGGGGGCGATGCTCTGCCCATCCTGGGCGTCGCCATGTTGCGACCAGAGCCACTCTAGCACCTGGGGCAGAGGCCACAGAGCCATCCCCAGCGCCCGGGCCATCTTTGCTCCAACGGAGCCTTGGCTGTGGGAGGGGAAGAGAGAGACAGAGAGGGAAAGCGCGGCGGAGGGGTGGAGAAGCAAATGGGCACTTCTCCTGTGTGCCCTGGCCGGTAATCGAACCCGGGTCCTCCGCACGCTAGGCCGACGCTCTACCGCTGAGCCAACCGGCCAGGGCCGAGGTGTTTTTTTTTTTGACAGACAGAGGGACATATAGGGACAGACAGACAGGAAGGGAGGGAGATGAGAAGCATCAGTTCTTCCTTGTGGCTCCTTAGTTGTTCATTGATTGCTTTCTCATATGTGCCTTGACCTGGGGGCTACAGCAGACTGAGTGACCCCTTGCTCAAGCCAGCAACCTTGAGCATAAGCCAGCCACCTTGGGCTTCAAGCCAGCATACATTGGGCTCAAGCTAGTGACCATGGATGGGGTCATGTCTGTGATACCATGCTCAACTCAGTGACCACGCTCAAGCTGGTGAGCCCATGCTCAAGCTGGATGAGCCTGCGCTCAAGCTGGAAACCTCAGGGTTTCAAACCTGGGTCCTCTGCATCCCAGTCTGACACTCTATCCATTGTGCCACACCTGGTCAGGTTTATCATAGAGTTTAATTTATAAATTAAGCAGAGTAAGAGATTAACAATAATTAATAGTGAATTAGAATTATAACAATATGCTATAATAAAAGTTATATGAATATGGTCTCTCTCTCTCAAAATATCTTTGTACTGTACTCACCCTTCTTTTTGTGATGATGTGAGATGGTAAAAAAATACCTTACTAAGTCAAGTTCTTTCACTTTGTTATTTAAAACAGAATTTTCATCTTATGTGCCATGGCAACATTTAAAAATATGTAGTACCGTGACTAAATAGTCAGGGGCATTGATCTCTTTTTTCTTAAATTGTCAAATAAAAAAAATGACAACAGTCAACACAACAATAGCTGTCTGGTGTGAGTAAATAAAAATTTTACCTATTTTTTTTTAACAGAGAGTCAGAGAGAGGGATAGACAGGGACAGACAGACAGGAACGAAGAGATGAGAAGCATCAATTATTAGTTTTTTGTTGCACATTGCAACACCTTAGTTGTTCATTGATTGCTTTCGCATATGTACCTTGACCGAGGGTCTTCAGCAGACCGATTAACCCCTTGTTCAAACCAGCGAGCTTGGGCTCAAGCTGGTGAGCTTTTTGCTCAAACCAAATGAGCCCTTGCTCAAGCTGGCGACCTCGGGGTCTCCAACCTGGGTTTTCCGCATCCCAGTCTGATGCTCTACCCACTGCTCCACCGCCCGGCCAGGCATATTTTTTGTTGTTGTTAGATTGGCAAACAATATAGTCTTTGGTGTGCTGAAGAATTTTAGTAATTACAATAGTTTATGTGCCATGACATGAAAAAGATTGAAAATCGGTAATTTAAAGGAATTATTTTATGGCTTTCCTCTGTCATATCTGAGTTGCCAGCATCACTACTCATGAGCTTTGGGGCCATCATTAATTAAAATAAGGGTTGCTTGAACACAAGTACTGTGATTTGTGTGTGTGTGTGTGTGTGTGTGTGTGTGTGTGTGTGATAGAGACAGAGAGAGGGACAGATAGGGACAGACAGACAGGAAGAGAGAGGTGAGAGGCATCAGTTCTTCACTGCAGCACCTTAGTTGTTCATTGATTGCTTTATCATATGTTCCTTGACTGAGGGGAGGGGGATAAAGCAGACTGAGTGACCCCTTGCTCAAGCTAGCAACCTTGGGTTCAAGCTGGTGAGCTGTGCTCAAACCAGATGAGCCCATGCTCAAGCCCACAACCTTGGGGTTTCGAACCTGGGTCCTCTGCGTCCCAGTCTGACACTCTATCCACTGTGTTACCTCCTGGTCAGGTTACTTTGATATTTTGACAGTCCAAATGATGACCAAGATGTCTATTAAGTGGCTAATGGGTGGGCAGTAAAAATAGTATGAATACACTGAACAACAGGATGAGTCATGTCTCAGATCGGAAGGACTAGGATGGTCTAAAATTTCATTATGCCACTCAGAACAGCTTGCAATTTAAAACTTATGAATTATTTATTTCTGGAATTTTCCATTTAATATTTTTGGACTGTGGTCGCCCATGGATAACTGAAATCATGGAAAGTGAAACCGTGGATAAGGAAGGCACTACTGTACTCATGTAGTTTCCATTTTCAATGCTGTTCATTCCTTCATTGCCTTTTGTGCTTTTCATACCATTTCTATCTGGTATCATCTTACTTCTGCCTGAAGTGCTTTCTTTAACATATCTGGTAGCTTAATCCTGCTGGTACTGAACCCTTTCAGTTTTTGCATTCTGAAACCAATCTTTGTTTTACCTTTATTTTATAGGACTTTTGCTGGGTATGGAAGTCTAGATTAACAATGTTTTCTTTTAATACTTTAAAGATGATGCTCAACTGTTTTCTCACTTACATTGTTCTTTATGAGAAATCTGCTGTCATTTTTATTTCTGTTCTTTTTTATGTATAACATATCCTTAAAGCCCTTCCCCTTTTTCCTGATTTTGAACAATTTGATTATGCGGTAATATAGTGATCTTCATGCTTCTTGTGCTTTGGGTTTACTGATTTTCTCAGACATGTGGGTTTATAATTTCAATCAAATTTGAAAAAAAAATTTAGTCATTCCTTCTTCAAATTATTTCTGTTTTTCTCCCCTCCCTCCTCTATTTCATGGTCTCCAGTCACATGTATATTATTAGGATCACTGATGTTTTGGTTATTTATGTTTTTATTCTTTTTTCTCTGTGTGTTTCATTTTGAGTAGTTTCTATTGTGTCAAGTTTATAGCCAGTAATCATGTTTAGTGGGTTTTTCACCTCATACATTATAGTGTTCATCTCTTGTAGTTTAACTTAAGTATTTTTATATCTTCCATGTCTCTATTGAACTTTTTTGACAATATGGAATAGATCGACAATAACTACGTATTTTGATGACTTTATTTTGCAAATTCTAACATCTATTGTAGTGCTTGGTCAATTTCATTTGTTTGATTTTTCCCTTGTTATGGGTTATATTTATCTACTTCTTTGCGTGCCTGGTAATTTTTGATGGATGCCAGACATTGTGAATTTTACCTTGTAAGATATTGGTTATTATTATATCACTATAAATTTTTTTTGATCATTTTTTAAGTGGGATGTAGTCAGATACTTGGAAACAGTTTGATCCTTTCAGGTCTTATTTTTAAGATTAGTTCCTGAGTGCTCTACCTAAAACTCTGTAAATGTTAAGTTTTTCGGTTTGGCTCAGGGGAATAGGCACAGTTCTCAGTCAGCCCTGTGTGAGTGTGAAGCACTGTTCCCGCTGATCCTCTCAGGTGTCTCCTTCCCTGGCTGTGGGTTGTTTGCTCATATTGTGTGCTGAGCCATACTCTGCTGAATACTGGAGGAGTATTTATGGGTCTCTGGAGATCTTTCTTGTTTGGTTCTTCAGCCTCTGGTACTCTGTCTTGTGAGTTCTAGCTGGCCTGATCTCCCTGGTGTTTCAGACATATCACTATAATTCAGAGATTGAGCTGGGCTCTGCCTCAGTTGTCTTTCCTAGGGCTGTGGTCCAGAAACTGGGACAGTCATGGGGCTCACTCATGTCATCTATGTTCCATTTCTTTCTCTTTTTTTTTTTGGTATTTTTCTGAAGCTGGAAACGGGGAGAGACAGTCAGACAGACTCCCGCATGCACCCGACTGGGATCACCCGGCACGCCCACCAGGGGCTACGCTCTGCCCACCAGGGGGCGATGCTCTGCCCCTCCGGGGGGTCGCTCTGCCGCGACCAGAGCCACTCTAGCGCCTGGGGCAGAAGCCAAGGAGCCATCCCCAGCGCCCGGGCCATCTTTGCTCCAATGGAGCCTTGGCAGCAGGAGGGGAAGAGAGAGACAGAGAGGAAGGAGGGGGGGTGGAGAAGCAACTGGGCACTTCTCCTATGTGCCCTGGCCGGGAATAGAACCTGGGTCCCCCACACGCCAGGCCGACGCTCTACCGCTGAGCCAACCGGCCAGGGCCTGTTCCATTTCTTTGGGTTTGCCTTATATTTCCCATTTCTTAAGGATCATTGCTTGGTGACCACTATCTTGAAAACTGCTGTTAAATGTATTTTGTACAGGAGGTTCATTTATTTTTTCAGGCAGGAGGGAAATTCCCATTCCTTTTACTCTGCCTTGATTAGAAATTGGTGTTCTTTATGTTCTCTTCCATGTAAAGTCTTGTTGGTCAAGATAATTTTGGAAACTATAATATTTACATATTTAATACTCAGTGTAATGCAGTTCATTGTGGTAGTCTATTTTTCAGTAGTTTCCAAACTTTCTATTATGAATACTTTGCACTGTAAACATTTTTTCAAAAATTATGTTTTAATTGTATTCAGCCATGTCCTATAATACACTTGATGATTTAAATCATCACTCTAGCAATTCAAAACCATCTTAAGGCAAGCCAGTCATAAATCAAGAATTTACATTTGTTAAGCATAATAATTTACATACTTTTAAGGGGATAAAAGCTGCTACTATAGTGAGGTACTGTGTTCTTGTTAGCTTGTTTTTTAGGAGTGCAGCCAAGTAGCTTTGAAATAACATAATTTTGAATTTATAGATGCAAATGATCATTAAACAGCTATTATATTATTGTCTTTTAAATTGTTTTACTTTTTATGAAGTTCCTTTTTATATCAACTTAGGAGATGCTTTAGTTCATGGGTAGACCTTTAGAATGGTCATATAGCAAGCAGTAGTGAACTTTGCACTGGTGAACTATTTTGTTTTTAGTTTCTCTAGTATTTGAATGATAAAAAATATCACTGTGAACTGGTATGAGAACAGTGTCACAATTCAGGAGCACATCTTACTATCGTACATATATTTGTGTTGCTTCAAGAGTTTTCTGGCAGCAAGGGCACAATTGACTGTTAATTTAAAAGATCCTTGAGGTGGTATAGTTCCATATGCTGTAGGAATATGTCAATGATTTTAAAAATTTTTATAATTTGAGCCTTTAATGCAGTCTTTTGAAAGCTAGTTGTTAAGCATGGCAAGAAGACTAGAGTTCCTTTAGAGTTCTTAGGAGAATAATTTTGTAAGAACAAATTAAAATTAACTCTAACTTTCTTCAGCACTGTCATAAATACCAGCATGCTGAAGCCAAAATTGTAGCGATATTACAGTGCTGTGTTTCCAATATTTAAGCATAAAGATTAGGCCAGATTTATATTCTCTGATAAAATTGAACCAAAATATAAATTATTTGTAGAATGTTAAGAACAGAATCTTAAAAAACTGAATACCACTCTGTGGAGATTGCTAGTTGTCTCCTGAGACCCCTTTTATCCATCATCCTTTGACACAAATCCCCTGAATTTTCACTGGGGTTGGACCTCTACAGAATACAGGTGACATTTCTCAGCCTCCCTTGCAGCTAGACATTATGCCGTGTGACAAGGTTCTGGCCATAGAATGTAAGCAGAAGTGATTTGTGCAACTTCCCAGTGGGCCAGAGGATGGTGTGCATATGGTGGTGTACTCTCTTAGACCTTGCTGAAGAGGCCAGCACTCTCAGGATGGTGGAGCAGCAAGACATAATAAAAAGCCTGGGGACAATGGTGATGACTTCTTTGAGCAGAGCTGCCATAACAGCTCGGGGTTTTATGTGAGCAAGTAAGAAACTTCTGTCTTGTCTAAGCCACTACTATTATTTTGGGCCTCTGTCACACAGGCAAAGGTATATACACTGTTCTCATGCATTTTTGTTTATGAGAGACATTAGTAGTTGCTTTTTATAACTGTAAGCTTGAAAGGACCAAGTGATCATGCACCACAGATATCTCCACTTTTTCAAAGGACTCGTTTCTAAAAACATTGAACCAGTTCATTATTATCAGTGGAAGAGGGCAATACAATTAATCCCACATGGCTCTTTTCTGAGAAATTAAAGATATGAAGTACAGGCCTGACCTGTGGTGGCGCAGTGGATAAAGCATCGACCTGGAAATGCTGAGGTTGCCGGTTCGAAACCCTGGGCTTGCCTGGTCAAGGCACATATGGGAGTTGATGCTTCTAGCTCCTCCCCCTTCTCTCTCTCTGTCTCTCCTCTCTCTCTCTCTCTCCTCTCTAAAATGAATAAAGAAAAAATTAAAAAAAAAAAAAGATATGAAGTACACAGTCTTCCCACACCCCCCTCTCCCTTGTAGTGGTGCACCAATCTCCTGCCTGCTCCCCGAGTTCCATGCCTTTGCTCAGTGTTACCCAGTGACACATTCCCCCCAGAAGAATTGTACCTGTTTCTCCCTCCCTGTGCTCCTCTAAGGAGTTCCTGACTTTCCTTCAAGTTTTAGTTCAGATTTCACCTCTTCTAGAATCCCTTTTTCTACACTAGGACTGGTTTACTTAAAAGTGAGATTTACGTAGATTTCCCAAAGCCAAGCAAGTACACTGAGCAAAATGAAGATCGCTGTGGTGAGCTTATCCTAATTTTACAAACAAAAAATCTAAAAAGAAAGTCTTTGTATTTTAGTGGCAATATAAGTGTTTATGTTATATAGCTTTTAATTTTAATTTTAAATAAAATCTGGGAGGCTCAGTGTGGTGAACCATTTAAAGCAAACATCACGTCAGAATCTTAATCTGGCTTTGTTTCCTCCACCTCCTACCCTGTCCTGCGTAGGTTCCGAGGATCTTTCTGTGACCCCCAAACATCCTGGACACCACTGTTACCCTGAATGGTGACTATCTCTTTCCCCCTGTTTACCCACATAGATTGAGGACTGCTAAGGGGACAGCTCTTATGTCTTTTCTCTATACAAGTAAATCCTAGTAATCCTCTATAGAAAGTGGCAAATAGGCCCTGGTCGGTTGGCTCAGTGGTAGAGCGTCGGCCTGGCGTGCAGGAGTCCTGGGTTCAATTCCCGGCCAGGGCACACAGGAGAAGCGCCCATCTACTTCTCCACCCCTCCCCCTCTCCTTCCTCTCTGTCTCTCTCTTCCTCTCCCGCAGCGAGGTTCCATTGGAGCAAAGATGGCCCGGGCGCTGGGGATGGCTCCTTGGCCTCTGCCCCAGGCGCTAGAGTGGCTCTGGTTGCAACAGAGCGATGCCCCGGATGGGCAGAGCATCGCCCCCTGGTGGGCAGAGCATCGCCCCTTGGTGGGCGTGCCGGGTGGATCTCGGTCGGACGCATGCGGGAGTCTGTCTGACTGTCTCTCCCCATTTCCAGCTTCAGAAAAATACAAAAAAAAAAAAAAAAAAAAAAGAAAGTGGCAAATATTGAAGAAATGAATGGACACTTTCAGTGACATCAAATGTAGTCATGTGGGAGAAATAGCTTGCATTTGCTTTAATGAAGATCAGAGAATTGAAGACTGTTTAAAAAACACTGTATAATTTCTTTTTAATTAATTAATTATGTGTCAGAGACAGAGAGTCAGAGAGAGGGACAGATAGGGACAGAGACAGACAGGAAGGGAGAGAGATGAGAAGCATTAAATCTTTGTTGCAGCACCTTAGTTATTCAGTGATTGCTTTCTCACATGTGCCTTGGCCAGGAGGCTACAGCAGACCGAGTAACCCCTTGCTCGAGCCAGCGACCTTGGGCTTAAGCTGGTGAGCTTTGCTCAAACCAGATGAGCTCGCGCTCAAGCAGGCAACCTTGGGGTCTCGAATCTGGGTCCTCTGCATCCCAGTCCGACGTTCTATCCACTGCGCCACCACCTGGCCAGGCCACTGTGTAATTTTAGATGGCTTTATTAAAATACAACCTGATCTCTCCTTTTCTTTCCCTCCACCCCTTTTTTCCTCCCTTCTCCCCCCTCCCCTTCTTCCTTTCTTCCCCTCTACACATACACCCTTTAAAAAGCTATTTCAAAAAAAGTACAGTAAAAAAATGAGAATTTTCACTTTTCTCACAACCTTTACACCTGAGGAAGGTGTTAGATTTAAGGCCTAAAGTGGGTATTAAAATAGTACTTTCTCCAACAGATTTTTAAAGTGTTTTTTGTACTTTTCAAAGCAGTCTTTCCTCTTCATGGCAGAGGAGTCATAAGTTAAAATTCATATACTAACATTAGCTCCCAGTTTGGATCTTTTCACCATGCAGTGGCAAATAGGGGCTAATGTTTTTTTGTCTTGTTTTTTCTTTGAAAAATGTGATTATATTCTATTATTTATAAGCCATCCCTCACTTTCTTTTTTACCTTGGCTTTTTAAAACTAGAAATTTCTTTCCTATCTTGTAGTGTCTTGTTTGTGTTCCCTGAGACAAAGGTTTGAGGGTAGGTAGTTATTTAGGAAGCAGAGAGCCCATGAGTAGAGTATGGGGGACAGTCACTAAAGGGTGTGTATTAAGCCAGCCACCATCTGGGGCAACTAACCTTTAATTCTTCAGGGGAAACTGTAGAAGGCACCTCTTAGAATTCCTTTTTACACCAGTACTGGTTTACTTACGAACAAGATTTAGGTAGATACCATCTTAGAATCGCCTCCCTAAGAAACGGGAACTGGCGTATTCAACCATAGAACCATGACTGCTCAGTTGAGGGCTGCTTCTAGCCTGCTGCGCAGGTCCAGAGAAAAGCCCCAGGCAATGAAATAGAAGCTTTGGCAGTTGGAGGTCAGTGGGCATGCATTTGAGTGGTAATGGTCAGAGGATGTGAGTGGGCATCCACCGTAGCCACTATTATGTGGAGGTGGTACACCGTAGTGGAAGGTGGGCTAACCTGTGAAAATGATCAGAAGTTAAATTAGCCTTTCTCAGACATTTACTTAGCCATTAGCTAAGTGCCTACTATGTGCTGAACACTGTGCTGGGTGATAGGCTCTATCTACTTGCTTGCTGAGGCACTTAGTATTTTTCTGAAGTTGGAAATGAGGTGGTAGTCAGACAGACTCCAGCATGCGCCCGACCGGATCCACCTGGCATGCCCACCAGGGGGCGATACTCTGTCCATCTGGGGCATTGTTCTGCCACAATCAGAGATATTCTAGCGCCTGAGGCAGAGGCCAAAGAGCCATCCTCAGTGCCCGGGCCAACTTTGTTCCAATGGAGCCTTGGCTGCAGGAGGGGAAGAGAGAGACAGAGAGGAAGGAGAGGGGGTGGGGTGGAGAAGCAGATGGGTGCTTCTCCTGTGTGCCCTGGCTGGGAATCAAACCTGGGACTCCCGCATGCCAGGCCGACGCTCTACCACTGAGCCAACCAGCCAGGGCCAGGCACTTAGCATTTTAAAGCTTGCGTTCTTTATTTATAAAGATAACTTATGTTCTTCCTTTCAAAGTGGAGACATAAATGACATGATATTTCTAAAAATACTCTGAACTGTTTACAAAAATAGTATTTCACTTTTATTCTGATGGCAGTTACCTAAATTTTCCCTAAGAAAGCAGAGGAAATGTGGTGAGGCCATAAACTTTTATCAGGGATATGTTAGCCAGTCAAAAGCTTTATTTATTTGGGCTGTGTGAATCTGGTCTCTGTGCAGTTTGTATAAGACGGCGAATTTATAAGTTCTATGGAGGGGAGAAGGTTCCATGGGGACGGATATTTTTAGCCAGTTGGCAGTGAAGGGATCCCAGGGAACGTGGATGAAATGAACTTTAAAGCAACAGGTAAGAGTTAGCCCCGTGGGAGCAGGGCGTCTGTGGAGGAACGTGCGTTTCCAGATGGTTTTCATCAAGGGCGAGAGTTCAGGGTCGAATCCACTCTGTGCCCGGGGTAAGCGTGCAGCCCAGGGGTGGGCCAGGACAGGGCGACATTCTTCTCTATTGCTCACCAGCTACGTGCTATCTGACCAGTTACTTCAGCTTTGCTAGCCTTTCTCTCCTTAGCTGTAATTTAGGGTGACTACGGCTACCTGTACTGAAAGTCTGTTGTAAGGGTTAATCAGGGTGCGTTTTATAAGTCGGTCAGAACACAGAGAATTCTCAGTAGCTGCCTCCGTAGCGTTCGGGGTCAGTGTCATTTCAGATTACAAGTCGCATCGCCCTAAGATGCATCCATGCCTGTGCCACGCACGCTTTCCCAAAGTCTGTGGCACATAGACCCCCAGCCTCAGCAAGAAAAAAGGATTAAAGTTTAAAGAATTTGAGAAAAAAAATTGTGCCAAGGATGGGCTTGACGGAGAGTCACATGAAGGTATTAATAGCACCAAGTATGTGGAAAACATTTTTGACTTTGATTAATACTGCGTTTTAAATTTTTTTCAATCACCGGTTTCTCTGTCCTGCCCCACAATGTAATACCTGTGTGCATTGGACACTTCTTGGGAATGCTAATTTGAAGAGCTTAATGAGTTGGATCGAGCAAGTTACCAATACTTACAGATCCACATTAATATTGTCTATTAATATTGTCAAAGTAATCATCTGCAAGGTTTGTAAATGTCTTTCAGTTATGTGACCTTTGCCCAAAATGTTTTTCAAGATCCTCTCTCTCCTCAGGTATGTTTCTGAGCCAATTTATGAGTCAGTCCCCCACATCAATCTTTATGTGACCTTTTATATATTTCATTCCTCATATTCTATACAGGATTGTAGCACTTGCTAGATCTTTCTAGGCCTCAGATCTGTTCAGAATGATGTTTTTTTGGCCTCACCTGAGATAATTTAAAACATGTTCCCCAGACAATTCTGAGAGTTGACTTCCAAAAATGCTTGGAGTAGTGCCATTGTCATTAAACTAAGTGGATGACTTTCAAGGTGAATGTTTTTAAAGGGGACAGCAGCTACTTGGATGTATCTTTTCTCTGCAGGATAAATTGTTTGTCATTGTATCTTCATGCAAGGAGCGCTGAGTTCCTACTATGTGCTTGTCCCTGTGGTAGATATCATTGATTGGGGGCAGAGGTTCATAGTGTAGTGCGAGAGAAATGAACGTTCAAAAGTAAACATGACAGGAAGGGATATGTGCAGCCAGAGAAGGACCAGAGAGTTAGGAAAGTATGGAGGAGGGTCTGCCTTGGGGGTCAGAAAGCATGAACCTTGACGACCTATAGAGAAGGGGGTGTCTAGACAGGGAACTAAAAGTAAGGCGGCTCAGAGATGTGAAAGAGGGTGTGGGGCTGCAGCCACTGGGGTGCAAGTGGAGTGAGGCTGGGAAGCCAGGTGGAGTCCTGGCCACAAGGAGCTTTGTAAGTGCTGGGTTAGGGAGTTTGGAGTTTATCTTCTAGATAAGGAGTAGTCAACCTTTTTATACCTACTGCCCACTTTTGTATCTCTGTTAGTAGTAAAATCTTCTAACCGCCCACCGGTTCCATAGTAATGGTGATTTATAAAGTAGGGAAGTAACTTTACTTTATAAGATTTATAAAGCAGAGTTACAGCAAGTTAAAGCATATAATAATAATTACTTACCAAGTACTTTATGTTGGATTTTCACTAAATTTGACAGAATAAATCTTTATAAAACAACTTACTCTAGTTAAATCTGTCTTTTTATTTATACTTTGGTTGCTCCGCTACCACCCACCATGAAAGCTGGAATGCCCGCTAGTGGGCGGTAGGGACCAGGTTGACTACCACTGCTCTAGATCAGGGGTCCCCAAACTTTTTACACAGGGGGCCAGTTCACTGTCTCTCAGACCGTTGGAGGGCCAGACTATAAAAAAAACTATGAACAAATTCCTATGCACACTGCACATATCTTATTTTAAAGTAAAAAAACAAAACGGGAACAAATACAATATTTAAAATAAAGAACAAGTAAATTTAAATCAACAAACTGACCAATATTTCAATGGGAACTATGCTCCTCTCACTGACCACCAATGAAAGAGGTGCCCCTTCCAGAAGTGCGGTGGGGCCAGATAAATGGCCTCAGGGGGCCGCATGTGGCCCGTGGGCCGTAGTTTGGGGACCCCTGCTCTAGATGGTATATCACCACTGATAGATTATTAAACAGAGATGACCACTGTTGCACTTAAAAGAAATTTTTTATTGATTTTAGTGAGACAGAGAGAGAGAGAGAGAGAGAGAGAGAGGAACATAGATCTGCCCCTGTATGTGCCCTGACCAAGGAGCGAACTGGCAGCCTCTGTGCCTCAGGATGATGCTCCAGCCAACCGAGCTTCTTGCCAGGGTACCCCGGTTGTAATTTTAAAAAGATCGTTTTGGTGACACTCTGCAGTTGATTTGGAGTGGGGAGAGACAAGAGGCCTGGGGCTTCAGGAGGCCACTGCCGTGGGTTAGGCAAGAGCAAGTCTGAATTAAGGTAGGAGGAGGGATGATGGGGAGGAGGGAGCAGCCCTCCCTCCCCGAAGGCTGTGTAGAAGATGAGCACATAGCTTGTCATGAATGACTAGATAAAAGAATAAGGAGAAGGGGAAGTGGAGATCCCTCCATTGGAGCAGATTGGAACTGGCATCATTTGGTGAGTTTGGGATTCAGGAGAGAAACACATTTTGGGGAGGGGGTCACATACTGAGTTCTGTATTGTACTTGTTGAGTGTGATATTCTTATTGGTTCCTGGAGTAACTACTCTGTGCTAGATAATATGCTAGACTCCAAGGGTATGGCAAGTGAAGAATCACAATGTTCCGTGTGCCCGTGAAGCTCACTGCTTAGTGGGAGAGACGGGCATAAACAAATACCAGAATAGCTACTTAATTACCAAGTAAACAAGAAGGGACCAAACTCATAAAGCAGTTTGTAATCAATTGGTTCTGTAACTCACCAGAATGGCTTGGTCTGCTAAGTGATAGAAATTTGGAGCCCCAGGTAAATAGTTGCTGTTAGTGAGATAGTCCAGATCAGGTTTGCAAAACAAGCAGGAATGGGACTGAACATTTCAGGAGAATGGTGGATGAATAAAGTACTAAGAGGAATCTGGAAAAGAAGGGCAGAGTAGCTGAAAGATGTGTGTGGAAAGGGTTGGGGCAAGATCAGAAAAGATAGGTATATAAAAGTTCTGTGACTTGAGAACCTCAAGTCCATATTGGCTCTAGCGAGAGCAGATAGTGCAGAGAGGTAGGTCAATGAGGCAAGTTTCTGGGAGCGGGTTTACATTGACTTGAGAGATCCAGATGTTAAATTTTCAGGAATTGTGCGAGCTGGCTCTTAAACATAACCATAATTTAAAATGTAATTATTTTGTACTAAAAGAAAACCATCAACAGAACAAAAAGTCAGCCTGTTAAATGGGAGAAGATGTTTTGTTTGCAAATGATACAGCTGATAAGGGGTTACTATCCAAACTCCAGTATATAAAGAACTCATGTAGCTCAACATCAAAAAAGCAAACATAGGACATGAACAGACAGTTCTCCAAAGAGGACATACAGGTGACCAAGAGATACATGAAAAGATGTTCAACATCACTAATAATCAGGGAAATAAAAATCGAAGCCACAGTGAGGTACCTCCCACCTGTCAGAATGGCAAACATGCTGGTAAGGATGTTGAGTAAAGGGAACCCTCATGGACTATTGCTGGCATTGTAAATTGGTGCAGCTACTATGTAAAACAATATGGAGGCTCCTCAAAAAATTAAAAATAGAACTACCGTATGACCCAGCAATCCTACTTCTGGATAATTATCTAAAGAAATCCAAAACACTGATTTGAAAAGACATATACACCCCTATGTTCGTTGCAGCATTATTTACAATATCCAAGACATTGAAGAAAACTAAGTGACCACTGACAGTAAATGGATGAAGAAGATATGGTAATGTAAGTAATGGAATATTACTCAGCCATTAAAAAATAATGAAATCTTGTCATTTGTAACAACATGGATAGACTTAGAGAGTGTTATGCTAAGTGAAACAAGTCAGAGAAAGACAAATACCGTATGATTTCACTTACATGTGGAATCTAAAGACCAAAATAACCTGATGAAACAGAAAGAGACTCAGATACAGAGAGCAAACTGATCCCTAGATGGGTGTGGGTCTGGAGGATGGGCAGAAAGGTGAAAGGGATTCAGAAGTACAGATTGCCAGCTATACAAATAAATATATTGTATAAAATCAATACAAACGATTGATTTGTATCAATTCGTTTCACTTATTGATACAAAAAATAGTCACGGGGATATAAAGTATAGCATAGGAAAATAATAATATTGTAATAACTATGTAGGGTGCTTGATGGGTACTAGACATACTGTAGTGATCCCTTTATAAGTTATATAAATCATTGTGTTGTATGCCTGGAAACTAATATAATAATTGTATGTCGACTATAAATGAAAAATAAAATTTAAAAATATTTTAAAAATTAAATTACGCACACTTACAATTAAATAAATTATGTTAAAATAAGTCCAGTAAATATTCAAATTTCATCCTTCCTAATTAATTCACCGCATTCTCTTATTATCTGTGTTCCTAAGATTAGTTTTGGCTAGCTATCTCAAGGTGAATGGGCTGTATAATGGTGTGCTGCTGCACAGCTCTTCTGAAGTCTGTGTTGGTTGACTTTGCTTTGGTATCTTGAAAATAGCCATAGTTTGAGTATTTACACCATGGAAATTGGCAAATGCTATAAATCAGAAATTTCATTTGTCGATTGTCTAGACTTAAGACAGTGAGCTACTGTTAATAACGCAGAGTAAACTCAACCATGTGTTGGATATGTAACAATTACATTGTGAATGGTGCAACAAACTGAGGAAACAGTCTTTTAAATATTCTTCAACTATATAAACTGTTATCCAAATTCGGCAAAGAAGTTGCTTCCATTATGGATAAGCAAGAGACATTCTGATGTACCTATCCACTGTGTCGCTTTCGTTTCACTTATTGATACAAAAAAAATAAATGTCAGCCAACATTCATGTCAGAACATACCAGATTTGGTAAATATCAATGAAAGCATTTCGTAAGAGACAGTTGCCTATATGGAATTTTACAGTAAAAATTGTATATTTTATTATTCGATGTAAATTATATACTATATTTCTTTCATATCGGTAAACTTTATAAACATATTATATATATATACACACACACACAAATACACATATCGATACATAGACACATTTATTTTTATAAAAGCTGATTGCTAAACATTTACCAGTGTACAATGGATGGGAAGAAGCAAGTGCGCTTTACTCTTGTGTAAAGCATGTGGAGGAGGGATATTCCCGGGGTGCTAGGTACCCAGGTAGACAGAAAACACTCACAGGTTGGGCATTTTTGTTTGTTTGTTTGTTTGTGTTTTCGCTTGGATAAATTTATAGCCCTAAGAAAAGGAGCCCATAAAGAGAGAAAATTGATGCTACAAGAAGAGATAGAAACAAATGCTGGGAAAAGGTGACAAAGAAGTGTGAGGAAATAAGAACAAAGAGCATTGTGGGAAAATTAACCTTGAAGACAGGTAGCACCCTTCTTGCTGTGAGGATGAGGATTGATAACATAAGATGTGATAAATTTAGCTACCTGTACATTAAAGTCATTTTTATCCGTGAACTATCATTTCAGAAACGGGCAGGGTGAAGTCCAGAAAATAAATCAGAAAGATATCTGTTAATTTATGAATAAATTATAGAAGAAGAGGTGAAGACCGTGATTGACCGGGGGCAGGTTTTCATAATAATTTAATCTCTGAAAGAGTGTGTTGTATTTTTAGTCTCTTTTTCTATGTGGAGATTTTTAAATAAGAAAGAGGCAATTTAAAGGCACCTCATGCATTTAAATGCCAAGTATTATTTCTTTCCCTTGCTAAATTTCCATGGACACAGGTTGAATTTCTACAGGATGATCAGAACTGGGGTACAATTTAAGGTTGACTGAAAAGCATTCGTTGCATGCATGGATAGTTTGAACACAAGGTAAAAATGTTATCCAGACTGCTGAAGAAAACAAGTCTTATTTTGGAACATGACTTTCTTCAGCATTATAATTTATGACTTTTTCACTTGGATTCTTGCTTTTAACATGCTCATATTTATATATATGCTTCAATCAAAGAAATGCATAACATTTTGCTTATACTGTCTCAGTTCTATTAGTTTTCCGCTCTTGAAATTTACACGTCTTGTTTTTCTCTCAATTGAAATATAGTAAAATAAAGAACTTTTTATTGTTTCACAGTACTTTAACTTTCAAGTCTTTTCAGGTCTATTTTCTCCAAATATATTAAATAATTATCCTAAATATTCTGAAGTACTGGCACTGATTATTCTAAATATGGGCATTGGCATTAAATATTACATGCAGCTGGCCCTTGGTTGACATTATAGCTATTATTTTTTTGATGTTACGGTTACCTCATTTGCAGTCTGAGAGCCCCTCATCCATCTGGCTGAGGATCTCAATATCTTAGCCTTGACTTTTGAAAGAATGATCCATCTTTCCCTACTGGTGTTGTTAGAGATAGAACAGTGAGCTAGAGTTGTGGCCTTGCTCAGGCAGCTGTTTTTGTGTTTGTTGATTGATTCATGATGGAAAGATGCTACTGTAGGTCTAAACACTGTGTTCAAGTACAAGGTAGAAAGAAAGGGTGGGGGGCAGGGAGGGGACTGTGCTAGGCATCTGTGTCCTGTTGAGAGAGCTTCAGAGGCACTTCCTCAGCAGAGTTCTGCTTGGACCTCATTGGCCACCCCTGGGTACAGGGGAGTTTGGAAAGTGAATACTTAGCCTCCCCACGTCTACAGCGGGAGATAGCACAGGGGAAGTTGGTAGAGAATGGCTTTGGTTAGTCAATTAGCAGTGTTCACCGAAAGTGAGGACCTCAAGTCCTGCTTGGCTCCAACCTTTGCATTTCTAGAACATTAATTTAAGGCTGTCTTACCTGGAAGGCGGCAACCTTTTGAATGTACTCACCTGTAGGCCTAGGAGAAGCTTTGTTAGTCCCCCTGTAGACCTGAGTTTTAATTGGTGAGTCAGTCCCTTCTGGGGGAGAGGACCCATTCTATATCAGGTTAGGTAGAGGCGTCCAGGAATGAAGACACAGTCCTGATGCTGAAAGGGAACCGCCATTCACAGCATCTCAGTACCAAGCGTGGCTGCTGGTAGAACTCCTGTACAAAAGACCAGCAAGGAAGAACGTAATTCGAGAATCTGCCTGATCCTACTTTATCTGAATGATTTAAACAGCCATGTTTAAATGATTTAAACAGAGCTATGCATAGTACTGGCAGTCTTCTGGTTGGTGTGTGGGACCATATAATCAAGACTCCTTGTTGGAAATATGTTGGTTTCTTTCTTTGCTCCTAGAAAAATATTAGAAAAAAGTGAAATTTGAGCAAACTGCCTGATTGTGGCCTACTTGGGAGCACTACGAATGGATCGGAAGTGACTATATTTCTAAAATCCGTGTCTAGATTATCTAGATTTTACACTATCACACCAGCAAAAATAAAATATTTCTGACCCTCTAAGTGTACAGTAGTTCTTTGTTTTGAATTTATGAGACTAATATTTAAATGAAAAAAATTTGCAGTACATGTAATTTAAAAGTCAATTACATATCATTTATAGAATTAAGTTTTATCCTGAAGGCATAATGAGATAGATAGATAGTTTTTCACAGATCATATTCCAGTATGGGCTAAGTGATTCAGATATATTATTTTTTATCCTCAAAGTAGTTAGTAGTATTTTCCCTTTTTGAAGAATCTGATGCTCATGAGGTTAAGTCACTTGCCCAAGGTTTCAATGCCAGTGATTCCTAATAGCTGGAGTTTGAAACCAGGGAGTGTGCCATACCTGCCAGGTATGGCCCTGTGCTCTTAATAATAATAACATTTAGGCACTATGCCAAAGATTATGCATTCATTTCATCTATTATTCATTAAAATCCTAAGCTTCGGTACTATTATCATCATCCCTGGTTTATAGCAGAGAAGACCGAGTATAGAAAGAGATGCAGTAGCTGTTTTAATTTTTTACCAAGTCCAATGCCTGGCTTCCAACCCTGGCAGTGTGACCTGACTCCATGTGGACCCTAAACACCCCAGTACACTGCTGGTATAGTTTGTCACACATTTCATTTTATTTTTTCTCTTCTTTTTCCAAATGAGAGGAGGGGAGATAGACAGATTCCCACATGTGCCCCAACTGGGATTCACCCACAGCCCCATCTGGGTCCAATGCTCTGCCCATCTGGGGCTATCCTCACAACTGAACTATTCCTAGTGCCCGAGGTGGAAGCTCCATGGAGCCATCCTCAGCACCCAGGGCCAATTCACTCAAATCAACCATGGCTGTGGGAGAGAAAGACAGAGAAGGGGAGGGGTGGAGAAACAGATGGTCGCTATTCCTGTGTGCCCTGGCTGGGAATCAAACCCAGGACTTCCATATGCCAGGCCAGAGTTCTACTACTGAGCCACCTGGCCAGAGCCTGGGCATACATTTAACATGTATCTCTATAGTTCCTCTAAAACGTACTGTTCATTTTTAAAGAGAAAATTTCATCTCCATTGTAAAAATTCACAAAAAGCTTCACGTGTTTCTCAATGGTTTCATGCTGAGGCAACTTTTCTCAACTCAGATCAAAGTTGGCAACTAGTTTTCTGGTGTACATGAGTGAAAATTTGATATGGATAGCTTTGTGTCCTACACATATGATCAGAGCTTAGATTAGTTTCATTTCTTAAGTGACTGGGTGAATTTTTCTTTATCAAAAGTAACTAAATTTTTAGGAAAAAAAATCCAGGCTGAGAAATTCTGACATCAAAATTCAGCTACAATGAAAGATTATGCCTGACTAGAAAAGTGATGTTTTATGTTAATTGCTGATGTTTTATGATAACATAAAAGGGATGATTTTTATTCTTCAAGTACCACTTTGCTTAAAGGATATTAATAGAAAGTAATATGTACTTCAGTATAACCTGTGAATTGTGATTGGAAAGAAAATGTGATTGCTATTCGGCCTCAAAAAAAATATCTACATTACATAGACATTCACATGAAATTATAGTTCATTCAAAATAATAAAAAAAATTGTTACATGAAAAAATTAACACTATTATTCCAGGCACATTTCATCACCTAAGTCCCTTTTAACCAAATTCAGTGCTGTATTTTATAATGATTGACTCACAGGAGAAGAATCTGTGACTTCTATCTTGCTGCTTGACCTTGGGGAAAATTGGCTTAAATGTATGAAAGGAAATTTCAGGCATTGACTCAGACTAAATAAATGTGCTAAATTTGATACAGTGAGTGGGAAATTTTTCTCACCACATGGAACCACTAATGAGCTTGGGAAGTAAACATGGTTAAGTAGATATAGTTGCCTTTTTGTTACAACAATTCTGAATTGGCCTATTAGCATGAATATCATTCAGTGAACTTCACATTTGTAGCTTTTGGACTGACTGAAAAACCAAACCAAACAAAAACAAAATAAAATGTCTCCAGTTGAGAAAGCTGTTTGGGGTGGAATGATGTTCCCCTCCCCTAAATATGTTTAAATCCTAATCCCTGGTGCCCATGAGAGAGACTGTATTTTGAAAAGGGGTCTTTGTAGGTATAATCAAGTTAAGATGAGATCATACCGGAGTAGGGTGGGGAATTAGTCCAGGATGACTGGTGTCCTTATAAGAGGAGAAGAAATAGAGGCGCTGGTGACAGCAGGGTCGAGACTGGTGTGAGGGCGGCAGCAAGCCAAGGAATGCTAAGGATTGCCGACCAGCAGAAGCTGGGAAGAGGCAAGGAAGGGTTCCTCCTAACGGCGCAGAGGGAGCATGGCCTTGCTGACACCTTGATTGCAGATTTCTAGCCTCTACAACTGAGAGAAGAAATATCTATTGTTGTAAGCCACTTATTCTGTAGCAGTTATGGAGGTCCTAGGAAACAAATACAAGAGTTCAGAATGGAGCAGGGACGGAAAGAGGGAACAGTGCTGCTCTGTGATTTGTTCTTTCTCCTGTCCTTCCGCATCTCCCTTCTCCTCCCATTTTATTATCATAAACATCAGAAGACTGGCTTCTCTTTCCCCTCCATCATACATGTTTGCAGCGTGACATAATCTTTCTGGGTCTCGTTTGCTTTGTTGGTGAAGTGAGGCTCTCCGGAGTAATAGTAATAATGGCTGATGTTTATGAGACTTTTCCCCATTCAGACCCAGGGCTCAGTGCCTCACATGCATTTCATTTACTTCTCACAAGAACTATGAGGAATGTATTATACTGCTCACAAAAATTTGGGGATATTTTATTGCTTCATATTCATTTTGAAATATCCCCTAATTTTTTGAGCAGTATATTATTATCCTTACTTTACAAATGAGCCAAATAATAACACTCATAAGTGACTTCTCACTTTTTCTTGCCTGTCCCGTTAGTGACTTGAACATGAGAGTCAGAGCTGAAATAGTGCATTTGTTTGTGTGTGTGTGTGTGTGTGTGTGTGTGTGTGTTGTATTTTTCCAAAGTGAGAGGCGGGGTGGGGGGTGGGGAGGAGGCAGACAGACTCCCATATGAGCCTGATCAGGATTCACCTGGCATGCCCACCAGGGGGCAATGCTCTGCTCATGCAGGCCGTTACTCTGCTGCAATCAGAGCCATTTTAATGCCTGAGGCGGAGGCCATGGAGCCTTCCTCAGCATCCAGGCCAATGTTGCTCCAATGGAGCCTTAGCTGTGGGAGGGGAAGAGAGAGACAGAGAGAAAGGAGAGGGGGAAGGGTGGAGAAGCAGATGGATGCTTCGCCTGTGTGCCCTGACCGGGAATCAAACCTGGGACTTCCACAGCTGGTCTGACACTCTACTGCTGAGCCAACCTGCCAGGGCCTGAAATAATGCATTTGTGTTTCCTCAACGGGACAGGTGACATTAGACACCTGACTCGACTTACTGTGAGTAGAAAGGGGGAGAAAGCCATCGGAAAGCGATGTTACATCAATGTCACTCACTTTGGCCTTGTCACAGTTCCTTCATGTGCAGAGCAGACGATTGTTTGCATTTTTGAGGTTCCCCTCCTTTATTATATACTTCACCCCTTTTTTATTGTGAAAAAACTTTGTAGTTTTTATATTTTCTAGCTTGCTGAAAATTTTCATTATTGGAGCTCCTTCAAGTTAGGATATAATAGGGGGGTTTAATGGTACAACTGATGTCTATGATCACTGTTTCTTAGACTGCATTACGTACTGCAGCCCATGAGATAGCTGATATTATTCTAGAGATTACAGACTGAGTCTTAGAAAAGTAATTTGGTCCAAAGGACTAGTCCTCAAATCCTTGTGTATTTTGCTTCCAGCGTCTATTTTTGTACTCTCTTGTTAGAGAAGGCTGTTAACACGGTGATATGGATTAATTTATCAGATTAATGATCAACTTAGAGCTAGGCATATGGGCCCTAAGAGGATACTGGCCAAGATGGGTACAGAGAGGAAAATGGGAAAGATCTGAAAAATGGTCTGCTGAATGGGATAAGTGAGACCTGGGGACGTGTCGGCGTGGAGATGTCAAAGATGAACCTGGCTTTTTCAGAATACTTAATCTAAAGTTATTCTAAGCCCTGGCCGGTTGGCTCAGCGGTAGAGCGTCGGCCTAGTGTGCGGAGGACCCGGGTTCGATTCCCGGCCAGGGCACACAGGAGAAGCGCCCATCTGCTTCTCCACCCCTCCGCCGCGCTTTCCTCTCTCTCTCTTCCCCTCCTGCAGCCAAGGCTCCATTGGAGCAAAGATGGCCCGGGTGCTGGGGATGGCTCCTTGGCCTCTGCCCCAGGCGCTAGAGTGGCTCTGGTCGCAACATGGCGACGCCCAGGATGGGCAGAGCATCGCCCCCTGGTGGGCAGAGCGTCGCCCCATGGTGGGCGTGCCGGGTGGATCCCGGTCGGGCGCATGCGGGAGTCTGTCTGACTGTCTCTCCCTGTTTCCAGCTTCAGAAAAATGAAAATAAATAAATAAATAAATAAATAAATAAATAAAGTTATTCTAGAATTAGACTAATTACCCTTAATTACCACAATTAGGGCCAAGCAAAAATGGAATCTTTCCTCCCTAACTTTTGGTTGCTTATATTGTCCCATTGAAGAACATGGTCACAAGCTCTACACTCTATCCCTAACGTGGGCCTTTTAGTACCCAAGAGGTTACAACTTTATGATAGGATAGATGTTACATTTGAAATCACAGGGCAGAATCCATCCATTTTGGGCTGTTTCTTTCATAGACACTTTGTCACATGCCTCTAATACCAAACATTCTTAGGAAACACAGCTAGCAGTAGTATTTGCGTAGGTCTCAGAGGCAAAACTGATCTGGCTAAGCAATGCACGTTGGTTAAGCGAACTATGAAAGACTGTCTGTTCTATCCCAGCTGAGGAGGTCTGCCATAGAAAATGTTTGTCATGGCACAGTACAGAGACTGAAGCCACCGGGTTCTTGCTACCCAGACTTGCCTTGGTAAAGTTTGTCTTCTGTCTTCTAGACCCGAGAGGACTCAGTCGGCTGAAGAACTGAGCGCTTACAGTGCAGGAACCAGGAAAAGAGTTAGAGGAGCTTAGCCAGTTTACCAGAAGGATTTTCTGGCAAAAAGTCTTTGGACAGTGAATAGCCACTGGAAAGTCTCACCGTCTAATTTGGATTTTCCCTTTTTACCTGGCATGGTGACATGAAATATCGGGTGGCCTAGGAGTAAGTGTGTCAGTATTTTGGTCACAGATTTGCTGCAAATTTATGTTACGAGCGGGAAGTGGCACTTCGTGGCAGTCACTTTTCTTCACGTGTCAAAGCTTGGGTTTTTACATTTTCTTCAACTTCCCTGAAATTCGTTCTCTACGAACAGAAGACCATTTGGTGTCATATTGTCATTGGGTGTCGATCAACCCCTTGGACGCTGAATATACCCATGGGTAACATAAAGATTTTGAAATGTGGATGATACCGCAGGTTTTATCTGGAAACCCATATCTGAAGGATAATGAGGACGATGAGAACTGCTCTGAAGGAAGTGAGCATTTGTTACGGGCCAGATAACTCACTGATACTCCATAGGGGAGGGCTTTGCCCCGGGGACATTGGCAGTGTCTGGAGACCTCTGGTTTTTCACAACAGAAGGGAGGTTGCTGCTGGCATCTAGTGGGTAGAGGAGGCCAGCGACGCTGCTACACATCCTTTGATTTACAGAACAGCCCTCACAACAGAAAATGTTCTGGCCCCAAATGCCAGTTGTGCCAACCAAGGCTGAGAAACCCTGCTTTATAGCCAGCCTTTTATTTCTTTACATCCGTGATGATCATAGATGATGTTTAAGCTCATTTTACAGCTGATGTTCAAAAGGTTCAGTCAATTTCTCGGTGTTCACTAGTTTATTATAGACATCTCAGTCTCTGAAGCTCATTCCTTTTAAACTAAGACCTGATACCCAAACACGAACCCTTTTTTCCCCCTTTACATTGGGAAGTGTCTTTCGTCTTTCTTTCTTCATCTTTAATAGGAGAGGATTTATTTTGTCCTTTACCTAGAAGTTTATAATAATATATATTGGTTGGGGGGTAGGTAGTAGGGAGGAAAGAGAGGGGCTTTGGAGATTTTTCAAAAAGTTGAGGTATTATACTTAAATGTAATATTTTTGGCAAAAATCTGTAGTCATAAGCAGTGTGGGTGAAATACAAAATATATATTTAGAGTTTAGTGTTGCTCATACATATGCATTGTTTTTAGATTAAGAATGAGAGCTTTTAGTTTCTGCTTCTCTTTGTATCTTTCAAAAGCAATTTGATTTGTTCTTCTCTTGGGTGTAAGGGTGATTTGTAGAGCTTGCCAGTTGTTGAGGAATCGAACATTCTCTGTGGGCCCTTAAGGATGAGCGTTTCCTTCTTGGAGGCGGTAAGGTGGATTGAGTGTCGTTTGGATTTTAGAGCGTCAGAGAAGATGTAGAGATGTGAGAAAGGCCAAACAAAACTGCACTTTGTGGAGAGAAATGTGGAAAGCCCCATGGGGAAACTATGTTTTATTTACTTCCCTGGTCACTGATAAGTCTCAATTTTTTTTTTTTAACTTGACAGATAAGTAAGGTTACTGGATTATGACATAGGGAAAAGTTCATTTAAATAATTTCATTTGAAACCTTACATTATATGACTGGGAAGTGTAGTTTAGGAAATTGACAAGACTCATTGTTCTAGAATGCTATTTTTTTTTTTTGCCCAAATATTTAAATTGTCATTTGCATAGTGTATTTGGGGACTTGAACATTGAGGTGTTGAGACAGCTGCCCCAGGTAGAGTTATACCTGCCCCTAGAGTTTTACACCCGCACAGAGAGTGGGGTTTTATTCTGGAGATTTGTGGCAGCAGCTTCAGTCGCTTGGCATGATAATCACTCAGAACAAAGGTGCCTCTTTGAGTTCCCTGATGTTCATCCTGTCAGTTGGTAGATTTAACAATCAGGGAAGGGACAGGACAGGCAGCCAAGGTAAGGCGAGCTCCTTAACAACATGCAAATAACACTGGGAAATTATCTCGAGAGGAGTTGAAAACCGGCAGCTTCTAATCAGCATCCGAAAATTGAACATTTGAAGGCGGCAGTGCACAGAGATATGCTCAGTGTGGCAGTCAAGTTAACCGAAAGGATGAGTCCCAGCTTTTCAGCATTCATTTGCAATCTTTAAGAGCCTGGGCCTAATCTTGACTGCCTTATATTAACTAGAGACATCAGTATTCTCACAGGCATCCGCTGATCACAGAATTTTATTTTTAGGTTAAAAAAAAAAGAAAGATATTGTATTTATTGAGAATAGTTTGAGACACTGTGAAACTTATTAGTTCCCAAGGAAAAGATCAGATCTTGAGGAAGAGATGAGAATTCTCTGTAGCATATCAAACCTTGATTTGAATTACAATTGTTTCTTTTTCGCTCTTGTATGAAACAAAGCTACCTCTGAGTTTCTTCATTGTGTGAATTCCCCAGAAGCCAACACTGGAGATCTGTGGTTTCATCAGAATTTAAATGTTACAGTAATTACAGTATTGAAAAGTCCCATTGCATTCCATCATAATGCTTTATATAAGGCAGAGAGAAATGTCAATTCATTTTCACATACAGTTGAAAGATTATGTTAGACTTGATTTTCTTAGGGACCATGTGCATATGTACCAGTGGAATAAGCTCTGGTGTGAGTTATGTGTGTCAGTTGGTGAGAATTTGGATCTGTTATATGAGGACGTTATTCTTGTAGGGAGAGAGGAGGGGAAGGGCTGGATCGGACACGGCGATGCTCACTAGGTTTCAGCCACAGCCCTGAGGATGCTGGGCTCTGTCAGTGTCACACGCTTCTGAGTCTACATGGTATTATTATTATTTTGTTAAGATTTTTTAAAATTCATTTTAGAGAGAAGAGGGTGAGGGAGAAGGGGAGAGAGAGAGAAAGAGAGAGAGAGAAAAAGAGAGAGAGAAAGGGAGAGAGAAGGGGGGAAGAGCAGGGAGCATCAACTCCCATATGTGCCTTGACCAGGCAAAGCCCAGGGTTTTTGAACCAGTGACCTCAGTGTTCCAGGTCGAAGCTTTATCCACTGTGCCACCATAGGTCAGGCTACATGGTATTATTAATTTTCCTTTTACGGTTGAGGAAATAAAGACAAAACTACAAAATTAGGAAATTATTTTTTGTTCTTTTTTATCGTTCTGTTCACTTTATTGGGGTGATGTTGGTTAATAAGTCTATATAGGTTTCAGGTGGACAGTTCTATGATACATGATCTGTAGGTTGCATTATGTGCCCAACATAGAGTCAGATCTTCTTCCACCATAGATTTGACACCCTTTACGCTTTGCGACCCCCGGCCCCATTCTCTCTGGTAACCACCAGACTGTTGTCTGTGTTTGTGCTTTGGTTTGTTTGTTTTTCTTGTCCAATTTGTTGCTTTCACTTTTTCTACTATACCCTAATCTGTCTCTAATATGTGGACCAAGAAATGGAGATTTTTCTGGAGGAAGGTGGATGTTCAAATTATAGTTGGTTAACTTGAACACCAACCTCAAAGGGTTTGGATTCATCCTTAAGTACAAAAATTTCTGCTATTTGGTAGTGGTGAGGGGAAGGTTTTCATACACTCATTCAAATTACTTTTTGAAATATTCCCTAATGTCCCTAAAGACACATTGGACACAGTGACAGATTTTAGCACCATGGGCACTATTTCATATGTAAGATGACTCACTCCTCCAACAGAAAATTACTTCAAAATGGAATGTGATAGGTTATCTTAGTTATAATTTTGCATTATTTGGTACTATGAGATGTCACAACCCCTTTTATTCAGAGCTCTTTTGTCCAAACTGGCAAAAGCAATTTAAAGTCAGAAGACCAAATGTGATTCTTGTAGCTGATAACTCAGTTTCAACCTTGTGTATTTTAATTATAAATAAATATGCAACCTTTCAATTTAAAATAGGTTGCATTCAAAAGTTCATTTGGAACAGAGTAGCTTGGAGTTTGAAACATTTTTCCATAGAAACAATGTTAGGTTTCCAGGCCAACCCACAAAAACCTACTTAAACCATATTGTACAGTTTCTGCTCTAAAATCATCATGGGGCCCACACAACATATATAATAATATTTCACTGGGAAAATGCACTTGAGTTTGACTTAGAATAGACTAGAGACTTACTGGGATCTAGGTGGGCACTTGAATTCTTCCTGACACTTTGACAATGAGAATCAGCCTTTTTTTGTATGATAATATCTATGGTTCCCATGACCTTTGGTGAGGACTCTAGCAGGATGAAAGCCAAGGCAGGGAATGGGGCATCTTCTAAGAGTGGATATATAATTCAACATGCTTTTTGCTGCAAGCAGGAGATGACGAAAATAATCAGGTTTTTTCTTCTGTGTGAAGTCTGGCCCAGGCAGTCCAGCATTAGTTAATTCCACAACTCGGTGAAGTCGAAGTTCTAGGTGAGGTTCTTTGACATCTTGATAACCCCATGGTTGTGAGGGGCCTACTGATACACAAATATCTTGTCCTTGCATAACAAACTCTGCCAGGTGGAAGAGTGAGGAGTGGTCTCTTAGTCTTACTAAGTAGGAAAACATCTCCCAGAAGACCTTCCCCTTGGCTGATTTTTCCTTTACATACAGTTGATCCGAGGTCTGCTCCTAAACCACACACTGGCACTGAAAATCAGTTCGCCAGAACTAACTGGTTAGAGTCTAAGCCTTCTGAGAATTATGTTTTACCTTCCCAGGGGTGAGATAGATGCCCACCTTCTCTGAGCACATTGCCAAGTTCACGTAGAGATCTGTAGACCAAGAAGGAGGTGGACTTTCTGTTGGGTGAATGTCATCCATGTCTTCCACACTGTCTGCCACGAGGGAGTGAAGGCCTGGGGCTAGGGGAATGTCATGAAGTCAGAGTTTCTGTCTTAGCTCTCTCCAGGCAGCTGTGTGGTTGGAGAAGTCATGTGATTTCCCTCCTCTGGCTCCAGTTTCTGTAAAATCAGGGGGAAGGAGAGATTCATTTATTTATTCAACAAATGTTCATTGAGCATCGACATTGTTACAAGCAGTACGTTAGGGACAGAGGCTGTAACAGTGAACCTTCATCGGTCTTCCCCAGCTCTCTCATATTTCTATGTGATTCTGTCATAAGCTGTTGTGATGGTAAAGCTTTAGACATTGGGGTAGGGTGTTGTAGACACATAGGGCTGTCTGATAATCTAAACCAGAGGTCCCCAAACTTTTTCCACAGGGGGCCAGTTCACTGTCCCTCAGATCGTTGGAGAACCAGGCTATAAAAATACTATGAACAAATCCCTATGCACACTGCACATATCTTATTTTAAAGTAAAAAAACAAAATGGGAACAAATACAATATTTAAAATAAAGAACAAGTAAATTTAAATCAACAAACTGACCAGTGTTTCAATAGGAACTATGGACCTGCTTTTGGCTAATGAGATGGTCAATGTGCTCCTCTCACTGACCACCAATGAAAGAGGTGCCCCTTCTGAAAGTGCAGCGGGGACCGGATAAATGGCCTCAGGGGGCCGCAGTTTGGGGACCCCTGATATAAACCATGGGTTGGTTACCTATGACTTGCAAGCCAGATGTGGTTCTTTTGATGGCTGCATCTGGCTCGCAGACAAATCTTTTTTTTTTTTTTAATTTTTTTAATTTTTTATTTTTTACAGGGACAGATAGAGAGTCAGACAGATAGACAGGGACAGACAGACAGGAATGGAGACAGATGAGAAGCATCAATCATTAGTTTTTCATTGCGCGTTGCGACTTCTTAGTTGTTCATTGATTGCTTTATCATATGTGCCTTGACCGCGGGCCTTCAGCAGACTGAGTAACCCCTTGCTGGAGCCAGCGACCCTGGGTCCAAGCTGGTGAGCTTTTTGCTCAAGCCAGATGAGCCCGTGCTCAAGCTGGAGACCTCGGGGTCTCGAACCTGGGTCCTTCCACATCCCAGTCCAATGCTCTATCCACTGCGCCACTGCCTGGTCAGGCGCAGACAAATCTTTAATAATAATAAAAAAATAACGTTAAAAATATAAAACATTCTCACGTATTACAATCCATTCATTTCCTACCGCTCATGTTCATGGTTGTGGGTGGCTGGAGCCAATTACAGCTGTCCTCCGGAACAACACCAAATTTTTATTGGATAATGCGTAAGGACGTACACTGGTCGTTGTATGGCTCTCACAGAATCACATTTTAAAATATGTGGCGTTTATGGCGCTCTCAGCCCAAAAGGTTCCTGACCCCTGGTCTAAACTCTAGGGAGAGTTTTAGCTCCTGTTCTAAGATGACACACAGTCTCGCTGCATTTTTCTTATACCTCTGTCCCCAAAGGAACAGATAACTTGATTGATACTTTCTAAGTTTTTTTTTCTTTTTTGAATAGACTGTTAGCCGTGGAGGAAGCAGAGGGTGGTGGCGGTGGGGATGGAACATCTTTACCTTCCGCACTTGACCCCTTAGACCTGGAGAGGAAGTCACGCAAGTGCATAAAGAGAATAAGAGTGCTTCCTTGAATCCAACGTACTGAAGCAAGATCTACTACTTATGCTTCCGAGATTTGGTGAGGAAGAAGAAAAGTGTGTGGGACGAGGTGGCTGGTGACTGAGCGGAGCTACAGGAGTCCTGAGGGGGAACTAGATTCCTCCACGCCCTTGGTCTCTGACTTACGCACCCCCCCCCCCCCCACCCAGACCACTGCCCCATGGCGCTGCTGCGGTGGCACGGGTAAAGGGCTGGAGGGGGCGGGGCTCTGTGGGCAGCGTCAGAGATTGTGGGCAGTGATGTGAGGGAGAAGACAGAGAAATCCTCAGCTGAGACAATAGCGAAAGTCTTGCTGCAACCCGAGTTTCTGGCTCTTTCCTGAAAGTCCATGTTCCTTTTTAAATACATATATTTTTAATTTGATATACAATATTATATAGTTTCAGGTGTGCAGCATAGTTAATAGGCATTCATATAATCTGCAAGGTGATCATCCCAATAAGTCTAGTACATAGTTATTATAAATTATTGACTACATTACCTATGTTGAACTTTATATCTTCGTGACTGTTTTTATGACTAGCAGTTTGTACTTCTTAATCCCTTCCCTTTTGCCCATCCCCCCCTTTAATCTGGCAACTATCACTCTCTTCACTGTATCTACGAGTTTGTTTCTGCTCTGTTTATTTTGTTTTTAGATTCTACATGTAAATGAAACCATATAGTATTGTCTGTCTCTGTCTGGCTTATGTCTCTTAGCATAATCCCTTCTAGGTTCATCTAGGTTTTTGCAAATGGCAAGATTTTATTATTTTTATGGCTGAGTAGTATTCCATTGTATTTACATCTTCTTTATTCATTCATCTCTCGATAGACACTTAGGTTGCTTCCATGTCTTGGTTATTGTAAATAATGACACAGTGAACTTAGGGGTACATATGTCTTTTCAAATTAGTGAGTTGGGTTCCTTTGGAACTTGTTGTATGAGCTTTACATATTACCATTATGATTTAAAAATACTACATCTAGCGTTCTTGTAACCAATTTGGAGTAATTTCTTTGTATAAGATTCTTCCTCTCTCCCTCCCTCCCTCCCTCCCTCCCTCCCTCCCTCCCTCCCTCCCTCCCTTCCTTCCTTCCTTCCTTCCTTCCTTCCTTCCTTCCTTCTTTTCTTTTCTTTTCTTTTCTTTTCTTTTCTTTCTTTCTTTCTTTCTTTCTTTCTTTCTTTCTTTCTTTCTTTCTATTATTTATTTATTTTGATTTTACACAGAGAGGAAGGGGGAGAGAAAGAGAAACAGAAACACTGATCTGTTTCTTTAACTTTACATATTGAGAAGATGGGCTGGGAAGTCTAACCAACTGAACTATTTGGTTAGGGCAGTAAAAGATTCTTAAGGAAGTATATAACTTCTAATGATAAATGATGTTGGACCTTTTTAAGACATGAAAACCACAGTTGCATAATAGTGTCACATGAGTTTTTTTTTTTTTTTTTTAACATCAATTTGCCGTTCTACTTTATCTATGCATCATTAATTGATTCTTGCATGTGCCCCAACTGAGAATCAAACCTGCAGTCTTGCCATATGGGGACGACGATTCAACCAACTGAGCCACTGGGCCAGGGCTCACATCCGTTTTTACATCCTGAATAGGGCACTTGTTTTTTTCTGAGTCAGACCAGCAAGACTTGGAGAGCTGTATATTACTGTTTATGAGCCTTATCCGTTCCTACAAATCAAGTGTTTATTCCACTCCCGAACTTAATCAGCAGCTAAGAGCTGTGTGCTTTGTATTTTAAGGAAGCATGTGATTTGTTGATTAGTTCAAAAGCAGATTAATTATTATATCTTTAGTCACCATCTGTAAACACATCTCTATTGGTGAGCTAGCTCCCGCTGAGTTACCTTGAAATGCCCTGTGGTGTTTTATGAGCTTTCAATTCTGTGTTTATTACAGTTGGCTGGAGATTTTTCAATTTAGTTTATTGGCCACAGAAGGTCCAATCCTTCTGTGGAAACTACCAGCTTCTGAGGGTGAGGGATTTCTTAATGCTGACGATCAATTTTTCTATAAACATTTCCCCAAGTCATCCTTTTGTTTTGGATTGGATTAAAGATAGTAGTAGTAGGTAGATTATAAACCAAGCTTTCAAATACTTTATGTGCCGTCTGGGTTTAAGGAAGAACAATTGACAATAAAATTAGTAACCTGCCTAAAAATTGTCTGCCAAGTCCAAGTTAGCCTGAGACAGAATTACTAAATACGTGAAGGCAAGAGGATAGAGGAATGCATTGGTATTTTAATATTCTTTTTAATTTTCACGTTGCAAAAATCCTTTCCAGTTCCCAGTGATTCTCAGAGAGTTTGAAGGGATAACATAAGGTCAGCAGCAGATCTGGGATACTAACCAAAGTCATATGGCTTCTCTGCTTCCTTTCCTTGTCGCCAGTGTCTAGATTGCCAGGTAAGATACAGGATGTCCAATTAAACTGTAATTTTATCTTATCGACAAATAATTTGTTTTAGTATAAGTGTGTCCCAAATACTGCATGGGGCATATTTTTACTGAAGATATTTATTGTTTATCTGACATTTAAATTGAATTGGGCATCCTTGGTTATCATTATTTGCTAAATCTGGCAACTCAAGCAGCATCTCTTTCTCTTCTCCCCCTCTCTAGGCGGTCAAGCCATCCAGTGCCCCCCACTGTGCTGCTGGCTTTGGTGTAGTCCGTCTCCCTTTTTCAGGCTGCTATAACAAAATACCATTGTCTGGGTGGTATATAAACAACAGAGTTATTTCTCAGAGTTCTGGAGCCTGGATAATTCAAGATCCAAACACCAGCCGATCTGGTGTCTGGTGAGAGTTTGCTGCGGTGGAAGGGGCTAGGAGTCTGTCAGGGGCCTCTTTTAGGAGGGCACTAATCCCATTCGTAAGGGCGCCACCCTCATGACCTAACCACCTCCAAAAGGTCCTGCCTCTTAATACCAGCATCTTGGGAGGTAGGATTTGGACATGAATTTTGAGAAATAGAAATATTCAGACCATAGCAAATCCTATTCTTTGTTTTTTTAGTTTGAAGTTTTCCTACTTGGAACTACTGAGTTGAGGACCTTATATTTCAAAGTGTCCAGGGTTGGGTCTGGTAAAGTAGGATGGGTTAGCCTGTTTATCAGAGCTAATGGTTTCATGCATCATCTCTTCCAGATTACATAGCTTATTTAACACAACCTGATGTGTCTACTGCTTTAACACAATAACTCCAGAGGCCAGAACTTCAGACACCATGCAAAGAAAATGGAGATGAGTTTTGAAACCCTTTTTAAAATTTATTTTGGCAGTGCTTATCCTCAAAGAACCTCAATTTGTGACTATTTAAATCTAACATCTAAAATTTGATCAATATAGCTTTTTTTTTTTTTGCTTATGATTCCTGTGAACTTCACATATTTTAAAAAACAGTTTGGGTACATTTTTTTAAACAAATTTATAAAATACTTTTAAAAATTTGGTAGATAATTGAGATCTGTAGCCATTCAGAAGCTATATTTTTACTTTTAGTAAAAGGTAATGTTTTGCAGTAAATTTTTTATTTCTCGTGCAATCAGAATACAGTGGCAGAAATTAGAGTTCTCAGTATCCAACTATGTGGCCATTATGTGGCCCGTTGATAGAGACCAAGATCCTGCAACTGATGGAAGCCAGGGCCTTTGCATACTCTGCCCAAACTCTGGAAAACATACTGTTACCAAGAAATCTCAGAGATTGGCTAGGAAATCATTGGGTATATTGGGGGGGGGGATTTTGTGTTTTATTTTTTATTTTTCTAAGTGAGAGGAGGGGAGATAGAGACTCTGGTACAAGCCCTGACCGACCAGGATCCACTCAGCAACCCCTGTTTGGGGCCAATACTGGAATCAGCCGAGCTGTCCTCAGTGCCTGGGGCTGATACTCAAACCAGTCGAGCCACGGGCTTCGAGAGGGGAAGAGAGAAAGAAGGAGGAGAGGGAGGGGAAAAGGAGAAGATGGCCACTTCTCCTGTGTACCCTGACCAGGGATCAATCTGGGACTTCCACACGCCTGGCCAATGCTCTATCCACTGAGCCAGCTAGCCAGGGCCAGGGGGATGGTTTTATTATCTAGTTACCATGAAGAACTTAACAGGGGCCCCAAACTATTTTCAGACCACTAAGCAGAAATGATATGCTGTTAACTGTAATATGGATCAACCCATTTCATCTCTGGCCCTTGGCTTTCTCATTGGTAAAATAAAACGGGGATGGGGACTAGTGACCTCTGAGCCCTTCCCTTCAGTGCTGGCTTCAACTCAGTTGGGAAGCCCCCAGGCATCTGAAGCATTGCCAGAACTACTTCTCCAAATACTTTAGGAAAGTTAAGTGATGACAAAAACCATCTCGAGTATGCCCTGATGGAAGAGAAACAGTGGGTCGAAAAGGCTGTTCTCCAAGGTCTCTGCAGACAGTAATGTACTTAGATTTGATTACAGACAGGGCAGGTGTATTCATAGGGTTTAAAGGCATGTTTCAAGTAAATGATGGCAGTTAGGTAAAATATCTTCCTAATGGACGTTTCATTGTGCTATTCCTCTTTCCTCTTATAACTAATGCCTCTGCAACTGATTCTCTTCTCTTTTCCATCTCTTCCTCCCTTCTCTCTCTCCTTCTTTCTTTCCCTCCCCATTCTCTCCCCCCCTCCGTCCCTCTTGTAGTCCCTTCTTTCTTTTTCATTCTTGTCATTTTAATGATGATGAGAACAGGACGGTTAGTAGGTAGTCTTCCAGAAAGAGTTGTATTTACTGCCTACCTAGATTTCCAGAGCCATTTGTCTCCATGAGCTTTCTAACCAGCGAGAAAATGCAACACAAGCACCTTATCCTTTCAAGTAAGTTAAGAGAATGATACTGTAAGTAGAGCAGGAAGATTGGTGTCTGAATCCTGCATCCTGTGTTATTTACTATTTTATGACAATTGGAGAAGTCACATTTCCTTATATCTAAAAGGGAAATATAATCCTCCTGCACTAGTATGGTTTCATTGACACTGAAATTTTATGGGAAAGCCCTTTTAAGACTAGTATATATTATACAAATTATTTCCTCATGTGTCTAGGTAGAATTCTTTTCTTTTCTTTGTAATACTAGACTAATTGTGACATGTCTTCCTCTCAGGCTAGATTCTAAGTTTGTTAAAAGGGAAGGACCTTGTTTTCTTTTTTTTTTTTTTTTTTTTTTCCATTTTTCTGAAGCTGGAAACAGGGAGAGACAGTCAGACAGACTCCCGCATGGCCATGTTGTGACCAGAGCCACTCTAGCGCCTGAGGCAGAGGCCACAGAGCCATCCCCAGCGCCCGGGCCATCTTTGCTCCAAGCTACGGGAGGGGAAGAGAGAGACAGAGAGGAAAGTGCGGCGGAGGGGTGGAGAAGCAAATGGGCGCTTCTCCTGTGTGCCCTGGCCGGGAATCGAACCCGGATCCTCCGCACGCTAGGCCGACGCTCTACCGCTGAGCCAACCAGCCAGGGCTAAGGACCTTGTTTTCTATTCATCATCTTAACCTGAATTAATAGGCCTATAGTACAGGGGTCGGGAAACTTTTTGGCTAAGAGAGCCATGAACGCCACATATTTTAAAATGTAATTCCGTGAGAGCCATACAACGACTCATGTACATTACACATTATCCAATAAAAATTTGGTGTTGTCCCGGAGGACAGCTGTGATTGGCTCCAGCCACCTGCAACCATGAACATGAGCAGTAGGAAATAAATGGATTGTAATACATGAGAATGTTTTATATTTTTAACATTATTATTTTTTTTTTATTAAAGATTTGTCTGCGAGCCAGATGCAGCCATCAAAAGAGCCACATCTGGCTCGCATGCCATAGGTTCCCGACCCCTGCTATAGAACCTATAAAATGAGTAGGTGTTTAATAGGTTTTAATTGTACCGGTGTACAATACATATAGTGGTACACATAAATTTAATTAGTTTTTATCTGACTTATGGTTCTGTCCAGTTTTTAAATATAATGTAACAATAGGAAGAAATGGAATATTTAAATTTATTATTAATATATTTGATTAATTTTTACTTCTGTTCATCTATTTTTGTATATTCAGTTGTCTGTAACTTGTGAAGTCTAGTAAGGCATTGGCTGTGGTGCCTACTCACCCATTCATAATCTACTCATTTATTTAAATATTCACTTTCTCCATAAACTGTCCACTGAACTGTGCTAGGTACAAAGTGACCTACAAGACGAAGCTTACAGCCAATGGAGAAGGCAATAAAAAAATAAATAAATATATGTGAATAGATAATTGCAAATTGAGAGAAGTGTTAAAGAGGAGTTAGGATTCAAATGAGGGAGGAGAACAGTGGATTTGATCCATGGTTAGGGAACCTACCAGGAGCAACAACTAAGAATGCAGAACTAAGTGGAACAACAAGTTAGGTTGGGAGTTCCAATCAGAATTCCATGGTTTCTGGGAAATTAGGAGGTCACTTTTTTTCTGTTTAGGAAAAGAAATTAAGAACTACTGATCTTCATTTATCTTTAGCCGGACTATTTGCAGGGTGGTGCGGGAGGCATGGTGTACACCGTTGAACTTTGAGGTCAGTTATAGAAAACATCTTTTGGTAGGTAGAAAAGAAAGAGTCGATGTCTTTCCTGGACCAAAGCTTTAGACATTGTTACCCCTACTCCCCTCTCACTCCCCAGAGAAGGGAAATATCTCTACTGTTATAAGCAAGAGAAAAGGGTGAAGGCGAAGGTCTCCATTGTAAGGCAGTGAGTAGCTTAGCCCTAACAGAGGACTTTAGACCCTCTCCTCAATGCTCATCCATCTTTGGTCTTTGCCAGTGATTTTCAACCTTTTTTTTTTCATGGCACAAACACACACTAATTACTAAAGTCAGTGCCCCTGACTAAATACAACCATTTTCATCTCATGGCACAAATAAATTAGTTACTAAGGAAGAAGAGGTCAGGGACCCCTTTTCTTTAGTAATTAGTTTATGAGTGCATGAGAAACAAAGGTTGAAAATCACTGGTTTGCAATCCGAGCAATGCAATAAACCATTTGAAAATTATGATGTAATGAAAGATAATCGGAGTCAAAATTTAAGGCGGAGCTTCCGCACCTTGTTTTAGGCAAATTGAGGAAGAGTCTGCCTAAACTGTTTAAGAACTATTTCCGCTAATGGTAAAGGATAGATTATAGAGAATCACTGCTTGTTCTTTGGGCCAGGCGGTAATGACAGACTTAGAGCAATGAGTTGAATGTATTCCATTCTCTAACACCTTCACACGCCTCTTTTTAAAAACTCTCTCTTGCGTGTTCCCTTGCTTCGTTCAATTTGCTCCCAGGTTCCAGCAATTAAGGCTCTTTTCTTGCCTGTAGTGTGCCAACATGTCTCAGTGACATTATTTCTCTTTTCTTTAGACAATTAGTAGCTTCCCAAATCCACAATGGTCTTTAAATTGTTAGCGACAGAAATAAAATATAGCTACATTCAAGGTATGTGGAAACTCATAAGATCGTAGTCATATGAGGAATAATAAGCAAAATATTTTGTCATATCTGAGTTCACTCAAAAGTTGTCATTAAAGGCTATAGCCTATTCTTTGTGGAGTCCAAAAACTTACTATCGGCTTCTGAATGAAGTGGAAGAAATTAATAATTTCTAATAAAGACAGTATGTTTCTTCTGGTAAGGTTAGTCAGAAACTGATATGAAATCATTAAATGACCTGGGCTAAGTGCTTTGGACCTGTGCGGCCTTAGTTTTGTTATCTGTCAAATGGATTAAAATGGAGAGGTTAGCCTAAATCAGTCTTTAGAGAAGTGGGTCTTGGAAGGCTGACAACGAGGAATAGCTCTTCGAAGTGATCTTGTTTCTTTCTACCAGAATCCCAGTGTACCCTGCTCTGCCTGCCTCCCCTGAGTAAGATGACTTTATTTTTTATTTGATTTTATTTCTGTCAAACATCCTAAGGTTAACAGTCTTTTAAAATAACTCTCAGAATCAAATCAGCTGACTGTGAACTTTGGGCCCTGGCCTACCCGGGTCCTCTGACCTTTAATGTAGATGAAATTGTTCACCATGGAAACAGTCAGGATCAGGGGTCTGTTTGTCAGAGAAAGCGAGTTTGATTCATACTCTTGCTCCTCACCAACCCCTCCCCCAACTCGTCATCCTTAGCTTCTGTCTGAAATTGCATTGGAAATTAATAACAAAAAACCCACAGAGATATGAACCCCGGTTCAAAGCAGAACAGATTCTTCCCAAATGACCCATGGCATGTCAGTAAAAAACCAGGATTCATCAAGGAAAATAATTGTAGTCTTTGGATGAACCTCATAACATATCGTAGTTTGAGCTGTTTATTCCTCATACCACCCTCTTAAGAAAAAAAAAATCCTCTGGGCTTTTAGTTAAGTGGTGGTGATATTCTAAATGACATATGAGAAGACTTGTCAAATATCCATGACTTGAAACTAGACACAGCATGACTTCTTGTCATTTTAGGGAGACTTAGCAGCTAAGACTGGTAGCTTTGGTATCAGCTTATTTTTAGCAGCGTGTGATGTCTGTTTTTCCTGGTTATTATCCCTGGGCTTAATTTTGCAAGTATAGAATACCCACGTTATTAGGCAGATAGGAACACTTTCACTGAGTGTATTCCGTATATACTATATGAACACCTTTTTAATGACTTAATGGGCTCAGTGTCTGTTGGTTATTTTGCACTTAAAATTGCACTTGAGTCAGATAACCAAAAGCATCAAAATGGAAAGAAAATGATTCTCGTAGAGAAAGGGAAAACAGCACATTTCTAGAAATGCTTTGATGTTGCTTACTCAGAGAAAACCATTTGACTATTGGAAGGAAATTGCTATGGGAGGCATGTAGCATTTCTATGGCATTATTTCCTTGTTTACTGGTTTGAAGTTATTCTTTTAAAAAACCTATATATTTGTGTATATCTATGTATACATATACATATATAAATACATATATCTTGTGTGTATACATATGGCACACAGATATATGTATATATATTTATCTCTATTTTTTAAATGCCTGAGTGCCCCTTCTCAGGCAAAGCCAACAAAGTAAAATTTAGCTTTGATTATAATGTTCACCTCCTGGAACTGGTCCATTGTAACCATTGTGTGAATAACCTTGTGGAAGCTTCCTGTAACTGTGCCGGCCCCTTGGCACCGTGGCGTGCTCTGTATTCGTGCTGTGGGATGCTTGCAAGTTCAAGCCTCCTTATTAACAGGCTTGGTATTTCAGAGGCTAAATTCTCTTGTGGCTGAGCAATGCAAAATTGACCTGCTTTATTCCTAATTCCACTGGATAGCATATTATTTTTTCACTAATGTCATAGCATATATTAATTGAAGAGTGTTAATAAAGGACTGCTAGGGAAAGAAATGAGTGACCATCTGAATTCCTTTATAACTCTGATGGACTGAGACCAATGAAACTAGTGGCTAATTTCCACCGTTAACTGAATGTATACCTGTCATTATTCAGATTCATGGATTGAATATAGCTTAGAGCGTCTCATGCATGGCTGTGTTGGAAGCAGAAGGAATTAGATATGACTCTTTCAAGGCAGACATTAGTTACAGGGACTGCTTAAGAGGAAAAAGAGAAGAGAGTCAATTGTAAGTTGTGAGCATTAGCGAGCAACCTTACTTCTCATTCTTGAACACTGAGTGTGATTCCGAATGAGGTTAATGTTTCTCCTTCTCAGCTTCATCTCCGTGCCTATCCCCACACTCAACCCAAATAATATTTGACTGAAATAGGAAATATACCTCCTCTTTGTTTGCTACATTAGGGATTTCGGAGGGGGTTCTCTTTACCCAGAGAAAAGAAAATCAGGCCAGTTCTGCGAAACTAAAAATAAAGCTATGCAAAATTGTTTGCAGAATGGAATTCATTGGCATTTGTTTTTATGCATGACAACTCTTTAGAATATAGCATTGAATCAAACCATGATTCTGACATCAATGATTTTTATAGTCCTGTAAGAATATTGACTATAGATTTTCTTAAGCAGTTTATATCAAAAGAGATCTCATTTAAATCCCTCTGGCATACTAGTAATATTAATAATGATAGCAATAAGTCTTACTGAATTCATTATATGTGCCTGACAATGTGCTAAATTATTTGTATTTATTGTCTCTTTTAATTTGCACCAGTTTCTTTCCAAGTAGATAGGATTAGCCCCATTTAAAGTGTGATAAGGCTTGACCTGGGGTGGCACAGTGGATAAAGTGTTAACCTGGAATGCTGACGTCACCGGTTCAAAACCCTGGGCTTGTCCAGTCAAGGCACATACTTGAAGCCACTATGAACTGATGCTTCCCACTCCTCGCCCCTGCCTTTCTCTCTCTCTTTCCTCTCTCTAAAATCAATAAATAAAATCTTAAAAAAAAATGAAGTGTGACAAGCTGGAGAAAATATTTTATCATTTTGACAAAAATAAAACTTTTTCTTAGCAAGAGAAATGTGTTATTCTGCCATCTTGATAAAGGCTCTGCCCTACCCAATGCCTTTCTCTCCCTCTCTCCTATCAAGGGCTTCTCGTCTTATCACTGGTGCTGGGACTTCAGAGTGAGAACAGGATTTCGGAGTAATGTGGGAAAAAGGACTTGGAGTTCTGGGTTTCTCTCTGATAGAGAGAGTGTGGAATGGAGATGAGAGGAGGAGAAAAAAGGGAACCGAAGAGAAGGATGAGTGGGACGCTTTTGATTGTTGTTCTTTTTTCATCGTTATTATTATTTTTGTGTATGCAAATTTGGGCTCCGGGCTCAAGTACGCTCAATGCTGGAGAAAGCCCAAACAGCAGAGAGGTGACGGTTGCAGCCTCCCCAAGAGCTGGTAGCAGAAGAGGTAGGATTACCCTGGACTTGCACCAGCCAAGGAACTAGAGGCTCAAGTTTATTTCACTGTAGATCTTGAATGGCGGGGAGGTGCCCAGGGACAGCTCTGTCTTCACAGATTGGCAAACTGAGCATAAGTGCTGCCCCGAAGTCACTCACCTGCGGGGGCAAAGCTGGGATTCACATCCGGGACTCTCGGTTCAGTGTGCCTGATTCTCTTTGTTCTACTTTCCTGGCTCTCCAGAATAAGGATTTCTAGCACGAGACGTGGCAGAGTCCCAACAAATGGATGTTATGATTATGTCTGTGTTTACTAGCAGTTTGTTGGTCTGACCTGTGGTGGTGCAGTGGATAAAGCGTCGACCTGGAAATGCTGAGGTCGCCGGTTCGAAACCCTGGGCTTGCCTGGTCAAGGCACATATGGGAATTGATGATTCCAGCTCCTCCCCCTTCTCTCTCTCTGTGTCTCCTCTCTCTCTGTCTCTCCCTCTCCTCTCTCTTTGTTCTACTTTCCTGGCTCTCCAGAATAAGGATTTCTAGCACGAGACATGGCAGAGTCCCAACAAATGGGTGTTATGATTATGTCTGTGTTTACTAGCAGTTTGAAAAATCTTCCATTTCTAAAGTTGGTAATCAGATGGGCTTGGCAATATTTTTTTAAATGATGTGTTTTAGAGATTAAAAAGAATGCTGAGGAATATTAAATATGTCACTTTGTTGGCTATCATCATACCATTATTATCTAGACTTTGTTTTTTATGATACTTTATCTTACCCCAAGCAACAAGAAATTATGGGACATATGATCCTTTACTTACGCTCTGCACATACTGTGTTTGGCTATTCGTTTGTTTTCTGTGAGTCGTGGAGAAATAAATGGTCAGGTTTTGCAAATGGTTTTATAATATATTGGACTATATGAGATACTTGTAGTAGGTTGAATAATGGCACCCATAAGATAGCCTTGTCCCAATTCTTGGAAGCTGTGACCATCATCTTATATGGCTAAAAATGGACTTGGAAGATACGATTAAATGAAAGAACCTGAGATTATCCTGATTATTATGTGTTATCTAGGCAGGCCCAAAAGGCAATCACATAAATCTCTATAAGAGAGAGGCAGAAGGATATTTGACGCATACACAAGAGGAGAAGGCATTGTGACTATGGAAGCAGATTCGAGTGATGCTGCCACAAGCCAAGGCGTGCCAGTGGCTATCAGAAGATGGAAACACTAAGGAACAGATTCTCCCCTAGAGGTTTTGGTGGGATTGTGGTCCTGCTGACACCTTGTTTCATCCAGTGAAACTGATCTTGGACGTCAGGCCTTCAAAACACATGTGAGATAATTAATTTTGTTGTTTTTAGGTACCAGTTTGTAATCATTTGGGATGGCAGCCCTAGAAAACCCATACAACAGCACAGAGAAGTCCAAGCCACCCCCCAACCAGCCTCAGTCCAAGGAGAAAAGCAAGGGTAGAATGCAGGCTTGCCCCCCAGAGCCAGGGAACTCATGGCTCAGAAAAAATTCACAACTTGCCAAAGTGAAATTTCCAAACATACAGGGAGCCTTCCACCTGTAGAAAGGAGGCTTTAGTGAGAAACCGGTGGCGGCTGGACAGTCTCCTGCTTGGGAATCCTTGCAGCAGGGAAATGGCCTTTATCTTCTCAAAGACAAAACTGATCTGAAGTTGAGAGTGAGTGTTCTGAATTCTGTTGGATTTTATTTTAAATTTGGACACCAGCACACAACTTATTTTACAGGTTTTTCTCTTTGGGCACACCAAAATAAAAAATAATATGTCATCTTCCCCAGAACTTAGAGAAAACTATATGTCAGTCACTCTTTGGCTAGATCCAGGGTTTATCTCCTCTCTCATTGTTATTATAATTCTAATAAAATGAGAACACTGTATTAAAACTTTATATTGTATAGGAGGAATTTCTTAGTAACTATGTTTAGACAATTGATTGGTCAAGATTTCCCTTTTACTCAGCTGTGCAAATAACTACCCCCATCTAATTCTATTAACTTAGAATTATTTCTGAAGTTATTGCTCAGCATGCAGTACTTTGAAAAATAAAATTAGTTTTTTTTTTCTTTTCAGTACCAAAAAGTTTACTCTGTAATGCCTATGACATTGAATATATAAGTGTGTGTGTGTGTGTGTGTGTGTATCCTTTACCTTAAATTTATTTAGTCATAAATATCAAATTAAGAACAAAGCTGCTATGTTTGACACAGCATTTAATTTGGAGGTCACCCATATTTTGAATGGGAATTCAAATTGTAAGCTTTAAAAAAAAATTAAACAACTATAATAGAATTCGACTTCCTGTCCCTTCGTAAAACTACAATTCTCAATGAACTGGATTTTTCTTTAGAATAAACCAGCCACTCTGAAAACAAGTGTCTTCAGCTGGTGAGAAGCCATGTGCCCTGATTAGCAAGCCAGCCACTCGAGGCTTCAAGCGTCTCAGAATTGAACCAAGGGCCCCACTGAACCGCTTCCATTGTTCTGTAATGAGTATTTTGCGGAGTCCTTTCAAAAGTAAACTGTATTGTTCCCACGCCACTTACAGTACATCTGAGTGAGGTGATTATGGTTTCCTAAAAAGCACTTTCAGGATTGCAAATATATATATATTTGAAAGAAGATTTTTCCCCCCGTGTCTGGTGATAAATTTAAGAACCTCGAGCGTTTCCTGAGCACCCGAGCAAAGGCTTAAAAATTATCTGAAAATCCTGCCTTTGATCCCAGGTGCGTGGAGTCTAAAAACCCATCAGAGCCCGCAGGCAGGGCTCTGCTTTCCGAGTGGCGGTTTGGGCAGGAAATTTTGCATAGTAAATAGTTTAAAACTTCGGTATTCAGGTATTCAGAAAGTCGAGGGAGGACTAATATATCTGAATAAATAGAACAGATTTTCAGGATGCCAAGGTACTTGTGGTGTGGCTATTGAGGCAGCATTGTTCATCATATCAAATGGGACACTTGGAGCTCCTTGTATTTTCTGATGGACTATGAGGCTCTCAGATGGGGGGTTATGGGAAGGGATTGGGACTCAACTTCTACCTCTCTGCATTTTCATACCTCCTTTCTTCTTAGGGACTTGTGTTGCTTCATTATTAATAAGTTGAAATAACCACAGTCTTGGTCCTACTCTACCATATTATTTATTTAAATGTTTGTCCTATAGATTTTAAATGTTAGTGTAAGCAGCATTTAGAATATGGGGAAAAAGTATTGGATAGGGTCTAGATCACGCCCTGTCCATTCATTGCATCATGATTTCCCCATACAAATCCTTGGGTTCTGAATTTATTAAATTGACCTTAGTCCTTTATTGTTTCTGGACTTTTCTCCTACATCCTAATTGAGTAAAAGTCCTACCTGAAGAATTCTTGCCCCAACCTGCTGTCAGTCTAGAAGTTACTCTTTTATTAGAGAAGTTGGAGCTAAGTGGTGAAGAAGCCATATCTCTAAGGGTCTCCCCCCTTTCTCCATCCCTTGCAAGCATATATTAGGGGCCATAGAAGGGATTAAAAGTATCTTAGGCCCTGGCTGGTTGGCTCAGCGGTGGAGCGTCGGCCTAGCGTGCGGAGGACCCGTGTTCGATTCCCGGCCAGGGCATACAGGAGAAGTGCCCATTTGCTTCCCCACCCCTCCGCTGCGCCTTCCTCTCTGTCTCTCTCTTCCCCTCCCGCAGCCAAGGCTCCATTGGAGCAAAGATGGCCCGGGCGCTGGGGATGGCTCTGTGGCCTCTGCCTCAGGCGCTAGAGTGGCTCTGGTCGCAGCATGGCGACGCCCAGGATGGGCAGAGCATCGCCCCCTGGTGGGCAGAGCATCGCCCCATGGTGGGCATGCCGGGTGGATCCCGGTCGGGCGCATGCGGGAGTCTGTCTGACTGTCTCTCCCTGTTTCCAGCTTCAGAAAAATGCAAAAAAAAAAAAAAAGTATCTTAGTGTGGCCTGGAGAAATAACTTAATTTGATCCAATGACACTATTTTTAAAATATAAGGTGCTTCCAAAATCATCAATCTTATGCACCCTTCCGACTCCATTGGCTGTTGGCTGTTCTTCTTTCCTTCCTTCCTTCCTTCCTTCCTTCCTTCCTTCCTTCCTTCCTTCCTTCCTTCCTTCCTTCCTTCCTTCCTTCCTTCCTTCCTCCCTCCCTCCCTCCCTCCCTCCCTCCCTCCCTCCCTCCCTCCCTCCCTGCCATTTGTTGACTTTAGCAAGAGGGGAAGGGACAGGGAGAGAGAAAGAGAGAAACATTGATTTGTTGTTAGTTATTTATGCATTTGTTGGTTGATTGTAAAATTCTTTGATTGATTTGAGAGAGAGAGAAGCATTCATTTGTTGTTCCTCTCAGTGTTGAACACACTGGTTGCTTTCCGTATGTGCCGAGAAGGGGGATCGAGCTTGCAACCTTGGCATATTCTGATGATGCTCTAGTCAACTGATCTAACCAGCCAGGGCTTGTTCTTATTCTTATACGTGAGGTTTTTCTCCCCATTGAAAAAATACGTACACTGGAGATTAAGTACATTGGAGCCTTGGCACTGCCCTAACCAATGAGCCGTCAATTCTGTTGTTACTGGGATGAGGTCAACATCACCACATAGACTTACTGTCCTGCTTTCATCATGTGAGAGAAGTAGAGTTTGGTTAATTCCCTAGTTGTTTCTGTGTTCCTAGCAGGAGGGACATCTAGCCATGCAGTTTCCTTCCTGGGACCTGCCATCCAAGGCCAGTCTGATAGCTTCCCAACGTGCCTCTTCCAGGACCCTCATCTCGGGTGGCGCATGCGTTGTGGAAGTTGACCTCCCTTAAGGTAGAGCAGTCAGCCTCCATCCTGTGGGGTTTAGTGGGTCAAGCATATTCAGCTTTATGTTTCTGTCTTGTGATTCAGGTCTTTTTGCCTCCAAGTCTGTGGAGTATACTTACAGCAGCAAACATCGCACCAAGCTGATAGGGCCTCTTCCCTTAGAATCTTCCATTAGATCAGCAGCATCACAGAAGCACTGGGTTTAGTTGTTGGGCATGTTCAGTCCTGCCGGCATCCATTAATCCCACTCTTTAGAGCACACAGACTGGTGGCTACCTAGTGAAGAGACTTCCCTGCTGTTTGCTCTCCCAAATGTCAGCGTCATGAGGTGGGAGTTATTTCTACCTTCTCTTTTGTGAACTGGTGTTTTCCCAAGACCTACTGTTGAATAAGTCAATTAAGTCTCTGCAGTGGCAGATTTGCATTTCGTAACAAATACTACTAAGAATTCTTTTTTGAAACCTGGAAGGAAAATTCCTCAAAGAAATCCGGAGATGGGGTTACTTGTTAATCCTAACCACACAGCTGACGAATTGACACATTTGAGAAAATACTGTCTATAATATAATGCCCATGGTCAGTCTGATTATCATGAAAGCCTGTTTATTAGCAGAATGGTAGGATCTGTTTAAATTACCGTGTCAAGATGTTTAGTATGTAAGATGTGTTGTTGCTCTAATGAAGGAAAAACTGAAAGCAACATAATTAGTTCATAGGAAGTGAGTGTCCCTTTTGTTTCACGTATTAATTTGGTGCAGACCATGGCTGTGCGTGACATGCCCTAATAGGACGCCTTACACAAAAATTCTGTGGCCTGTGGCAGATAACCTCATTAGAAGAGGAAAAGAAGCCCAGGTTGACATGAATCACCTGGTAGTGTCATAGTTCTTTATTGCTGGTTATATTTAGGCAAAAAAAAAAAAAAATCTCTAAACTGCTAAATGTATCTATACGTCATACCTAGTTTTGATTTTAATGAATTTTACACTCTTCAGTGGGAAGTAAATCAAATAACGACACTGAATATTTTTGAAAAAAAAATTTCTATTTATGAATAATACATTTTTAAAGAAAACTCAGAAATTAAAGAAGGCTGGAGAAGTGAAAACCCCCTTACAGAGCAGTTCTCAGAGAGAACCGTCACGTGTTGATGTGTCTATGTGTCTGCCTCCCTCAGTTCAGGGAAAGCGCGATCTGCCGAGCTGCCCACTTCTCGTTCCTTTTTCCTGATTTCTGTGATGGGACCTCCTTCTGGTCGGTCCTTGAAATATTGGGGGCATCACTTTGGGAACTACTGACCGTCTAACCACTATGTTGTACACCTGAAACAAATACAAAATAATACTGCATGCAAACTTTAATGGATAAGTAAAATAATAAAAGCAAAATAATTCCATTAACAGAAGAAGAAGACGGCGCGGGCTCATCTGACTTTCCCTTTCACTCCTCCCTGCCCTGGCTGGCCCTGTGGGTCCCAACTCCTTGCGTGTCCCTGTGCTCCATTCTCCCTGGTCCGACCCTACTCTCGTCACTTTGTCCAGTCTCCCTCCATCTCCTATCTGGAATCCCGTTGTAGCTTCTGACCCCATCTCCCTGTCCCCAGTTATCCCCGCCTCTTCAATATGCTTGGTGGTCACAGAGGAGAGAACATTCTTCCCAAGGAAAGACCCTGACTGGCCAGGCTTGAGTCACGTTGCTATGCTTTTAAATTTGTTTTGTAACGCTGAGCTGAAGTAATATACTCCTTTTCTCTATTAGGCCCAACTAGGCCATATTCTGGTGTAAATTCTTCTAGTGCCTCCCAAATCCTTTTCAGGATTTGCCCTGATAACTCCCTGGCCTCCCTTCTTGCCTTTCCCCTTCCCATCTTCTCCTCGGTCATCACGTCGGTCAGTCAATGGCAGCTCCTAGATTGTCTTTTTCTTAATTCCATGATGTTCACATGCTCTCTTCCCTGTCCCTATAATACCTTTCTTCCAACCTCCTTGAACTCTCAAGCATTCCGAAGGCTAAAAATGTGAACCAGAAACACGCTGAAGTCCTGCTTGTTTACTATACATATGTATATATTTTGAGCGATATCTCCCTGTTCCTCCTGTAGAACCCAGCTTGTCATCTTGGGAACACTCCCTGTCCTCAAAGACTTAAGTGTCCCTTATTTTATGTTTCTTTAATTTATGGTCAGCACTTAGGCATTGTGTGATTTGGATCAGTTAGTGATCCTGAATATATGTCAGGCGAAAAACATTGAGAAGCAATATTTTAAGTAGATTTTTATTTGAACAGTCAACAGTATCTATGGATGATCTGTCATATGCCAGACACTGTCTTCTGGTTCCTATAAATTAGACATCACCTTTACTTTTATGGAGTTTGTGGTCTGACAGTAGAGACAGACACAACAGAAGCAATGAATAAGTAAGGTAATTTCTCATGGAGATAAATGATTTCAAGTAATAAACCCTGGGTGATGTAATGGGATTGGGTGCAGTAGTGTGCTTTTAGGCTGAGCTGGGAAGGGCAGTGTTATTTTCTAAATGCCAATCTATTATCCAGGCATAAACCAATCCTATCTCTGGGTAACATGTATTGGTAGTGAGAACTGTGCGTACTCATGGGGCTAAAGGTGTTAGAGATGATGGCTTATTTGAAGGAATAGAGGGTATTTAATTAAGATTTGAAGAAAATATAATAGCATTCAAGTAAGTGAATGAACATATGATGTAATAGAGATTCTGGGCCACCCACAGGAGACTGAATGAAGTAGTCCAGTAAACAGAATTTATAGAAAGGCATATCTCAACTAATGCAGAGAACATCTTTTAAATGATTCCAGTTTATTTGTCCATAGAATGAATTTGGTGGGTCTTTGGGGATATGTTCAGGTGATCTATGAGAGGTCAGTGGGGAATTTCCTCTAAAGGAAAGAAAAGCAGACAGGAAGTTTCAGGGATCGTTATTGTGTGAAGGTTAGGAAGCCCAGCCTCAGAGCAGTGAGAGGAATGATCCTAGCCAGAGAAGGAAGACCTCAGAAGAATTGGATGGAAAATGGGATGACATTTCTCTGGAGAAGGGATCACGTCACATAGACAGTGTATAAGAATATGGATCCACCTAAAGAAGGGTCTTCAGCTGACTGATTGAAGCAACAAGAAACAGAAAAAAGAGAAGATCAAGATAGGAAAAGGCTCTTATTGAATAACTCCGTCAAGTGATTCTGGAATGCAAAATACAGTCATGCTCTGCATAAATGCAGGGCATTAATTAAAGAGACAAGGTTTGATTAAAAAATCATATCTGGCTGGAATATTTCTTAAGTCATTATTTCTTAGGAAATAGTTCTTATTCCGTTAATACCCTCAATAGTATTATATAAATTAAAGTAAACCGGAGTGGAATGTTTATCTTTTATTTTAGGCATAGTAATACGGCAACCCTCGTTTCTGATATTCACTACTGTTGATTGAGGCATATATATACTTGGACTCAGGTTTGGCTTGGTCAGGAAAACAAAGAAACATCTTTTTTTTTTTTTTTTTAGAGCTGGTATTACTGCCTTTTGTTTGTGGTTGGTGTTTTGGAAGGCACAGGTATTAATTAAATCGTGTGCCACCCAGAACTAAATATAATCCATTTAATTTTCTAAGGCTTAAAAGACAAGGGGCTTGCCTGGTTGAGAGTTGAAGTAGGCTTTATTTGAATGACAATGGTTTGTAATACAATGAATCCACTTTTACCCATGTTATATATTTAAGTTGGCAAAAACAAATTAGTGCCAATATTTTGAGTTGTGACTGCTTCCTAGAGGAAGAGTTAAAGTTTTCCATTCATGAGGAAAAGCAGTTAAAGTGGAAAACCCCCTCATTTTTTTTTACATTTTCCCAAGAAACGGAAAAGTCACTTCCTAATCATCTCATAATGCCCTCAGGGCATTAGACAGACCTTGCCACTTAAGAGAGGAATAGGAATTGAAACATGTTTGATGGAAGTTTAAATAATAAAGAAACAATATTAAACCACAAAAAGTAGACTTATATCTATTTTTCTCAATATTCGTGTCTAGAGCTAATAGGCTTATTAATCCTTATTGATGGTGGGGTTTGATAATGGTAAGTAGAAAATTGTTTTGTTTATTTAACAACTTATTTAAACACTGTATTTCTAAATGAGCCATCCTGCTTTTTGTTTGAAAGGTGACAGTATATTTCTTATGGTCCATTTCATAAATACCCACTTACAAAAAGACTCCTTCACCTTGGGGTGTGCCTATTTGCAGACATGCAGAAAAAATCCTCCCAATGTGAATGACTTCTTGACTTTCAGATGGGAGGTGAAATTGCTTAAAATAAACAGAAAAATAAAAATCTGCTTGTTTCAGTGTACATTTGGAAGGTGACAAAAATTGGGTCAAATATTGATATTTGCTTTTTTGGTATTTTTGTCTTTTAATTGGCAAGTTAATAGGGAGACTTCCTTGGGTGAGATCATTTTCTGTGAACTTGGGAAGTATCAATTGCCCGGTTGCCAGTGGACACATCAAAAACACATCTTTGGAGAATATGTTGTTTATTTTTTTGATTATGAAAGATTTCAGTAGTACAGAAAAATATGAATAATACATTTAATTGTCATCTACTCGCTCTGGACTTGACAGACCTTTACTTTCTGTGTTATTTACCGCGGGACTTCGTATTTTTGTTTCATGAAATAGAGCATTTAAGACATGCTTGAAACATTCTGTAAATTCACTCACTCCTCTGAGATAGTCATATCCTGAGTAGGCTGTTTGTCATTCCCATTCATTTATTTCTTTAATTATAATATATGGTATTTATTCACAAATATCATCATATCATTTTAGTATGTTTTTTGAACCATTGTAAAAATGGTGGCCCTTGCCGGTTGGCTCAGTGGTAGAGCGTTGGCCTGGCGTGCGGGGTACCTGGGTTCGATTCCTGGCCAGGGCACATAGGAGAAGCGCCCATTTGCTTCTCCACCCCCCACCCCCTCCTTCCTCTCTGTCTCTCTCTTCTCCTCCCGCAGCTAAGGCTCCATTGGAGCAAAGCTGGCCCAGGCGCTGGCTCCTTGGCCTCTGCCCCAGGCGCTAGAGTGGGTCTGGTCATGGCAAAGCGAAGCCCCGGAGGGGCAGAGCATCGCCCCCTTGTGGGCAGAGCATTGCCCCTGGTGGGCGTGCCGGGTGGATCCCAGTTGGGCGCATGCGGGAGTTTGTCTGACTGTCTCTCCCCGTTTCCAGCTTCAGAAAAAGACAAAAAAAAAAAAAAAAGGTATATTATACAAATCATGCTTTAGCTTATTTTATTAATTTACCCTAAGTTTTGAGTTGTATCCATGTTATATATAACTCTAGGTTCAATATGATAATTACTATATACTATTCTGTTTCATAGATTACCAAAGGGTTCATATATCCATTCTCCTGATGATGAAGATAAATTCCAAAATTTCTGTTCTAAATAATCTCACTGTGAACATTCTTGTGACTTTGCCCAAAAAGACATGTGAGAGAATTTCCCTAGGAGTAAAATTGCTGTATTATTAACTGATGTTGGCAGGGCTGTGTTTTTTATGGATCCTGTTGGGGGGAATTAATTTCTTGCCTTTTATAGCTTCTAGAGTGTTCTTGCATTCTTTGGATTGTAGCCTTAGTCCTCTGTCATCAAAACCAGCGACTCTGCATCTGTCTGGTTACTATTCCACCGTCACATGGACTCTCTCTGCCTCCATTTCCCACTTTTAAGAACTCTTGTGAATACACTGGGCCCACCTAAATAATCCAGGATAACTTTCCTATTTAATTAGAAAATTTAATTCCATTGGCAATCTTAATGCCCCTTTGTAAAGTCACATAGTCACAGGTTCTGGGAATAAGGTTCTGAACATCTTTTTTTTTTGAGGGGGAGGGCATTATTCTGCCTACCTTGGGTCATAGGGTATATGATAGATCTTCCGCTTGACTAGATAGCTTTAAATTGCTATGCTATATGGTGCCTGTATTTATACTATCTCTGACAGTGTATGAGAATTTCAGTTGTTTCATATCCTTGCCAACACTAAGATTGTAAGATTTAAAAATGATATTCAGTCTGATAGGCGTGATTGGTATCTTCATTGAGCATGTTTTCGGATAATAATTGACTGTTGAAATTTTCCCTTTTAGGTCATTGTTCATTCTTTTTCCTATTTCTAAATTGTTCTTTTTTGTTTTGATTTATGGGTGTTTTAAAAATATTCCCATTACTTGTTCTTTGTTGGTTTGCATTGCAATATTTTTTCCTCGGTGTTAATTATCTTTACGCTTTTATTTAATAGTTTCTCTTCTTGAACAAAGGTTTCCATTTCACAGTTGACAAATTCTGTCCTAAGAAATAATATCCTACCTGAAGTCATAAAGATATCATCTTTATTTTTTTAAAGGTTTGTGCAGCAGAGCAAATTTTACATTTTAATAATATCCTTTGTCTCTAGCGATACACATTTCTCTCTATATTTGTGAGATGTAGCTACACAAACAAGTTTGATTTATTCGGTTGACTCAGTTTTATATAGGCTGCAACTGAGAACTATGTAATTTAAAGATCGAAGGGTTTATGAAATGTTATCACCTGGAAGAACTTTAGAGGCAATTCCAAAACTAAGGCCCACAGAGTCGGGGAGCGGCCATTCAGAATTAATTTCATTGACAGGGGGAACTGTGGAGATAGTGCATTATGTTAGCTTCGTGGCTGAGGAGCCGCCTTACCTGGAAGAGAAGGTTTGTACCACTGGTAGATAACAACTCTTGGACCAAGTAAAACAATGGATGCTGATTTACATCCAAGAAAATGAAACAACATCGACATAGTAGAAATTTTCATGATATGGTAGAAAAGCACTTTGCTTCTAAGTCTCCAAGGTGAACAAAAGGCAGCATGTGAAGCAAGGAATAGTTGATTACTGTGACTCTAACCGTTATTCTCCTTAAGTGATGAGCATATGACCATAAAATAGCTCGACATTAGTTTTCTTGAGAATCACCTATCTCTGTACCCTCCTCAACCCAAGTGCATGTATCTTTTGGACACACGCCTCTCCTGTGGACCCGGTTCCAAAGTGAAGCTTTGACAGAGTCCCTCAACTTTTCTGTCTGGGTACTCGCCCACTTCACTGCCTGTACGACCCCCGCCCCTCTTCCAACTCACTCAAAATGTTGATTTTCTCAATATCATTCAATTCTCTGACTCTCTAAGCTCAGAGATAAAGTTAAGTGCATTTCTTATGCCCCAAATAAGCATCTCAATATTTTTTTTCCACTATATTTTTTTTTCTCAAAGGAGTATTGCCTAGGAAGTTAAGAGTGAGTGACAGTTGACAGAAGATGTGGTTGCCCAGCAACTGGCAATTTAAATAAGTAGGAGCTGATTTGATTTACCAACCTGATCAACAGCGAGTGCTGTAATACAATCTTAAGGACTGGTACAGATGTTGCATTGAGCTATTTATATGTGCTGATCTGTCTCAGTCTATTTTCATATATACATGTATATATGCATATTTTTTCCTGCAGGACTGGAATATGAAAGCCAAGGCTGTATCTCTCCCCTCTGTGACATTAATAGCAGTTGCCTGCAATAAAATGAGTTGTTTTAGCCCCTTCGTTTTTATACAGATACTCAGTTTCAAAGGAGGCTTTTTCACTCAGAGGGAACACATGCTCTATGGATTGAATACAGAGCTTGTTTTGAGCTCTAGGATTATATTTATATACTCAGTAATTGTTGTTACCTTGTTTTGCAGGTTTTATCATTTGATACTTCTCTCCATTTTTTTGGTTTTTTTTTTTTTTTTGAAGTGAAATATTAATTGCTTTTTATTCTTCACAGGGATAATAAGGTTTAGTATGATTGGCTCTGAGTTTGCTTAATTGAGTAGTGTGTTTTACTAATAGGATCAAGAAACTTGATCCCATCATGAGCCAGGTAGCTTTCTGGAGCAGTTAAATTTTCATTTTGGTTAAAGACAGCCTTTCTGACTCTCATTGGACATCTTTCACATGGTTCTTCCAGGAGACGATAGAAAAGCTGCAACCCACCTAGTAGTGTAGTAACCCAAAGAGCGCCCCCTTTTGGTGGGAGGTCAGGACTTTTTTTTTTTTTTTTTTTGGTGAGAGAGAAGGACAGACAGGGACAGACAGGAAGAGAGAGAGAGATGAGAAGCATCAATTCATTATAATTCATTTATAATTCATATTTGCAGTACCTTAGATGTTCATTGATTGCTTTTTCATATGTGCCTTGACCAGGGGGCTCCAGCTGAGTCAGTGACCCTGGGCTCAAGCTAGTGACTTTGGGCTTCAGTCTGCCACCGTGGGGTCATGTCTATGATCCCATGCTCAAGCCAGTGATCCCATGCTCAAGCTGATGAGCCCCATGAACCTGCTCTCAAGCCAGTGAGCTTGGGGTTTTGAACCAGGGTCCTCAGCATCCGAGGCCGATGCTTTATCCACTTCATCACCACCTGGTCAGGCCAGAACTATCATTTTGTATGTAAAGGAACATGATGTACTTGAGAAACAGTCTGTATAAAATTCTGCATCTTGTTGGGAATGGAATATGTGACATAAAACAGACCACCAACATCCTATGCAGCACAGAACTGAGGTAATTTTATGGATAATTTTAACACAGAAAATATTTTATAATATGACTGTACAAAAATAGATCATTTTAATTATGAAATAGTTGAAGGACATAACAAAGGTAATTTCAAAATTGTTTCTTGGAACTAGTTACAAATTCATTGAGATTAGAAGGTCAGGGACTTCCGGAAATGAGGACATTTTTTGCCAGCCATGCACGTTTGAATGAAATTCAATATCCTAAAGGCGCATTTTAGTGCCTTGTAGCACCTTCCCTTTCTCCCCCTAATTACAATGAAAATGCTCTTCTCCAAATTCCTGTAGTGCTTGTGCTGTTCTTTTCTTTTTTAAAAATAATACATATGCCCTGGCCGGTTGGCTCAGTGGTAGAGCGTCGGCCTGGCGTGCAGAAGTCCCAGGTTCGATTCCCGGCCGGGGCACACAGGAGAAGCGCCCATCTGCTTCTCCACCCCTCCCCCTCTCCTTCCTCTCTGTCTCTCTCTTCCCCTCCTGCAGCTGAGGCTCCATTGGAGCAAAGTTGGCCCGGGCGCTGGGGATGGCTCTATGGCCTCTGCCTCAGGCACTAGAGTGGCTCTGGTCGCAGCAGAGCAATGCCCCGGATAGGCGGAGCATCGCCCCCTGGTGGGCATGCAGGGTGGATCCCGGTTGGGCGCATGCGGGAGTCTGACTGTTTCCCCGTTTCCAGCTTCAGAAAAATACAAAATAATAATAATAATAATAATAATAATAATACATATTAGGGCTGCAGTGTTTCACAATTCCAGGGGCGATTTGTAACACAGAGGCCCCATCAGAATGATATCTCTCACGTATTGACTACCATGCTAAGTATTTAAAATATATTGTCATTTATCCCTGGTGGTCCTGCAAGAAATATTAGAACCAGCAACTTACCAGTGAACAAACCAAAGGTCAGAGTGGTAAAGTCATTTGCCTGTGAAAATATAGCAGGAAAATCACAGATGTGGTGTTTTCATTAAGGTCTGTCGGACTGCAAAGCCAGTGTATTTTACCCCACTGCGTTAATCTCTCTTTGTGCGTTTTGTTATTTTGCTCTCATACCTTAGCTCAGTGATCCAGGAAGTCTGAATAAAGGCTGCATTTTGAGGGGACTCCTTGGACCAAATTCCGAGGAATCCCTGAGGTGACATCTGTGAGGCAGGAATGCTCTGAGCTACCTACCTGCTCAGCTTTGTACCACAAAGCCACAGTGAGCGCACAGTAAGTTCATGTTAGATCCAAGCATGGTGAGCACTGTGGCTCCCAGGCTAAATATAGCCCACAAAGTTCCATAGCATGAACCTCGGTTGATCTTAACTTGAATATAAAGTGAGTACGAGTTAAACAATTCACTACTAATTGATAGGGTGAAGTTCAAAGTTTCATTTCTTACCTGTCAGTGTCTTCTGGAAATCGAGGAGAGTATGCTTAGATGTGGGCATGCGTTCCGAGGGAGCCTGTGGAGAACGAGGAAAAGCGTAGGTGAACAGAGAACCAGAGAGGGATGGAATGGAGGCGAGTCTTCGGAATAGAGTTCTTTGCAGGCGGTGAGAAGGAGAAAGAGAGGGGAGATGGGGAGGGTGCTTCACTCCTTAGTGAAGAGTGGTGCTTTGGAAAGAGGTCAAAGAAGTAAATGACCTATTCAGTTGGAAGACATCCTGGAGAAGACGAGTGGAAAAGGTAAAGGGATGAGGAGCGGAGGAGCAGCAGGAGTCAGTGATACCGCCGGCGTTGCTGGGGAGGGTCCCACGCCCTCACATCTTTGGCAGCGGACCTGGTGGCTCAAGACTTAGTGTGTTTCCTTCTCTTATCATGTGGCTATTCTGTTGTTGTCATTTCTTCACCCGAGGGGCCTTTCTGTCCATGTCTGGGGATGTATCTTGGCTGGCTTAAATTTGAACTGACCACTAGCAAGCGCTCGAGCAGTGAGGGAAAGTATCAGGGAAGTGCTCCTCAGGATGGAGAGGCTGTGGAGTCTGTTAAAATTCCCAAAGTGATCTGTCAAAACGATAGACAAGTCCTTTACAGAAGGATTTCTGCAGTCCCCAGGGGTTGTGCTTCTTGTTTCTCTTCGAGTTTCTACAAAACGAGAGTTGTTCCTAACTTACTGTTTTTGACATTCTTGATTTCCTTTCCATCAATACCCAAGTGATTTTTTTTTTTTAATGTTAGGAACATCTGTGAAAGAGGTGGGTAAATGGTATACTCACAAGCAAACGATCACGCAGCGGCTTTCCTTAGAGCGCACATTGTCTTCTAAAAGAACAAAGGGAAAAAGCTTCAGTAATTGGATCCCTGTTGTAACCCTGGTGGAGCGAGAAAGATTAATAGCTGTGCGGCAGAACGCCATTCCAGGGTTCCGGGGCGAGAGGCGCCCGTGTCACGGTGTTTCTCCTGGGATGGAAGTTGGCCTGAAGTAAAACACTGTTTCTATCTAATAATGATAATAACAGCCAACATTTTTTAAGCACCTTCTTTTCACCAATTACATTCATTTCCTCCGAGCCTCACAGCGACCCGGGAAGTTAAATAAGTCATGTTTAAACAACTGAGGCTCAGAGAGGTTAATTGACTCCCAGGCCTCAGCTAGGGAGATGTTTCACATGGGCACTTTGCTGCATGAATGGATTATCAAGGTTTCAAGAGGTAGGTTGCAAGCTTTAAAGAAATCACAGACAGCCTGACCTGTGGTGGCGCAGTGGATAAAGCATCAACCTGGAAATGCTGAGGTCACCGGTTCGAAACCCTGGGCTTGCCTGGTCAAGGCACATATGGGAGTTGATGCTTCCAGCTCCTCCCCCCTTCTGTCTCTCCTCTCTCTCTCTCTGTCCCTCTCTTTGTCTCTCCCTCTCCTCTCTATAATGAATAAATAAATAAAAAAATAAATAAAGAAATAAAGAAATCACAGACATTAATATATATATATATTTAATATTAAAGTTTGAAACACAGAGCCAAATTAGTGTACATTGCAGTGATGGATAAAGATCTGTGTTTTGCTAGCTGATCATAACCTGGTCCGGTCTCGCCCTGGCGGGGTGTAGTCGATCTGGAGCTGGTCCTTTTTATCACCCGCGAGCGGGCGGTTTTCTCCAGGGAAGGTTCCAGCGTAGGAGGTACAAAGCCCTCCCACCACGCAGGTGTCAGGGGTTGGCTGTGACAAGTGCCTCCACTTCCACTATTACTTCCTTTCCACAATTCTATTTTGGACTTCTGTCTCATGTGTATTTACAGGTAGACAAAGATTTTTTCTTTTCTTTCTTTCTTTTTTTGTTACAACCCCTTTGTCGTGCCTGAAAAGGACCCTTGTATGTCCTGCAGTTTCTGGGCGCTGTGAATCTTGTTTTAAACAGAGACGGGATAATAGTGTCTGTGGCTCTCTGTTCCCTACTGCCCAAGAGGGGGAAGTTGCAGGTGGGGCACTTCAAAGATGATTCAATAAAAATCAGTGAAGGGAGGCTTTTTGATAAAATGGTCTTTATTACGTAGACACTATTGGAGACCCTGGGGCTAATCGCAGTGTTTTAAAAATCAAGCTTTATTAAAAATAAGTCTGTTTTTATTAGTGCAGGTATTGTAGGTTGGCAGAATTTCTTCTTATGAAATAAAATATCTAGCAGACCATTCCTGATTATGTTATGTATTTTTAGATGTTACCATTGAGTTTTATTTATAGTGTAGACTACTGAATCCTATCTTAAATATGCAAAATATATGCATAACTAACCTCCCAAGCTGCGTTCCTGCTCTATATTACACCCTACAATGTAGCCTGTGCTTAAACGGTTCTTCTAAAAGTTTTAGAGGCTTATTATTTGCTTTTAAAATATAAGCACAGAGCATGCATGGGAGGTGTGTGGCCCTCAGGGTGACATGTTCCTCTCTTAGCTATTCTTTAAGAGTGAAGCCAACAAGCGTCTGGCAATCTGACTGGGATTGAAACCAATAGTCCCTTCATAGGTAACTAACTGCCAGGAGCCCGGATGAGACCGAAGGAGCGGATGTACCAGTTTTCCTAGTGTGTTCAGTGATTCTGAGCACCAGGTGTCTTCTGTGGCATTAGGGGAGGTTAGCTCACCTGACTGTCATTGTGTGGCTACCATTTGTACCCATCCATTTCCCAGTCCCCAGAGTCTCCAGGGTCCTGTTCCATAGGACAACATAAGTCTTGTCAGGAGCATTGCTTGCACAGTCCTGCTTCTGCTACTAAAATTGTAAAGAATAAGTATTCTTAAATCTATGCATTCCATTCTCTTGTGTCAGGACAAAGAGTGTTTGATTATTTTGATGTCATTGTGAGGTTGTAGAGCTTGTTTAAAAAAAATGAATTTCCTTTAGAGAAGAAAAAAACTGAAGCTAATAAGAAGGTGAGAAGCTGAACTCTTCCAATGATCTAAGAAATGACAGTATCTTGGACATCATAATCCTAGGGTGTTTTGGGGTGTCTGGTGTGTCTGCTGACCCAGAAGTCACCCACCCCATCTGGGTCTGCTTTTTCTAGATGGTGGCCCAAACTCTGGAATATTTTTTTTTTCTTCCTTTGATTCAAATCAAGGACTGTGTCCTAGTTCTTCAAAACGCTGTACTCACAAGTTGGATAAACGAATCTGCCCCAAAGTCAGGCAATGACAGAGTCATTGGTTTAACCCTTTTCCTTTGTTGATTCATTTATTTATCAAGTGTTTACTGTGTACCGACATGTGCCAGGCACTGTGTTGGGTATGGAAATTACTGAGATGAGTATAGAGTAATCCCTAAACCAAGGAATATAGTCTCATGGTAGACAAAAGCACTTCATCAACATAAGGGCCGTCATTAACAGGGGTCCCCAAACTTTTTACACAGAGGGTCAGTTCACTGTCCTTCAGACCGTTGGGGGGCCGCCACATACAGTGCTCCTCTCACTGACCACCAGTGAAAGAGGTGCCCCTTTCCGGAAGTGCGGCGGGGGCCGGATAAATGATTTCAGGTGGCCACATGCGGCCCGCCGGCCGTAGTTTGGGGATGCCTGCATAAGGTGTGTAAGTATGGGTGTGGTATAAGACCCAATGGGAACATAGATGAGGAAATAGACCATTTCCTTGGAGAGGTTGGTTAATAATGCTCATTGAACATGGCCTTAGAGAATTTTAACTGGGATGTAGAGAAGAGGTGATAGTATCTTTTGCAAAAAGCAGCACAAATTCATGGAAACGAGAACACTATTGTGCAGGAAAAAATCTGGACTCACAGCCACCTTATGTATTTAGTGTTCATTCTGATTGGTTGGTGCCTGTGCCTCAGCAGGAGTTCATGATGTTGCATGTCACCCTCGGAATAAGGACAGCTTACCTAGAACCACAGGAGTTTCATGTGAGGGAAAGAAAGGAAGAAGAGAAAACGGGGTGGGAGGAAATGAATTATGAAGAAACTTGAATGCCAGCTAAGGAGTTTGCAGGTCACCAGGTTTTACTTACCCATTTATTCATTCATACGTTCCCCAGAGGCAGAGATGCCAGATAGGAGGCTAGATGAAGCATATTACCAAGAACAAACGATTACTTGAGCCATGGCAGCATTGAAACAGAAAGGAAGGCCCAGATATGAAAGGTATTTTTAAGCTATCAGTGGGTTGGATTTGGTAAATATATGTAGGAAATGCAAGAAACAGAAAATGAAATAGAAGCTGAGGTTTCCATAATGGGTAATGGAATGTCTTGTGTGTAGCCGATAAACGTCTGTGGAATTGAATGGCACGTTAAGAGCAATGTTGTTATATTTTTCTCTAAAGATGAAATTATGGCAGGATTTCAGGTTCTGAGGCATAAGAGAGAGACTGTGGGTCTGAGGGAACCTCCTGACACTCAGTGAACCTGCACAGTAGTCTTACTCCACTTACAAACTATCCCTACAGTGGATGTTATGAAGTGAGTCAGCTCAGGAAGCCTACTTCTCATGAAGAGAAGGACCTGCAGACTGAACGGTGCATTACAACCTGCCCTAAATCTGGGGAAGATATGTTAGAGACACGTCGTTTTTGCTAGCTACATAGACTACAGAAGCATTCTGCTTTCTTAGTGCCACACCATCCAAAATAATACCAGTTTCCCACAAGGGAAGAAGAAAACGATAATTATAATAATAAGCTCAGTTAAAAAAAACCAACAGAAAAGTTGTGGCAGGAGCATGACGTCTAAGTCAGATCTGAGAGCGTGTGCTGAGAGAATTCTTGCAGACATTCCAACTTTTTGGTTTATTTTATCATCTTTTGTGTCGTCTGAGTTCAATGTATTCACTGGTTAGATAGGGTCTTAAGGAAAGAAGACCTGTAACTCAATGTGTTGTTATTGAAATTGGGATGAGCAGGTAGACAAGTCTTGATACTCAAGTGGCTCTTCTGGAGTAGCCTGCCATTCATGGTGATGCGACATAGGAGGACACTGGGCTAAGAGTCAGAGGGCCAGCCCTTTCATTTACCACCCACATGTCTGTGAACACATGCCTGAAACTCTGTAAGCCTCCAATTCCTCATCTGTAAAATGGGGATAATGATGGCTTACTCAGTATACTCCAAATGGCTGTTGTGAAGATCAGAGAAGAGAACCCTTGGACAAATCCTATGTGATTTGTAAAGCTCTACTGATTTGCCATTTATTACTCTGGAACCAGCCATGTAGGTGGAATGGTGCAAGGACTTCTGGAATCACCACCACAATGATAATGAGAGCAATGTGGGCTGGGGCGATGTAATGTGACACTGCCCTCTCTTCCACTGGCTGCACAGGCAGGCTTAGACTTCGCAGGATGTCCCCCCTTGGGCCATTGCCCTGTGCTGTATCCCAGAACACTATAGCAATAACTTGCAGGCAGCTGATTGGCGTGTAGTGTGAGATTTTGAAGCAAGGACTCTTAGCTGCTTCTTGTGGATCCAGGTAGCTTGAGGAGAATCAAGAGCCAAAATAACAATTCTTGGATCTCACTAAGTAAAAGATTCATAGCAATTGCATGCTTGTGTTTATCTCCTTTAATGTGCACGTATTTTTTACAGCATAAGCAAATTAATGTGGAAATTAAACTATTACTTGAAAACATAGGCGTATATCTGCTTTAATAATCTATACTCACAATCAGCATTCTTTCTTTTTTTAATTGTTTTCATTTACTTACCCACTTGACGGCCAGTTTTCTACTATTTCTAGTTGAAGTCTATTGTAAAGGTGATGCAGATAGGCGGAGAAAACCCAGTGTTTTCTCTGAAGCCCATCTGGATAAAGAAATGTGGGAAGATTTAAGAATAAATTGCTCATTCTCATTGACAGATGTTCCCAACTTTGTGACCCCTCTTTCTTTTCCAAACGGCTCAAAATAAGCTTCATTTCTAAAGTTTTATGCCAATTTTTGTCCCTAAAAGGTGTGAATAAGAGCTGCTAATCTGTTGATTTGTAAACCACCAGGAAAGGGAAGCTTAGGTAGTCAATGATATGCTCTTTCTCTCTCTCTCTCTCTCTCTCTCTCCCTCTCCCTCTCTCTCTCTCTCTCTCTCTCTCTCACACACACACACACACACACAGTGTGAACATTTGTGTAGAGGATCAATACTTTGTAAACCTTTTAGGAGAGCTCTTTAAATAATCATTTCAGTTATGAAGCTATAGTTATGAGAACTTTGGTTCATTGTGCTTCATTAAAAATGGAGAAGCAGTTGCTGGAAACTAGTACATATCAGTGTAGAAATGTATATTAATTTTCTTTATAATTGTTCAGATAACAAGGCTTTCATACTGTTAGAAGAATATATCATGATTAGGAAGTTATTAAAACGATTGAATGGCAAAGAGTAGTTTAAATTTTAAAATGTACTTAAATGATGATATTGTAGAAGTAGAATTCGTATTTCTCTCTGAGATCAACTTCGCAACTCAAGTCTACAGCTAGAAGGCAAAGCCCGACAATTATGTAACTAGCCATAAATCAGCATGTCATGGACCATGGTTGTTTACGTTTTTGGATAACTCTTGGATATTATTGGTTAAGTTGAATTATATTTGTAAATATACAAGTATCAGTTGTACAAATTGGCAATATAGGTTAAAATTATTTTGCTTAAGCACAGAGTAACCATGCCTCTGATGGAAGGCATCTTTCAGTGTTGCTTTAAGATTGCCTGTTCCTTGCTTTTTGTTATTCTTAATTAAAAATCAAACCATGCCACCCTGGACAGATAGTTTGGTTGTTTAGAGCATCGTCCTGAAGCACAGAGGCTGCCAGTTCAAGCTCTGGTCAGGGCACATACAGGGGCAGCTCAATGGCCCTGTCTCTCACTCTCTCTCTTCCTTTCTTGATAAAATCAATAAATAAAAATTAAAATTAGGCCCTGGCTGGTTGGCTCAGCGGTAGAGCGTCGGTCTGGTGTGCGGGGGACCCGGGTTCGATTCCCGGCCAGGGCACACAGGAGAAGTGCCCATTTGCTTCTCCACCCCCCCCCTTCCTCTCTGTCTCTCTCTTCCCTTCCCACAGCCAAGGCTCCATTGGAGCAAAGATGGCCCGGGCGCTGGGGATGGCTCCTTGGCCTCTGCCCCAGGCGCTAGAGTGGCTCTGGTCGCGGCAGAGCGACGCCCCGGAGGGGCAGAGCATCGCCCCCTGGTGGGCAGAGCCTCGCCCCTGGTGGGCGTGCCGGGTGGATCCTGGTCGGGCGCATGCGGGAGTCTGTCTGACTGTCTCTCCCCGTTTCCAGCTTCAGAAAAATCCAAAAAAAAAAAAAAAAAATTAAAATTAAACCATGTCATTGAGAACCAAAATGCAACAAGAATATTTATGAAATGTTTCAGGCTACAATGTAAAAAGGTAAAAAATACTAACCATCTCAACGTCTACACACTCACTAATTTCAGATACCCTATAAATTTAAATCTTACTGTTTTAATTTTGATTTATTTAATTAAGGATCAGATAGCAACTCAATTTCCTCATCTCTGAAGGAAGTGTGGGGAGAGTTACAAGTATCTATTACATGGTTGATGTGAAGATGATGTCAACTATGGTCTGTCTAAAAGCAAATGATTTTTTACTTTAAAATATGACATTGACATTTTTCTACTTAGAAGCCAATATCAGAATGTCTACTTGCTGGTATAAAAATCAAAAGACTTTACTGCTCTTTCTTTTTTCTTTTCTTTCTTTCTTTCTTTCTTTTTTTTTTTTAAGAAATACTACTTAGCCATAAGAAATGATGATATATTGCTATTTGTGACAAAATGGATGGAACTTGAGAACATTATACTAAGTGAAATATGTAAATCAGAAAAAGCTAAGAACTATATGATTTCACACATAGTTGTGATATAAAACTGGTACTCATGGACATAGATAAAAGTGAAGTGGTTATGAGGAGGGGGGTTGGAGGGGTAGAGAAGTAAAGAGGGACAGATGTACAGTGACAGAAAATGACTTGACTTTGGGTGATGGGCACACAGTGCAATCAACAGTTCCAATGCTGTAGAGATGTTCACCTGAAACCTATGTATGTACTCTTGTTGATCCATGTCACCCCATTAAATTTAATTTCTAACTAACAAAAAAGAAATATTGCTTTCTCATCAACATGGAAATTAAAATTCTTCAAATAATGTTGATAAAATAAGCACATCAGTATAATTTTGAAGTTTTATAAAAATATACACTTTATTGTTACTAAATCTTAGTGCATATCTAGCACTAGAGATGTAATAAGTAGCCTGCTACAAGTAATGACTGTATTGAACTCTTCTAATAATGAGCATATATCTATTTAGGGACCATTTAAAGTATTATAGATATGCTTAGAGAGGTTACATAGTTCTTCAAAGGAAATACGTATTTATATCCTGCTTTATACATTTGGGCAAAAAATAGTAATAACACTTTCAAAATGCTGATGGGAAAACGAATCACAATAAATATGTTGGGTTCTCAAGATAAAGAAATGTATAATTCTCAAGAGTTACAGCACTCTGTATATAAAAATAGTGCAATCGGGCTATCCTATTTTTGCAAGAGACTCATTAAGTGCAACTCTAAAAGCTTCTTCTTTTTCCTCTTCTTTTTTTAAACTTTGACAAATTCCAGTAAACTGTGAGGAAACTGTCCTTTCAATTGCTTTTCCTTTGCCGAAATGTCTAGCAGTGAGAGTACATTTGAACTTAAGGCAGAAAGTCCCTTCCATTCCTTTCAAGAGGCCCATCCTGTAAGTGCCACTCCTAGAAAGACTGTGGCTGTTATTGCTTTTGGCTGGAACAAGATTGCACAAGTCTTCAAGAAGAGATGGAAATTGTAATGGGAGTTTTCTGTCACTCTTATAGTTTATGGTTTATGTATTCTTTTTTTTTTTAGTCCATTAAAATTCCTTTGCCAAGAAGTCTTATCTCTAGAAGGAAATCTCTGACAATGATAAAAATACTATGTAATGAGAGACTTATATTCAAAATTCCAAAAAACTTTTTTTTTTGGAATTTCCACAATAATAACAAAAAGCAAACTACAGTGACTACTAAATAGGAAACTGATTATAATTATGTGGAGTGGTTTCCTATTCATAGATGCCTGCCACATCTATTATTTCATTTTGGTGTTCACATTATTCCTGCATTTTAAGTGTGACTGGTAAATTTGCTTTTTTTTAGATAAAAGTATAATAGATGTATAAATAATATTAAGTGCATATAAAACCTGTCTATATATCTATAATAGATCATATTACTGATATAGATGATTAGAGATGAAGGTTTAAGACACATGGGAAGTTAACGTGGCTGCCTCAGAGATCCACGGTTCAGTTGTGGCTGAGCTGAGACTCTAGTTTCTTTTCCTTTGTGGTTTGACAGAACCTGTATCATCCACATTTATTTTTCTTGCACTCTAGGTTTGTTGTCTGCCAGCCACTCGTGGACCGACATTGCCAGCTGACGCGAAGCCGTGACTCCACCTCCCACCCATCGCTCCTCCTCCCGGTTCTCATGATGAGCTCGCCAGTGCAGCCCGGTCAGTCCGATTGCTTTTTCAACCATTAACAGGCTTCATATGACAGGGGTTGTTTTGTGTTGCTTCAGACCAAAAATTTAAGTCATGAGATGACTTTTTTCCTGATGAAGATTGGTGGATATAATGCATTTTTATTCTATAGCGAGTCCTCTGTTCCACAATCCATTTGGCTTTCCCGGCGACTGATTTCATTTGCCTTGTTATCTGAGCACGGGGCTTTCAGTCATGTGCTTCGAATGTTACATTTGGGTTGAATTTTATAAAGCTGTAACTGTTTATTAAATATGACATCTATGGACATCTCATTCACACTGATAGCCTTTCTGACTCGATCAGTATCTGTATGCTGTCAGATTTGTCTGCATGGGGAGTCACTCCTCGTCATCTCTTGACACATGGGAAGAATGTTTCTCCTCCTCGCCCTTCTTTACTGTCCCTTCTGTTTCCTATATACCTATTCAATTATAACCTCAGCACCTGCTTCCTCCAAACCCAGTGTGGCTTGTGTGGTGTTGGGACCAATGCTGCCAACACCCATTCCTGCAGGAACAGGGTGTCACCTTTGGTGGGGATGGGGGGGGGGTCAGAAACCACGTGTTTAGTGTGAACACATTTTAAAAGAATTTTCCGTTCGGGTTATTAGAGGAGCATTTATTTCTAGATCACTTAAAACACTCTCAGCATATTGATATCTTTGTCTTAATCAACTTCCAAGACTGGAGCCAATGTAATATTATATTCAGAGTTTATAAAAGGATATCTTTTGCCAAGAGTTTCATGCTGTGGAGTGCCACACCCGGATTAGCTGCTCTGGAATTTCATGGCCTCATCCGTCTTACCCCACACCCCCAAGAGGCCACCAGCTTGTATGTTGAATTTGGAACTGGAAATTATTGGAGGGTATAACAGTGATTGTTATTTGAAATGAGGTAGCAAAGCTATTCCAGAGTCTTTAGTCCCAGTCATGATTTAATATCAGCATTATAATCTGAATAAGCAGATGAAGTATTACCTAGGCCTCTTAGCAGAGCCCTGTAGCCCAGAGTTTCTCCAGCTTTACCATACATTAGATTAGCATCATTAGGAGGGAATGTTCAAAACAAGCCCCTTGCCCATAGTTTTTGACTCAGTAGGTCAGGAGTGGGGCCCAATAATTGCGATGTTTGAAAATTGATGCTACTGCTGCTTGGAGACTACACTTTTTCAACCACTGGTCTAACCGGCTGTTCCTGTTCCTTCCGTGGCCACTGCCTGCTCCCCACACCCTCCCAGACAGACTGTGTGAGCTGCATTGCTCATCACAATTGTCGCCTAGTCTTCTAATCCTTTCTGAGATGAACTTAAAACCGTGTTTGCATTTTATAGATAGATGTATCTATTGCATTTTAAATATATATTATATATTCATTTATATATAAATTTAATGTTTCAAAATTGCATAATTTAAAAGAGGCATTTAATTTAGAATCCACAGACAAAATTTTTTTTTTTAATGATAGAATGTGTAGAAATCATTAAAACACATAGTAAAAGCAATAGGAACAACTTGGCCAAGAACAGAATTGGCAGAAGACTTCCTCCATGTCCAGTAGTTAGTGTTTAAAATTTGTATAGGGGTTGGTCTTTAATTCTCTAGACCAGAAACTAGACTATTTATATATATATTTAAAATTTTCCCATGTCCTGTTTTTCACTACCTCATCAGCATACACACATACACATACACACACTAACAGACACACACCTCCACCCTTGGCTTCGCAGGGGAGCCACAGAGTGACAGGGCGATTTGAATGGTGGGAAAATGAACTTAGGCACTGACAACAACTGTATTCAAATGGAACATTTGAAACGGCACTTCCACCTGGATATGTAATCTTACAGACACAAAGGGCCGTTACCATCAAGGCTAATGAAAGAGGAAGCTAAGCAGGAAAAATCTGAATCCAAATTATAATGTAATTCAACCTATAAAACTTAATATCTTTCAGATAGTGCCAATGTAGCAATTCCAGTGTCTTGATGGTCTCTGTTTACCGTTGTTCTAACATGTGTAGACTTGGACGCACTTGATTTTAATGGGAAACACAGAGTCCCTCCAGAACACTGTTGTTAGTGGTTAGATTCCCAGTCTGGCCCATCAAGGCCTCTGTAAAGGTAACTAAATTGCAATGAATGAATACAGAAATAGTTTGATAACATTTGGCTGAAAAAGAGAATCAATGCAATGTAACAAGAAGTATTTTTCAATTTTACTCGCTTAAAGAGAAGTGGATCAAATGGCAGAAAGTTAAAGAGGTGGGAGATTTTATGGTGATTCTTAGTGTGAGGTATGGGCACCTTAGAGAACTGCTCAGGTCGGTCTGTATTACATTGAATTTCATTCTAAGAGTAATGCTTTTGGAGAGGTTGGTGTACGGGTGATATCACTCTTGGTTTTCTCATCTTATGTGTGAAACAGAGGGCGGGGGTGAGATTTTTGTTATTAATGTTGTTGTAGAGGTAACCGCTTGAGATGTAAAGTGTATAAGGCAGGAAAGCTAGAGAAACGGTGTTTATATGTACAGAACAGATGGGCAGAAGCAACATTTACTGAACTGCGTGAGATAAAAGAGAGAAGGAAAACAGAAGAGTGAGTACAGCTAACACCTCCTGAGGGAGAAGAAACGAATCAAGAGCATTTGAGATGAAATAGGAGTCTGTTGTCCACCCAGCACAGGTTATTGGTTGCGTAGAGAGTGAATGTGAACCCGTGCTTCAAGGCACAAATGAGAAGGAGGGACTACCATGCGTAGCTCTGCTTCTGGTACTCAAGATGATAACAACTTGTAGCATCTGGAAAAAACTCAAGAGTTCCTATACGGACATGTATTGTAATACATAAGATGGTCAAATCCACTGGACTCTTCTTTCAAAAACAAAACACAAATATCGTATATACCTGAGCTATACATAGCTCACAACTGGGGATACGTGACAATTGAAATCAGCATACCCCGCCCCTCCAAGAATATTGAAGTTATAGTATGAAAATATCCTGTGAGGCTTCTGTTTCAATAAGGCAGGTCACGGCAGAAATGAGACTTGTTCAGTTAAGAGAAAGGACAAACATAATAAATGAGACAGCTACTTAGTGAAGCTCATTTGATTGCAGAGTCCTTAACATTTCCAGGTGGACTTTCTTATAAATACTTTTGCTGTGTTGAGAACAGCATTATACAGAGGTCTCAATCAGTTCTGTTTGGGAAGATTTTATGAGTGAAATCTGAACTGAGGAAAGTCATAGCAAATGGGCCAGGTGAGGGGGAGTTTTTTCTGTTTGTTGCAAGACCCGAAATACACTTGTTATCTATAAAGGAAAGTGTTGGCCACAATCATAAATACATTATTCTGCTCTTAGCCTGTTTCATACAGCATGATGAATACTATACCGGTGAAAAATAACCTAATCGTTTGACTTTTAAAAAAAGTGTTTTTCTTACACCTCCTTTTTCTTAACTCTGTGGAAAGAGAATTAGATTGGTCTTATGCATTCGCCATCCACTTATTTTGCTTTTGTTCCGCAAAGGTCTCTAAGGACATTTTGTGCACCAGAAACATAGACTCACTCCAGTTATTACAGAAATTCTTTAATAACCAGTCTCTCCGGCGGCATTTCTGTTTGTCTTGAAAATTGGTTCTGGGATGGTGTGAATTCTTCTTTTCCCCACCTCATACAAGTTCTCCGTCCATATTCAAGACTGGTTGACATCAAGTACGGAATAGTACTAGCTTGCTCATGCAGTCAGCCAAACAATAAGCGCTGAGTTTTGAATGTAGAATCACCCACTGGTTTTGATGTTCATCTTGCTGGCCCGGTAATGAATGTTCTAAGCCAGGGCACTGAGAAGCCTGGATGGAGGGAAGACTAAATGGACAAGATTAGGAGCGAGCTGCTGCAGTTGTGATAGTCATTGATCCAAAACTGATTCAGCATCTGTTTTGTGCCAGGTAGTGGGTTATTTAGTAGGGACACAAAGAGTACTAAATCATGGTTACTAGCCTTACAGACAGCAGCCTTTAGTGGGAGAGCCGGAAGTGTAAATAGTTTTGGTTCCTTCAGTGTGCTGAGTACTTTAAGGAATATACGAGCAGAAACTAGTTTCTGTACAGCAGTGTGGATGCCACTTCTAGTCATTTAATTTTTTATCAGGCGTGCCAAATCTCAGAAGGAAAGACTTCGGGGCTCATCTAATCTAGAGTTTCCCAAACATGTCCAATAATAAAAATCACCGGAGGCGCTTGTTAACAAGTCTCAGCGCCCTCCCCTAAGGAGACGTGTGTGGTAGACCTGGAGGGGTAAGTAGTATCAGAGCACAGCGCTCTTCACTGTGACTTGGGGAAGTGCAGAAATGTTCTTTAATCTGCCTAACAAGCTCTGGTGTTTCTTAGTCTGAAACGCTAGAAAAACAACAACAAAAAATACATCATTAAATCTGATCTCCATATAGGTGTATTCTCCTGTGAGCTAAGATATAACTCAGTTTTTTTGCTTTCTGGTAAATCAAATATTAGTGCTGTTGAAAACTAGAGGAGGGAGTAATTTGTGGGAAAATTCTAGTGGCTTATATGTAGTTTCTGCTCCCTGGGTCATCCTGGATTTTTGTGGCAAGGAACCAGAGATTCCTTTTTTTTTTTTTTTTTGCACCCAGACCAACTTTGCTCCAATGGAGCCTTGGCTGTGGAAGGGGAAGAGAGAGACAGAGAAAAAGGAGAGGGGGAAGGATGGAGAAACAGATGGGCGCTTCTCCTGTGTGCCCTGGCCAGAAATTGAACCCAAGACTTCCACATGCCAGCGACTCTCTACCGCTGAGCCAACCAGCCAGGGCCTCAAACAGATTCTTATAGGTAGAGTATAGTTCTTGTCATCCCTGCTCCTCAAAACAGGTCTCTGCCTATTTTAACCCAGAGAAGGTGTTTTTGTATGATACCAAGATTGTAGATATATGATTTGAGCTTGAACACTTTTAAGAGTAATTAAGCCGCATCAACCCTAGAATGATTTCAGTATGACTTTTAATTTTGATGAATCTAATTTAGATATATAAAGTAATTTTGTTGAAAATGTGCCCAAGGAATTTTTTAATCGTGGAACACAAGGTGCATGATACCCCCTGGAGCTAGACAGTGATGTGACTTTGTGGGCTTCCAGATGACTTTGGATGGTAGAGTTGTCATAGCAGAAATTGCAACGTCCTGTCTCTTTCGCGTAAAGGTAGCTAATTTCTCTTTTCTTCACCACTATGGGAACATATACTAACCACTCCACCCATGTGGAATGAGGGGACCAAGCTATTAAAATAAGCTGAAGGCGGGTGGCAAGATCTTACATTCTCTTCCTTTTCTTTTCTCATTTGTTGAATTTTCCCTATGTGCCTCTGTTTTTCTAAACAGCTGAGTTCTCTTATAGACGTGTAGAGTAGGTTTAGCTAATGATCAAAAAGTTCTTTGAAATACAACTTTGTTATGGAAATGCTAAGTTGTAGAAACAATTTGAGGGCAAGCATTAATAAAAGCTTCACTGCAAGCATTTTTAAAGAGGACTAATAAAAGCTTCACAGTTCAATTAATATAGCGCAACACTGGGTTTTCTAGGAGCATATGGGGCCCAGAAGGCCTGCCCCTGTTTTTAAAATTTACGAACTCTTTAATGATTCACCACTTTCCTCCAGTGCATTCCCCACTGTGCTGCCATTTAGTCATTAAGTAGGAAACGAAAACCAGGACAAAGCTGCAAACAAATATCATAATGTCCAAGTGGGGACTTTTTCTTCAGTGTGTTTGCAATGTGCTACCATAAAAAATGAATGGTGTATGCCAACAAAGTCAATAAAATTAAAAAAAAAAAAGAATGGTAAATGAAATAGAGTCATAGGACAAATCAAGTAGGTTATGCTTCCCCAGATGAGTGATTCGTTGGCTTTTTAATGAAATACAGGTCAAACATCATTGCAGTAAACTCGATGTAACCGAAATGTTTTTAGTTACCTGGCTAATGATCTACTTCAAGTGGTGTACAAGAAAAATATTCTAAGATAATCAAATAAATTAGTTCCTTTGCATTTGCTTCTTTTTTTTTTTTTTGAAATAAAATTTGATCACAGAGTACAGTATTGGTTTGAAACACTTAATATTAAATTTATTACATATTATTTTGAATTTATTTTACTAATATAGCTTTACAGTTATTTATTCTTTTGCTATTTCTAAGTCAAAACTTTTCCATTTGATATTCAAGTTTAAGCCATAAAACAGTATTTTATTTCATTCATTCTGCAATTCTTGAGGGACAGTATTTTTTTTTTTTTTTGTATTTTTCTGAAGTTGGAAATGGGAAAGCAGTCAGACAGACTCCCGCATGCACCCGACCAGGAGATGATGCTCTGCCCATCTGGGGCATTGTTCTGTTGCAACCAGAGCCATTCTAGCACCTGAGGCAGAGGCCCTAGAGCCATCCCCAGCGCCAGGGCCAACTTTGCTCCAATGGAGCCTTGGCTGCGGGAGGGAAGAGAGAAACAGAGAGGAAGGAGAGGGGGAAGGGTGGAGAAGCAGATGGGAGCTTCTCCTGTGTGCCCTGGCCAGGAATCAAACCCAGGACTCCTGCATGCCAGGCCGACACTCTACCACTGAGCCAACCGGCCTGGGCCTTGAGGGACAGTATTTTAAGAGTGAGGTACAACCCTTTCCCCGAAGTGTTCAGTTTAATTATTTTCTGCATGTTTGTTTGTTCCGGACTGTCCTAACTGTAATGTCAGGTTATCTGAAATTATAGTTTCATATATGCTGAGGAAGAATTCACTTAATATGCACCATTCTTATGGTTGCTCTTTATTGTATATTGTAGCAATTCTCAACCTGTGGGTCGCGACCCCGGCGGGGGTTGAATGACCAAAACATTCGATGGCTTCAGGCGACCCCTGTGTTTTGGTCGTTCGACCCCCGCCGGGGTCGCAACCCACAGGTTGAGAACCGCTGGTATATTGGAATCACTTTTTACACACCCTCATAGTTTTACATATTATTATGAAAATCTAGGCCAATTATACAATGGTTAATAAATACTTGTTTTACACTGGTCTTTTCATGAATACAGTTATTAAACAGTGCTGGGCTTTATTTTCTGAAGATCTATGAGCAAAATGTTGGTCACTGTGTAAAGTACACAGGAATAGCCTTTTATTTTCAGCATTATTTGGGACCTTTATAGAAATTTTTTTCTCTGTATGCTTTAGGGTTTACCCTTTAAGAGTCCCAAAACTTTGCATATGTGCAAGTTGTGTGATGTGTGAGTGTTTTTGTGTTTGTGTTGCAATACTATAAAAAAACTCTGAGGTCTCTAGTTATATAAGGCCATATTCCTCCCACTAAATAACACTCATATGCTTTACTTTATATGGTTTTCTGTTTATTTCTTAACTTTTGTCTGTCATCTATTGAGAATGTCAATATATAGCAGTCTCCCCCATTTATGATGGATTGCCTCTAATTTTTTGTAGGCTTAGAAAGCAAAGAACTGTGTTAAATAAACTTGTTAGTAAGATAAGAACAAGTTTGACAGGCTCTAGGGAAATGCACAAAGATCTCTCTTTTGTTTTTGTTTTATACATTTAAAATTTTCTTTATTTATGGATTTTAGAGAGAAAGAAAGGGAGAAAGAAGGTGGGTGGGCAGAAGACAGGAAAATTGCTCTGTTCCTGTAACCTGTCCTGACTGGGGATCGAACCAGCAACCTCTGCGCTTGGGGAGGAGGCACTCTGATCACCAAGCTGTCTGACCAGGGCAACAGCCTTCTCTTTTATGAGCAGAATACATGCTTGTTTTTTTCTTACATATAGTTATTATATTTCAACTGTCTCCTGACACCCCATATTTTCTGGGTTCTCTCCATCTTTGTTATGTAGATTTACAAAATTCTGAGCTTTTATGATAGCTAGGTCATTGTGGTTTCGATTTTTGCCATACATATCTTGAAAATTATCATCAATCAGTTTTACCAGTGCTTATCCAGGTGTTGACGTATTTGTGTTGCTTCAGAGTTTCTTTAATATCCCAAATGGAAAAACACGTGACTAAGTTGTTGGTTTTTCTCTCAAATCTTGTATTGAGTTACAGAAAATGGAAAAAACTGAGATCGTCTGTGAAATGGTTTTAAGTTCTTTTTTCACGATAACTTTCTAGCATTTGATTATATAGGCCTCTTTGCTCCTATGATAGATGGTTGCTCCATAGATAGTACTGTATAATTAACCTTTCTCCCCAGGCTCCTCTTAACTTCCAAGAAGACTTTATCTTTGTGTTGATTTTATCGTCCCGCTGACAGTGGGCTGAGCTGGGGAATTTCCTTTGGAGTTAGAATAATAATTTCAGCCTCTTTGGAATTATGTGAGTCCTGAGAGGGGGCAGATAATCATAGCAGCACACATGTAGGCATTCGTCTTCTATCTTTCGCTCTCTGTGGAAATTGTACGCAGAAAGAAATGCTGAAATAACATATAAACAAATTATTAATAAGAAAGGCTAGTTATGAGGTTTAGACTCTGGGAATGTATGCATGTTTGACTAAAAGCTAGTGACACCTTCTGGGTCTGCTTTTCCTAGAAAGGTTACTTGATTACCTGACCTGTGTTTTTCTGATTTTGAGATTTCAAGTGTTTTCTTTTTTTTTTTTGTATTTTTCCGAAGCTGGAAACGGGAGGCAGTCAGACAGACTCCCGCATGCGCCCGACTGGGATCTACCGGGCATGCCCACCAGGGGGCGATGCTCTGCCCACCAGGAGGCGATGCTCTGTTGCCATCAGAGCCATTCTAGCGCCTGAGGCAGAGGCCACAGAGCCATCCTCAGCGCCGGGGCCAACTTTTCTCCAATGGAGCCTTGGCTGCGGGAGGGGAAGAGAGAGACAGAGAGGAAGGAGAGGGGGAGGGGTAGAGAAGCAGATGGGCGCTTCTCCTGTGTGCCCTGGCCAGGAATTGAACCTGGGACTCCTGCACGCCAGGCCGATGCTCTACCACTGAGCGAACCGACCAGGGCCTCGAGTGTTTTCTGGAGATCTAAGACTCCTGTACTGATGGGCAAAGCTAGAACATTATCCTGAACCTCTATTTTAAAAATCTCTATCTCATAGGAAAAAATGTGGCAAGTCATTTATACTTAATTGGTTTGTCACTGGGATCGCAAATGTCTGCCTAATGTGTTAATGGCCATGGGCATTTAGGAATTTTACTGTCATTTCGGGTATACTGTCTGTTGAAATAAACTGTTAACCCAGTGATTGTGAAATAAGTCTCCCTGAAGTCCTATCTTCTCTTATTATATGTTGTGTTTAAAAAAATTACTATAATTAAAGACATAAGAAAATAAAAGCAACATAGCTATAAAAACCCTTTTGGGTAGTTTTTGTTTTGTGTTTAATGTATCTGAATTTTTGTGCCAATAATATGGTGCCTATATATATGTTTTTATGATGGAGAATTGAATATATCTTATTTTGGCTTTATGTTGAAAGTGAAACAATAAATTAGAAAACAGATTTTAAAGGTAATAATAGTATATTAGTGAAAGAGCCTAGAGATTAGTAGAAGAAGTCAGGAAGCCAATTATAGAACGAGGAAAAATAATGCATACCATAACTGGTGTTAGGCAATGTGTGCTTCTGGACCTCCGAATTTCAATTAAATATGTCAAAGTAGAGTTCATTTTCCCTTCTGTTGGGAGAGCGAATAATTTGCCTACCCATCTGCCTTCCTACCTTTCTTAATTTTCTCTCTTTCTTTTACTTTTATCTTGTCTAACTCCAAAAAAGATTTGGGATCTATATAATATGTTTTAAAAAAAATAAAATACATAAGGAGGCAAGGACATAAAGGAAGGGAAATTGGATAAAGTAAATACCCTTAGTACACGCACTCAAGCTCTATCAAGTTTCTAGAAGAGGAATAGGCTCTGAGCTTGCTGGGAGCAAGTCTGTTTTCTGTCATGAGATGAGTCTTCCTTCAGCCTAGATCTGATCAAGTCACTGCTGTGTTTAAGAAGTGTCCATGGCTTTCCATGACCTCTACCAGGGGTTCACAAGGACCCTGCCCCCTGTTCAGGTCTGTGTTCCTTTCTCTTCTGCATGAACCCTGCCCCCCTGTTCTGGTCACACCTGGTCACCACCTGGAGCTGTGTGCTTTCCCCTGCCCTGCTCTCCTGCCTTTCTCACTATTGGGAGCTTCATTGCCCCACTTTGCACCATTGCGCCCTCCCCTATACACTACTCTCCCTTTCGCCCCTGGTTCTTGAGAAATGTCTTTACTTATCCTAGAGACTTGATTTCAAGTCCATTCTCCTGTGAAGCCTTCCTGGGGGACCCTGGGCTTCTCCGGCATCTGGTACTTCTGTTGATTACAGAACTTAGCCCTTCGTGCTGGGAGTTGTCTTAGTAATAGACTAAGCGTTTTGAGAGCAAGGGACATCTTTCTAAGATTTTTTTTTTCCTCTTGGTCTAAAGTAAAGCAGTGCTATTTATTTTACTCACAGTTGCTCGCTTAGTTAAGTAATACACTGCCTAGCACATAAAAGGAGCCACAGCAGTGAGGGGAAAAAAGGACAGTTTGTGAGGAGGCTGATGATAGTGGTGCTATCATTGGAGGGTGGGGAGGCGGTTGACAATATCTGAGCAAAACCAAGCTGCTCCATCTCTGGGAAATCATGTCCCTTCCGCATTGTTTTTTCTCATTTACTCATTTGTTGACTTTCTGTTCTTTTCACTTCTTTGGAATGACAGTTTTGAGATGTTCTTTTATTTCTATTTAGTGCTACCCACTAAAGTGTTTTCTAGGGAGGCTTGCCGATTCCTTGAACAATTAACATTGCAATCGGGTGGTTATTGTTTACAAGATTTGTGGCCGCATACTGAGTTCCCTAAATGTGGAGAAGCCTCTAAATTTGGAAGTGCTTTAGCTAGCACAGTGGCGTGGAAAGCAGCCTCACCAGTCTCTTTCCTTTTAGTAACTTAGACCTCTCCTTGTTCTAACACTTATAAGCTCCCTCCCTCTCCATAAAAATTACACATTGTAGTTAAGAATAGAGGAAAGAGTAAAAAGATTTCGAATAGTGGTAGCAAAATATTGTTTTAAGTTAGTTTAGAATTCATTAATCCTTTAAACTTTATGCATTAATACATTTTTGCATACTATATTATTAAGTTACTTTTTATGTATAATGTTTCTGAGGGCCTTCAATAAAATATATATATATATATAAAACAGCTGGTTTAACATTTATGACTTTTCTGTATATGTATGTTTTCAATTCTTATTTACATAATTTTATTAACCAATATCACCCTAATAGATTTAATATTTTTTTTTCTTTTTGGATCCTTCATAGTACCTAGTTTATTGTGTTGTATACCATTATTTATTTAAACTATCTGCTACAGATGGACATATGGTTTATTCCTAATCTTTAGCTATTGCAAATCATATCAACAAATAATATTATATAGTCATAAGACACTTAATGACAGGCATGCAAATGTGTCTGAGACGATTTTGTGGTTGTATGAACATCATCGAGCGTACTTACACAAACCTAGATGGTAAAGCCTACTGCACACCAAGATTGTAGGATATTGGCTACTGCTGCTAGGCTGCAAACCTGTCTGTATATATTACTATACCAAACGACACAACATTAAACCAAGCACAAGAAAACGATGCAATCAAGAGGCGCAGCAAACACAAGATGAGTGAGGCTGCTGTCAGTATAACATGGCATACTGTTTTACTACAGACATATCTTAAAGAAAAATTTTTCTAAGTAGAAAAATTACACGGTAACAAAAATGATAAAATGTATAGTGTACTAAATAGATAAATCATTATCGACTGTTATGAACTGCACACTGTTATATGTAGCATACTTGTACATGAGTCAGTGCAGTGGTCTATCTCTACCAGCATCACCACAAACACCTGAGTAGTGCATTGCCCTCCCGTGTAACCACAGCTACAGTGTCACTAGGCAACAAGGGTTTTGTAACTCCATTGTGATCTTATGGGACCACCATCTTATATGCATTCTGTTGTTGACTGAAATGTTATTAAGTGCCACATGATTCTATATAAGCTATTTTGTCACTTTTGCCAATCTGCCTTTGGGATAGATTTCTAGAAGTGGAATAGCGTGGTTCAAAGTTTGATATAATTTGACTAAATACTACAAAGTCCCTTCTGTAAGATTTGTAACACTTTGCATTCATATTAGTAATGTATGACAGTGACTTTCACTTCATGCTCACCGTGAAACTTTTGTTTTATTTTTTTAATCTGAGAGGTAAGATATGTCAGTGGTTTTTCATTTATTTTTCTCTTTTTATGAATGAATTTAAACATTCTTCCATTTATTTAATGGATATCTGTGTAATTTTATGTAAATTATTCATGTCATTTGCATTTTTACATTCAGTTGCTGGGTTATAGTTCCTTCTTATTCTAGAAGCTTTTGCCACTTTAGAGATGTATTTCCTTGTGATATAAATTGTGAATTCCTAGTTTCCCGTTTGTCTTTACATGTTCTTTCTCTTTCATGTTTTAATGTTTATTTAATCAAATATATTATTTCCTTTTTATTCTTACCAATTTTGAATCATGATTAGGAAGGTTTTATTATGTTATTATTATATGTATATAATAATATATTATCCAGGAATAAAATAATTCACCCATGCTTTCTTCTAGTACTTGTATAACTTTACTTTCTTATATTTATATATCCAATTCATTGGAAATTTATCTTCTTATATAATGTAAAATATGAGCCCAATTCTGTTTTTTGTGTGTGAGTGGAAATCTGTTTCTCCTAATATTGAAAATATTAACCTCACTAATATTCTATATGAACTTTTCAATATTTATCAAATTCACTTTGGTCTATGTCTGAAATTTTCCCTCTTTCATTTATCCACATGTTCATTCCCAATTTTATTTATAAAAGCATTGTCATATGTATAATTATTAATATTACAGCTCAATTTTTACAAATCTCTTAGCTATATATCTTTATTTCTTAATTTTTATTTTTTTATGACATCCATTCTAACAGGGGTGAGGTAATACATAGTACCTCATTGTGTTTTTTATTTCAATTTTCCTGATGACTAGTGATTTTGAGCACATTTTTATGTACCTGTTCGCCATGTGCAAGGTCTACTTTGTAAAACGTCTATTCAGGTTTTGCCCATTTTTAAATCAGATTTTCTTTCTTGCTACATAGTTATATGGGTTTTTTTATATATGAATATTAACCCCTATTAAGATATGTTGCTTGAAATTTTTTTTATTTTGTTAATTGTTTCCTTTCCTATGCAGCTTTTAAGTTTGAATCATAAGGAAATAGGAAATCTGAATAAACATATAATTAGTATGAAGATTTAAACACTAATCAAAAATCTAGCAAGAAAGAAAATCTCAGAACCAAATGTCTTCACTGGTGAATTCTACCAAAAATCAAAAGAAGAATAGACTCAATCCTTTTCAGTCTCTTCCAAAAAAAATTGAAGAGGAAAGTATACTTCCAAACTTTTTTTTATTCCATTAAATTTGTTGGGTTGACATTGGTTAATAAGCTCATATAGGTTTCAAGTGTACATTTCTATGATAGGAAAAAATAATGAACTTAGAAGTACTTTAATATAATAGTTGAAGTCTTCAGAAAGATTAAATTAGGACCTTAAACTTTCTGTGTGTTTCATTAAAGATGGCTTTACTATTTGCAGTTTAATATTTGATAGACAGAGTGATCTCTCACCTTACATATCTAGGCCACTGAGGTTCTTCTACTATCTGCCCAGGAAGTTCATTTCTCTAAAGATCGTGGGAAGAACAGATGTGGAATAGGCAAGCCCTGCTTGTCCTTTACCCAGAGCTCTCTGGGGAAGCCCTTTGGGGAGGCTCTTGTTTGTCACACACATAACAAGTATGTCTTTACCCTGAATGATGCAATGGTCCAGCCTCCTGTGGGGTAACATCCACTGACAACGCTATAACCCATTAGTTTGATCGCAAACTCCCTGAATCTGTAGGGATTTGCCCCAAGTCTAAATGAGTGACTAAATCTTACAGTACGAGATAAACCTGAAGTCTTTGGGGAATAGGGATTGTTAAGGTTAGATTGTTTATTTTGCTTGTTGTAACTGTAGGAGTGTTAAGGAAATGTTTACATCCTGTTGTGGTTGTATGTTCTTAACCAATACATGAGGTGAAGAACTTTGATCTTTTGCTTCTGCCTCCCTTATAGTCCTATTATTCTTTATCCCTTGCCATATGAAAAAAGTCTGCACACTCATGACATCTAAATACACCCATATCTCTTGCTTTGAGCACTTTGTTACCTTATCTAGTTAAGATAAATTATACAAATGCATATTTGGAATTATTAGTAAAAGCCCACGAATTTAAATATAAGCTCTGGAAACAAGTGTTACCTGTCATCTGTTATTCACTAAATCTTCCTTTGTCCCAGTTTCCTTATTTGGAAAATAGGTCATGAATTTGTTGTATTGGTACATAAAAGGTATAATTGTTAAAAAAAAAAAAAAAGCAGTAAAGGATCTAGTGTTCATTTAGAATTTTTACACACAAGTTTGTGTTTCTTTCTCCACTGTAACCTGTAACTGTCCTTTTGTGAATGTCACTGTAGACTCTGATGTCTGTGGGCCCTACGACAGGGAGGGTAAAGACCATCAACTCTGGGTTTCCAGTTCTGTCTCTGTCCCAGATTTGCTCTGATGTCTGTAGGCCCTACGACAGGGAGGGTAAAGACCATCAACTCTGGGTTTCCAGTTCTGTCTCTGTCCCAGATTTGCTCTGATGTCTGTAGGCCCTACGACAGGGAGGGTAAAGACCATCAACTCTGGGTTTCCAGTTCTGTCTCTGTCCCAGATTTGCTCTGATGTCTGTAGGCCCTACGACAGGGATGGTAAAGACCATCAACTCTGGGTTTCCAGTTCTGTCTCTGTCCCAGATTTGCTCACTTTTGAGCAAATGAAATCATCTCATTCCTCTTTGATATTATATTCCAGCCCTCAACTTTACCCCACCCACAATGATCAGTGACTTTCTAGCTTTTCTTCACCTTTTTGGGGTTCTTTGTTCACTGTTTTCCATGCCAGCATTTCTTGTGAGCACACCCCTTCCTCCCTTGCCCTCTGGGCATTTGCTGTTGTACATTAATTACATACAGTTGAATGAAAATATTGGCCACGAGTATCTTTCTAGACCTTATACTAGCAACATAGTTTTGTCATTTTTTTAAATGAAAATTTTTTTTGTCATATCAGGTAACATTGGTGAGTGTAAGAGATTTATTGTTTTTTGCTCTGTCTATCCCATGTTCATAAAACGTCTATTTGGTACCCAGGTTCAGATAAGAGCATTTGGAGAACTCTGTGGGTTTTATCGTCTGTAGCAGGCAGCTGAGTAACATGGAAAGAGAAAGAGAGCCAGGAAGAGTCAGGACATCTCTGATCAGAAAGCCAGCTCTGCCCTGACTACCTCGGGGCTTTAGAAAAGGTACTTCACCTCTCTGGATATCAGTTTTCCATCTTGCATTCATTTCCTGTGGCTGCTGTCACAAATTACCACAAACTTGGTGGCTTAAAATGACAGAAACTTATTCTCTCACAGTTCTGGAAGCCAGGAGTCCAAAATCCTGGACAGAAATCTAGGTGTTAGCAGGGTGCTGCTCCTTCCGGAGGCTCCAGAGCACAGTCTGTTCCTTACCTCTTCCAGCTCCTGGTGGCTGCCAGCATTCTGTGGCTTGTGGCCGCATCACTCCACTCTTCCTCCATGGTTTTCCTCTTCTGTGTGTGTCACCTCTCCCTCTGCCTCCCTGTTATAAGGATACATGTGACTACATTTAGGGCTCACCTGAGTAATACAGAATTATTTCTCCATCTCAAGATCTTTAATCACATCAACAAAGTCCCCCTCCTTTTTTTTTGCCATAGCATCTACAGGTTCCAAGGATGTGGGTATCTTTGTAAGAGATAGCATTATTCAGGCTACCAAACAGCCAAAATAATTCCTGAAGTCCAGCTGGCTCATAATTTCTATTCATGCATTTGCTCATTCATTTGCCCATTCACCAAACTTTTATTTCATGCCTGCTGTGCTAAGTATTATGAATAACACACTGACCATGCCTTTAATAAGTTCATTAAGTTGTGGATAATATATGTGTACCATATAGAGTAAATGCAGAGATCGAGGTAAGAGAGATAACGATTCAGACTGTAAGATTAATTCTTTGTATGTCTCCTTTTGCATAATTCTAGAGCATAGACCCCCATCATTCCTCAGTGCTTGTAAATTATTTCAGTACCTGTAGGGTTTATGTGCAGCTTGTAGACCAGAAAGTGTTTTGCAGGGGGAAAAACATAATCAAAATAATGTGTTTAGTATAAAGTAAAACACAGATGTTGACCCTCAAGGAATTTATAATTTTATACAATTCTTATCAACCCTGACTGCCCATCCACATAAAGAGCAGAGCTTAAACAAATATCTATGCCCTCTCCCCACCCAAATGTTGCGCTTGGTCCTGGGTGGAACCAAGGGCTCTATTTTTTCTCCCAAGCTCATCAGGAGGTTCTTACCTGCTGCTACCATTGAGCACAGAGAATCTCTGAAACAGGAGAAGCTACCTGTTGGTCAAATAAGTTTGTAAATATGATATATAGGTTTGCTCACTTATAGTTTGCATTGGGTGTGGGGGTAGGTTGTAAGCAGGCAGGGTTGTTATAGCCTAAGGCTTAGTTTTAAGACTAAGCTTTTCCCACACCCTTGACTGTTGCATGATAGGGGGTGGTGCACTCTTATGAGGAATCCCATCATGCCTCAGATAAATGACTTTGTATCAGAGACTTCTTTGTTTGTATATTGGATTAAAGGTTTTGATTTCTACCCTATAAAATGGGGCAGACTGGGAGCTTGCTCTCTCTCTGTTCCTGAGATTAGCATTAGAGAGGAGAGCAGAGAAAGGCTACGTGGAGGAGAGAAGAAGCCAAGATGGCAGAATGCTGAAGGAGAAGCCAGTTTGTGCAGAGAGAGGGAGATGGGTGTAAAGCCAGTGTCCATGGCCATCATCACAGCAGCTTGGCCCATGCAGGTTCGCATTGGATTCAGAAAGTGGGTAAAGAAACAATGGAGCCAAGAACTGGTGGGCCATCATCTTTGATTCTAGCTTGCACCCAGCGGGCAAGTAAAACACACACTGGGCTCCAAAACCCACTCACATTCAGTGCTCACAAAGCTACTGACTTATCCGAGTTTCCTAGAATCAAAGGTTTCTAGCTCACCAGACTTATTCACCTCTGTTCCCCATCTCCTTCCTTCTCCCTGCACAAACTCTGCACTAACTGGCTTCTCACTCAACACTCCACCATCTTGGCTGCTTCTCCAGGCCTCCTCCACGTGGCCTTTCTCTGCTCTGCTCTCTAATGCTAATCTCAGGAACTGAGAGCGCAAGCTCCCATTCTGTCCCACTTTATAGTGTAGACATCCAAACCTTTAATCCAATATACAAAATAGGGAAGTCTCTAATACAAAGTCACTTATCTGAGGCATGATGGGATTGTACCACCCCACATCAAAAAGGGTGGGAAAGGCTTAGTTCTAAAACCAAGCCCCAGGCTACAAGGATTATGCCTGCCCACAGCCAGCCCCCAACACACATTAATATCAACTGGGCAATGGGCTTCCATGTGGGCAGCACCATCTTTAACAAAGTGAGCATAATATATTTTATCTGCCCAACAATGGGGAACAGAGGTGAATAAGACTGGTGAGGTACAAATCTTTGATTGTAGGAAACTTGAATAATGAGTGGCTTTGGGAGCCCTAAATGGAAAGTGAAGTGTTTTCTCACTGTGTGTATTTCTTACCCACTGGATGCAAGCTAGGATTAAAGCTAACGGCCCACCAGCTCTTGGCTCCGTTGTTTTATTACTGTCTGTCCAAATCAAATGTGAATCTGCAAGGGCCAGGCAGCTGTGATGGTGGCCGTGGCTACTGGCTTTACATTACCTATACCCAGGAAAACAAATACAGGGAGTCCTTGGGTTATGACACAGTTCCGTTCCTGTGATGGTGATGTAACCCGGATTTTGGTGTAAACTGAAACACACCCTAGCCTAAGTCACTTGTCTATCCTAACACAGTTGTAAAGTCATAGTCTATATTAGAACATAAAAGCACAGCTAAGTCACAGAAAAAGGAAAAGGACATAAATATACTGTACGTGTATTCTTCTGCCACACGCAACCAAACTGGTTTGCCTACTTAGTCTGGAAGTCCGACGCTAACGATGTAAGCTGAAACGCTCATGTCTCAATTCTTTAAAGTTTTTATGGGAGCGAGCATTGTAAACTTGAAATGTCGTATGTCGAGAATGTTGTAATCTATGTACTACCTGTACACACGTATTGATAAAAGTGCAAGACAAAATGCCATAGTTTCATTAAGATATGTGGAAACAAAATAATTTGCATGCCCTGAGGATGATTAGCTCATTCCTGGCTCAAGGGAATTTGGAGGAGGAAATATTTGAAATGTCCTTGATGGCTGGATAGAGCGTCAAAGGGCAGCAGGGGAAGTTGGCGGGAGGAGAATGCACGGAGGTGAGGAGATGGTTGTCCCAGTGGAGCCCAAGCTCCATGTTGATCAGGCGTCCCCGATTCGAGTTCCCCGTGCAGTGGGACTCTCCTGCTTATCCGCAGGGCTGGCAGCCTCTTCGAGTCTACTCTTGAGGTGGCTATGAGGATGCTACTGTTAATTGCCACTGGAGGAAAGACACGATTGACACACAAGTTAGTTGCAATAATCACACAGGCAATTTATTACTCACAAATCCTTTCGGCATGCCTGGGTACAGCTTAAGGGGGCCCCGTCGGCGTGCTCCTCTCGGCTGGCTTTGGGCAGAGCTCAGAGCGGCGTGAAGACAGTCCACATTAACGTCAGAGTCTGGGCGACTACCTCAGCAGGGGGCCCCTCAGCTTTAGTACCCTTTCTGGCCAGCGCCTTCTAACAGGTGTCAATCTACAGGGATTATCACCTCAAACCACCTTTTTGGGAGTTCCTCTATGTCAATCTACTGAAATGTTTACATTAAACCACTTTTTAAGATGTTCTTATTTTCATTAATTTACAAAGTTAATGTAAATAACACCAAGCCACTTCTTATCTATGTATAACTTCACACACATACTAACTGGGCTCTGCTTGTAAGTCAGAGTCTGTTTATCACATTACAGAGTTATGGCACTAAGCCACTATATTAATTTCTATCCAAATGGCATAACTTTATTTAATTTTAATAATTATTTTTAATATATTTTATTTTTCTATATTTTTCTATATTTAATTACTATAACCTTATATTACTACAACAGTGGGGAAAGGACGAGGGTTGGGCTGGAGACAGGGGCTAAGGATAATTCTCTCCAAAACCCAGAGGAGTCTGAGAAATCTAAATTTAAGCTTGGTCTTCTAGGGCATTTTGAATGTATATTTTTCCAAGGTAGGAGGCTGGAACATATTTTAAGTAACACTTGATAGTTTGATTTATACTTTCTAAAAATGTAGAAACATGAAAAACTGCCTCTATTTGTAGTCTTGCGGTGGGTCCTGTAAATGTCGGGAGGAGGTTTTATCAAGAGAAATAAAAACGAAGAGGAACGTTTTCTTTAAAATGTTTCAGAAGAAGAATAGCAAAGATATGGTGACTGATTAGCGGAAAGACAAATTCAGTGGGAAGTAACAAAGGTAATTTTGAGTTCAGGAATGATCCTCGAGTTAGCGAGAGTGCGGTATATTGACAGAAAAGAGGGCTAACGTTTGCTGAGTTCGTCCCACAAGCCAGGGGCTTTCCTACTGTGTTTTCTTTAGCTCATGGAATTCTTTTCATAACTCCTGAGGTAGATGCAATTCTTGTTCCTATTATACTGCTAGGGAAATTGAGAGAGATTAAGTATCTTGCTCTAGCAAGGTCTCACAGTAAATTGAGTGGAACGTCTGGGACTCTGCTTTAGTTACCTGGATTATCTAGAACAGGGGTCCCCAAACTTTTTACACTGGGGGCCAGTTCACTGTCCCTCAGACCGTTGGAGGGCCAGACTATAAAAAAAATTATGAACAAATCCCTATGCACACTGCACATACTTTATTTTAAAGTAAAAAAAAAAAAACAGGAACAAATACAATATTTAAAATAAAGAACAAGTAAATTTAAATCAACAAACTGACCAGTATTTTAATGGGAACTATGCTCCTCTCACTGACCACCAATGAAAGAGGTGCCCCTTCTGGGAGTGCGGCAGGGGCTGGATAAATGGCCTCAGGGGGCCACATGTAGCCCGCGGGCCGTAGTTTGGGGATCCCTGATCTAGAATGTGTATCGTTAAACCATCCTTCTGCCAATTATTAGGAAGCTAGCTTGACAGCGAAGGTGATGAAGTTCAAACCCAGGATAGAAGTTTACTTAATCAACAAATAACAATAAACAAACAGGTCTTTCTATCCTGAATTTTTCTACTATGCTTAAGGTTCTTCTTAATAATTTCAGTGGCTCAAAGGAGGCAAATCTAAACACTTTCTTAACTTACGTTCATTGTATTTGGGTAACTGTTTCAGTTTTGAGTCCTGGATGGCTTGTTGGATTCCATTTATCTGCCTTACTCCACGTGGAAAGCGTTACTCCTAGAGAGGTTATGCTAGTGCAACAGATTGGCAGAGTAGTTCAATATTTTTGTCATTTTAAAGTAAATAACATAAATGGTGAGGTGTCTTGTCCTGTTGAGTGTCTTTCTCCTCCCACTCCTCTAGAGTACCTGAAACTTTATTTCATTCCAATATTATCACAGCGTAGGCATAAAAAGGCACTATTAAATAATCCAGAGAGGCCCTGGCCGGTTGGCTCAGCGGTAGAGCGTCGGCCTAGCGTGCGGAGGACCCGGGTTCGATTCCCGGCCAGGGCACACAGGAGAAGCGCCCATTTGCTTCTCCACCCCTCCGCCGCGCTTTCCTCTCTGTCTCTCTCTTCCCCTCCCGCAGCCAAGGCTCCATTGGAGCAGAGATGGCCCGGGCGCTGGGGATGGCTCTGTGGCCTCTGCCTCAGGCGCTAGAGTGGCTCTGGTCGCAATATGGTGACGCCCAGGATGGGCAGAGCATCGCCCCCTGGTGGGCAGAGCGTCGCCCCTGGTGGGCGTGCCGGGTGGATCCCGGTCGGGCGCATGCGGGAGTCTGTCTGACTGTCTCACCCCGTTTCCAGCTTCAGAAAAATGGAAAAAAAAAAATAATAATCCAGAGAAATAAAATGATTGCTTTTGGAATATGTTATATTCTTTTTTTTTGTTTCCTGTTAGTATAACCAGATCAAATGTCCTAGACTTGCCTTGTTCTTTTAACCTCCATTGTTGCACAATCCAAATCCAGCATTTTTATTAGAAGGATTTCAGCATCGAATAAAAAGGATTTCAAAAAAGCTACATGGTTATGTCAAATATTTTAATGTTATAATGCGGTGTTTCTTGTGCTGGTTTTCTTAGACTCAGATTTTTATCATTGATTTATAATTTCAAATATTACAAAATTAACATCAAGCCTAAACTCTGCAGAGCTCTAATCTTTATCCCATGTGTCCTGTTTTCCTAGCACTGTAATCGAGTGCTGTGTATAATGTGATCTTCTTGCAAAACTCATCCTACCTAACTTAGAAAAGTTAATATAACGGAACTCTCACAAAAGTGTGGGATTGGAATAAAAGGAAATCAAACTATCATATTTTAAAGGTCAAGATTGGCTTTTAGAGTAAGCTATTTTATGGTTGGAAGTAAAACAACTTTCTTTACTAATAGCAGTCAACAAGGCAAAAACAAATCCATCATTCCGTTGTTTGAAAGACATTGGGTAAGTCATTGATTCTCAATGTGGGCATTAACATCGTCTGTAGAGTTGAAACAGAAACAAAACCAAACCTGAATCGTGATCCCCAAGATCAATGATTCGACTTATTTGGAATTCCGTGGGGCCTAAGCACGGGCCTTCATTAAACCTCCAAAGTGATTATGATATACATCCAATGTTGAGTTCCACTATAAAAAAAACAGCAGGAAAGTATAAGAGAGCAGGAGACAGTAAATATAGAATTCTTACCAGTTAGAAAAAAAAAACTTTCTAAAAAAGAAAATATTGTCTAATTAGTTATGAAAACTAAACTCTTAGTTCTATTTTGAAAGGAGACAAATTAATTTAAATTTAGAAATTGTCACAAGGACGTGTGAGAGTACATATTTATGTATTTAAAAAGCCCTTTTCTGCATGTCCTAAACTTATTTTCTTATGTTTGAGATGATTGACTATCAACTGTGGGTCTAGTCCCCCACATCCATGATTCCAATTTACAAACTGAAAAATGTACATTAATTTACAAAGAAAGAAGTTAAAATCATTTGAGTGAATGTGACACTTGCAATCAATGAAAAATTCAATGATTATCTTGGGGGTGTTTCTCCATAGAGAAAGCATGGTTACTATTACAGAGTGATGTTTGGTCACTTTTTGCACATTATTGTGATCATTTTGGGCCTGGGTTGCTTTCCCTCTAAGATGGGATATCCCACATTATTGAAAAGCAATGGCCATGTATTGAGTGTTCATTATATTTCAAGTTCTTATTGTGCCAATTGCTTTATATCATAGAATCATAGTGAAGAACCTTATGGAATAAGTGCTGTTATCTAAAATCCCCATTTTGAAGATGAAAGACCTGTCTCAAAGACATATAACATGCCCAAGGTCATGCATCTAGTTAGGGATGGGCCACGCTATGCATTCAGCTAGTTAGACGGCACGAGTAGTACAAGGTAACAGCAGTCACCTAATATGAAGAGGAATTTTTCTGTTTCACCAATAATTAAGATCAGAAAAATTAAACTTTGTGCCTTCTTTATAGGAAATCTTTCCAAAAGACGATCCTGATATTGCTCATGAGAACAGCAGATTTTTTTCTGTTGGAGCTACAAGGGTCAGGTGAACAACCTTCACTGGCACTGGATTCATGGGCAGATAGGTTCTCTCTGGTGCTGGTTGGATTTCGAGAAAAGGGCAGTATCTTAGCACCACTGGAAACCCACAAGACTCCACCCACCCCTTCGCTTCCGATTGGAGGAGGAAAAGGATAGGGTGGGAGGGAGCATAGAGGAGAGCTCATCTGGCATAACATGAATGGGTTTGAGAAGCCTGGGTAGTGGGAAGCTCAGAGTCCTTGTGGTCAAAAGACCTCAATTAAATTCTCGGCTCTAACACTCAGGCCCTAAAAGTCACTCAACTTTTCTGAATCTCTGTTTTCTCATCTTTCAAATAGAAATGATAATTATGGTAATTGAGTTCCTTAACTCAAAGGGTTGAAGATCAAATGAGATAATATACTGTCAAAACTCTGAAGCATAATGTGTTTTTAAAACTGTTCATGTTAATAAGGTGAATTTTTGTTTTCTAGCTGGAAGCTCTTATTTCTTTAACGTGAAGAATAACAATCAAACCAGTAAAACTCAAGAAAACATTGGCTCAGTAAGACTGTATTTAGCATGTCCTCACCAAAACACTTAAAACTTACACTTCATTCAAGTGTTCAAAACCCTGAAGCATTTAAGCCTCTCTAAGTGTACCAGTTGCTGTCTACTGGGCAAATCCCGTGACCCCTCCTCATTCTTCGATAGAATTATTGATATAATAGCAATAGTAATTCATTCACAAAAGTGTATACTGAGTACCTACTATGTGTCTGGAGTGATTTTAAGTCATTGAAAGTAAAAATGAAAGTAAAAATTGGTATAAATGAAATTGATCAAATGTTATTTTAATCTCATTCAATCTTCTCGACAATCTTGCAAATACGTTTTACCAGCATTATTTATAAATGAGAATACTAAGGTTCAGAGAGTTCAAGTGACCTGTCCAGCGCCGCCTAGCAAGGAGATGGTAGAACAGGGAATAAAACTTTTTTCCTGTCCCAGCAAATGATCTTTCTTTTGACCACTCAGTTTATTAATCCATTTACTCACACTTCACCTGGTCTGTATTTTTTCGACCTTCTTTCTGTGAACATCACAGATTATCTTCTTAGCCACCTGTGCTTAAAACAATGGTGCCATTTTTGAAACGCTTCCTTGGCCCCTTTGCACGTGAGGTTGGCTTGAATCTTGATTTCCTCTGTCTTCCATATTTGTTGCCAACCTTGCGCACTCACTACTTCTGTGTCAGCTATGGCGGTAGGCTCTCAGCCAGTCTTTGTGTTTTTAGCCTCTACTCCCCTCAGGCTAACTTTATCATGCTGCCTAGTGATACCTACTACAGCAGTGGTCCCCAACCTTTTTGGGGCCACGGACTGGTTTAATGTCAGAAAATATTTTCACAGACCGGCCTTTAGGGTGGGACGGATAAATGTATCACGTGACCGAGACAAGCATCAAGAGTGAGTCTTAGATGGATGTAACAGAGGGAATCTGGTCATTTTTTAAAAATAAAACATCATTCAGATTTAAATATAAATAAAACGGAAATAATGTAAGTTATTTATTCTTTCTCTGCGGACCGGTACCAAAGCACAAATCTAATGATTTCTTGTTTTCCAAAGTCTCCCATGGTTTGCCATGGCCTACAAAATGTCCCAATGCTCATGAGACAGTCCTAGCATCCAGGGTCTAGGCTGAACCACATTGCCAGACTTCTCCATCGGTGCACGCGCTCCCAGGCATGGTTTCGTGTTTTCTTCAGGCTTGTCTGTTAGGAGTCACGTGGGCTTATTAATACTGTATACAAGTTCCTAGGCCCCACTTGAGCCTGCTGAGCCAGAACCCTCGAGGCCTCGTGGGACATGGGACAACCTAGCGGTCTCTGTTCCGGCCCAGAGCACAAGCATGGGTGTGATTGCTGCGGACTTCTCCTGCCACTGTCTGTTGAGGAAATCAGCCAGCATCCCCTGACGGTAGGACACTTAGTCACACTTGAGTTCCCCTGGCTGCCCTTTCGCACACATCACTGAGGTGTAAACCAAGAACTGAATATCCAGATGCATTAAGTAAAGCAAATTCTCTAAGGCGATTTTCTCACATTTATGTGAGCATGAGATATTTTTATGTGTGTGTATGAAATACATGAAGGAGTTTAACTTGTAAATAAGTGTTTAGCTAGCACATGAATTGTCCCATTTCCAAATTATATATAGAGGGATGTATACATATATAATTGTATGTATTAAATATGTGTAGAAATGATTATAGGCATATGTATTTATGTGTATGAATATATGGCTTGTCTTTCCCCACAATGATATGAACTGGCTTATAAAAAGATCACTGATAATATAAAAGACATTAACAGGAAGATTTTGAAACGAGAAAAACAATGACCAGAGTGTAAGATGAAAAAAAGGCATTTTTTTTTCCCTGTAGAACTTTCTACATTCTCATTGAAATGGTTAAATAATATACTACATAGAAATAAAGATCATTGCTTCTCATTTTAGCCTTCTGAATTTGCACCACTAACAAGTAAAATTACCCAGTTTTAAAAATCTCTTGTATTATCACCTACATATTATACATATTTTTTTATTCTCAGTAATTTCTATTTCCCCAACATTCCTTTTAAGTATAGTACTTTTATGAACCCCAAATTTAAACAATTGTATGTAAAGCAGTAGCATGTAACTGTTCTTTTTTTTTCTGAAAACAAAACATCTAGACCCTTTGGCTATTTATTGTACAGTTTGGGCTTAGAAGTAAATATAGATAAGTGGTTAATTGGAAGGTGAGAAAATAATTTTGAAAACCCTAAGTAAAATGAGATAGTTAATTATACATTTCGGACTGTGACCAATTAGTGTAACTACTAGTTCATTCTTCCCTGCATCCATGCTTCCATCTACCCATTCACCCGTAGTGTGTTTATTAAGTATCTGCTATGCTAAGGGCCAGATACTACGCTAAGGGCCAGAATAGGTGTATACCCATAAAACATTGCTATAGTCTTGATATTCACGGAGTAACAGAGCTGAAGCACATGAGTGTGTTATGTGTCACTATCCTAGGTTGATTTGTTTCAGCATTAAAATAATTTTTTAAGTATTGATTTACTATTTCAAATAGGGATGCATCTTTATTCTCCTGTTACTTGGCTTATGAAATAGTTTATGAGAATTATAGTCATTCTATATTTTTTGGCCATGCAATCAGTGGCTCTCCTATCTTACTGGGTAGAATGTTCTCCTTTCCAGGAGGGACAGGTAATGTGCTTTGAATTAGTTCCCTGACCTGTTTTTATTGTACCAGCATTCGGGCCTTAGTTATCTCTCTTACAGAGAGAGCTTATATGTGTGCTGTGTGTTTGCACCTGGATCCTGGGGCTACTCTCTTTCTTGGGAGGGAGAGTGATGCTCTGCACATCCTAGAAGAGGCAGTGAGGGAGGCTGTTGTTGCCCTTGGTTACAGCTCTCCTGTTCTAGTAGAAAGAGGCTGGGCGCCTGACCTGTGGTGGCGCAGTGGATAAAGCGTCGACCTGGAAATGCTGAGGTCACCGGTTCAAAACCCTGGGCTTGCCTGGTCAAGGCACATATGGGAGTTGATGCTTTCAGCCCCTCCCCCCTTCTCTCTCTCTGTCTCTCCTCTCTCTCTCTCTCTCTGTCTCTCCCTCTCCTCTCTAAAATGAATAAATAAAAAATTAAAAAAAAAACCCAGTTCACAGTTGTACACCCATTAAAAAATAATTAAAAAAAATAAAGAGGCTGGGCTTTGAAGCTAAGTAGATACATGTTTAAATCTTCCTCTCTTTCTCACTTTTTGTGTCTTGGACAGATGATCATTTCTGAGCCTCAGTTTTCCCACATGTAAAGTGTGGAGAATATTGTCTATGTTATGGATTTTACTGTCAAAACTTTACTTCCCTATAGTCAATAATATTGTGATAACTATGAATGGTGCCAGGTGGGTCCTGGAAATATTGGGGGACCACTTTGCAAAGTGTCTGATTGTCTAACCACTGTGTTATACATCTGAAATAAATACAAAATAATAGTGAAAATCAATACAAAATGTAATGAAAAGGTGAAAAATAAAAATAATTTAATGCTTGAAAAAACTTCCTTTTTCTTTCCACTATTAATAACTATTTGTTTAATGTAATTGAATGATAATGTTTTTGAAATGACATGTATCAAGCTAATTTGATTATTTTTTTTTTACCTGTTGGGTTTCTGTTATGGGTTGAATGCTTGTGTAACCACAAAATTTGTATGTTGAAATCCTAGCTACCAAGGTGATAATATTTAGAGGTAGGGGTCCTTGAGGGATGATTGGGTTTTATATTCAGTCATAAGGGTAGCATCCTCATGATGGGATTGGTGCCTTTACAAGAAGAGGAAGAGAGTGATCTGCCTCACGTGAGCATGTACCCCAGACAGACCATGTGAGCACACAGCAAGAAGGTAGCCACCTGCAAACCAGGAAGATGGTTCTCACCAGACACTAAATTCATCAGCACCTTGATCTTGGACTTCCCAGCTTCTAGAACTGTGAGAAATATTCTTCTGTTATTTAAATCACTCAGTTTATAGTATTTCATTATAATAGCTTGAGCTAACAGTTCCCTTTCTAAATTCCTCCTAACTCCATAAGATAAGAGCTATAATTGCATCTTTGTTTCGGATTCGTGGTATGCAGTTTACTACCTAGTACATAGGATTCAATAAATAGCTGTTGAACAGATTTAGGGTGTAGAATGATCAGTGAGTCCCCATGTCCCTATCGCAACAGCCTCCATTAATCACTTTCCACCACTCATACACGGAAACCCATCATGATTTAGAGACAAATAGGCTAACATAAAAACCTACAATTTGATCAAAAGGCTCATTGGGAAAAAGTGTGATATAGTTTCCACCATGAAGTGTTGGGTATGACACAGAATGGCTTTTAAGTTCTAACTCTGCCATATATTAGCTGTGAAGAAAAGTTATTAAATTTGACCAACTCCATTTATTCATCAAATAATCTCAGCAAACCTGTTGTTAGCATTACGTGACATCATGAAATAAAAAGATGTGAAGGTTTTCTGAGTAGTTTTATCACTCTGCCCCATCATTTAAATATGTTTACACTGTGTCTCCAGTGCTGGAAGAATGATTTGAGAGTCACCCAGAGAACGCTCCTTTGAATATCATTCTTTGTTTCAACGACGACGTTTCCTTGTGGCAGGAAGCGATAAAAACACACAGTACAGACAGCTAGTGACTGGAAAGGAAGTTAATGGTGTTTGTTTTTCCTCCAGAATTAGTAGTTCAAAAATTAAAAAATAAAAACGTGTTGTGCCAAGTTTGGGAAACACACAGAATGCTTTGACTACAGGATCACAATAGACCTAAATTTTTCGGCATCCGTGTTTCTTTCATATTTATGAATTGAAATACTTTTTAAAGTTGAGGCTGTATGTTTTGTTTTATAACCTGTAATGATGCAAATACCCAAATGCCATTAAACGCATGTGGAATTCGTGTCTTCTTTATCCCGTAGACTTAGAAACAAAGAGAAGGTGTAGAGTAAAGCATCTTGAAATTGTTGACAAACACAAATGATACTGTTAGAGTTCCATGCGAAAATTGCAATGCCTTTGAGGAGACCATGACTTAGGTGGTTTTTAACCTCTAATGTGAAGAAGTAAACGAAATAAACAAGGCCTTTCCCCAGGTACGTACTGAAAACCCCCAGTTGTGATTGGGAAGTATTGTTTGACTCAGATGTAGCTCTTTTTCCCCTAGAGCAGGGGTCTCAAACTCGCGGCCCGCCGAACAATTTTGTGCGGCCCGCAGACTAATCCACGAAGTTCAAAATATTTTGGATAAAATTAAGTAAGCCTAGGGGCCTACTTGTATTTTTCATTTCTCTAGCATCCTAGCTAGATATTAGCTTAGTTAACAGCAGTTGTGATGCGAACTACAGTTTCTGGTCGTTTTGTGACACTGAGTAAACTGCATGTACGATTGTGCTTGTTGTACTGATTTTTTTGTTGTTTTGTTTTCAACTGCAGTGAGAAAAGTGTTGCGTAACAGTTGCCTTTTGTAGACCTAGTGCAGCCCGCCGAATGGCTGTGATCTTGCTCTGCGGCCCACATGCTTTGTTGAGTTTGAGACCCCTGCCCTAGAGATTCCTACACCTCCGCAAATTTGGGGCATTATGAGAGATCGTGGAAACGGAATGGATTAGGTGGGGGGTGGTTGCCAGAAGGCAGCCAGTTAGGAACTCTGCGAAAGTGACAATAGATGCTACTTGAGAATGTTAGAGTATTTTATTGCAGGGACCACATTTTATGGTTTGGAAGGCAGAATGCCTCTACTTAGAAATCTCTCCTTTTTAATTAAAGTCAAGTTCATGTGGTGTACCAGTGCTACATGAATATTATGTTGACTTTTGCTTAGTAAGTGCCTGATAGTTTACAAAGATTCAAATGAACTTGGTTGTGGGCAAAAGGGAGCTCCTTTGATAGATGTTTAACTTTTTAAAGCAATATTCCTTGTGCTCACTTCTGTTGTCAGGTTGTACCTGGTCATGCACCCTGGGAAAATAATTTTCAGGCCCATTGAGTAGAGAGGATCATGGGTAGAAGGAAGAAGGGAAGGCAAAGTTGTCATAGAGGTTATATCATTTCACTCAGGAATTATTTTTGGAAACATCTTTGAGAGACTAGTATTTGGGAGCAGTGCATATTGTTAGGTTGCTTCTAAGTAAAGTCATGTTTTGGTTTTTTTTTTTTTAATGAACTGAATGAAGTCATCTAGTTCATTCTTTTCCAACCTGCATATCATAAACTATTAGTTACCCATAAAATCAATTTAGTAGGGGGAAGTTAAACAATAGAATAGAAAAAAAACACATCATCACACCACATACCAGAGTCCACACACATGGTAAAATTAAGTATTAACATGTGAAACTGATGTCTGAGTTTTAGATAGATAAGTAAGTTTCTATAGCTGTATAAATATAGTGCATTTACTATGAAAGGTATTTCACATGTGGGTAGAAATTGAAGAGGCTTGGAAGCCACCAATGGAGTCCTAACCTCCTCTTCTGATGAGGAAATGGAAAAGGCTGACTCCTGGTTTATCTGGATGGGTCTCGCTGAGATGGCTTATCTATGGTCAGCTCTTTCTCCTGTTAGGAGCTTCGTTTCAATTACCTATGCATCTTCTACTTCCCCCTTGCCCCCACCATGCTGTAAAATTTTTATGTTTTAGTCACCAGGGATTGGGGCAAAGATGGTGATTCTGGCGAATCGAACCTTCACTAGCTCTGAACACCGTGCTGGGTGGGTGGGTGGTGCCTGTGATACCAAGAGGAAAAGAACAGAACTTTCACAGTTCTCTCTGCAGATAAAGCGGAGTATTTTCCATCAGTGGAGTCAGGTGGAAAGCTGGAACCATAATCAATTTCATCAATAGATACAGGTAATCTTGATTAGCTTCTGCTAGTTGTTTCAGGTCAGTGAACAAATACTTACTCGGTGCCTGCTTTGTGCCAGGCCTCTGGCCAGCTACTGACTTCCTTCTGTATGAGGAATGAATGCCTAGGTAATTAAAGTGAGCCCTCACTTGACTTGAGAGGTATCCCAGAGGATTTACTGAAGCCCGAGGTGTTAGGGATTGTCTGTCAAAGGTAAGAGAGAGGTAGCTCCATGACAATTTGGAACTCTGTTCTATGCTTTATCTAGAAATGTTCCTGATATCTCAAACTTGGGCTTCCCCTGCTTAGCAAGTGCTGCAATGCTCAAGTTCATATAGAATGTTTGCCTTTTTCATTGCTTTCATAACACATTGATTTTTATGGGACTTTCTCCCCATCTCTGTTTGTATGGTGTCAGTTCTGTACTAAGAGCTGATGGAGATTTTTAATTTGTCTCTGACAACCTGAGAATCCAGGCAGCAGGACCAAGGGGGCTCAGTGTCTGGATGCCTCGTGGGGTCTTGTCCTTCCCACATTGTTTCTGCTTCTTGTTTGCCTTTCTGTGTGGCAGTTCCTGAAGGTGGTGTCTGTTTTCTGTCTCTCCTTTTGCTTTTAAAGTCTTTGTGCAAAGTGTATTATTCTCTTTAGTTCTGTTATTAGATGACTGTTGGCCACTCAAGTCATTGCCTGAGGCAGTCACAGCATCAGGAAGCAGTCCCCAGATGGCACCATGAGCCTGCTTTTTCCTGATGGCTGTCAGCTCAGAGAGGGGACACTCACTAGGTTCAAGTCAGTGGAGGGAGATGTGTACAGAGAGACTGACCTTGTTGGTGGGTAGAGAAAAATTGTTTTTGTTTTTTTAAATGTTATATTTCAGTTACAGTTTACATTCAGTATTATTTTGTATTCATTTCAGGTATACAGCTTAGTGGTTAGATAATTATGTATTTTACAGAGTATCCTCCCCATATTTACAGCACCCACCTGACATGATACATAGTTATTACACTAGGACTGACTGCATTCTCTATGCTGTACTTATATCCATGTGACTATTTCATAACTACCAATTTGTACTTAAAAACCCTCAATCTTTTTAACCTTTGCTAATTTGAAAGATTCAACATAATAGCTTAGCATATTTTACTTAAGTTCTTAATGATTAGTGGTTTTTTGAACATTTTTTCCATATATTTATTGGATTTTATTTCTGTTTTGAATTTCTGTTTGTGCCCTTTGCCCATATTTCTTTCATTTTAGTTGTCTCCATTTTGTTATTGATTTACAAGCGAATTTTGTATATTCTGAAATTATTATTTTTTTAGATATTATTTATTTTATTTTATTTCTTCATTTTTAGAGAGGAGAGAGACAGAGAGGAAAAGAGAGGAGAGAGAGACAGAGAGAGAGAAGGGGGAGGAGCTAGAAGCATCAACTCCCATATGTGCCTTGACCAGGCAAGCCCAGGGTTTTGAACCGGCGACCTCGGCATTTCCAGGTCGACACCTTATCCCACTGCACCACCACAGGTCAGGCCCTGAAATTATTTTTTTTAATTTGGTAAAATATATCTAACATCAAGTTTATCATTTTAACACTTTTTGAGTATATACTTAATGGCATTAAATACATTCACGTAATTGTGTAAGTATCACATATCTCTCTTCAGAACATTTTTCATCATTCTAAAGTGGGGAGAAAAACAAATCAAATCAATAACAACAAAAAACATGGTTAGATGCCAGGAAGTAGGAAACAATTCTCAACCATATACCTTCTTTCCCCATGTATAAGACGCACCCTCATCTAAAAATTGTGGGGTCTCAAAACTGGGTGCATCTTATATAATGGTTGTAGATTTTTTTTGTTTTTACTTGCATTTCTCACTTTTTCACGCTTCTTTTTTCTCCAAATTTCAGGCCCCCAAATTAAGGTGTGTCTTCTACATGGGGAAATACGGTATGTGTTGTGTAGGCCTGAGGATGTCTTCTATTTTGCCAAAAGGCGTGCTACCTTTTTCTTCTTTCATACAACAGGAGAAAAACGTCTTGAAGGAGAAAATCTCCTAAGTGTTTCTCTGGACCCTAGTCTTCCTTGATTGTGGCTACTTCACTTTAAAAGATGGATTTATACATTAAATAAACAGACAAAAAGCTGTTTTCACATAATCATCTCACTGAGCAAGTTCTATTTTGTTGAGTCTTTATAGTTTCTCCACTTTTTATTTAATCTTCTGGTGTTTGATGTTTTCCTTGCTTGCAAATGTGGCATTTCCAGCTGTGCATGGAAATTAATTTTCTATTTGAATAGACAATTCCCGGAAACTATCTATTAAGGTTATAGGAGGCAAAGAGAATGTTGTTTTACACATTTTTTTCCCCCTGGTATTCTTGGCATTATTAGGGGGAGGAAAAGGGTTGACTTCAGAGTTCACAATTGATGATTTATTTTCTGTTTTAAACTAATATTATTTAAGTAAAATAAACTGTGCCGCTGATGACAAATGTGGTTAATAATTGAATGTATGTGGCACTGAGAACTTCTTCATTTAACAAAACAATTCTGAATAGATCGCCCATGAGCCCTGAAACCTTTTTTTTGGACAGGAGGCCCCATTTTTAGGACAACAGCGTATCAGACTGATGCTGTAGGACTTCAGACTGAGGTTCACAGGCTCCTACCTGAAAGCCTAGGGCCAGGCGTGCTTTATAAATGAGAATGTCTCATGTTTGAAAAAGGCAGTCTTGAGCATATGCCCTGTGCTACGTATCAAGTCACCTTTAATGGGATCTGAGACAGCTCTAGTGTAAGGCAGGGAATAGAAAAATTAATATTGCAGCAGTGGAATTCACTGATATTAATACTAAGTGAGGGAAAGAATAAATAGCCCTATGTCTTTTTAGGCCAGTTTTTGTTACCAGGTGAGCTGAGATTTGTCACCAAATTGTTTATGAAAAATCTTTGTTCTTTATGATCAGGAATAAGAGGCAAACAAACATTGAACTATGCTGTAGGGACTTCCAGCTTTCTGGGTTAGAAGTGGCTTGGTCGCATGCTCCATCCATGCCTGCATCTCCTCAACCCCATGCAGGTTGTGACTTAGCATTCTCAGTATTGCAGACATCTTTGCTTCTGCAGCTCTGTGCCGATTACTCTGTGGTTCTTCTGCTGAATGAAATCTCTTCTTTTTCTGCCATTTCATGGCTGAGTTCTGATCCTTTCTATCCAGTATGCTTGCCGTTGTGGTGAATGTCTCATATGTTTCTACAGCTCTTGTGTAAGGCAGAGAATATACGAATAGAAATTAATATGTATAATATACATATATTCTTCATTGCTTCTTTCCGTATGTATTATTCTTCATCGTCTCTATTCCTTTTACACTGTTATTCGCAGTACTTGAAATGTCTTTTCCCCTCCTCCTCCTGTTTAACCCTGACCACCTTGTTCTATTAGGGCAATTTATTGATTCAATAGTTTCTCCCTTTGTTATAGGGCCCGTCTTCCCTTAGAGCTTTGTTATAGCATGCATTTCATTGCTGCACAATTTGAATAATGATCTATCTTATCACAACATAAGGTTCTTGAAAGTAGTGCCTCATTAGATGCCCATTGCCTTACACAGCCCACAATAAGTGAAAAGTTAGCATATGGAAGTAATAGGGTGAGATTGGGAACCAGGGAAGAGGGATGTGCAGTAGAAATAAATTAGAGAACAAGACAGTGGTTTAGAGAAACAGTGGTTTTAGAGTAAACGTACATGAGAGTTAGAAAATGAAAAGATTTGTGTTGTTTGGGAATGAGGAAAAATTCTGAAAAGATTTAAAGGTAGAGGCAGACGTTGGCAGGTAGGTGGGATTGGAGCAGGCAAAGAAAAGCGCACAGTGCCTTCTAGAGAAGGGGGTATATTGAGGAGAAAAGGGGGGTTGACGAGTGAAGAAGGCAGTTAAGCTACGGCCGGTTATAATGTAAGTTCTGAATTAGGAGAGGGACGGAAGAAACAGGTCAGCGGGCCAAGGAGGGCTGGGTTATGTAGAACAACCTGTTATAGGAGGAAGAATTGTCTCTGTTTAGAATCAGATGGTATTGTGAGTTGAGGAATAGGACATAAATGATATGATAAAAAATGTTTCTGAAATTAAATGTATTCACAGCACACTCAGTGATGCTTGAACTAGGATGAGGGTGGGGGTCGGTATACATCCTGTCGCTGAAAATCAGTCAGAGGTAATAAGGGTCTCAATCGAGGTCATGATGTGGGAATGAGAATGGGAAAGAACGTGAAACTTTTGAAAAGTAAAACCATAGTGTGATGGTTTACGTTTTGTGTGGCGGTTTGACTGGGCTCCCAAGCGCAGGGATATTTGGTCAGGAATCATTTCTGTGCATGGGTTTTGGATGAGATTAACATTTGAGTGGTAGCCAGAGGAAACACATTGAGTCCCATACTGCAGGCGGGCCTCATCGAATCAGTGGAAGGGCTTGCCTAGAACCAAACACTGACCTCCCCCCAAATGTAGGATAAGGCCCGATAGCCTTTGAGGTGGGACATTGTTCCTGGCTGGGTCTACAGAAGCCTGCTGTCCTTCAGACTCAAACTGGGACACCAGCTCTTCAGGGTTTGGACTTGGCAGCCCCTTGTACAGCCTGAGCCAGCTCCTTATAAGAAATTTCCGCTCCTCTGGAGAACCTCAGCTAATGCACGTGGCGTTTGGAGACAGACTAGACATGGGAGTCGTAAATAGGGGAGGAGTTAAAGATGACATAAAATTCGGGACTGAGAAGTCCTGGAGAATAACGATGCTAGTCCCAGGACTAAGGAAGTTGAAATAGGTAGTCAGATTTGTAGGAGAATATGTTGCTTTTGGCTTTGTTGACACTCAAGGGATATTGGAGATTCACGTGAAATAATTTTAAGCAGCTGTAGGAAGGTGGATAGTCTGTGTGGGTTAGGCTGGGCGTGGCATGTTGGAACTGCCTGTAAGCAGGTGAACAGAAGTCTCAGGACAGAACAAAGTCCACAGGAGAGTGAGAGAGAGTGAAAATTTGAGGCTCTCAAGCAGGCATGATGGGGCTAGAGGAGAACGATGAGTCAGTATACAGAAAGTAGTTGGTGACAGAGCTCACTGATGGATGGCTTTGTCTGTCTTCTGCACTGGAATGAATGCTCCAAAGGGCAGCAATTTTCCCAGCCGTTCCCGCAGCTTTCAGTGTTGTGGACTAGAGACTCAAGATCTCTCAGCGTTGCCTTTTCCTTTATTTTTCACTTTAAATGAAAACTGAAGCAGGAGTCAGGGTTCCTTTTAGCATTTAAGTAGGTATGTAAGAATCAGGTTTGACATTTTAACTCCTAGGACTTTGATTTCCTTTCCAAAAATATACAAGTTGGATGCACAATTTTTTAGGTTTCCTCACAGCTGAAAAATACTGGGAGAAATATCTGTATGTCAGAAAATGGTTCTAAGCTGTGAAAGTGGCCTTGGGTAGGTACTGAAAGTACATTGAAATTTAAAGCAAATCTTCCTCACCTCTTTTTTTGAGGATTTTTTAATGAATTGAATATTAATCGAAATACTGTAATATATCAAGTAAACAAGCTTTTTCATAACTTTGTCTAAAAGCAGCTTTGGCCAAAACATTTCTTTCTGAATATTAAAAGTGTGATTTAAGTACAGAGGGCCTAACCCTACTTTATATAGCTTTAAATTAATATAGCTGTTAAGAAAAAAAGAAGTCAGAAAACAAACAAAAAAACTCTACAAGCAGTATTTTTTCCCCTTAAATTCCAACCCTAGAAAGAATTTTTGGTTCTTGATGTCTTCTAACTCAAAATCGTATAGAATCAAGCTATGACATTTTTTAGAAGGAGGACTCACTGGTTAAAAATGATTCCATGTGTTTACTTTAGAAATACTTTATTCAAAATTATACTGTACCTCCTTATGTTTCTAGATCTGTATTTACATCATACAATTTCACAATGCCCATTTTAAATTTACTTCAGAAAAATAGGTTTTGTTTTGAAAAGCACATTTTTCTAAGACATATCTAATATCAGTTTTGGATATTTGATTAATGCATGATGTTTAAATTGCAGCCTTCAACTTGATAGTTGCTGTATAGTAACAAGGATGTAAGGTATAACATAGGGAGTATGATCAATATTGTAATAGCCATGTACAGTACCAGGTAGGTACTTAAAATATTGTGGGGGCCACTTTATAAAGTATATGATTATCGAACCATGATGCTGCCCACCTTAAACTAATACAGACCATATTGAATAGAAACTGTAATTAAAAAATGAAATTTAGAATAAAAAAATAAACTGTAGTCTGTATACCCTTTAACAATTTTTTTTCTGACTGTACAACTTGAAATATGGTGAATATCTAAAGATAGTTTGGAAAAAAAATGACTGCTCTATTTTAAAAATGTACAACATGTATATTTGATATATTTGATGCAGAAATTATTCAGAAGTTGGGGAATAGTTGTTATAAACTTTAATCCAAAGGCATTAAAGTACTAGCATTAAACTCTAACATTTTACAGTGAAATAAGTAAATCAGAAAAAGCTAAGAATTATATGATTTCACACATAGGTGGGATATAAAACTGAGACTCATGGACAGAGATAAAACTGAAGTGGTTATGGGGGCAGGGCAGGGGAGAGGAGAGTAAAGGAGGACAAATATATAGTGACAGAAAATGAGTTGACTTTTGGTGACGGGTACACAATGCATTTACAGTTCAAATGCTATGGAGATGTTTACCTGAAACCTGTGTACTCTTCCTGATCAATGTCACCCCATTAAATTTAGTTTCTAAATAAAAAAACCCAACATTTAAAGAAATGAAATGGAACTTATTGTGCCCCCAGGATACGCACTGTGTTAGATGTTGTTTATCATTCTAACTGTCTGCCTTCTTACTTTCTGGCATGCAAGACCACTCTGTGGTCATTCTTGCTCAGTGACCATCCACAGTGTGCACTTTCCATCTGGAAACAATCTTCTGCCTTGAGCTCACGAAGTGCTGACGTTGCTTTTTGTGTCATTCAGTGTCTTCTTGTGTTTGCTATGGGGTTCCCTAATTGAGAATGATTAACAGTTAAGAATTCTCTCTGGGAATAAACAGTGTCACAACAGTGATCAGAGATGTATGTACTTTCTTGGATCAATGCCTCTATGTACAGAGTAAAATCTAGAAATATTATTTATTTCTTACAGTGATACCTTAAATTATTTATTTATATTTCCCACCAACCTCAGATGCGTGAATTTCTTGTGAAGGCAAGTAATTTATCCTTGAATTCTTTTTTATTTTTGTGTGTATTTATAGCCAAGTCATTTAGCCATTCGTGTTGGTCAGGTGACATCTTCGTTCTCTTTGTATCGTGTGTAGGGCACAAGGATCTGCTTTCACTATTTGCTTTGCAATCAGATACAGGAGAGATTTAAAAATAAGATCTGCATATACAGGAACATAAAAAAAGCATTAGTAAAACTTTTGTGACAGCTTTCCTCCATTAATAAGTCACACTAATGACTGTTTTGCTTCTTAGTAATTTTCCATTTGTAGCATTTTATACCTGGATACACAAACCTAATGCAATTGAACAAAAAGACAATTTTCTGTCTGGTGGAAGTAATGCACTTATCTCACTGAAACAATTGACTTGTTTAAAAATACACCAACGTCCTGGTTCTGCTCAGACTGTGGTTACCTGTTATTCGTAAAAAATTTCCAGGAAAAATTAAGACCCTCTGATGTAATGGGATCAGCAGATGAATCCACTGGTTGTGAATGATAAATTTCCATGCAAAATTCCCTTCTAATACAAATTTCTTCTTGGAACCATTTTGGGTTTGAGAGCTTTTGTCAATAGTCTCTGGGTTTTGGCAGGATCACTGGAAAAGTGCATTCAGACGTTGTATCTTCTAGTGAAAGCTTCATGTTGATTTGTGGCTTCTGTCAGTGGAACGTTTCAGCACTTTCTGGCCTGGCTCAAATGTTTCTTGGCCTTTTCTGAGGACTTTGGCTCATCCCATCTATACGATCACATTGGCTTCTGGATAAACCCTGAATGCCATAATTCATCTGCAAGCTAATTTGGGATTTTATTGGGTTTTGTAAAGAGCTAACACCATTGTGCAATTAGAGATTCAATATTTTAAAAATAATTCCAAGGACATAATCTACTTTAAAAATAATACAGGGAGAGACAACTTTTTCTTTAGCTCAGAGGTTCTTCTTCTTGTAGCCCAGGGGTCGGGAACCTATGGCTTGCGAGCCAGATGTGGCTCTTTTGATGGCTGCATCTGTCTCGCAGACAAACCTTTAATAAAAAAACAATAACATTAAAAATATAAAACATGGCCTGACCTGTGGTGGCGCAGTGGATAACGCGTCGACCTAGAAATGCTGAGGTCGCTGGTTCGAAACCCTGGGCTTGCCAGGTCAAGGCACATATGGGAGTTGATGCTTCCAGCTCCTCCCCCGTCTCTCTCTCCTCTCTCTCTCTCTCTCTCTTTCTCTCTCTCTCTCTCTCTTCTTCTCTCTCTCCTCTCTAAAAATGAATAAAGAAAAAAAGAAAAAAAATATTAAATGAGATCGGGCGCGTTCAGGGTGGTATGGCCGTAGACAGAAAAAAAATATTAAAAAAAAAAAAAATTCTCATGTATTACAATCCATTCATTTTTCTACCGCTCATGTTCATTGTTGCGGGTGGCTGGAGCCAATCACAGCTGTCCTCTGGGACAACACCAAATTTTTTTTTTTAATATTAATATTTTTTTTATTAAATTTAATGCAGTGACATTGATAAATCAGGGTACATATGTTGAGAGAAAATATCTCTAGATTATTTTGACATTTGATTGTGCTGTATACCCCTCCCGCAAAGTTAAATTGTCTTCTGTCACCTTCTATCTGGTTTTCTTTGTGCCCCTCCCCTCCCCTAACCCCTCTCTCCTTCTTCACCCCCTCCCCCCTCCCCCAACCCCCTCGCCCCTGTTGCCATCACATTCTTGTTCATGTCTCTGAGTCTCATTTTTATGTCCCTTCTATGTATGGATTCATCTCAGTTTTTTTTCTGATTTACTTATTTCACTCCGTATAATGTTATCAAGGTCCATCCATGTTATTGTAAATGATCCGATGTCATCATTTCTTATGGCTGAGTAGTATTCCATAGTATATATGTACCAAAGTTTTTTAATCCACTCGTCCTCTGACGGACACTTGGGCTGTTTCCAGATCTTCGCTATTGTGAACAATGCTGCCACAAACATGCGGGTGCATTTCTCCTTTTCAAGCCGTTCTATGGTGTCCTTGGGGTATATTCCTAAAAGTGGGATAGCTGGGTCAAAAGGCGGTTCGATTTTCAGTTTTTTGAGGAATCTCCATACTGTTTTCCACAGTGGCTGCACCAGTCTGCATTCCCACCAGCAGTGCAGGAGGGTCCCCTTTTCTCCACATCCTCGCCAGCACTTATTCTGTGTTGTTTTGTTGATAAGCGCCATTCTGACTGGTGTAAGGCGATATCTCATTGTGGTTTTAATTTGCATTTCTCTAATGATTAGTGATGTTGAGCATTTTTTCATATGCCTATTGGCCATCTGTATGTCCTCTTTGGAGAAGTGTCTATTCATCTCTTTTGCCCATTTTTGGATTGGGTTGTTTGTCTTCCTGGTGTTGAGTTTTACAAGTTCTTTATAAATTTTGGTTATTAACCCCTTATCAGACGTATTGTCAAATATGTTCTCCCATTGTGTAGTTTGTCTTTTTATTCTGTTCTTGTTGTCTTTAGCTGTGCAAAAGCTTTTTAGTTTGATATAGTCCCATTTGTTTATCCTGTCTTTTATTTCACTTCCCCGTGGAGATAAATCAGCAAATATATTGCTCCGAGAGATGTCGGAGAGCTTACTGCCTATGTTTTCTTCTAAGATGCTTATGGTTTCACGGCCTACATTCAAGTCTTTTATCCATTTTGAGTTTATTTTTGTGAGTGGTGTAAGCTGGTGATCTAGTTTCATTTTTTTGCAGGTAGCTGTCCAATTTTCCCAACACCATTTGTTAAAGAGGCTGTCTTTACTCCATTGTATTTCCTTACCTCCTTTGTCAAATATCAGTTGTCCATAGAACTGTGGGTTTATTTCTGGGTTCTCTGTTCTATTCCATTGATCTATATGCCTGTTCTTATGCCAGTACCAGGCTGTTTTGAGTACAATGGCCTTGTAGTATAAGTTGATATCAGGAAGTGTGATACCTCCCACTTTATTCTTCTTTTTTAAGATTGCTGAGGCTATTCGTGTCCTTTTTTGGTTCCATATAAATTTTTGGAATATGTGTTCTATATCTTTGAAGTATGTCATTGGTATTTTAATTGGTATTGCATTGAATTTATGAATTGCTTTGGGTAATATAGACATTTTAATGATGTTTATTCTTCCTAACCATGAGCACGGTGGTATCATGAGCTTCCACTTGTTAGTATCTTCCTTGATTTCTTTTATCAATGTTTTGTAATTTTCCGAGTACAAGTCTTTAGTCTCCTTGGTTAAGTTTACTCCTAGGTACTTTATTTTTTTGGTTGTAATTGTGAAGGGGATTGTTTCCTTAATTTCTCTTTCTGATTGTTCATTGTTGGTGTATAAAAATGCTTCTGATTTCTGAGTATTGATTTTATATCCTGCCACTTTGCTGAATTTATTTATCAGGTCCAGTAGTTTTTTGACTGAGACTTTAGGGTTTTCTATATACAATATCATATCATCTGCAAATAATGATAGTTTTACTTCTTCTTTTCCAACTTGAATGCCTTTTATTTCTTCTTCTTGTCTGATTGCTGTGGCTAGGACTTCCAGGACTATGTTAAATAAGAGTGGTGAAAGGGGGCACCCCTGCCTTGTTCCTGATCTTAAGGGTATTGCTTTTAATTTTTGCCCATTGAGTATGATGTTGGCTGTGGGTTTCTCATAGATGGCTTTTATCATGTTGAGGTATGTTCCCTGTATTCCCACTTTGCTGAGAGTTTTGATCATGAATGGGTGCTGGATTTTATCAAATGCTTTTTCTGCATCTATTGAAATTATCATATGGTTTTTCTCCTTCTTTTTGTTTATGTGATGAATCACATTGATTGATTTGTGAATATTGTACCAGCCTTGCCTCCCCAGAATAAATCCCACTTGATCATGGTGTATGATTTTTTCCATATATTGTTGGATCCGGTTTGCTAATATTTTGTTGAGGATTTTAGCATCTATATTCATCAGAGATATTGGCCTATAATTTTCTTTCTTTGTGTGGTCTTTGCCTGGTTTTGGAATCAGAATTATGCTCGCCTCATAAAAGGAGTTTGGAAGTCTTCCTTCCTCTTGAATTTTTTGAAATAGTTTGAGAAGGATAGGAGTTAGTTCTTCTTTGAATATTTGGTAGAATTCCGTTGTGAAGCCATCGGGCCCCGGACTTTTCTTTGTTGGGAGTTTTTTGATAACTGTTTCGATCTCCTTTGGTGTAATTGGTCTGTTTAAGTTTTCTGATTCTTCCAGATTGATTTTTGGAAGATTGTACGTTTCAAGGAATTTGTCCATTTCATCTAGGTTGTCTAGTTTTTTGGCATACAGTTCTTCATAGTATTTTCTTACAATATTTTGTATTTCTGTTGTGTCAGTTGTTATTTCTCCTCTCTCATTTCTAATTTTATTTATTTGAGTCCTCTCTCTCTTTTTCTTGGTGCGTCTACTTAAAGGTGCATCAATCTTGTTAACTTTTTTTTTTTTTTTTCCCTGAAGCTGGAAACGGGGAGAGACAGTCAGACAGACTCCCGCATGCGCCCAACCGGGATCCACCCGGCACGCCCACCAGGGGCTATGCTCTGCCCACCAGGGGGCGATGCTCTGCCCCTCTGGGGCGTCGCTCTGCCGCGTCAGAGCCACTCTAGCGCCTGGGGCAGAGGCCAAGGAGCCATCCCCAGCGCCTGGGCCATCTTTTGCTCCAATGGAGCCTTGGCTGCGGGAGGGGAAGAGAGAGACAGAGAGGAAGGAAGGAGTGCGGGGTAGAGAAGCAAATGGGCGCTTCTCCTATGTGCCCTGGCCGGGAATCGAACCCGGGTCCCCCCGCACGCCAGGCCGACGCTCTACCGCTGAGCCAACTGGCCAGGGCCTTGTTTACCTTTTCAAAGAACCAGCTCCTAGTTTCATTGATCCTCTGTATTGTTTCTTTAGCCTCTATGTCATTTATTTCTGCTCTGATCTTTATTATTTCCTTCCTTCTACTACATTTGGGCTTTACTTGCTGTTCTTTTTCTAATTCTTTTAGATGCAGGGTTAAGTTGTTCATTTGAGCTTTTTCTAGCTTCTGAAAGTGTGCCTGTAGTGCTATGAACTTCCCTCTCAGCACTGCTTTCGCTGTGTCCCATAAATTTTGAGTTGTTGTATGCTCATTGTCATTCGTTTCTAGGAATTTCTTTATTTCTTCTTTGATCTCATTCTTAATCCATTCATTATTTAACACCCTGCTATTTAGTTTCCATGTGTTTGAGAATTTTTGAGCTTTTCTGCTGTGATTCATTTCTAGTTTCATGCCGTTGTGATCGGAGAAAGTGCTTGATATGATTTCAGTCTTTTTAAATTTGTTGAGAGCACTTTTGTGCCCTAACATGTGGTCTATCCTAGAGAATGTACCATGAGCACTTGAAAAGAATGTATATTCTGCTGCTTTAGGGTGAAAGGTTCTGAAGATATCTATTAAATCGAGTTGATCTAGTGTTTCCAATAAGTCTGCTGTTTCTTTGTTAATTTTCTTTCTTGAGGATCTATCTAGTGATGTTAGTGGGGTATTGAAATCCCCTACTATTATAGTATTGCTGTTGATCTCGCCCTTTAAATCCATCAAAGTCTGTTTTATATATTTGGGTGCTCCTATATTAGGTGCATAGATATTTATAATAGTTATATCTTCCTGTTGGATTACTCCCTTTATCATTATGTAGTGGCCTTCTTTATCTCTTACTATATCCTTTGTTTTAAAGTCCAATTTGTCTGATATAAGTATTGCTACCCCAGCTTTTTTTTCATTTCCATTTGCATGAAACATTTTTTTCCATCCTTTTACCTTCAATCTGTGTGTGTCTTTTGTTCTAAGGTGTGTCTCTTGTAGACAACATATGTATGGGTCCTGTTTTCTTATCCACGCAGCTACCCTGTGTCTTTTGATTGGATCATTTAATCCATTTACATTTAAAGTTATTATTGATATGTAGTTGTTTATTGCCATTTTCTTCTTTAAAGGTGTATTCCTTTTTCTTTTTTTTTTCTGTATTCTTTTCCCACTTTATCTGTTTACACCAGGCCCCTTAATATTTCCTGCAGCATTGGTTTGGTTGTAATGAATTCCTTGAGTTGTTCTTTGTCTGGGAAGCTTTTTATTTCTCCTTCAATTTTAAACGATAGCCTTGCTGGATAAAGTAGTCTTGGTTGTAGGTTCTTGTTCTGCATTACTTTGAATATTTCTTGCCATTCCCTTCTGGCCTCAAGTGTTTCTGTTGAGAAGTCAGATGTCATCCTTATGGGGGCTCCTTTGTAGGTGATAACTTTTTTTTCTCTTGCAGCTTTTAATATTTTCTCTTTATCGCTTAGCTTTGGTATTTTAATTATGATGTGTCTTGGTGTAGGTTTCTTTGGGTTTCTCTTTAATGGAGTCCTCTGTGCTTCTTGGATTTGTGAGAGTTTCTCTTGCATTAATTTAGGGAAGTTTTCAGCTATGATATGATTGAACAAAGTCTCTATCCCTTGTTCTTTTTCTTCTTCAGGAACCCCTATGATGCGGATGTTATTTCTCTTCATGTTGTCACAGAGCTCTCTAAGAGTTTCCTCTGACTTTTTGAGTCTTTTTTCTCTTTTCTTCTCTGCTTTCATGCCTTCATTCCAGTTGTCTTCTAACTCGCTGATTCGATCCTCTGCTCTATCTATCCTGTTTTTAATTCCTTCCATTGTGGTCTTTATTTCTGATATTGTATTTGTCGTCTCCAACTGATTCTTTTTTATACTTGCTATTTCTTTATTTAGGTTTTCAAACTCCCCCTCCATTGTTGTTCTAAGATCCCTAAGCATCCTTACAATCATTATTTTGAACTCCGCATCTGGAAGTTTGATTATTTCCATATCACTCAGTTCATCTCTCGAAAGTGTCTCTTGTGGTTTCATTTGGATTGCACTCCTTTGTTTTCTCATCTTCTTCTTCTTTTTTTTTTATTTGTAGAGTTGATTGAGTCTAGGCTTGGTGTTGTCTGCCTCCAGTTTTCAGTTGTGTTATTTTTAGGTCTTCGTGGGTTGGTATCAGCTATTATTTGTAATCCACTTTCGGATTTGGGCAGCTTTGAAGTCTTGATTTGTTTGTTTTCTTAACAGGTGATAGTCTTGTTAACTGATCTCAGCAGGGGGCTTCCTTGAAACTGTATCCAGGAATGCTGTGGGTGTAACCTGAGACGCTGAAGGTCTCTTCCTCCAACTAATCTCACTGGGGGCAGGGTTTTTTCTCTCAGCTTCAGTAGGGGGAGGTGTATCTCAGATCTCCATGGAGACCTGAGTTACTGCCCCTCCTCCCCACTTCTTGTTTTCAGCTGTGTCTTGTTGTGCTGATTGGAGCTGGATAGATGTCCAGAGATCTCTGATCCGGAAGCACTTCAGCTCTGTTTTGTGAAAGGTTCAGTCCCTCCCCCAGCTATGGCCGCCTCCAGCACGAATGAGTCAGCTTTTTTATTTTGTTTCTTGCATACCTTAGCCCCTCACAGTCTGTCCCTCTCCCTGTCTTTTCCACTTGGGAGATAAGCTGGTCTTTTCAACCCACCTTGCTCCCTGGTCGCCAGGTAAGTGGCTGTGAGCAGTAGTTTTTGCTCTTTTTCCTCTGTGAAATCCTCTCTGGGCTCTCAGCCTCACCCCCCTCCTTCCCTTCCTGTAAGCAGAGGAGATTCAGGCACTCCTTACCAGGATTATTGTGGCTTCCTCTTTGCTCCTTGGTTTTTGAGAGCTGTTCTTGCAGTTCAGTGTTGGTTTTTCATGCTGATTTTTTCTAAATTGATTTGTATTCCAGTTTGGTGTTGAGAGCTGGGTGTCTGTGCATCCGCCTACTCCGCTGCCATCTTCTCTCTCACAACACCAAATTTTTATTGGATAATGCGTAACGTACATGGGTTGTTGTGAGGTCAGGAAGTAAACCTTCCTCCTTTTAATCAAGTAGTCAGCTAGCTAATTGCAGAAACCCTTTTGATGAAGAAGATGACTAAAAGAAAAAAAGATGAGGAGTATCATACTTTTCAGCAGGAATGGACAGAGGAATTCGCCTTTGTGGAGAGAGCAGGTTCTGCAGTGTGTCTAGTATGCAATGATAAAATTGCATCGATGAAACAGTCAAATATAAAGCAGCACTTAGACACACTCCATACTACATTTGCATTGAAATATCCAGCAAGGGACAGCAGGAAGAAAGCATGTCAAGGGCTACTGTGCAGAGTGCAAGCTAGTCAGCAGCAACTCCATGTTTGGACCCAACAAGGTGACTGGAATTCGGCTAGCTTTGCTGGTGCTTTAGCAATTCTGAGAAACGGAAAGCCATTCACAGTTGGGGAGTATGCCAAAACATTCATGCTTGATGTTGCCAATGAACTTTTTGACGACTTTTCGGATAAAGACAAGATAATCAAACAAATAAAAGACATGCTTCTGTTGGCAAGAACTGTTCACAATCATACCATCATGATGGGAAATCAAATTGAGGCAACACAAGTGAAGGACATAAATGCAGCACCATTCTTTTCTCTCACTTTGGATGAGTCAACAGACGTAAGCCATTTATCCCAGTTCAGCGTGATTGCAAGGGATGCTGTCAGTGACACACTACGTGAGGAAAGTCTTGCTGTTTTGCTTATGAAAGAGACAACAAGAGGGGAGAATTTATTCAAATCTTTCACTGAGTTCGCTAAAGAAAAGAATCTACCAATGGATAAACTTATTTCGGTGTGTACCGATGGTGCTCCGTGCATGGTAGGGAAAAACAGAGGATTCGTAGTGCTTCTTTGTGAACATGAAAAGAGACCCATTCTAAGTTTTCACTGCATCCTACATCAGGAGGCGCTTTGTGCTCAGATATGTGGCGAGCAGCTTGGTGAGGTGATGTCGCTGGTCATTCGGGTGGTCAACTTTATTGTTGCCTGAGCTTTAAATGATCGCCAGTTTAAAACACTGCTGGATGAAGTTGGGAATAATTATCCTGGTCTGCTTCTGCACAGCAATGTGCATTGGTTGTCAAGAGGGAAGGTGCTCAGTCGTTTTGCAGCTTGTCTGAGCAAAATCTGGATTTTTCTTGAAATGAAGAACGTCGAGCATCCTGAGTTAGCTAACACTGAGTGGCTCCTGAAGTTCTACTATCTCGTGGACAAGGCTGAACATCTGAACCAGCTCAATTGAAAATGCAAGGCATTGAAAATACAGTCTTATCCCTTCAACAAGCAGTGTTTGCATTTGAAAACAAGCTGGAACTCTTCATCACAGACATTGAAACAGGTAGTTTACTACACTTTGAAAAACTGGGAGAGTTTAAAGATGCATGCACAGCAAGTGACCCTGCTCAACATCTTGATATCCAGCAGCTAGCGGGCTTCACATCTAATCTCCTGCAGTCATTCAAAGCGTGCTTTGGAGAATTTCGTGAGCGCACTCATCTTTTTAAGTTCATCACCCATCCACACGAGTGTGCAGTGGACAGCGCCGACCTGAGTTACATCCCTGGTGTCTCTGTCAGAGATTTTGAGCTACAAGCTGCTGACCTGAAGGCCTCAGACATGTGGGTGAATAAGTTCAAGTCACTGAATGAAGATTTGGAAAGACTTGCACAACAGCAAGCAGAGTTGGTGAGCAAACACAAGTGGGGAGAAATGAAAAATCTTCAATCCACGGACCAGCTAATTGTCAAAACTTGTAACGCGCTTCCCGTCAGATACCACACACTGCAGTGTGTGAGTATTGCTGTACTGACAGCGTTTGACTCTACGTATGCATGTGAGCAGTCTTTCTCACATCTAAAGAACGTTAAGACCAACCTACGATCACATTCAATGGATGGAAGTCTCAACACCTGCATGAAGCTTAACCTCACCACATATCAACCAGACTACAAAGCCATCAGCAAAACCATGCAGCACCAGAAGTCGCATTAATGGTAAAAAGTATGATACTTTATTCATCATTGGTTAGCATAACAACATATTAAAAAGAATTCAGAGACTTGTACTTTAAAAGTGTTGGTCTTACATAAAATGCACACATTTACTGTATTTAGTGTTAAACATATTGTATGGTTCTCACGGAATTACATTTTAAAATATGTGGCGTTCATGGCTCTCTCAGCCAAAAAGGTTCCCGACCCCTGTTGTAGCCGATCTTTACACAGAGGTTAATGTTCTATTTTAATTCCCTATTATAATTTTAACCTCCTCAGCAGTTTCGGAAGCTACTGCAGGTCAACAGCGGTTTTTTTTTTCTTTTTCTTTATTGAAGAGAGATTGCTCTGGCACTTGGCTGACTTCAGTCTTGTAATGTGGGACTGATCTGGGTTTTCATTTTTGACTTGAAATGTGCTGCCAGCTTTAGTTCATTCTAGTTCAACATCACAGAGTGTTGGTGCCTGCAGGTGCTCTCCCGATGGTTTGCTTCAGTCCTCTCATTATACATAGAAGAAGACCAGGTCCAGTTCCTTAGGTGACCTGGAAATCTACTGCGCTGTAGGGCTGGAAATCATGACCACCTTGCAAGAGAGCTGGTATATAAACTCTCAGGATTGCTTAAAGATCTCCACCCATTCCTGTCTCGGATTTTGTATATTTAGGTAGTTTCTTTAATCCCTTTTAAATCTAGTGTTCATACTTCATGTTCATGTGGAAAACCAGCCATAATTTTTGCTGTAGACTTGGTTGCAATTCCAGAGCTCTATGTGCTACTCCATTCTCCTCCTGCTCTTAGCTGAAAATAAGGAAATGCAGGAAATAAAAAGGGTCAACACAACTGCTTTATTACAAATGATGTTTGGGGTTACAACACCGCATAGTGGACTCAAAGCTGAACCTGGCTTCCTGTACCTTCCCAATCTCCTCATTTCAACTTAGCCATTGTTTAAAAAAACTTTCATGACCCCAAGCTCTCTTTCAGAGAATGGGTTTATTGAGCCAAGTGCTGGCCAGAGAAGGACCAGGTCCTGGGACATGCAGTCTGAACCATCCACAGCAGGACTGGGTGGAGATCGCAGCAGGTCCACCATCCTGGAGATGACAAGCTCTTTTATATGTTACGTTTTAAAGAAAGATTGTACCCTATTTCCCCATGTACAACATGGACCCTGCTCTGAAAAATTTGGGGTCTAAAATCTGGATGCGTCTCATACAGTGGTTGTGGCATTTCAAATGCTATAGTTGGAACTGAGGACGAGGCAGTGTATGAAGACAGTGTTTCGTCATCAGATATAGATGAGGACAAGCTGTTTAGATGGTGATGAGTTGTATGAATTTCATGAAGAATAAAACTTGAGTTCAATAACTTTATGTAATACATTTTTTTTTTCAAATTTCGGGCCTGAAAATTAAGGACTATCATGGGGAAATACGGTAATCTGTCTTGTAAGAATTTAGATTGACTACAGATAAGGTGGGGGCAGGAAAACTGAAGTGAGGCCCATTCTATGGCAGGTGTGCATTCCATAAGAAAGAAATATTTTCTATCTTTGATTAGTTACAGGCAATAAGCTTGGAAGTTCATGGACATTCAGGATCTGGTGGCATCTGGTGGACACTACAGAAGTTGTTTCAAAGCTCCAACTTCCATTCAGAAATGTGAGCAGTGTATTGTTCATTGGCCCACAGCGTCGCACTGGTTAACTACTCTTGTCTCTTCTCCCACACTCTAGCCCTCTGTAATTTAATTTAGGATATCTCAGAATTTTAGACCCAGTTGTAAACGGAGACGTGTGGAGCTGTAGATTTCCACCCAACTTCCATGCAGGGTGACCCTCAGAGAGGACTGTCAGACCAGTGCTTCTGAGACCACAGGGCTGCCGTCCAGGGTTCTGACCAGAGCCTGGCCCCATACACAGAAAGCTGTTTCTTCCAAGTAGCTCACCTTTTGGTGATTATCTTTGTCTTTTTTTCTTTTTTTTTTTCTTGCTTGCCCCACATGCACTGTGACACCAAGGTAATTTACATCGCCCTCCCCTTGAATGGTGAGTAATTTTCTCATGATTCTCCTGAGTGGAGTAAAAGGAAGAAGGATAGTACAGTCAGCTTAGGCAGCTGATCGTTTACAGTTGAGGAAAATGAATGAGAATTAAGCAGCTGGTAATGAGATAACACCTTGGACAAATGCTTAGACTGCTTCTCAGTGATGAGAAATGACTCACTTCTCTACTTGGCCACCACCAGGCCCTCTTTTTCTGACATTTTTAAGAAGAGAAAGCAGGGGAAGACTTTTGCTTCTTTATTCGCCCTCTGTTTAAACTCCACACCCCTGCCAGCACCCACCATTGTATTATAATAAATATATTCCCAGGTATGTCCAGGCACAGTAAATGATCTTTTGTTTGTTTTGCTTTTATTTCCCTCTGGACCATCGCGATGGACGAAGTAAAATTTCAGGTGTCAGAACTCTTTTGGAATTTTTAATTGATTTTTAGTTTTGTGTAGATAGAATTTTACTAGATTTTACTACTTCATTTCTTTCCCAGATATTTTGAAATGAGTATCTTATTTCTTTACCTTCTACATTTAAAGTCCTTAAAATAGTTACAGCCCAGAAAACATTTAATGGTGTGTTTTTTATCAAGGGATATTTTTTCCTTCAGATTTATTTTTGCCCTGTGGAGCAAAAATACCCGTGTGCAGACACTTGTACTTAATTCAGAGGTAAATTAAAAGTCATTTGTATTTGAAATTTCTGGGTATGCATGCCTTCTCTCCCCACCCTTGTTCTTATGCTCACTAGGCTTTTGCTAGTAAGTTCAAGCCATTTAGATAAAAAAAAAAAAATGCCATATAGCTGATGAGTTGATTTAAGATTTTGTATTTCGAGATACTAAGATTTAAGATGTTCCGATACCATTCTTGAAATCAAAATCATCATCCTTAGGATGAATTGTTTCCGAAGACGTGGTTTAGCTGATGTCTCTTCAGTCATCATCACGTTTTTGCTTAGAGGGATGTCAGGTATCTGTCACAGTAGAAACTGTAAGAGATGGCACACAGCAAATAGCACAGAGGTAGGCACAGTCCATAGCAGTTGGAACCTAGGCTGTAACAGGGGTCGTCAAACTTTTTATAAAACACACACACACACACACACACACACACACACACACACACACACACACACAAAAAAGTTGCTTTTGGAGTGCTGGTCAACCTGGTCCCTACCGTGCACCCAAAGGGCGCGATTGGCCCACCAGGAAAGCTGGAACGCCCACTAGTGGCGATAGGAGGTAACTGGAGACCCTGGGCTCCAGAGCCACGTACCTTGGTTGGAGCTCCGTTCCAACCCTGACTTTCATAATCTCTTTCAGTTTACTCATCTGTATAATGGGCAGAGTAATTAGTGTTATATACCATAAAAAGTTCTTTTGAGGAACTAAGTAAAGTAACACACGTAAAGAACTTTAGAACAGTATCTGAAACATCCTATATGCTTCATTAATATTAGGTGTTAAACAGTCTTCACATTTCTGTTTGGGTTAGTGGATTAAGGGTCATCTGTCTATTCGAGCGTTTTTCTCAATGCATTATTATTTAGGAAGACTTGCACGAGAAAGATCTTTTCCGAGGGGTTCCTGGCTTGTATTTTTAGAGGTGAACTGTGCACCAAAAGATGGTCAGCCTTAATTTTGTATAATGTAGTATTACTAACTAACCTGGGCTCTTTGATTGTCTGTGTGAAACTATTTAATGCTTTCAGGGAATTTTTTTCCCACTGCCAAACTGTATATACATCGTCTTCACGGGCACTGGTTCTGCTGCCACATTGTCCTGTCTTCACAGTTGTGCAGGTTAGAAAGGAAACATTGAGGAAGTCGTCCTCTAGCTATTGACAGACCTCAATAAGCATAAACATAGTTGAATATCTTAGAGGAATATAGGATAATGTATCACCCAGGGACATAATACCCTGAGTAGAAAACTTCCCAATATAATGTATACGTGTCTATGTCTATGGGGTGTTATGTGGTTATACCCATCTCACCACGTAAGGAATAGGGAAGGAAAAGTTTTGGGAAAACCTAAAACTTTTACTTCAGTTTGCATAATAATGAACTTAGCTACATTAAATACCAGGAAAATAATTAGAATAACAGATTCTGTTGAATGCCTAAAGAAATATGTTTGACAACTTTTAATTTTCTTTCCTCCCACACACCACTTCCCGGTTTGTTTCTGGCACATCAGATGTGTCCCTGAGACAGTGGCTGATCCGAGTAAAGTTGTGTGAATACGCGCAGTCGTGGCATAACCACCCTTCTCATTTTAGTTACATTCATTAAACTAGATTTGCAGATAATGTTATGCAGGTTTAAGGCATAACCCGCCCTTTCCTCTAACCTCTGCATCCATGGTTTTTTTTTTTTAAGTTAATATTAAAGTTTGTATCCAAATGGTAAATGTGTACAAACAAATGCTGATTGTAACCTTCTTGCTTTTCAGAGTTTGACCTCAGTGGGTACAGGCATGAAGAGGAAAGACTAGGGGAAAAGTGGGAAAAAAAGATCTCTGGCGAAGTTTTTAAACATAATTCTTTTTCTATTTTTCAGCTTCTTTGGACCAATTAATTTGCTGGGGGTTTTTTGTTTTGTTTTTTAAGCTTAAAAGCAGCCTTTGTTCTTGATTTCCACAGAGAAAGAACTTTCCATCACCATTTTTATTTTCACTCATTTATTTACTGTACTAATTTTCCCATTATTCTTAGCTTTTCCTCGGTTTCAATGCCAGGGTAAGTACTATATAGGACGACGTGCCAGAAATTCTCATTCCTTTCAAGAGAATTGATTTTGTTTTTAGCTTTGGCCTCATGTGTGATCCTTTTGTGTGTCCCGAATTTTGAACATCTATTAATAATTTCTATAGCTTTTTCTCCCAACCTTTAATTATAGAGTAAACCCTAATACAATCAGAAAGGAACTGTGCCTCAACATATCAATTTGTGCAATTTGTCAGTTTCCTTTCAGTTTCAGATGATATTTAGTTTCAAATTGATGCTGCCCTTTAGATGTAGTCTACTCTTTAACGAGCGATTTTCAAGCGTGCTTGTTGAATAATTGGTAGTTTACTTAAGTATTTCTCTGATGCTAACGAGCCAGATTTATGTTTTGCTGTTATAAATTATGTCACCATAGAAATCTATTTGATTAGGTCTTTGCTTTCTTTCCTTTTTTTTTTTTAATAGTTATTGACTCAGTTTAAACTTTCTGGTATTTAACTTTAGGTTAAAGGTTTCAAAAGCTTTAGAAGTATGCTGTCAGTTTGCTTTCTGGTGTAAATTACCAACAATAATATATGGCATTACCGGTTTTATTTTGCCAAGAATCTGGACAGTGTTGGATATTGCCTTCTAGAATTTTTGTATTCATTGGTTAGAAGTACGGTACTTCAGTGTGCTTTTAATTTGCATTGCTTTGAAAAATAAAATGCTTGAATGTTTGTTCTTTTTTTTTTTTTTGTATCCTTAATAATTTGATTTCCCCTTGGGCATGTCTTTGTCATTTACTTATGTTTCTTCTCAATTTTATGTTTCTCTGTCAAATGTTCATGCATCCTTTGTAACATAGAAGTCAATCTTTTACCTCTTGTATTTGATAAATATATTTATTTCTGCAACATGCTGTTTTCCTTTGACCATTTATTATTCTTTTCTTAGTATTAAGCGTTAATGTTAGACAAACTTTATACTTTTTTACTTTATTGACTGAAGGTTTAGAAAGCTATCATTCATTCTTTTAAAAACACTCAATTCTATTTTATGCTAATTTTTATTAACTAAAGTATATATATATATTGTACATATTTATACAGAGATACACATATCCATACACAAATACACAGACAGAGATATACGGAGAGGAGATATTATTATAATTATTAAGTATGGTATAAAGTTTGCTCCATTCTCCTTCAAATGATCAACTAGGTATCTTGATATCATTTATTTAATAGCTTTCTTTTCTCCTACCCCATCATTATTTTGAATTTCCTTTTTGTCATATTATTATCTTCATATAATTAGATATTTTACTGGATACTCTAGTCTCACTTATTGATCTACTTCAAATTAGATATCAGAACTACATTATTTAAATGATTAATACTTTAAGATATTTTTAAAAATCTAGGTTCAGCTCTTCTTTTCAAACATCTTTGAGCTTCTGCAATGTGCCAAAAAAGCAGATATAGAAATGACAATTACCCAGATTTCCCACCCCTGGGAACCAAAGTTTTGCCAGGAAAACAAATATGTAAAAAAGTATTTATATTATATATAATGTGATAAAAGCCATGAAAGAGAGGTGAATACTGAGAAGTGGTAGCACAGAGACTAGTATATTTCCATTTGTTTCTTTTTCTAGAATCTATTTTCTAGTTCTAATGAACGTTCTGTTTGAATAATAACTACTATTTTATTATGTCTACAAAATAAAATGAAAATATTTGATTTTTTAATCTTATAATTTCAGTGTTATCTGTATCATCTTTTTTTTTTTTTTTTTTTTTTTTCCATTTTTCTGAAGCTGGAAACAGGGAGAGACAGTCAGACAGACTCCCGCATGCGCCCGACCGGGATCCACCCGGCACGCCCACCAGGGGCGACGCTCTGCCCACCAGGGGGCGATGCTCTGCCCATCCTGGGCGTCGCCATATTGCGACCAGAGCCACTCTAGCGCCTGAGGCAGAGGCCACAGAGCCATCCCCAGCGCCCGGGCCATCTTTGCTCCAATGGAGCCTTGGCTGCGGGAGGGGAAGAGAGAGACAGAGAGGAAAGCGTGGCGGAGGGGTGGAGAAGCAAATGGGTGCTTCTCCTGTGTGCCCTGGCCGGGAATCAAACCCGGGTCCTCCGCACGCTAGGCCGACGTGTATCATCTTTTTACTTACCAATTAAGTTCTGTAGTTTTCTTTAATGTAAAATATTAGAAAATTTTCAGATTAAACATGTACATACTAGGAATGTTATTTGTGACAATGCCCAGGTAATTCGGTATTTTATTTATTTTTTAAAAAGCATCTTTATATTTGGTTTAATGTGGGAAAATTGAAATACATACTTTATCTTTTTTATTTTATTGGGAGATGTGTAAGTATTTATTGACAATATTTCTGAAATTTTATAGGACTCAGGATACACATAAGACACAAACGTAGAGTGTCATTGACAATAATTTACTGAGAATTAATCTTTGAAACCAGCAATCATCCAATGAGAAATTCTTGTGTGGAGAAAGCGATATACTTTTGAAATCTGATTGAAATTGTGGAAAACAATCTGTGTTCCATAACTATGGAAACATTAAGCTGATCGTTTTTGGCATGTGAATTCTGGCAGCTGTTAACTAGTGAGAAGAAGGGGATAAAAGGTGCTAAGGAGTTTTGAACAATAAAACATAGCCTGACCTGTGGTGGCGCAGTGGATAAAGCGTCGATCTAGAACGCTGAGGTCGCCAGTTCAAAACCCTGTGTTTGCCTGGTCAAGGCACATATGGGAGTTGATGCTTCCTGATCCTCTCCACTTCTCCCTCTCCTCTTTGCCTTTCTCTCTAAAATGAATAAATAAAATCTTAAAAAAAAAAAAAAAAAAAGAAAGAGAAAATATAAATACAAATTAAATAGTAATCATTTCTGGAATGCCACTGACACTAGTTATTTAAACCCTACTTTTAAAATCCAGAATAAAGTTTATTTCATTATTTCAGTGTTTTAAATAATTATTTCTGTTTATTTAAAAAATATTTGTGTATTTGCAAATTAGGTCAGGAATAAGCAGGACCTCAGTGACGTAAGTAAACAAATCCCAATGGAAGATTGTTTTTGGACTTTTCCCTTTTCATAATTCTTTTTATATACAAGAACACTTCTCTTGGCCGGGATCCCATTATTAAAAAAAAAAAAAATGGAGGTGTAGTGGGATAAATAGTCCCAGAGAGACTTCTTGAATTTCAGCCTTTCAATTACTCGATTATTCGTGTGGCTACAGGAGATGAAAGAATAATGAGGAGGTCATTTCCGATATGAATCATAAAAAATTATATGAGTAGACACAGGGCCATTGACTTGAATAAATGGATGGCCTTTTACAAATTCTTTGTGGGGAGCACAGTGCTTTTTGGGGACCACACTATAATTGTTTTATGGTCTAAGTTTTGTGATTTCAGAACAAGTTCAAGTGTAGGAAGAGGAGTGTCAGGCAAGTGATACTAAATTTAGTCCAAGTGTTTATTTTATTTCATATATGCCCTGCCTCATTCAAAAAATTATTTTGAGACTCAAAAAAACACATTTTACTTAATAAGAAAAGTATAAAGAAGAAATTTTATTATTAAAGAAATATAAATAAGTAGGAAGTCCTAATTATAGAAAAGTATTTTATTTATTTTACATGTCCTCTCTCTTACTACATATATTTATTTATTACAATTATTTATTTATATATTCATGTTTGTACGTTTTAAAGCAAATTGCATTCATTTTTCTTAAGAAAAGCAGGGACTTGTGAATCTCTTAATTCCTTTTTAAAATTTTTATTTTATTCATTTTAGAGAGGAGAGAGAGAGGGAGGGGGAGAGAGAGAGAGAGAGAGAGAGACAGACAGACAGACAGGGGGGAGGAGCTGGAAGCATCAACTCCCATATGTGCCTTGACCAGGCAAGCCCAGGGTTTCAAAAAGGCGACCTCAGCATTTCCAGGTCGACGCTTTATCCACTGCGCCACCACAGGTCAGGCCTGACTCTCTTAATTTCTAAAAGAAATTCTTAAACAGACCTGTACCAAGTGCTGTGTTTACTGTTAAGCAGTTCAGTTTAAAAGAATTGGTTTACCTTTGGGTGATTTTAGATCAACCTATTCAGGTTAAACGAAGAATGGAGGCGTAAGAAATGTTTGGGAGAGAAGGGCAGGCATGATAAATGTGAAGTAGAAAAGTTACTGCATCCTGCCTTGGAGAGAAAACTTCATATATATATTTTTTATTTTTAATGAATTTATTGGGGTGACATTGGTTAATAAAAGTATATAGGATTCAGGTGTCCAGTTCTATAATATCGATATATATGTCATCTGTGTATTATATTGTGCGTTCTCCACCCCAAGTCAAGTCTCCTGTGACCCTTTATTTCTCCTCTAGCCTCTCCCTCCCCCTCAGCTCCTTTCCCTCCAGTAATCACCATCTCGTTATCTGTGTCTTTGAGGGGCTTTTTTCTTAATCCTTTCACCCTTTTCACCCAGCCACCCTCCAACCCTCTTTCCTCAAATGTTTTTTTTTTATTAAGTTTATTGAGGTGATATTGGTTAATAACATTATATAGGTTTCAAGTGTACAACTCTATGATACATTTTCTATATATTTCATTGTGTGCCCAACATGCAAAGTCGTCTTCTTCCATCGACATATATTTGATTTCCTTTTTATTTACCCTTTCCCCCACACCCCTTCCTTCACCACCATACTGTTGTCTGTATCTTTGAATTGTATTTCTTTGTTTATCTTGTTTGTTCATTTATTACTTTCAGTTTTATATCCCACATATGAGTGAAATCATATGGTTCTTGACTTTTTTCTGTCTGACTCATTTTACTTAGCATCATGCTCTCAGGATCCATCTAAATTGTTCCAAATGGCATCTTTTCTTATAGCTGAATAATATTCCATTGTATGTATGTGCCACATCAAATGTTTCTAATTAGTTATCCAGATCATAACCTTTCCTAGTTTCTTCTTCTTCTTTTTTAAGTTAGAAAGTGACAGAGAGACAGGAGTTGTGTTACTTTAGCTATTCATCTGTGCTTTGACTAGGGTACTCAAGCTGAGCTAGTGACCCCTTGCTCAAGCCAGTGACCTTATGCTCAAGTCAGTGATCTTGAGCTCAAGCCAGAGACCTTGAACCTTTCACAGTTTCTATTTCAACATCTAGCTCCTTCTTCTACCCTAACACTACCTACAATAAACAAAACTAAATAAACTTCCCCAATCTGAAACCATTTTTGACTTGTGGGATGGGCTTAGTCATTTGTATGCAGAATGTCCAAGTATATTCTTTCCAATCATAGCAGAGTCATCTCTGATACTGTAGTGATTTTCAAACTGTGTGCAATAAGAATTTTTAAAACATGCAATACTTATTTAGGCAGGAACACTGACCTCTTTCTGCTTAGAATGTCAAATAAAAAATGACAACAGCCAATACAGCTACAGTCATTCAGTGGGAATGCATCAAACTTATACCTATTTTTTTTTTGTCAGGCTGGCAAAAATACATTTTTTGGCATGCTGCAGAATTTCAGTAATCAGTTTTTGTGTATCATAAGATGAAAAAGCTTGAAAATCGCTGGCATAGACTATAGGAAGAAAATTTAAAGAAAAATTTGATTTAGCTGTCAATGAGAAAGAAAAGCAAGTTGAATAATATAAATTTGAAAGTATAATGTGATCAGTAATTCTCAAAGAATTGAAATTCAGTACGTTTCCTATTAGAATCATCAGCTTTGAGCATTTATTGCTTATGTAATAAAAAGTCTAAGTTTTTACTAAATGTTTTTTGTTCCAGACAATGTAAGATAAGTTAGCTTGTACCATGATTTTAAATTTTTTTCAAGCATAACCTGAATTTTACCATTAGAACTAAAGGACCCTAAAGAGATTTAAGTATAATGTAATTGAGTCATTTACCAGGCCTATTCTAAACCAGTCACTTCCTTTTCTTTGTACCTGGGACACACAGACTTCCAGAATCAGGAAAGTATTGTTTCTGTTTTCAAGGAGTTGCTATCTTATGTGGAATCAAAACTAAATGAATATGAACAGCGTTCCACTCAAGATAGTAAATTAAATTGAAATTGTCCTCTTTCCCCAACAAATTTGGGCAAGAAGTAGCTTCTCATGTTATAAACTGACAATTTTTATTTATTCATAACAAAATAATCCCATTGATTTATAGCCAACCTCATCATTTTAACACTTAACCCTCCATGACAGTCTGGAGGAGAGGAAATTTGGCAACCGTGCATTATCTGTTTTTACCATCAGAAGGTATTTATTTGTAAGGAGATCATGGCTGTGATGTCAAGAACGGGAATGAAATACTCCCTAACATTTTTATACAGAGTGGCCTTTCCTTAGGGGTCATGAAGGTAAATATAACCATAATTACTTAAAATGCATGCAAAGTCTCCTTGAGAGACAAAGGCGTAGTTAGAGTTGTGGAAGGAGAAATGTCTAATAACAAAAGGAGAAAACATCAGTCTTGGATTAGTGATTTGTAATCCCATCAGTGATGATGTATATACAACATTCACCTGCATTTGAAAGCAGTTTACAAAGTTTTCAGCTCAACAGTGCTGGGGCGCATTGAGGAAAGTTCAATGTCAAGGACATCTGAAATGATGTGACTTTTCTCCATGCATGTGAGAATGGTGAATGTCTATGAAGATGTCGATATCTTCATGATACCCTCTGATCCAGTCATAGTATTCTACGGCTCTTATTTGACTTGGTCCTTATGACAGAATTAAATAGAAGTTCACTTGTATCTCCTTGATTGATGATGAACGGGAAGAAAGCTCTACTCTGGAGAAAACTGGGGATACTGGGCATTTTAAATCTGTGCCTGGAAAGAATGACTTCTGTGCTCATAAATTCAGCCAGCACTTCTGAGGGTTGGTGACTGTGATGAGCTCTGAGGATGAAAAATGTGTAGTGAAGACCTGGGCATTGCATTCTAGCCGTGAAGATATAAATAAGTACATAATGTTTCAAGTAATATGTCATGTAGATTTGTTGATGTAAAGGACGGTCACTGATATTTTTTTTATTGTGGAGAGTACAGAATGTTGTGTGAGTGTATGATGGTGAAGGAGTGAGAAATGTGAGGAGGGGGCATTTATCTGAGAAGGAGGGGGAGTGAAGGGTGAGGAGACCTGGAGGGGTGTGAGGAATTATGGGTGGAAGGGGGGCAGTGGTGGTTTGAGGGACAAAAGATCACTGTGGTAGAGTGAGCAAAGGGGACAGTGGCCTGAGCTAAAGGTTCAAGTTCAAGAATCTTTTTGGAGAATTCCTTTTTCTTTCTTTCTTTCTTTCTTTCTTTCTTTCTTTCTTTCTTTCTTTCTTTCTTTCTTTCTTTCTTTCTTTTTCTTTTTCTTTTTTTGTGACAGAGACAGAGAGAGGGACAGATAGGGACAGACGGGCAGGAAGGGAGAGAGATGAAAAGCATCAATTCTTTGTTGTGGCATCTCAGTTGTTCATTGATTGCTTTCTCATATGTGTCTTGACTGGGGGGCTACAGCTGAGTGAGTGACCCCTTGATCAAGCCAGGGACCTTGGGCTCAAGCTGGTGAAATTTGCTCAAACCAGATGAGCCCACACTCAAGGTGGCAACCTCATGGTTCAAACCTGGGTCCTGGGTCCTTCACATCCCAGTTCGATGCTCTATTCACTGTGGCACTGCCTGGTCAGGCTTGGGAGACAATTCTTTAGTCACTAAAAAGATCAGGCTGTTTGTTGAGATTAGTGTTTCACTGACTATGTCTCTTTGGTCAGAAGCCTATAGAAATTAAAATGCCCATATCTTGATGATACTATATAGAGAACCCTACAGATTCCACCAAAAATCTACTGAAACAGAAAATTAATTCAGTCAAGTAGCAGGATACAAAATGAATATCCAGAAATTGGTTTCATTTTTATACACCAATGATGATCTATCAGAAAGAGAAACTAAAAAAACAAAACCTGATTTACAATGGCTTCAAAAAACAATACCTAGAAATAAATTTAACCAAGGAGGTTAGAAACCTGTACCCAATCCACAGACTCAATGCATTTCCTATCAAAGGAAACAGTTGGTTTGATGAAACAGGATCAGCTCTATGACTTTGAAGACAAGGTACAGAAAACACCTAATCAGAGCATCAAAAAGAAAAAAGGAATGAACATTTTTCAGCCTGTGTCTGATTTTGTATTCTAAATGGTTTCTGTGTTTTCCTCTGTAGCACTCAAGTTTGACTTCATCCTAATTTGATGATCAGGCCGATGACTAGGATAATATTCTCACAAAAATTAGGGAATATTTTATTGCTTCATATTCATTTTGCAATACCCTCTCGTTTTTGTGAGCAGGATAGGTGATACCACTATAGAGATTCAAATGAGAAGTTTCCTTATTTAGTATTCATTATCTTTATTATTTTAAGTTTCCATTCTAGAGTGTTCTAATATGTTTTTTCTCCATCCAAATTTCATTACTTCTTTATACAATACTATTAAATTTTATTATGATAAAATGAATTATTAAAATTCATTAAATCTGCCAGTGGTGAGGCAATACAATCTCTTGGTTTATAGCTCAGACTCTGGAACCAGAAGGTCTGGGTGTGATTCCTGGTTGCATCCTTCACTGTCTTTTTTGCATTGAGCATGTTATTTAGCCTCTCTAAACCATTGTTTCCTCATCTGACCAACAGGATAATAATTGTACCAGCCTCCTAAGTATGTATAAAATAATGCTTCCTTTTTTTAAAAATTTTATATATTTATTTATTTTTTACAGAGGCAGAGAGTGAGTCAGAGAGAGGGGTAGACAGGGACAGACAGACAGGAACGGAGAGAGATGAGAAGCATCAATCATTAGTTTTTCATTGCACGTTGCAACACCTTAGGTTGTTCATTGATTGCTTTCTCATATGTAACTTGACCGCGGGCCTTCAGCAGACCGAGTAACCCCTTGCTGGAACCAGTGACCTTGGGTTCAAGCTGGTGGGCTTTTTGCTCAAACCAGATGAGCCCACACTCAAGCTGGCGACACCTCAGGGGTCTCGAACCTGGGTCCTCTGCATTCCAGTCTGACGCTCTATCCACTGCGCCACCGCCTGGTCAGGCTAAAATAATGCTTCTTGATAAACTATCTTCTTTTGATTATTCATAAGACAGAGGAGGTGTCTTTTTTTTTTTTCTCCCTTGAATCACATCCAGGTTCTCAAAGTTAGGTTTCAAGGTTGTCATATCCAACTCCCAGTCTACCTTGTCCAGCTGAAGACCAAGCTACAGTTTTACATAAACCTTTTTGTAAGCGAAGATAGTTGTTCACTTATTAATGCCAGTGCCTTGCGCCCTGGATGTGTGTGTGAGCCCTAAAAATACACTTCCAGGGATAAAAATAGATCTCTCCGAGTTCTGAGATGCTGCTTAATCAGAACCAGCTGCAAGCTGTCTAGAAAATGCAAGTTATAGGAGCCAGATGGCTTTTGCCCTTTCTGCTTTAGACAGCATGTAATTTGGATAACTACAGCTACAGTAATACATTTTGCCAGTCACACTGTTTGATAAACATATTTGTTGAGAACAGCCACTTCCAATTAGAGACCCAGTAAAATGTTAATTTATTTTAATAATTTTTCCCTCTAGGGTAAGACAAAGAATACTTTTAACAGGTTACAGAAATATCTGTTCATAAGGGAGAGGGCTGTTCAAGAGTTATTATATGCCAGTGGTTAATTTTTAGGCTTGGCATTGAAATAATGATGAAGGGATTCATGACCAACCCCTCCTTTTTTTCTTCTTCAGACCTAGTGTTTTATATGGCAGATCACGCTTTTCCATATTTTACAATGATGTTTGCTTTACCTGTGGGAAGATGGTTTGGCTCGTTTTTCACTTTCTTCTCCACAGATCTAATTGCTAGGAACACTGATAATAGTAATTATTGTTTGTCCACAGACCGTTATTAACGTGATCTTTCTGGGGCTTGTACTTTTATGATGATGTTCGTGGAGAAGGAATTTTCTCTATTAGCCTGATGTGACCATGACTAATTTTCGTCACCTGAAGATGACTGCAAACATAGTCGCTGATATTAGCAGAATCTTAATTTCATCCAGTTCTTGATTGACTCAGATAAAACTGCACAACCGAAGGCCCGGGCCATTCCTACTCAACGACCTAAGCTCCGACACCGCCCGTTTTTCAGAGATGGGAAAATAGTAGTTCTAATTGCAGTGCTGGCCCCACTTCTTGGAAAAGCATTCTGAAGCTCTAGTCTCCTGTGACATGTGGTTGAAGTAGTCTCTACTTTATTTCTCAAGACATCTACCAGGCAGCAAGGAATGGATTGCTGAGTGCCTCCGAAGGGTCCCTTGTGTCATCATTTTTCCACAGTTCCGAGCCTCCTAGCACTGTAAGTTGAAGCAGTCTCCCACTAGTTTTTCTTCCTTACCCAGCTAAAAGAGGAAAGGCTGTTTCATCTATAGCATGAGTGATATTAGAACCTAAACGTCACTCTCACAGTAGCGGTTGGTTGATTTACTCTGTCCATTGTTCCAGGAACTCGGCTAATCCTGCTGTATAATCACAGCATTTCAGCCTCATGCCAGCGTCACAACATTATTCGGTCTATATTTTTCTCCTGTCTTACAGATAAAGGAGCAGTAGATTTGGAGTATAATTATTTAATATCAACCAGAAAGTGTCAAGAGTCAGAATTGGAAGCTACTGGTCTGCCTGACTCATGCTCTTTAATTCCACCCATTAAATTATGAGAAGTGGCATTTGACTTAGTCAGAGGTGTTTTTTCAGAGATAAACACATGCCCCTGTCTATCCTTGGATAACAGTGATGTTTCTGGGAATTTAAACTCAGATACTGTAGGAAAGGATTTGATCTCTCTCTTTCTCTCTCTCTCTCTTTCTCTCTCCACTTCATTAGATACATTATAACTGCTGTGTAAGAAATTGTTCTACCAATGGGCAAAGTCACACTTTGGTGCCTTTTTCCAATAAATAGCTAAGAATTGTACTGAAACATAGTGCTTAGAGAAACTGGTAAATGCTTGCATGATAAGAAGCAGCCTCAGAAGCTAATATTTACACAATTTACCCAAATCTAAATCCTACTTGTATGCCTTTATTTGGCAAACATAGTGATAAAGAAACTTAGTAACGAATGCAATAGGTCATACCTACACATTGTTTACAGACAGCATGAAATAAAGCAGAACATTATTTTAGACATCTTAGTTGTTCTTCTCCCAAAGCAAACTGATGCTTTGTGCTTATTTACATTTTGAACCATAAAATGCCACTTCTTGAAAGATAATATAAATAATAGGAAAGCTTGTTCTTCAGTGCTGTAGTTTAATAATGGTCTTACACTAATAACTTGAGCAGATAGTTCATGTTATTTGTTGTTTCCTGGAAATGAAAGGGAGAAATGGATAGAAAATGTTACTTCCTAATAAATTGATTATTTGTAAAAAAAAAAAAATCTATTATAGAACATTATATTTAAATAATTGCTAAATCCCCTTTTTCATATCTCATACAGTTGCATTCAATTAAGATACAGATATGAGATCTGATACCTCCTTGACCCAATTGAAAAAAGCATTTTTATGTTTTTTCAATTAGATGAGAGGCATGATAAATGGCCTGGAGAAAATCTCAGTCCTTTCTTTATGTTAAGAGATAAACATAAACTTGAAATGACCCCAAAGGCTGAGTTAGTCAGTATGTATCAGCTTTCTGTTAATGTGTGAGGTGTTGTCGTTCTTCCTGCTATGGAAATAAAAAGGAGACATGAAAATCAGTCTCTGCCAAATTTATTCATATTTATGCTAATGTGGGCAAGTTGTTCCTTTTTCACTGTATGAAGGTTTAGTGACTTAATAATAAGTCAGCTTTGTTTAAATGATTTAATAAGGAAATATTGAACATCTAAAGAAGTAACTGTATCTTTGTCCTCAAAGAGCTTTTAGCACTTGGCACCAAAAGGGGCCATTGTTGTTGTGTGATTTAAAATGTGGTTCAGAACACTGGGACTTTTGGAGTTTAGTGACTCCAAAAAATATAAGGGAGATGGAGGGAAACATTTTCTTCTCTTCACTCATGCAAGACCTTTGTTGTCTTTGTCTTCCTGAAGAAAAGACAAGTAGTGGCCTGAAAATGTATATTCTGTACCCTTGGGCTCGACTGGCATATTCCAAGCTGTTATTGTCAATCAGATAAATACATATTTAGACAATTTACGAGACATTTCTCATTCCTTGAAAAGAAAGAAGTCCTGTTGGTATTATCAGAATGACATTTGGTAGATCAGATGGCTTTCTACAGCATGTCATTTCTTCACTGTGGTTTCTTTTGCCCTGTACTTCTTCAGAAGGCTTTTTCACTCCTTTCTTTTTTCATTAGATAACCATAATTTTATTCCAAGTGTGAGACAGTATGAGGTGTGTGTGTGTGTGTGTGTGTGTGTGTGTGTGTGTGTGGTGTACGTGAGAGAAAGGGACAGGAAAGAAGGGAGATGGAAACATTGGTTGGTTTTCTGTGATGGAGGCTTTTCCCTGAAAACTTTCCAGCTGTTGGTGAACATATTGAAAAGTTTACCGAAATGTTTTACTTTTCACGGATTTCAGTTAAATCTCTTGGTGTTTTTTTTTTTTTTAAATATAAGCAGCAAGGTTATATGCACATGTAATCTGTCATTCCAATAATTATAAATCTTAGCTCCTGTTTTGTTTGTTTGTTTTGGGAAGAATGTCATAATATCATCCTAATGTCAAGCGTATGTACATCTGCCATTATTCAAAATGACTGCTAAAGGTTTGATAAGGTGCTGAGTCTAAGATGGAGATAGTTTTCAGCATATTATTTACTAACCTGGTTTGCTAGCCTATGGACATGTGTCCAGATGACTGCACGTTTGTTTTTGATGGGGCGGTTCTGTTTTCATTGCTTTTGACCTGCTGACGTATATTAGTAGGTTTCCCAATATTAAATTATTCTGGGGTTCCTGAAATAAACTGAACTCTACGTATTTTATTATTATTTAAATATGCTGCTGGTCTTTTTTTTTTTTTTTTTTTTTACAGAGGCAGAGATAGACAGGGACAGACAGACAGGAACAGAGAGAGATGAGAAGCATCAATCATCAGTTTCTCGTTGCGCATTGCGACTTCTTAGTTGTTCATTGATTGCTTTCTCACATGTGCCTTGACCGTGGGCCTTCAGCAGACCGAGTAACCCCTTGCTGGAGCCAGCGACCTTGGGTCCAAGCTGGCGAGCTCTTTGCTCAAGCCAGCTGAGCCCGCGCGCGACCTCAGAGTCTCGAACCTGGGTACTTCCGCATCCCAGTCCGACGCTCTATCCACTGCGCCACCGCCTGGTCAGGCGCTGCTGGTCTTGATGTATATTTTATCTAACAGTTCTACCTCTGTGTTCATGAATAATACTGACCTGTAGTTTTCTGGGGTTTTTTTCCAGCCATTTTCAGCTTTTAGTGGAAGGGATACTAGGCCCAGCATTTGTCATTCTGCAGCTTGTACCTTGTCCCCTATTGTATTGTAGTAGGTGTAACTAGAGAGGTGAGTGCAGTCAAGTATCTTGAGGAGGGGTTCTTTTTCTAACAGATTTACCAAATCAGCTAGCAGAAAGGGAAGGGTTAGTTAAGCATCCTAAAATAGATAAAAAAAAAATAGCTTCTTATTTTTCTATTCCTTCAATGGTTAAAAGAACTAACACATAAAATCATTGTGGTCTGGAAACTTTTTTGGCAATAGTTGTTCAATTTCTTTGTGAACCCTTGGTTTGTGTGTGTATATATATATATATATATATATATATATATATATATATATATATATTCTTACTGGAGAATTTTAATTTTTTTGTAATTTTTATTTTATTGATTTAGAGAGGGAAGAAGAGAGAGAGAGAGAATGAAACATCAGTTAGTTGTTGCACTTATTTATGCATTCATTGGTTGATTCTTACTTGTGCCGTGACGGGGAATCAAACCCACAACTGTGGCCTATCAGGACAATGCTCTAACCAACTGAGCTGTTCACCCAGGGCTGAGAATCTTTTCATTTCATAGAAATTTAATTCTTTCTTCTTTTACCAATCAGTTATACATAGCACTCTATAATTCTTTCAATCCCCTGTGCTAGTGATTTTATCCCTTTTCTTTTCCTATTTCATGAATACGGAGGTTTGCCTTTTTTTTCTTCTCCTCTTTCTCTCTCCAAATCCCTTTCTCTTTATTTACCAGATTTTACTATTTTTTTTAAAAAAGTATAATTGAATTTTTCTTGTTTTCTTTAGATATAGTTTGTTCTCTTAAAAAGTATTTGCATATTTACATTGACTAGTTAATTTGTTTTTATTTCTTATTTGTAAATGGCCTTCCCGGGTATTTTTTAGGCTTTCTCATTTACTGTAACTGTAGAATTCAATTTATAGTTGATGTAGGACCTCTCTGCAGCTGAACTAGCATATGTGTGTTACCTGGTGAGAATTCTTCAGAAACGTTTACCTTGAAAAAATGATACTGGAGTTCATCTTAAAGATCTATATTAGGATTATATTGACAGTGTCTTCTGTTTTAAAATAGCATTTTGTTTTCTCTCAAGAATAGTACATGTAATCTACACAAATCTGGAATATATAGAAAAACATATTTTATTTCCTATCACTGCTGTATAACAAATTACCCTAACATTTAATACGTAATTTAAAATAATAAACATTTATTTTCTTTTTGTATTTACAATTAAAGTATGCTTTATTTTTTTATTTTTTTATTTTTTTTTGGTTTTTAACTTTATCTTTTCATTACAGTTGACTTTTATTTTCTTACACTTCTGAGAATCAGAAATCTGGGAGTGGCTTTGTGGGGCTCTTCTGGCTAAGAGGCTCAGGAAGTTGCAGTCAAGCTGTTGGCTGGGCTGTTACCATCTGAGGGCTTGAATGGTAGAGGATCTCTTCCCAAGATAGTCCCTTCACACGGCTGTCGGGTAGATGCTTCCATTCCTCACTGGCTATTGGCAGAAGGTCTTAGGTCCTGCACTGGAGACTTCTCCCCAGGGCTTCTTGCCTCTCCCAGAGTGTTCCCAGAGAATGAGGCAGAAGCTACAATGTCTTTTATGAACTGCTGTCAGAAGTGACATATTGGCCCTGGCCGGTTGGCTCAGTGGTAGAGCATCGGCCTGGCGTGCGGGGGACCCAGGTTCGATTCTCGGCCAGGGCACACAGGAGAAGTGCCCATTTGCTTCTCCATCCCCCCCCCCTTCCTCTCTGTCTCTCTCTTCCCCTCCCGCAGCCAAGGCTCCATTGGAGCAAAGATGGCCCGGGCGCTGGGGATGGCTCCTTGGCCTCTGCCCCAGGCGCTAGAGTGACTCTGGTTGTGGTAGAGCGACGCCCCTGAAGGGCAGAGCATCGCCCCCTGGTGGGCAGAGCTTCGCCCCTGGTGGGCGTGCGGGTGGATCCCAGTCGGGTGCATGCGGGAGTCTGTCTGACTGTCTCTTGGTTTCCAGCTTCAGAAAAATACAAAAAAAAAGAAGTGACATATTATCCTCTCTGCTCTATTCCATTAATCCCACCCACCAGCCTTGGTGCAGTGTGGGAGGCTAGGACACAACTGAGTAAATGCCAGAAGGTGGAGAAAATTGGGTCACCTTGAAAGTTAGTCACCATCCATGCCTAAGGGGATAATTATTACTGAGGTACACCATCCAGACCCAGTGGGTCTTTGGGGTGTTTTCTGTTAGTTTGCTTCTTTGCTTTTCCTTCCCAATGCAGATATGACCTTGAGTATTTTTAAAAAACAAATTGGGGTATATATTGTTTTCAACATTTTCTCATAAGGCAAAAGATTCACAAGTGTTTTTTGTGTTATGAAATAGTGTTCTAAAATAGAATTACTATATGGTGGCATCCATTGTGTGAGCATGTCACAATTTAATTTTACCAACCAACCTACTAATAATGTTTTCTATAATTAGGTTGTTTTGAGTTTTTGACTATTACATATTATTTATTAATTTTTTTTGCCCATAAATTCTTGAGCACATATTCTACCACTTACCTATAATACATTTTTCAAAATTATTGCTGAGTTAAAGCATATAAACATTTAACACTTTATACATACATTGCCAAAATATTCTCTAGAAATTTGTGTCAAAGTTATACTCTCATTGATAAAATAAAAGTGTCTGGTTTTTTATATGCTTGTCAATACTATCTACTATGTTTTGAAAAATAAAAAGAATCTAGGAGGGCCATAGTATCTAATTGTAGTTTTAATTTTTAGTTTTTGGGTTACTAATAAGGTAGGGTATTATTTAAAAAGCCTTATTCCTGAATAGATACAGTTTTTTTCTTCTTGATTTTTAAAAGTATATCTTCTTCATACTTTAAAGATGTTAAGCAGTTCTCTTTGAAAAATGTTATGTTTTGTTTTTTTATTGGAATTTTCTGGTAAGACTGCAGAATGTTTAGTAGTGACCCTGGAAATACTGGTAACTAATTGGATAACTGAAGCACTTTCAAAATACCCATCAATTTGGTTTGATGGTTACTAAAGTTTCCCTAACTTATATTTTATTGTTTGAACATTTGCTAGACTTGTGGATAAAAATTGAGAAGATGCTTTTTTTGTTGTTGTCAGCCATCTGCCAAAATTTGGTGAGTGTTGAAGAACATTTGTCCAGGGCTAAAAAAGCATAATTGAGAGTTGTCTAGTCTAAAAAAAAAAAAGCACTCGCAGTTTTCCCATGTGATAGAATAACTGTTATTACTTGAAAAGTTTTCCTGCTAAGCACTTTCATATCACTGGTCTTCCAGTCCTGTACAAAATATATATGATATATATGTATATATATATAATATATATATATATACACAATATATATATATGTGTGTGTGCGTGTGTATAATATATATATACATATATGTATATAATACATATATAAACATGTATATACATAATAACCTGTTGAGCTATTTTCTGGATCTCAGAAAAAATTTGAAATGTTAAGAGGCTGAGACCTGGCGTGGGGCTAGGAAATGTGAACGCACTGGTAAAGCAGGAGCAGGCTGTGGAAGAGTGAGCTGGCAATCTGAAGATCTTTGTTTGATGGTCAACTCGTGCTTACTTGCTTCATGACTGTGGCCCCTGCAGTTTCTGTAGACTCATCTGCATAAAAGGGCTAAACGTGCCTACTTTGCCACATTATGTATGCGTAGTGCTAGACCCACGCAAGGCATGATACAGGTATGAAGCAACACGGATGACCATGGAAGTGTATACTATTCTTGGAAGGTGATACCATCTCAGGACCTAAATAAGAGGAAAGATTCAGTGATTTGCTAGTTGAATATTAAATTTATGCCATAATGCTTACTTACCAAGAATTTTAGTGACAAGGGGAGGGCATGGACAAATACTTGTTTTTGCACCAGTGAAGAATTGGGTTATTATACTCATGTAAAAGTTTTTTAAAGAATTAAAAATAGAGTCATATTAGTCATGAATATTCAGAACTGAAGACCCGGCCAGGCAGAGAAAGCCGCCAAGGAATAGTATGAACATAAAGTGGAACTGATAAATATGATAAATTCAGTGGAAGGGGCTCTAAGTGTAGAAATACATATACATCGTGATTTCATTGAGGGAGGAGAAGGTCACATACCGGATTCAAAGAATGGGTTGGCTTGCACAAGAGCAAGGGCAGGAGGGTCCTAGTCTGGGAGTGTCTGAGCACTCACACAGAAATATATCCACGTGGCGTTTTGCCGTGAGTACACAGACCTTCAGCTAGCATAGAGAATCTGTGTTTGGGAGTCAGTATGGATGGGGACACTTGAGAGATGATCAGGTGGAAGACATTAAGCAGACAGCAGATAATCACTTGAAGCGTCTGGAGCAGGCGAGCGGTCACAATTCTGGTGTTTAAGGGACTTTAGGGTAAGAGAAGTGAGCTTTGCCTCCATAGTAATCCTGCTAGAAAGATGCATGCTCAGAGTCAGCTCAGTAACCCGAGATGAGGTGTCCGAACGCTGGGACCATCACTTCTGTCCTGCTCACGAGGCTGCTAGTGTTGTGCTCTTGTTCTTGTTCCTATGAATGCATTAACTTTTAGAAAAAGGAAATTATAATGTAAGGTGGTTGGTTAATGCTCACTTACCATTGGTTGACTTTGCTTTATTTATTTATTTTTTATTTTAGCACCTTATTTCAGGTAGGCCAAGAAAACACACGCTTTGGAAATCACATAATTACAATTTTCCACTTCCAATTACTGTAGCATTTCACAAACCTGCTCTGTCTTGGTACACTCACTGTGAAGTACCCTTGCTAATAAAGAAGCTGAGAAGGGACATTTTGGAGCACCTGTGTTGTGTTTTGCTTCCGTTTGGTCTCCACACATCTTATGAAACAAGTGATGTTATTCCCATTTTACAGCTGTGTACACTAACCTTCCTAAAAATCAGACCTCTGGTGAGTGTTGGTGCAGAAGGCTCTGCTTTGCGCAAGATGCTTCCTAAGAGAAGCAAGGGGACACACAGCTTTTGGCAGGAGGAATGAAGACGAAACCAAGAGCAGTAAGGTTCACTTTCATGCTGTAGAGATAGGGAAGTCAGTCTCCCTTGGCAGGATCCAACTTAATTTTTTTTTTTGAAGGATATAATATCTGGTCAGAGGGCTGTTCCTCTGCTTCCTGAGGAAGTGAAATTCTTCGCTAAATTGGGTGGTGGCTTTCTATATTTAAATATAGTTAGAGCTTGCTTTAGTCAAAATGTTAAAAACCACGGATATATAAAATATTTTATCTCAAGAAGATTTCTAATACTGTTTATTGATGAAAAACAATAGCATGTTTTGTTTCTACTGTAATAATCATAAGTTTTCCAAATAACTACAGCTTCTGAAAGAAATGAATTAGTTTATCGTTAATGGTAAGAAGTAACATTTTCTCATTCTAAAAATTAGATGAAAGATACAGGTTTCATAGAATGTAGGGAACCTCTAGGTTTCTAAAGTGTAAAAACACTTTGAAAGTCAAATTAAATTAGAGCCATTCTGGTTATGAAGATTTCTTTTAATGTTCTGCCTGCTATGGGTCATAGTTCTTGGTTTCAAGTATTAATGCAGATGTTACTTGCAAATTCAACTGTGAACTGAGAAACATATTTGTGAGTTTCTTTATAAGTGGCTCTTTTAATTGTAGTTCTTTTAAAAAGGAAGTTGATGCTTAAGTTTATATTAATTCTTGACAAGAACCTTATTGAAAAAAGTGTTTTATAAAGGCAGGTAGCTTCATATGAGATGTTAGCATTATATGAGAATCTGAAACTAGGAGAATAATTACTATGTTTCTTAATCTTTTTTTTTCCAAAATGAAAATATCTCTCTTTTTGCTTATTATAAAAGCAATATTTAATGTTAAAATGTATTCAAACAATACTGAACAGGATAAATTAAAAAGTGAAAGCTTCCTATACTCTTACCCCTCATTAATTAAATGTGACCACTCATTAATTAAATATAAATTCTTTCAGAACGTTTCCTTTGCAAATATAAACCTATATTGCTATCCACATGTTTTAAATAGGATTAATTATATAACATGTATTATTCTTTAATTTGCTTTTTCTTATTGAATGTTGGTCTGTTGATCTATTTCTGCTTCAGTAATTACAGACCTATGTTTCAGGTTATTGATTTGTTTCTTTTGCTATTGTAACAACAGTGTGAAGAAATACCTACCTGGTATGTTTTTACACACTTCTCTATTTCCTTAGGCTAAAGTAAAACCACTAAAATTGTTAAGAAGAAGGTAATACATATTTTAATTTCCATATATCTTCATAAATCTCTCTCTAAAAGGTTTTACCACTTGAGTCTCTCATCAGTATTATATAAGAAAGTCTTTTCACCTTACTCTTTCATAATACTGTGAATAATCATTTTTTGCTAATCAGAAATGAAAACAGAAATGTATTTCTTAAGTTATTAGTGAGGTTTAAAAAAATGTCATATGTTTGTGGGCCTGTAAGAAATTTGCCATGTTTTTTGTTCTTTTCTTTTCTTTTCTTTTCTTTTCTTTTCTTTTCTTTTCTTTTCTTTTCTTTTCTTTTCTTTTCTTTTTTCTTTTAAGTGAGGGGAGGGGAGATAGAGAGAGACAGGCTCCCACATGCGCCTTGACCAAGATCCACTAAGCAACCCCTGCCTGGAGCTGATGCTCAAATCAACTGAGCTATCCTCAGCGGTCAGGGCCACGCTTGAACCAGTCAAGACACTGGCTGTGGGAGGTGAAAAGGGAAAGAACGGGGAGACGGAGTGGGAGGCAGATGGTCCCTTCTCATGTGTGCCCTGATCGGAGATCAAACCCAGGACATCCGTACTCCGGGCCGATGCTCTATCCACTGAGCAAGCCAGCCAGGGCCACATTTTTTCTTAAGGCACTTATATTTTATATTTATTTAAAGAGCTTTTAATATATCCTTGATATGTGTTATACATATTTACATACTTTTTTTTACCTTTATTGTGATCATATTTGTTGCAAAAATAATTTAAAATTTAATATAGTCATGAATTTTTTTTTTATGGTTTTAGATTTTGTTTCCATGCTAGGTATAATAACCACAGCTAACATTTCTTGGACAACTAAGCACCTTATGTGCATACTCTCAGTAAATCCTCTCCACAACCCTATGAATATGATTCTGTTGATTTTTCTTTTGCAGATGATGGGCGAGTAACTTACCTAGGGTTAGTTTCATTTTTTATTAAATTTATTGGGGCAACATTGATTATATTTCTATGATATATGATTTGTATGTTGCATTGTGTGCCTGCCACCCCAAGTCTAATCATCTTTCATCATTAGTTATTTGTCACCCTTTATCCCCACCCCCTGCCCTCGGGTAACCACCGTACTGTTGTCTGTGTCTATGAGTTTCAGTTTTATATCCCACATATGAGTGAAATCATATGGTTTCTAGTTTTCCTAACTCACTTATTTTATTTAACACAATATTCTCAAGAACCAACCATGTTGTGGCAAATGGCAGTATTTGATGGCTGAGTAGCATTCCATGATATAATATATATATATATGTTCCACATTTACCCAAGGTTAGTTTCAAATGATAGTATCACAGTTTAAATACAGGCACTTAGATACCTCCCTCACCCCAGGATTACTGAAACAGACAATAACCCCTCTTGTATTATTTCTACTTTTTGTTTTCTTTACAAAGTTTTAAATATAATAATTCCTATAAAATTTACCTTTTTAACAATGTGAGGTAAGAGTGTGTTTAATTTCATTTTCATCTTAAACTGAATTTATATATATAATATATATAATGTATATATCTGTAGACTCTCTTTTTTATTATAAAAGTCACTATACTTCTTTATTAGTATCATACTCTTTAAATTATTCTAGTTTAGAATAGTTTTTATACCTAAGGGAAAATCTCCATCATTATTTTTCTCTTATAAACTCCTCTTGACTATTCTTACACCTTTTTTCTTCCAGAATCAATATGTTAAATTCAATTTGCAAATTCTCCCTTCAAAATACTTTGTAATTGCACTAATTGTAACTATATAGTTAGCATCTTTAGATTCAGGAAAATAGTATGTATCTTGATTAACATTTTTAGTAAAGTTGTACAATTGACTTTAGGTTTTGGACATCTTATTTTAAGTATATTCCTGGGTGAAATCTCATGCTGTTTGCTTTTCAAAATTGTAACTGAATGGCCCTTTGATAGTGTGTATATGTTAACTGTCATTAACATTTAACAACTCGATTTTCATTTTGTTATTATCATGCCAGTTTATGGCCTTTATTTTGTATACTCAGTGTCAGAGGGTAAAGAATGATTTCAATGTCTTGCTGGCCAAAGACTTAATGAGCTATTAGTATCTGAAAATCCAGTTTCCTTTGATATGACTTGTTCATATGCTCAGAATTGTTGGTGGATTTGAATCCTTGATATTTATTTAAAATTATATTTGAAATCATAATGATCTTTAGGGGCCAACACTGAAAATCACATGGCACAATTGGAATAGGTAGAATGTCATATTTAAATTGTTAGCAAAAATAGTTCTTTATGAACAAGTTTGATTTTCTCTTCCTTTTGTGGGTGCTTTGGCCATACTTGTAGGGTACAGGAAGAGTTTGATCTGCCCTTGAAAGAGTTTGATCTGCCCCAGTGACATCACACACAATGTTATGTCTTCCCTTGCTGCTCTGTGTCTCAGATAACTGAGGAGGAGAAGGCCTTAGACGACATCTTCTTTACAAAGCGTGACCAAGGACTGTAGAATTACAAGTGAATGGAAGGAGGCTTAGAAATGGAATTTCTAAAGAAATATTGGACTGGAAATTAATTATAGGAGTGAAAGAAAGCCACAGGGATCCAGAAAAAAAGAAGAAAAAGGATAATAAAGGAGAGATTAAGTGGGAAAAGATGAAGGACATTGAGACAAAAAAAAATTAATAATAATAATAATGAAAAGCTTGAGAGGAAGTTGGAGAATCTGGGGAATGGAAGAGGAAGAAAGGGCAGATGACAGCAAGAAAAAAATGCAACCAAGTAAAAATAATGAAAATTTAGTGAAACTGACACATCCTTGCAGATATAGTTGGCTTAAAAAATATAATAAAAAACCCCACCGATCTTTCCCTTTAAACTGCTCAGTATCTAAATAAAGAAGTTGTTGATTTCTCTTTGCAACGCTATTTGGGTAGGTGCATTTTGAAGGTTTCCTCATGGAACATTAGGATATTTTACTACCTGACTGCAAGTGAATAAACAGTACTGGAGGATCTTTGCTGTGCACATTTCTGAAGCTTTATTATATCCTTTTATAGGTAAAGAGAGAAGTTATACACAGAGAATGCCAAAATGACCACATGCTTCACACTTGCACTACCTCTTTTTATGAAGCTAAATTTGGAGTTTGCAAAACCTCCTGTTTAAAAATATATCCCCAAAGACTTCTGCTTATTGCACATTTTCTTCCCTGTCCTGTACAATTTAGATCTTCATTTATAATTTCTTTATGGAATTTTTTGCCTTCTGTCATAAATACAAAAAGGAAGGTATTGACCTGTAATCCTTCACAGTGTTTTGTGTGGTGGCATCATGCTTCCCAAATTTTGAGAATATATATATTTTTTCTTCAAGTCTAGAAACACATCTTACAGGCATGTTTAATTATGTATTCATGCATATACATGGACTTTTAAATATAATTGAATGAATAAAAATGAAGTTGCCACAAAATAGTTTATGCAGGCATTCTTCACTTGAAATAACGGATACTTTACAAGAAAAAAAAGCACTCGCTGAAAGATATTTCTAGTATATGATTTATATTTTCCTGTCAGATCTTATCATAAAATTATAGATTTGTTTTATCAAAGGGAGAACTTATTTCTTGTTTTTAAATAAGTCAGAAAATATATTAAAGAATGTATCAGTCCTTTTGAAATAACACAGTTAAAATAGACATTTTATAAAATTTATTAGAAACACATTTAGAGTATCAACATCTATTCTTATGCTCAATAAAAAATTTACAATTAAAGGTGACAGTTCCAGAAACTCTCAAAATACAATTAGTCATCCATTTCTCCTAACTTTACTTGTAATGTGATTCATTAACCTATTAGTTCTTTATAGAATGCTAAGTTACCTCTTTCCAACGTTCCTGAACCATGCTTAACCATAACATACCCGCACTTTGCTTGTGTGTTCCCAGATAAGATAAATTAACAGTATGTGACGTTTAAGGCTGAAACGTTGGTGAACATTGCTTTTTGAACATTTTCTGAATGTGTGATTTTTCTGCAATGAATTTATGGATGAAAATCACCCACAAATTAGGGAAGTCCTAACATGCTAGCTAATCTGTTTCCAATTTGGGGCTTATTTAAATGGAGTGTTATTAATAGGAATTTAAAAAGTATATCTGATTCATGTTGAGAGTAAAATGTATTAGAAGAGGTTGGAAGGGGTATAGAAGAGATCGATTTAGAGTAGCTACAACTTAACTGGTGGCAGTGGCAGTGCTGGAAGAGTGGGTTAGCTGGACTGATGGTATCTGATTATTTATTCATTTATTCAATAAACAACAATTTATGGAGCATCTCCTATTGGCCTGGCACTTGCCATGTTAAAGGGACTACTTAACCTTCATTCATTTAAAAATGAAGCTCAAAACTTCATTTTTGGGATGGGCATACACTTCTCTGATTAAAAACCATTTTATAACACCACGTGTCTTAAAACATAAGTTCACCCGCACAGCAACTCTAATGTTCTCTGTCACTGTCACAAAGGAAACCCGTGACCTTAGAGGGAAATATTTCTAGAGAAAAACAGGCAAATTATGTTTCCTTCCCGCCAGTGATGTCTAGAAATCTTTTTTTTTGTTTGTTTTGGGTTTTTTTTGTATTTTTCTGAAGCTGAAAACGGGGAGAGACAGTCAGACTCCCGCATGCACCCGACCGGTATCCACCCGGCACGCCCACCAGGGGCGATGCTCTGCCCACCAGGGGGCGATGCTCTGCCCCTCCGGGGCGTCGCTCTGCCGCGACCAGAGACCAGAGCCACTCTAGCGCCTGGGGCAGAGGCCAAGGAGCCATTCCCAGCGCCCGGGCCATCTTTGCTCCAATGGAGCCTCGGCTGCGGGAGGGGAAGAGAGAGACAGAGAGGAAGGAGGGGGTAGGGTGGAGAAGCAAATGGGCGCTTCTCCTATGTGCCCTGGCCGGGAGTCGAACCCGGGTCCCCCGCACGCCAGGCCAACACTCTACCGCTGAGCCAACCGGCCAGGGCAGGGGTTTAAGATTTCCCAATAAAAATCACTCCTTGTCCCTGACTGCTTTCTGATTGAGGTGAGAAATGAAAGAAGAGCATACGGTAGATGGAAAACAAAAATACTACCTTTGAACTGATGTAGCTGGTATTAGAACATGCAACTTGTATCAAGGAGCAAGGGGGCTTTCTAATACCAACTCTTTCAGATACTATGAGGGAAATACTCCTACTGCCCTCCACAGAGAGAAGTACGTGTCCCCAGTGAGATATATTGCATCTGGAAGCAACACACACGCTCCTGTGGATAAAATGGCTCCCAGGAAGAAAAAGGTGAGGGACTCTTGAGTTGACCTTTAACATTAAAAATTCCCCAGGCCGGTTACTCCTTGGAGGAAGAGGAAGAGTGTCATGCTAGGAGTGCTTCTCTCACACGAGAGAAACTTCCAGAATGGGGAAGAAGCATTTCCTCCCCCCACTCCCCCCCTCCAAACTGTAATAATTTATGGTAAGTTAGGGTTTATGAGAAAGGAAGTATGGAATACTATGAGAACATAAGCTTGTCTAGGGCTTCAGTGGAAGTGAGATTTAAGCTGCAGGAAGAGGGGGTGAAATTGGGGAAAGATTTTTTTTGAGGCAAGAGTAGAGACATCTTGACACATCTGTAGAATTCAGCTCAGTTCAGCGTGGCTGGTTAGAACCTAAACGAGAGTGGAGTGTGAAACAGCCAGGTTACGTGAGCTGTGACCGAATCTCGGAGCGTATTGTGAGCCAGATTCAGGTGAATCAAGGGAAATTGGAAACGTTTGGAGAGTTTCAAATAGAGCAGTGACATAATCAGATTTGTGTTTCAAAGGGAAGGTCATTTCGGCTCTGGCTTGGAGGGAAGCAGAGCTGGAGAGAGGGAAACCTGTGAGTGGCATACGAGGGAAAGAGGTTTATAGCAGGAGATGTGCAGAAGATTAGTATAATTTTGTATATTTTGCCTTTGAAGGCAAGGCGTTCAAGTAGAGGTACTATATTTAGAAGGTTAGTTGAATACATACATGAAAATCTGCTGTGGATGCCTTCTATTTGAAATATTGATCAGTGAATTTATGTGAAGCTAGGGCAGCCATACATCTAGCCAGATTTCTCACCTTCTGATAGAAACTTCCTAATACTTTTGAATATTTTCTTTAGTTTTCTGGTGAATCTAATTATTTGAATAAATTTACTTAGGGAAATTTTGAGTGAACATATAAACATTTATTGTTTATTTCCACTGTTTGCTACTATGTAGATGCCGTTGGGTATCTTGTTAAGTGTTCTAGTCAATGAGAGAACAACTTGCTGGAATTGCATTATCAGACCCAAAATGCATTCATGGTACAGCCAGTTTTCTTTAGATGCTACCAAAATACAACCATGTAAAGGCTGCACTATTTCAAAAGATAACAATTATCAACCTTCTTATTAGGTGCATGTAAAGAGCCTGGAACCATATCTGATTAAACTTTTAAATCTAGGCCCTGGCCGGTTTGCTTAATGGTAGAGTGTCACCTGGCGTGTGGAAGTCCTGGGTTCGATTCCTGGTCAGGGCACACAGGAGAATCGACCATCTGCTTCTCCACTTCTCCCCTTTCTCTCTCCCTCTCTCTCTCTCTCTCTCTCTACCCCCCCCCAACACCCCACAGCCATGGCTCAATTGATTCAAGCAAGTTGGCCTCAGGCATTTGGGATAGCTCTCTGGACTCTACCTCAGGCACTAAAAATAGCTCAGTTGCTGAGCAATAGAGCAATATCCCAGATGGGCAGAACATTGCCTTATAGTGGGTCTGTTGGGTGAATCCTAGTCGGGGCACATGCAGGAGTCTGTGCTCTGCCTCCCCTGCTCTCAATTTAAAAAAAAACCCATATATACAAGGAAGTCCTTTGCCAAGATAATTTTGTGTTATCTAGCTGAAGGTCCCTCGGTATCCATTTAAAATGCAGCCTATTTGCCTGTTGTCATTGTCCCCCTGTTAGAACTATTATCATATTATTTTTACAGCTTTTGTGTAATATTAGCTTCCAAAGAATGTTTCCTAATAATTTGAGAACTACTGTTTGCACTCTTCTGTTGAAACAGTGCTTACCAGATGAATTATATTATATGTTTTTAATGTCTCTTTGTCTAAGCCACTGTGCTAATCCATTTTTTGATTCACTTTCCCTTGTGGTATAATAATCATATTTAAATCTAATGGCAATTTTCTTTAGTTTATATATGGTCTCAAAAGATTTCTTTGCATTTCTATCTAGAATAAATCAAAATAAATTTAGTTGGAAATGGCACCATGTGAATTGAATTTCTTTAGCTTGCAGTACCTAATTACTGTGCTTTATCTGGTGCAAATGTTAGTGTTTGGTGGCGAAAGAATAGCAAATGCATTTAAACTCCTCTAGTCACGTTCACTTTAATAGAATCAAGGTGATTGCTTAATGATTCAAGAATTTACTATTTCTCTCTGATTTTATTTTTATTACTGCCATGTGTTTCTATAAAGAAAGATTTTCTTTATAACTAACTTCATTTTTATTTATAATATTATTTGTTGAATAAAGCACACGAACTTCCTGAAAATGAAGCGAAAGACTCCATCTTTGTGATGGGCTCATCCCTCTCTGATTAAAAACCATCTTATAACCCCACGGCTCTTAAAAGCTATTTCACCCATGCTGCCGTTCTGATGCTCTCGGTGACTGTTATAAAGGAACCCTGTGACCGTAGAGGGACATATTTCTATAGAAAAATAGGCAGATTATGTTTCCTTTCCTCCAGGGAGGTTGTCTAGAAAGCTCAAGCAGGGTATGACGAAGGACCAAGAAGTGAAAGTCCTACCACACCTTTTTTCTGTCTTTTTTCTCTCTTTCTTCCCCTTTCCTCTCTGGTTCTAAGATTAACATGAAGCTGCATGTGCCCTCCTGCACTTGTCATTATGCTTTTAGTAGGAAGAGGGCCGGAAATAGAACTGTGACTTTGAGCCCAGGAGGAAGCTTTGCTCTGAGAAAATTAGGCTGATGAGGATACAGTTTACAGCCTTCTCAGCTAGTCCCGTTATCTCCGTGAGTCCACAAGGTGGTAACATGGAACCAATATTGGCTAACTACCCTTAACTGTGTGAGCCTGGCATTTTGAAAGGGACTCTGTGGAGAGATCAAAAAGGTGACTGACGGAGGACAATTTGGCTTTGGGTGATGGGTATACAACATAATCAAATGTCAAAATGATGTGGAGATGTTTTCTCAGAACCTATGTCCTCAGTTGATCAGTGTCACCCCATTAAAATGAATTGTTTAAATAAAATAAAATAAAAATGTCTGTATGGGTCCTGGCCGGTTGGCTCAGCGGTAGAGCGTCTGCCTGGCGTGCGGAGGACCCGGGTTCGATTTCCGGCCAGGGCACACAGGAGAAGCGCCCATTTGCTTCTCCACCCCCCGCCTCCTTCCTCTCTGTCTCTCTCTTCCCCTCCCGCAGCCAAGGCTCCATTGGAGCAAAGATGGCCCGGGCGCTGGGGATGGCTCCTTGGCCTCTGCCCCAGGCGCTAGAGTGGCTCTGGTCTCGGCAGAGCGACGCCCCGGAGGGGTAGAGCATCGCCCCCTGGTGGGCAGAGCGTCGCCCCTGGTGGGCGTGCTGGGTGGATCCTGGTCGGGCACATGTGAGAGTCTGTCTGACTGTCTCTCCCCGTTTCCAGCTTCAGAAAAATACAAAAAAAAAATGTCTGTATGACCCATGCAGATGAAGACCCAGATTTTGGGGGTTATGGATCTTATACAGTTTGAGAGCCCTCTTTAAGAAAAGAAAACATTCATTTTTTTATAACCAAGTTAAGAAAAATGAAATCTTGCCATTTGCAACGGCATAGACGGACCTAGAGAGTATTATGAAGACATACAGAGAAAGAAAAATACCGTATGATTTCACTCATATGTGGAATCTAAAGAGCCGAATATACAAACAAAATAGCTTCATAAATACAGAGAATGGAGGTGGGGTTGGAGGTGAAGTGGTTGAGAAATTGGAAATGTCGGGACCACCTTATAAAGTGTATGATTGTCTAGCCACTACTCTGTACACTGAAGCTAATACAAAATGATATTAAATGTAAACTATAATTGAAAAGGGAAAGGGATGTAGAATTATAAATACAAAATTAGTGAAAAACACACGGAGGGTGTCCGTGCAAGTGAAGAACCCTGAACTTAAGGTTTTTTAGTTTAGAGTAAGTCTAGCTCTAGCCTCATACATAAACGTTCACCTGTAAAGTTAAATCCTGAGTTAGTAATAAAGCTGAATATTTTGAAGTAGGTTTGAATGTCACAGTCTTGGAAAAACTTCCCCTGGCTCCTTCCTTTGTAATTCCACCACTCACATGTACAGTGTGGTAATTAACTTACCACGATTGTCTGTATTGCCCACTAGATAGTAAGCTCTATGTAGGTTGGGAAGTCTTGCCCAGTGATGCACCTATTGTGCCTAGCACTGTGCTCAGATGATTGTAGTTGTTTAAATGGGAATAGAGGGATGTTGGGATCAGTACCTTAGACACCTCCTGACAGCAGCTCTGGTGCTGTATCGATCAGGTAGTGGAGGCCTCTGAAGCTATTATGTGCGAAAACAGTCTTCATCAATCATGTGGCCAGCACCTGCCCAGGTCTGTTCTATCTGGTAGGTTATGTATGGGAAAGACATCTTTCAACTATGTACAAAAATTCATGAAGAACAGGCTAGGAGTTCATGCCTCTGGTAAGAGGAATAATTACAACAGATCAGAAGGCAGAGTAAGGTATAAAATGCCCTCTGAGGATTTTTACTTCTCTGAACACATTTAAAAATTGATTTCTTAACACAAAAAGATCAAGGGAAAAACTCATGGAAGGCATAATTCAAAGATTAAATTCTTCATTTGGTTGAAGTTAGGCTTCATCTAACTCGGTAGTTGGTTTTGAACCAGAAATTTATTTACAGATTTTACAGATAAGACATCTAACTATATCTAAAAAAAAACATAATAAATGTGTTATTTTTGATGAAACATGCCTTGAGCTTAAGTACATGAAGGGAGAAAAATAATGGCTTATCTTTTTTCTCCAAAATAAAAGAGTTCTATTCCTATGTTTAGTGATTACAAGATTTAAGATTGGTGGGTTTGGCAGAGGGTGTTTATATATCCATGGTGAATGATTTTTAATGCTTAGCAAAAAATGTAGGATAAATTCTACAAATACTATACTTGATGTTACTGAAGGGGAAACGTGCTAAGAGGAGAAATTCCAGGCTGCTAGAAGAACGAGACGTTTGAAAGATAACAAGTCCGGCTATGTGATTTGTAATGCCTAATGCAAATGAAAACGTGGGAACCCTTGCTAAGAAAGTCTAAAATTTCAAGACATCTACAGCAGAGCACTAAAAGAGGAGTGGACTTCTTCTAAGCTTGGGGCAACAGTACCACTACATGACTCACACACCCATGGAGCTGGCCCTGCAGGATGTCTTTGCATGGTTTATGGAGGTTGCTATTAAGGACCTTACTACGTAGCATGGTGACTTATTTTTATTTTTATTTTTTGTATTTTTTTTCTGAAGCTGGAAATGGGGAGAGACAGTCAGACAGACTCCCGCATGCGCCCGACCGGGATCCACCCGGCACGCCCACCAGCGGACGATGCTCTGCCCACCAGGGGTGATGCTCTGCCCCTCTGGGGCATCGCTCTATTGTGACCAGAGCCACTCTAGCGCCTGGGGCAGAGGCCAAGGAGCCATCCCCAGCGCCCGGGCCATCTTTGCTCCAATGGAGCCTTGGCTGCGGGAGGGGAAGAGAGAGACAGAGAGGAAGGAGGGGGGGGTGGAGAAGCAAATGGGCGCCTCTCCTATGTGCCCTGGCCGGGAATCGAACCCGGGTCCCCCGCACGCCAGGCCGACGCTCTACCGCTGAGCCAACAGAATGGTGACTTATAAAGGATTCAGGTGATAAGTCCTTTGATCACAGCACCAGGATGGTGCTTATCTTTCTAAATGACATACTAGGTTCCTTTGAGCTATCAGACTTCAGTGTTGTGCTCAAATGGGGTTCCTCAGTTTGAGTTTTCTGGTCATATCTTCTTTACTGTTTGACTTTGGTTTTCTATGCATAGTTAATGAGTTTTGGTCTTTTTTTTTTGTTTGTTTTAGGCCACCTCAAATTTTCTCTTGGAAGGAGGTAAAGTGGTTAAACAAAACTGAAAAGTGGCTATAAATGTTGACTTTAAAAAGCCCATCATTATCAACATTATTTACTGGGTGCAGTAATCACTCTATTAATGAAATTAAAAACAGTCCAACAACAAAATGATTTGTTAGAGCCTTGATAACCTCAGGCAGAAACAGCCTGGAAGCAGAAGAACGCGTTCCAGATAACCGAGAGTACACGACGGAAATTTTAAATAGTGATGGAAACATCTTAGTTTTAAACAAAAGCAAAAGTCAAGGTTACAGGAGGTGAAGGCCAGGGCTTGGGTTTACTTGGGAAGGGAAAATCCACTGGGGGCGAGCTTAGCCGGAAGGGACCTGCTGGCAGACAGCCCTTTATGGGGGTGACGTAGGTTCACTTCAGATGTGACATATGCTCTTCTAGTCCTTCAAGTTTCTAGAAGTCTCAGCCAGCGTCCCAGAGAAGCAAGGAGTGTCCAGCTTATGGAGACCATGCTTTGTGCCTCTGTCCCCAGGCCATCCCACCAGAATTAAATAGGACTGTCCTTCAAACACGGCTGCTGTGTTCTGTTCTGCAGGATTTTTCACAGCATAGATCCATTGGGTGACAGGCAAGTGATACCTGCGTTCTTCCCACTTCATGATGCTCAAACTCTGTCTCCTTACGTGGGGCTATGCTCCATCCATTCAAGAAAAGACAACATATGGGCTACTGTTGAGGACAACCTAAGAACCACCTAATAAGTAGGCTTAATAGTCTAAATTTTCATAACGTCTTTGAAGTAAGAACATGCCTTTTCTTATTAAGAATAAAAAGATTATTTACAATTAGAGAGCTCTAAAAATAACGTTCTGAGTTCATTTCCGTGTGAATAAGTACTGTACTGATTAAAGCAGAATAGTAAGAGTAGAGGAGCTTCATGTTTTGATTGGACTTTGTTATGTGAAAAGACAGAGCTACACATATGAGTATGTGGCCAGGGGATGGGAAACAAGGATACAGGAGAAACTATGGCAGTTTCCACTGCATTGGCTTTGGTGTAGGTACCCTCTTCCAAGGGTGTTTGTTAATTGACTGTATATCAGGGGATCACTCCAGACTGGGCTTTCCCTACAGTGAAACAACGGTGTCTAATAATTCAAGACAAAATTCTAATTATTATAATGGGATTATTTTGCTTCTTGGCATGTTAAGCAATTTGTTTTATACCTTTAATCATTATTTCTTTCACTTTTGAAGACTTAAATAGAAGGGATGTGAGAGAATAGGAGTCCCGTTTCATCTTGTGGACCATTAATTATGGCCCCGGCTCTTTGAGTACTGAGGAGACCCCCGGAGGAATGAATCCCATCGGGTCTTACTGGGGTTAACAGACTTGATTCTCTATACTTCAAACAAGTTTTCTTATAAAACCATTAATCACTAACCTATGAATTAAATAGTGACAATAATGGAAATAAAACCAACAACAAATTGTTCATGGTTGGCTTCTCCAAGGATTTGACAGCTAATTTATAAAGCAAGGTATTTTCATAGAGCAAGATTTTTGTGACTTAAGTAAAATTGCCTTGGCAAAACGCTCAGCATTATATTGTAGTCTGCGGGTAAGGGGGGGGCGACAATGTGTGTACGACCTTCATCTTTCTCTCTGGACCCCTTTTTGTTGCCACTTTTTCCAAGATTTCAATTGGTCCCAACTCACTGCCAGCATGTGTCCTGGAAACAGTTGCTAAGTTTGTTTTTATACACGGCTATGAAATCTATTTTATTTTGTCAACTCAGGGACCGCACTGGAGAGCTCTCAAGCCATTAATGTAGGAAACTTGGCCATGAGGGTAAAGAAAATTGCAAGGATTCTGTTGGAGAGAGATGGTAGCTCCTCCATTCAGGCCAGGCGTACACAGGGGAGTGGATGGAGATGGGGAGGAGGAACGCTGGGGCCAGGTGTAGAGGACTTTGGAAGCCAGAGTGTAGGGTTCATGTTATATCCATAGCACCGCCTGGCATCTGGGGACCACCTGTTTGAGATACCCCCAGAGCTTGTAAAAAGTGCCTTTTTCTGATCCTTCCACAGACCTCTTGTTCAGATTCTCTGAGGTAGAGCCCTAAAATTTGCATTTTAAACAAGTGCCTCAGATGATTCTTATCCCACTTTAGATTAAAATTACTGCCACAGATAAAGAAGGGAATTTGGTAAAACATATTTGTATATATCTAAGTAGTTTTGTTTAAATGACAACATTTTTGTGAAATGTAAAAGGGAGAAGAAAAATATATGTTTATCACTTTATCACAAACTGACACTGGAACTACACCTGTCAAAGACCCAGTATGTCATATAAACAAACAGTGACATACTGGTGAATGTGTAACAACAAGCTCTCTGAAAACAGACAAACCACACGCAAGTCCTGCTTGGTAGCATTTGTTGAACTCAAGTTACCAACCTCACATCAAATATGTTGTTTGGAAGCGATGTACGCAATTGGTATATTGCATATATATATATATATATATATATATATATATATATATACTGCTCACAAAAATTAGGAGACATTTCAAAATGAATATGAAACTATAAAATATCCTCTGATTTTTGTGAGCAGTGTAGTTTTACTATATATCTGTATATATATGTATATCTAGTTTTTGGAAACTTAACAATTTAGGCTGATGGGAATTTATATGCGTGATAACAGATATTTTTACCTTAGATATAATCATTAAATATTTTCAATGTATGTTTTGAAACATTACCTTTGAGTCCTAAAAGTACTCTGTGAAATTGCCCTGGTGGGGAGGATAATATCAGCCTTTTTTTTTTTTTTTTTTTTGTATTTTTCTGAAGCTGGAAACGGGAGAGACAGACAGACACCTGCACGCGCCCGACCGGGATCCACCCGGCACGCCCACCAGGGGGTGATGCTCTGTCCCTCCGGGGTGTCGCTCTGTTGCGACCAGAGCCACTCTAGTGCCTGGGGCAGAGGCCAAGGAGCCATCCCCAGCGCCCGGGCCATCTTTGCTCCAATGGAGCCTTGGCTGCGGGAGGGGAAGAGAGAGACAGAGAGGAAGGAGAGGGGGAGGGGTGGAGAAGCAGATGGCACTTCTCCTGTGTGCCCTGGCCGGGAATCGAACCCGGGACTTCTGCACGCCAGGCCGATGCTCTACCACTGAGCCAACTGGCCAGGGCCCCAGCCTTTTTTTTAATGGATGAGAAAACAGACCTGATGGCACTTACCCAAGGTCACATGACTGTTAAAAAGCAAAGCCTGACTGGCCCTGGCTGGTTGGCTCGGTGGTAGAGCGTAGGCCTGGCTGCAGGAGTCCTGGGTTCGATTCCCAGCCAGGGCACACAGGAGAAGCGCCCATCTGCTTCTCCACCCCTCCCCCTCTCCTTCCTCTCTGTCTCTCTCTTCCCCTCCCACAGCCGAGGCTCCATTGGAGCAAAGTTGGCCCGGGCACTGAGGATGGCTCTATGGCCTCTGCCTCAGGCGCTAGAATGGCTCTGGTCACAACAGAGCAGTGCCCCAGATGGGCAGAGCATCGCCCCCTGGTGGGCATGCCAGGTGGATCCCGGTCGGGCACATGCGGGAGTCTGTCTGACTGCCTCCCCATTTCTGACTTCAGAAAAAAATACAAAAAAAAAAAAAAGCAAAGCCTGACTTAGAAGTTTGAACACTATTTGACAAATCTTTTTCCTTCACTCTACATTACTACTTAAAAAACTACAAGCTGTACGCAAGGGGAGCTCTGTGTACTAGGCTGAGAGAATGAGAATTCTGAGACTTTAGTTGAAGTGCTTCCGCAGCGCCACGTTTCCTCCTGTCATTCTCCTTGACACATTCCAAAGCCTAGACAGGTACGGCGTTCATGCCACCCTCACTGCAGCTCCTCGCCGCCTGAGTGGATCCCAAGCTCAAGGGAGACGATTCAGAGAGGGGAAGCAAACTCATGAGGGACTGAAGTCACATAAAAGACCCTGAAACTTATGCCCCTACACAATGGAATACTTACTTGGCCATAAAGAAAAAGGGACTCTTACCTTTTAGGATAGCATGAGTGGGCCTGGAGAGTAATATGCTAAGTGAAATAAGCCAGTTAGAGAAAGACAAGTATCATATGAGTTCACCTGTATGTGGAATCTAGTGAACAAAATAAACAGAATAGAAACAGACCCGCAGATACAGAGAACAGGCTGCCAGCTGCCAGAAGGAAGGGTGTTTTTGGGGGGGGGGCTGGGTGAAATCGGTGAAGGGATTAAGCCAAAAAAAAGAAAAAAACTCACGGATAATAGTAGGTGATCCCCAGAGGGAAAGTGGGGTGTGGGAGGTAGAAGAGGGTAGACGGGGATAACTGGTGATGGAAGGAGACGTGACTTGGGGTGGTGAGCACACTATATACTATACAATATACAGATGATGTGTTATAGAATTGTATACTTGACACTGATATAATTTTGTTAACCAGTGAACCCTAATAACTTAAATAAATGTAAAAAGAAAAACTTTCTAACAGCATTATAAGGGCTGGAGCAACAACAACAAAGTACGGTCTCTAAGATCAACAGCATCAGCAACACCTAGGAACTCTTTAAGGCCTCTGACACAGACCTACTGAATCTGCAACTGTGGGGCTGTTGCTAGTGATGTGTAATCAACCAGCCCTCCGGGCGGCTCTGATGCTTGCTGAATGCGAGCAGTTTTCCCCCTCACCAGACCCAGAAATCCTAGAGGCGTGGGAGGATCTTCCAAAGACGAGAGACCTGGGTATCATTCCACGCTGACAGCATTTAAATCAGAAATAACTGAGTAATCACTAATTTGATTGTATTTACTTGAAGTGACTCAATTACATTGTTGGCTATTAGCTGGAATTGGGGATTTAAGGTAGATATTAAGTTGAGCTTAAAGGAAATGAAGACAGTTACACTGCATATACACCAGAGTTTGTGGTTTATAAAATCGAATGTTCTGTATGCAGTTTGGATGCACTTGGAATTTTGTCCTGGGATTAATCAAACAGATACAGTGAGCACACAGGCCTTGGTATCTTGTGTAGTGTGTCAGGTGGCAGTTCATACACTTGACTGAATTCAGTTCCATCATGTATGTCGGGCGGGCAGATAAAGCGTTTGGAATGGTAAACTGTGGCAATGTATGCTCAGGTGACTTTTTTTGGCCTTTGACACTGCACTGTGGCCTGCAGCCCACGCTTTGGTTTCCCTGACCTGGTTGATTGTGCTTTGTTCTTCAGCTTGATGTAACTCACCACGGTCTTCAGCGGGGGGAGCAACTCATCCCAGTTTGCCTGAGATTTTTCCCAATTTTCGAATGGAAAGTCCCAGACCCTGGGAACCCCCTCGTCCCAGCAAACAGGCGCAGTTGCTCACCCTGATCTTAACCCACTGTAGACCACAACTGGATAGACCTTCTCTTCCGTCACCAGCGCAGGCTGACCTCCCATTTCTGAGTGGCCGCCCCCCCAACGTGTGCTCCTCTTGCAGAAGTCCAGGGCAACAGGCGACCGTGAGTTCCTGCGAAACACTCGCTCGCTTCCTGTGCACATAACTAATATTTGTGGAAGGCATGATTAGTAGTTATTTTTAGCACCGCATTAAGTATTTCTTACTGATGTGGAAATATCTAGTCACATATTACTGACACAGCCAGATTACTGACTGTAATTTATTAAAGCTTGGGAAGGATCTTGCCGTTGAATGACTTCACTTAAGGGAAATCACTCTGGATGGATTTAAAATTTTACAGCTGGGCATGACACTGGGTATCGATTATTTGGGTGACACCTGACCGCGAGATTTTAAGAAAATTAATCCTGCCAGTTGTGGAACTGAGTACGGGGGTTCTGAGTTATAGAAGGCTCGTGAGGAAACACATCTGTTAGTCTAGGGATGAGAAAGTGAAAGCTCACTGGGGAGTTAATGGTCAGAAAGAGGGGAAATAATTATTGCAAGGTCTTTTGAGGGAAGAATGGATGAAGTACTAACCTAGGTAATTGAGAGGTTAATGGTGCCGTTGATGAAAAAATAGGCAAGTCTTAATTTAGACAGTTGAACTCAACCTGAGGACTGGTGGGTATCAGGCACTGATGAGTCTAAACAGTTTGAGATTTGGGTTAAGGCCTAGTGGGCTGCTTATGACCATTTGAGCTCTCTTATTAAAGGTACACTTTTGAAACCTTGGTGGTGGCGTAGTGGCCTTACAGCATCGTCACCGGGGGTCGTCCGGGATAGACAGAAGAGATGTGTGATGTCAGTGGCCACAAACCCTTTGGTTATCCCTCAGTACGTTTCGATGCTAGCTAATTAACATTTATTCAAGATTTTATCGTGGTTCCTTGCATGATATTTTAGCAGTAGAAATTGCAGTGAACCAATTAGAATGGTGAGCTTGATTGCACATGCTAATAAGGGGCTTCTTAATTAACTTTAATAATAAAAACATCATCAGGTTCTCAAGAGCTATTTACTGCCACAATGATTAGCAAATTAGGGTTTGAGAATACCAATAGTAGTAGAATCCCTTAATTTCTATAGCATTTATAATTTGCGAAGCATTTTACCATTTATTATTTCATTTATCTCTGACAGGAAACTCTTTGAGACAGGTGGTTTAATCCCCAGTTTGCAGATGAGTAAACTGAGGCTCAGAGTGACAGCGCTGCCTGCAGACATGGTGGAATCAATTGCAGAGGTGTTAGGTCTTTGGGTCCCTTTCCCGACATGCTTCTTACAGCGAGGTGCCATGCCGGAGCCCTGGCGTATTGACTGGTTCCGCCAGTATTTCCCCAGTACAGTGTAGACTTCAGAAGCCTGCAAAGCTGCGCTTTCATTAAAACATGGAAAGGCAAACCCTCTAAATATAGACGTTTTAGGTGGATAAATATTTCTGACAAACCGCTCTAAGACGGTGGCATCACAATTTTCAGATTCAGTCATCTTCACTGGAAACCCAAGGATAAAAACCAGGCTGATTGAGGGCAGAAGAAAACGGAGCCAATTAAAGAAAAACCCTGGGAAGCCAGGATTAAGAAGCACAGGGATGCAGATGAGTGAGCTGATGAAATTGCACCCCTCGCTGAAAAGCGGCGCGCTCAGAGCGAAGCAGCACACTGTTCCGCTAACTTTTAGCAGGGGGCGTTACATAATGTAGTAATTAATTGTCTGTAGCTTCTAGGCCTATTAGGGAAGTGCGGAACAGACCCCAGAGGCAACCCCCGGCTTTTGTGGTGGTCAGGAACATTGCCTGAGGCACTCATCTTCATAACCGTAATGCCTCCAAGTAGTTTTCCCATAAATTTTAACCCTGGGTCCAGTTCATCTCATGCTAATGGGTATTTTAATGTATCTTAAAGATTTTTCACTTATGGTGGGAAATTGCCTTGTTTATAAGACTACTTCAAAGCGTCACATTTGGCACTAACTTCTTTTTCCCTGAAAGACAAGGCCCACAATAAAAAATAACAAAACAACCCTAGCATGCTGGGGGGGGGGGCGGGGGGGGGATGAAGATCACGTGAGAACAGAGGGCTGCATCCTTTTAAAAAAGAGTTCAAACCGCCATTCACAACAGAAGGAACCCCATTTTACCTGGGTTTCTTTGAACAGACCTTACTTTCCCCAAGGAGGAATGTGGATTCCGCTCGGAAAGGAGGAGCCCCCTGTAGCCAGCCACACAGCGTGAAGGGGAGGTTAGAGAGGAGCCACGCGCGGATGAGGGCGTTCAGTCACCAGGGCCCGGGGTTGGTTTTGATGTACATGAAAGCCGAGAGAGCGAGGACTTTGTGAAAACGGAGCCGCGTTCCTGACCACCTAGGCTCCGTTCCTTCGCCCCTAGATCAGCGTCATTGACAACCCTGCTGCTTTTCAAGTGGTAAAGGAAGTTAAAAATAAAGTTCTATTTTAGCTGTACCTTTGATTTTCTTCAAAAACATTTCGGATGATAGGAAAAAGAAAGCCCGTGATAAATTTGAGCGGAGACCTGGCAGAGTTTTCCCATAGTTTAATAATAAAAAAAAAATGGGCTCGGCTTCAAATATATTAAGTTGCCACAGGAGAACGGGAGTGCCTTTTGGGAACAGTTAATAGTTCCCGGAATTTTATTCTCCTTTTATCATAATACAGGATAAAATTTCCAAGACAAATAAAGACAAATATTTTAAAGGAATATGGCATGAAATATAAGAGTTGACACATTTAGAAAGAGTAAACCTTATACAGCTTGACTTTTCTATGATTTGTGCTGTATATTTTCTCTGGATAATTTGGACTTGATCCAGGACAGCAAATTCCAGTGTCTTCCCCCCCCCCCTTTTAGAGTTTTTATTATTATTTTTTTCTTTTCAATTACAGTTGATGTTCAATATTATATTAATTTTAGGTATATGGATTAGTGGTTCAACATTTATATAACTTACAAATTGATCCCCCACCATAAATAAGTCTAGTACTCACCTGACACCATACATAGTCATTACAGTATTATTGACTGTATTCCCTAAGCTGTACTTGACATCCCATGACTATTTTGTAATTGCCAATTTGTACTTCTTAATCCCTTTACCATTTTCACCCAACCCCCCTGCCCCCCTTCCACTGGGCAACCATCAGTGTGTTCTCTGTATCTAATTGTTTGTTCATTTATTTCGTTTTTTTTTAGATTTTACATGTAACTGAAATTGTATGGTATATGTTTTTCTCTGTCTGACATAGTTTACTGAGCATAATATCCTCTAGGTTCATTCATGTTGTTGCAAACAGTAAGATTTCATTCATTCTTATGGCAGAATAATATTGCATTGTATATATGTACATCTTATTTATCCAATCATTTATTGGTGGATGCTTGGGTTGCTTCCATATCTTGGATATTGTAAATAATACTGAAATAAACAAAGGGGTGCATATATCTTTTTAAACTAGTGTTTTGGATTTCTTTGGATAAATACCCAGAAGTGAAATTTCTGGGTTGTATGCTAGTTCCATTTTTAATTTTTTAAGGAACCTCCATACTGTTTTCCACAGTGGCTGCACTGATTTGCAATCCCACCAACAGTGCACAAGGGTTCCCTTTTTTCCACGTCTTCACCAGCACCTGATATTTGTTGACTTACTGATGATATAGCCATTCTGACCTGTGTGAGGTGATATCATTGTTATTTTAATTTGCATTTCTCTGATGATTAGTGACGTTGAGCATCTTTTCATCTGTCTATTGACTGTCTACGTGTCCTCTTTGGATAAATGCCTGTTCAAGTCCTCTGCCCATTTTTTAAATTGGATTGTTTGGGGATTTTGGTGTTAAGGTGTATGAGTTCTTCATATATTTTGAAGATTAACCTCTTGGGTATATCATTGGAGAATATCTTGTTCCATTCAGTAGACTGTCTTTTCATTTTGTTAATGGTTTCATTTGCTCTACAAAGCTTTTTAGTTTGATTTTGTCCCATTTATTTATTTTTTTTGTTTCCCTTGCCAAAGGAGCATAGCCAAAAAATTACTAAGAGAAATATCAAAGGGTTTACTACGTATGTTTTCTAGGTATTTTATGATTTTGGGTCTTACATTTAAGTTTTTTTTTTTCTGTATTTTTTATTTATTTATTTATTTTGTATTTTTCTGAAGCTGGAAACAGGGAGAGACAGTCAGACAGACTCCCGCATGCGCCCGACCGGGATCCACCCGGCACGCCCACCAGGGGCAACGCTCTGCCCACCAGGGGGCGATGCTCTGCCCCTCCAGGGCGTTGCTGGGTCTCGACCAGAGCCTGGGGCAGAGGCCAAGGAGCCATCCCCAGCACCCGGGCCATCTTTGCTCCCATGGAGCCTTGGCTGCGGGAGGGGAAGAGAGAGACAAGACAAAGAGGAAGGGGGGGGGGTGGAGAAGCAAATGGGCGCTTCTCCTATGTGTCCTGGCCAGGAATCAAACCCGGGTCCCCCTGCACGCCAGGCCAACGCTCTACCGCTGAGCCAACAGGCTAGGGCCCATTTAAGTTTTTAATCTAGCAAATTTCAGTGTTTCTAATGTCCATGTGGTTGGTCTCATTTCTTTAGAAATGTCAGATCTTTTAAATTGAAACTTTATAAAGGTACAGTAAATACTATTTGGGGTCTAATGTGGGCATTTCGGAGGTATTTTTAAATATCTAGGTATTTTCTAGTCTATCATGGAAATAGTATACAATCAAGACTACCATGGTGTTTCTCATGATTCTTCTTACTCGGGTATTGATGAAAGCATAACCAAAACAGGCTAGATTAGAATCACGGATTTTGGCTGGACTTTGGGTATCACCCCTGGTTGTGCTGGACTTGACTTGTGTGATCATTTCCTTTTTCACGTTGCATTTTGCTCTCCTGAGTAATCCCTTCCTTTTATTGGAACTTACTAAAAAAAAACAAAAAAAAAAACACATAAAACTGAGTTATTTGTAATGTATAATTCACCAGTTATTTAAGTTTCATTTTTACTGTGAGAATATGAAGGATATTTTATTTTATTTTTCTGAAAAGCTGGCAGGAGAATTCTTCTAAGAAGAAAATAGTGCCTGGACTTTCACAGCAGTCTCCTAACTTGACTTTCTGTGTCTACCTAGCCCCCATGTGGTTAATTTTTTTTTGCACGGTAGCCGGGGTGATTGTACTGAAGTCATATCAGGTTACTTCTCTGCTCATATGTATCCACCGGCTTTTCATTTGATCAGAACAGAATCTAGGATTCCTACCAATTTACATGGGGCTGTAAGTGGTATGCACCCCACTTACAAACTTCTAATTTCATCCCCCCAAATTCCCTCTCTAGTATATATCCATATTCTGTTATATAAAGCCAACTCAGTTCTGGGATTGTAGCAATCCTTTAGGAATATCATGACTGAGTTTTTTTTTTTCTTTCTTACTATTTTTCTGAAGCTGGAAACAGGGAGAGACAGTCAGACAGACTCCCGACCGGGATCCACCCAGCACACCCACCAGGGGTGACACTCTGCCCACCAGGGGGCGATGCTCTGCCCCTCCGGGGCATCACTCTGCTGCGACCAGAGCCACTCTAGCACCTGGGGCAGAGGCCAAGGAGCCATCCCCAGCGCCCGGGCCATCTTTGCTCCAATGGAGCCTCGGCTGCGGGAGGGGAAGAGAGAGACAGAGAGGAAGGAGAGGGGGAGGGGTGGAGAAGCAGATGGGCGCTTCTCCTGTGTGCCCTGGCCGGGAATCGAACCCAGGACTTCTGCACGCCAGGCCTACGCTCTACCACTGAGCCAATCGGCCGGGGCATGATTGAGTTTTAAATTATGGCTGAAGAAGGGCGCTCTGCCTGTTTCATATCCTTCTGCATCTTGGTGTTGTTTTTTTTTTATTATTATAATTAAAAACATTTTATTTAAATATGGATTTTAGAGAGAGGAATGAAAAGAGCAAGAAAGCGATAGGAACATCAGTCTATTCTTGTATGTGCCCAGACCAGAGATCAAAATAGCAACCTCTGTGCTTTAGAATGATGCTCTAACCAACTGAGCTATCTGACGAAGGCCTTCTAAATCTTGTGTTTTCTTCCAGTCCATGATAAGGGAGCCATTGGGGTATCTGCTTGTCATTCCTTGCTACGCATGCTCTGTTGCATTCTCTGACTTAGAACTTCCTGATTCTTGTTTTCCCCACTAGTTTGTGGTTCTTTGAGGGGCTTTCTGAACACATAGCCTATCTTCTGCTACATGCAGGCCATTTGATACGTCTTGATAGAGAATTGAAATGGTGTGATTTACAGTTATTCTTTTCTTAACATTAATTTTTGTACTATTTTCACATGGGAAAAATTTTATCAGGTAGTATAAACTGTAAATGAAAGAAAGAAGCAGGAATCTAATTGACTTGTTTTGAGGGGGAAAAATGACTGGATAAGAAAGTAAGGGATATAAAGTTGAATTTGAACACTTGAATCGATCTAATCTGATAATGTATCACCATCAATCTATAATATTTTCTCAATTTTTTTCTGATGTTTTTCCCCCTTCTTTAGAGAGGAATTTATAAAATATGTTTACATCATTCTCTATTCTTAAGGGTTAGTGTCAATTATTTTATCTTTAATCTTTATTTCTGAGTAATAGCAGAGTAAAATTTTGCTGAATTTGTATGCTAATTATAACTTTGACATTTTTCTTTTTCTGCCTTCTACCTTTCCCCTATATCCTCACTTCAGATACTTTTCTCACATTTTCCTTAAATGTTCATGCTGGCCCTCAAGTCTGCAGTTCAGCTTCTGTGAAACTCTCGGTCTACCGTGTACATTTAGAATGGAAAAGAGAGTGCCAAACAATGCATGCCGGGTGATTGAATTTTTTGGAAAACAAATATTTAGTTTTAGCCATTTGTGTCTAACAAGATGTCGATGGTTAGATACCAAAATAGTAACTGATTATTTGAGAGTGGTTATAATTTTGGTGATTACAGGGTTTTTTTTTCCTCTGTTGTTTTCTTCATTGCTTCATTCTTTCTTTTTTTCTTTTTATTTTTTTATTATTTATTTATTTTTTTTTTTGTAATTTTCTGAAGCTGGAAACGGGGAGAGACAGTCAGACAGACTCCCACATGCGCCCGACTAGGATCCACCCGGCACGCCCACCAGGGATGACGCTCTGCCCACCAGGGGGCGATGCTCTGCCCCTCTGGGGCGTCGCTCTGCCGCGACCAGAGCCACTCTAGCACCTGGGGCAGAGGCCAAGGAGCCATCCCCAGCGCCCGGGCCATCTTTGTTCCAATGGAGCCTTGGCTGTGGGAGGGGAAGAGAGAGACAGAGAGGAAGGGGAGGGGTGGAGAAGCAAATAGGCGCTTCTCCTATGTGCCCTGGCCGGGAATCGAACCCGGGTCCCCCGCACGCCAGGCCGATGCTCTACCGCTGAGCCAACCGGCCAGGGCTCATTCTTTCTCTTAATGTATATTTTTATTTTCTAATATTTTTGTATTATTAGTGCTAACAGCAAACACTAAGTGGGAGGACGTGCACAAAACAGAAAAGTTCTATGGATATAAAGTAATGATGAATTTGAGGATTTGATTTCAAATCATACGAAATTGATGGTGCTATTCAATTTTTTTTTTTTTACCATTCTTTTTCTGTGAGAACTAGAGCCCAATGCCTTCTTCTTTCAAGTAGCATAAATTACATCTTCCTTGTAGTCAGAATGGCTCACTCACTCTTTGTCACAAAGTGATCAAGGAAGGAATTCACTTGGATACCCCAATTAAGCCTTGGTGATTTCTAGCCTCTGGGTAAATCTGGGAGGAATGTCAGCACTTCCGAACTCCGCTCCAGGTGGGGACAGTCCTGTTGCTGACTGAAGAGTCCCACTTACAAGTGTCATATTGAATCTGTCCTAAAGAACATGATAAAAGCCAGCGAGATAAGATTGGGGGAGAAAACATGGACCCAGGCCAAGCCCAAACAGCCTGCCTGCTCCCCACATGTGTGTTCACTTGAATGAAATATAGAACTGTTTTAAATTCTTGTATTATACAATGACATCAATAAAATGCAGCCTAGTTAAAAAATATATACTTTATTTTTCCAATTGTGATTGCATTAAGCTTCCGTGAAAATGGAACACACCAGTTTCACAGCGGGAGAAGATAGATACAGCAAGATTAGTAGGCAAGATGTTCAGGATTGGAAGGATCTGTATGGCTGAAAGTGAGGTAATGATAATGATTATGGGATAATAGTACTGTTGTGCTGTTTTATGAGGCAGTAATCCAGCTCCCAAAGCAGATAAACTATGGGGGTGACGGCTGAGTTTATCCCTCGGAGGGGAATAGATTGTTGCTTAATAACCCAGCATGACAGTAAGGCTTTTGCTTTTTTTTTTTTTTTTTTTTTTTGAGGCAAGAGCTTAAAAGTAAGTTTTAAAATAAAACGAGTAACTTCCCAAATATGAGCAAGCGAACAGCTGAGCGAGGGTAAAAGAAACCCAAATTGTGCAGGAGGAGAGAGGGATCAGAGGAGTAGGGGCGAGATTCTTTTTAAGCTTAAGGAACTAGAGTTCTAGTAACAGCAGACAAAATTTCCAGCACCCAAAACAAAAACCAAAAACCAAACCTCATTTCCGTACATATTGGTAGCTGAAATGAAGTGGCATTTCTCTAGGAAAGTATTAAACCACTGCAGAATGCAAACAGATTGCCATTCATCTCCTTTGCAGCCACTGTTCCATTCTTGACAAGTTCTTATGATGGGAAAGGGGCTGCGTTAGTTACAACAGCGGTTCCAGACGAATGGCGTGCCATCCTTGCCTTCCATGAGCCTATGGAGCAGGGTTGCTTAGTAAGACGCTGAAAAGGTTTCTATCTTTCACGGTGCTTTTGTACCCAAGATTGGCCAGAGAGCATCTGTCACTCATCCTTGGAGACTCCTCCTTCTTCCTACATATATATGAGCACCTCAAGGTTTTATTTGGTTTTAGAAAAGTGGAAGATGGATAGGACTCACTCCTCAGCCTATGTTAGTCACTTTCCTGGGCGCCTCACTTAGCCAGGTGGTGTTGATTCCATTTGGGCGGCTCCACTGGCAGCTGGTTTCACTCCGGGACAGCTGGGAAAATCTTGCTTCAGCTCCTGAAGCTTTGGTGCTTAGTACTAATTCTTTCTCTCACACAGGCTGCCTGCAGGCCTGGCCTAGAGAGATGCCTCGCCATCGGATGGGCTCATCTGTCTTACACCCTGTAGAATTACACTCCCTGTCTTTTCTAAGTATCTGGAAACTCTTAGGCTTCCCAAGGGCTGAGGCCATTTTTCACACCGAGACTGTCTGCTCCACTACTTTCCAACAAAAATTCTAGCTCAGCAACCTCGCGGGTTCTGGCCTTCCCATGCAAAGGCCCGTTAAGATGTGTCTGGGGGCTCTCCACTTGAAAGGGAATATTGGCACTGTTTGTTCACACTGAATTCCTAAAAACTAGGGTGGCGATACAATTTTGGGAGTCATTCGCAGAGAGATGTGCTTAAAGCCACGAGAAAGGGGGAAGGCACTGAAGAACTGAGTGTAAACAGATGATGGGTAGAGGCCAGCTGCTGAGTGAGCACTGGGGTGTTTCTTCTGGAAATGATCAGGGATACAGAAGGAACCAGAAGAGCAGGAGCCGAGGTGGAGGGGAATCATGGGTGTGTTTTGTTTTGGAAGCCATGTAAAGAAATTCAGCCCAGGAGGAGACAACTCAACCCAATGTGGCTGAGTTGATTGACTACTGGACCTACATTTTGTGAGGTGGGTTCAGTGGAGTGATTACATTGTAAGTCATACTGGAATAAGTTAAGGGAAAATGGAGAAAGAGGAACTGGGGATAGTGTGTAGAGACAACTATTCAGAGAATTTTCTTAGAAGAAGGAGAGAAGAGCCTAACCAGGTGGTGGCGCAGTGGATAGAGCGTCGGACTGGGATGCGGAAGACCCAGGTTCGAGACCCCGAAATCGCCAGCTTGAGTGTGGGCTCATCTGGTTTGAGCAAAAAGCTCACCAGATTGGACCCAAGGTCGCTGGCTCGAGCAAGGGGCTACTCGGTCTGCTATAGCCTCACGGTCAAGGCACATATGAGAAAGCAATCAATGAGCAACTAAAGTGTCAAAACGAAAAACTAATGATTGATGCTTCTCATCTCTCTCCGTTCCTGTCTGTCCCTATCTATCACTCTCTCTGACTCAAAAAGGAGAGAAGAAATGGGGGTCATTACCCCTTCTCCACTCCTCTCTTTTACTAGAAAGTTTCTCTCTTATTTTATAACATAATTACATAGTTAATTAACGGGGCTGATACTTTTCTTTGCAAAGTATTGTTTCCTTTTCTTCACCATGGATTTTAAGATTCTAAGGACAATCCCTGTCATTTAAAAAGAAAGAGAAATTTATTAGCAAGACAGGGAGGGATAAGAAGCAGATTGGAGAGAAGATTCTTTTTGAATGACAAATAATAAATATAATGTGCTACAAAATAAATACCTTTAAAGTCTATCTCATAAAGAGTGTGTCCTTCTTGTAGGTTACTTTATAAGTATTTCCACAAAAACTAAATTTGAAAAATTTAAAAGTCCTGGAGAGAATCAGAATAGTCTTCCCTCCTAGCTCCTTGGAAAAACAGGAAATTATATGCAGTAGTTATTTTAAGACCTTTATAATGCTTAATTTATTTAGGTACATAAAAATGCATTATGCATAACTTCCCTAATAAAGTTTTGTCTGGGATAATTAAATTTTTAAAATATGGTAGATTAAGAAAGCAATCACAAATTTACTAATTGAATTTGCTATTTGATGGTTTTAATTTTTTAAATCACGAATGGGGTTTGAAAGTTGCTGAGGTGAAAAGAATTGAACTTTTCTCACACGTTCCCGTCCCCTGAAAAGCAGGCGAACACTGGGCAACCCTCAGCGCTTGTATTTCAGATAAGCAGATTCTGTTTTAACTAGCTTTGTGATCTTGTGACATTAAAAAGTTTTAAGGAAGTTCTCTGAAAAGCAGCTGAATATTAACCCGGAGGGAACCCTTGCCTTCATTGGATGTTTGAATTTGACATGAATTGCTTGCAATTTTTTGAGCCACTGTCTTTTACATTGTCTTCTGGTATGTTGGCTAATGTCTAGCTTGTTTCTTTGCTAATGTTAGGGCTAAATGATTGTTTATAAATGCTAATAGAAAGTTTTGTGGGTGCTGGAAAACTGAGGGTTTTACTGGATTGAGACATGCGACTCTACTTTTCTTTCGATAATTGTTTCACAGCCTAAATATTTTCAAATAAAGGTCAGTTTCTTTCATGCGCTTCATGAGATGGAGGAGGCAGAAATAGATGCCAAGGAAGTCTTAGAGAATTGATTCTGCAAAGGTCTCCTCCCCAGGCTGTGGGAGAAAGGTTTGATTTCATTCAACATTTATTGTCTACTGTGTGCCAAGCATTGTGTTAAATGCTATGATGCGAAGGGGAGAGCTAGATTAATTCATTCAATAATTTATTCAGTCAATATTTATCCATCACGGTTTGAATTATTCAAACAAACATAAAGACAGTCATTTGATAGCAATTTAAAATAGAAAAATGAAGAATTTTTGGCTTTGTAATTTAATCATATGAACTACTGTGCTCCTGATATCACTTACATTTCTAGTTTTGAATCTCAGACTCAAACTTCTTATGGCTAGAACCTTAGAGGTGTAGTTGGGAGAAAAAGCTATTCCACTTGTTATCACAAAGCTCATAAGAAAAATCTTAATTTGTTTTTAATATTTTATATTTTTTATATTTCTCTATTTCAGTATGTATTTTTTTTTAAACAGGCCATAATTCAATGAGTTTTACATAGAAAATTGAATATCTGCATAAACTCTTTCTAAAGTTTCTGTTTAAGTGGGTAGTTTTACAAGTGAGGGGTTATTTCTTAAATATCATTCAAGTGACCAAGCCTGTCAGTGTTTTGCTGCTACTTACGGCCGTCGACCCACTCACCCCCAGATGAACTCTTCCTTATCAATGAATGCTCTTTCTGTATTTCTAGAGGAAGCATCAATTAAATAATTAAATAGATACTTAGTGTGTATTCCTCTTAATGGGGGTTAATACCCCCTTTGCAGATGGAAAACTATGATGAGATTTAAGTCAATAGTCTTAAAATAGGGATTTTACCAATAATAAATATACCTGCTCATTTTAGACAAAATTCAGCCCCAGGAGCTAGAGAAATCAATAATAAAATTAATGTTTTTCCAGCTCTGAAGCAAGTAACAATCTAGTGAGAGTAAAAAAGGGAACCACACATTATTCAGGTGGAATTACACTAAAAAAGCCCCTGCCAATAAAATAAAATAAAATGGGAGCAGTAGTAGACCATTGAAATCAGATGGAAAACCATACCATATTTAGATGTACTTGTGTACCGAATGTGAAAATGCGTTAATCTTTCTGTATTATTATATATATTGTTGAAGTTGGGGTGGGCCTGTGTAAGATAAATCAGGAGAGCAAACAGCATAGAGTTGAGAGACAGCATCTAGAAGGAGTGATGATTTTGCACCCAACAGAAACTAGTGTTTTAGTAAAATAAAATATATTTTCTGGGTGACCGAAAACGTACCCTGCGTGCTATTCTAGTATATTCTGAATCCTGAGCAAAAGGCAAAGATGATGCTTCTCACTTCAGCAACCTCCCAGATTTCATGTTCCTGAAATCTTCAGTTGCCAACAGTGCTGAATTCTTGACATTCCACCATCCCATTCTTTTATTCTTTATGGGTTGAATGTGTGCATTTCTTGATAATCAGCAGCATGAAGACAAGATGAGTAGACCAATTTGTATCTTTAGCACTTAGACAAGGGCCTGGCACAGTGCCAGAGCTCAATAAATATTTTTAGCGAATGACTCACCTTCCAAATATCAACATCTTTACTATATTAAATTGTAGGGTGGCATTTGAGGCAGGTAGAAGGAAGGAAATTCTGAGAACAAATTTTTATGAAACTAATAAAAGCAAATGAAAGCAACACTAGCAATCGATCCTTTGAGCCTCTTCAGGTAAAACTTGACCTGAAATTTTATAAATGACATATAACTTTTAATATTGTGTAGTGAATGCTTTCACCTTGTTCAAAATTTTTATTTAATATATGTGTTGTAACTATCTGAGTGGTAACAGGTGCATGACTTTGTATGTATGTGTATGTGGCCACCAGCTGATAGATCCTAGTTTTGCAACAATATGAAATTAGCATCAGAAACTTATTTTTGCTATAGTTGAGGTATGAGTTAAAGGGAAGAAATTATGGGCACTGTATATGCTTATGTCCCTCGAGAGTATGTTTTGCATTTTTATATTTCTCCAGATTTTCACTTCTATCTCTTAACACAAGAAAATATCTACAAGAGAATTTTCCAAGCCAGTTAGCTGGGTTTGAGAATGCTCAGCATTTATCAGCCCAAAGAAATATAAAATAAGTCAAAGATAAAATCTTCAGCTTTCATGAAGTTAACATTTCAATAGAGAAGCTGGACAAAAAAATTACGAACTATCTTAGGCCACCAACAGGAAAATGTGTAACTACGACCAGTTGCAGTGGTCATCAGATCCGGAGGACTGGCTTGAGTCACTGCGGTTACCAAGTGTGGGATGGTCTGGAGAGCCATGGCCCCCTGGCTTAAAGCTGGGGAGTATGCCAGCCTTCTCCAGTCTTCATGGGTGACAAGTAGTATTTTCTGTGTTTATGGCAGCATTGTTCACAATAGCGAAGATCTGGAAACAGCCCAAGTGTCCGTCAGTGGATGAGTGGATTAAAAAGCTTTAGTACATATGTATATACTATGGAATACTACTCAGCCATAAGAAATGATGACATCGGATCATTTACAACAACATGGATGGACCTTGATAACATTATACTGAGTGAAATAAGTAAATCAGAAAAAACTAAGAACTATATGATTCCATACATAGGTGGGACATAAAAATGAGACTTAGAGACATGGACAAGAGTGTGGGGGTTACGGGGTGGGGGGGGAGGAGAGGGAGGGGGTTGGGGGATAGGAAGGGCACAAAGAAAACCAGTTAGAAGGTGACAGAAGACAATTGGACTTTGGGTGATGGGAATGCAGCATAATCAAATGTCAAAATAACCTAGAGATGTTTTCTCTGAACATATGTACCCTGATTTATCAATGTCACCCCATTAAAATTAATTAAAAAAACACGCACACACAAAATGCTAACACTACTCATATAAACCTTAGTTTTTAACATTTTTATAACTATACAAGTTTTAATTATATCCCCTGTCTAATGAACCTGTCCAATATATTTATTTTCTAAGGTGCATGAAACATAAAAATAACTTTAAAAATACACAAATTAAGAGTATTGTATCATTGCCCTGTTTCAAAGGAGCTATCTATAATCCCTACTCGATACCTTGAATTTCTCTCTTTCTTTGTGTCAAGCCTATTTAACACCAAAGCACACTTATAAAAGCAATTAATTGATTATGAAAGGTAGTAGCTGGGAAAGGTGTACCTGGAATCATATACTTATTTTTATAAAACCTATATTAAAAGAGAAATTGTTATTCATTTGTGTTTAAATTAGTGTAGGTGAATATCACCAACAAGCCCCAGATCTTGATGACTTAATATAATAAAGGATTATTTCTCACCATGTAATCATTTCAGGCCCAGTTAGTGTTGGCAGTTGTGGGGCAGGTGGTGGGAGCCTCTGCTCTTCCCAGTCGTTTAGGAATGCTGTTTTCTTCCATTGATTGGCATCACTGCCCACGAATGCCTTGGAGTCACCGTTAAATCCTCTGTGTCTTGCCTGTAAGCAAAAGAGGAAAACGTGGAGAATTGCATTGAAGGGTACTTTTTTTTTTGTATTTTTCTGAAGCTGGAAACGGGGAGAGACAGTCAGACAGACTCCCGCATGCGCCCGACCGGGATCCACCCGGCACGCCCACCAGGGGGCGACGCTCTGCCCACCAGGGGGCGATGCTCTGCCCCTCCGGGGTGTCGCTCTGCCGGGACCAGAGCCACTCTAGCGCCTGGTGCAGAGGCCAAGGAGCCATCCCCAGCGCGCGGGCCATCTTTTTGCTCCAATGGAGCCTTGGCTGCTGGAGGGGAAGAGAGAGACAGAGAGGAAGGAGGGGGGTGGTGGAGAAGCAAATGGGCGCTTCTCCTATGTGCCCTGGCCGGGAATCGAACACGGGTTCCCCCGCACGCCAGGCTGAAGCTCTACCGCTGAGCCAACCGGCCAGGGCCTGAAGGGTACTTTTATGCAGACATGGAGGTATGACTTGGCACTTCTGACCACCTTTCCTGGGCTGTAATTTAATCACATGGTTCCACTGATGTTAAGGGAGCCTGGGAAATGAAATCTAGTCCTAAGCCTTGGGAGACAAGAAAACAGGGTTTGGAAACATAGAGCACGGTCCCTGCCACAGTGTTTGAACATTGTGCATTGATTTAAAATTTTTTCATCTTTCACTATACTTCAAAAGTGTCCACTGAACCCAATGAAAAAAGAATGACCAAAAATATCATAGAAAGGAAGACCTATCAAGTTAATTGGCCAAGTTGGATGCAGCTATTTTTTAAAGAAATGGCTATCCAAAAACAGTTCAATCTGAAATGAAGGCTGTCTAATTCAGTGCATCAGATCTTACACTAAATGTGATAGATAGTGTGAAGAGTTAGTGTGAAGAGTTATCTGGGCAACTCAATAAGTAACCATGCGTCCTTGAGCCAGCATTCACTTATTTAACTTCTCGCAGACTTGACTACGGTCTCTGAAAAAGGGAGGTAACACCTATATTTATTTTCATCCTTGCTGTGAAGCAAACGAAAGCATGTATTTCAGGGGGTTTATAAAATATTAATTGCAGAACAAATTTTATTTCAGGCTGGTTGCATTAAGGAAAAATTACCTCCAAGACTGCTTCGGCCATTCACCTCTGACTCATGGATTTTCAGTTGGCATAGAGTAGCAGAGAAGAGTCTTTCAAATATTGTAAAATCAAGGTTTATCTGAGGTAACTGCTTGTAGGAAGGAAGTTTGTGACTGAGTAATAGTTCAAAAATAGCAAGTTATTTTGAGGAAGAACATATGTTCTTTAACAGAATAAGCATTCTAAAGAATAATTGTATAGCACATTTAATCATGCTTAAAATACTGTGATTCCTGTAATTGAGAGCAGTCTGTAGTACTTTGATAGGAATTTTTAAGTGCTTTATTAAATGCACTAGTACCAAGCCGAGTACTATTATGTGGAGTTGCATTTTTTGAGTAGCTCTTATCAACCTCTGAAGGAAATCCATGCCATGAATGATCAAAATTAGAATATGCAGATTAAACATTTTATATAGTTAATGCATGTTTTGCAAAATTATGAATGTTTGCTTGCACACACACACACACACATATAAATGGTAGGTGCAGTTAAAAGAGGCTTATTTCGTAAGTCAAACAAATAAAGAACCCAGACCTCCTTTGCTTTATAATGACCCGCTGATTCATGTCTACCAGGAGTTTGTCAATGGGTTCATTCAACAGACACTTGAAGATTAAGTTGTAGGGAATAGGTAGGTATTTTCAGGATATTAACAAAAGGAAGCCATAACTTCCTCAGGGAACTAACCCATTAGCTGATATAATATACAGAGTCAAAGGCAATATTTTGTAAGGAGTCAGGAGACAGATGATACATAGTATAAAAGTGGCAGAGTAAGATTCTTTACAGGTTGGAAAACAAGAAAAGACAACATCATGAAGGAGGAATATTTTCATTGGTTCTGGGAGGGTGGATAGGATTCATCTGTGTGACAGGCATGAATAGGACTTCAGTCAGGGAGCACAGTGTCAGCAAGACAAGGATATGATAAAGGAGCCATTGGTGATGAGTAAAAGAATTGATTTGGTTAGAGAATTAGATACATAAAAGTCAGTGGAGCCTGACCAGGCGGTGGCGCAGTGGATAAAGCGTCAGACTGGGATGTGGAGGACCCAAGTTAGAGACCCCGAGGTCGCCAGCTTGAGTGTGGGCTCATCTGGTTAGAGCAAGGCTCACCAGCTCGAGCCTAAGGTCACTGGCTTGAGCAAGGGGTCACTTGGTCTTCTGTAGCCCCCCCCCCCCCGGTCAAGGCACATATGAGAAATCAATCAATAAACAACTAAGGAACTGCAACGAAGAATTGATGTTTCTCATTTCTCTCCCTTTCTGTCTGTCTATCTCTATCTGTCCCTCTCTCTGACTCTCTCTGTCTCTGCCACACACACACACACACAAAAAGGACGTGAGTGGACATCTTTGGGCTTGGGGACTTAGGTGGCAGCCATACCCGGGATCACCCTAACAGCCAGGCGCTTTATGGACAGCTTTGATGAGATGTTGATGAGTTTCTACAACGATTAAGAGAGTTTTGAAAGCATTGTTTTAAAAAAATCTTGATTGGTGAGGTGACTTCACCATTATCATTGGCTCTTTAGAAACCTTGTCATCCAAACAGATATAGGCCTTTTCTTCTCTTAATAACTTGTAAGGTTAATTCAAGTTTTCCTCAGATTTTTGTATCTTTTATTTCTTACCCCTGTGTTGACAGGTCAAGATTATTATGCAATACCTCCTATTGTAGGGTTTCTACATAAAAATGGTAATATTGTTACTTAATAAGCAGAAAGTAATAATGACTCTGACTACATGGAAAGTAAGGTGCTAGGTGAAGTGAGGGGTGTACAAACATGTTAAATTATAACATTATAATGACAGTGTTGCATAGCACTTGTGGAGTGTAGTTCGTGAAGTCAAAGACATACCGTTATGCATAGCTTAACGACAGGGATATGTTCTGAGAAATGAATCCGTAGGCAATTTTGTCATTTTCTGAACATCACCGAGTGCATTTACACAAACTTAGATGGTCTAGCCCACTACAGACCTAGACTCTATGGTACAACCTTCTGCCCCTAGGCTATAAGCCTATACAGTATGTCACTGTACTGAATTCTGTAGGCAGTTTGAACACACTGGTGAATATTTGTGTATCTAATCATATCTATACAGAGAAGGTGCAGGAGAAATACAATATAAAAGATAAATGTGTATGTGTTTGTGTGTGTGCCCCTGTGTACGCAAGCTGGGGATAGGGGGAAGGCTGTAGAGGGTGGAAACAGGTGCCAGGGAGGAGGGAGGGTAGACATCAGGAGGAGGGACGGAGGAAGGGAGAGAGGGCAGGAAGAGAATGGGAGAGAAAGGGAGAGCAGAGATCAGAAGAAACCCGGAGAGATAAAGCGTGAGATGAGAAATAGTAAATGGGAGAGGAGGAGGAAAGAGAGGGAGCACAAGAGAGAGAGAACACTTAAAAAGAGGAACGGGACTGGGAGGAAAGAGTTAAAGAAAAAGGGAGAGAATGGAAATGAGTTTGCGGATAAGAGAGAGAGAGAGAGAGAGAGCACACAGGGGCAGAGGTGGGTGGGCATGAGTGGGCTTCCACACTCCACCCATACCAACCCATTCCCTTTGCTCCCTCACCAACTCCCCGCCCATCCGCAGGCCGGTGCAGAACAGGTGAACAGCATGCTAAGCCGTTCTATTCAAACCACCAGGGCTAGCAGGAAATTCAGCATCTTAGTTGGGTCCAGCCTTTTCTTTCAACATCGCAAACAAACTTTTCCCTTGTAACCCACTGTAGTTTTGTGGGACCACCATGATATGTGTGGTTTGTCATTGACCAAACGTCCTGATGTAGTGCATGACCATCCATATTCCCTTAGTTTTTTTTTGTTCCTATTGCTGAAGTAAAAGAGAAATACTTTAAAGATTTCATGTATGCATTGTGGCTACTTTTTCTAAAAATGTAATGATATAACAAAATGGCTTTTCTTTTTGATTCATTTTAACATACTGATTTTGCTGTTTATTAACACAACCTGGCCAAAAATAAACAAACAAACAAAAACCCCCAAAACTCTAGTCAAGCAGGTTGACCCTAGCAAAGATGTCTACACATCCATTAATGATTTGCCTTACTAAGGTATTACTTTTAAAACAAACAAGGACCATATAAACAGGAATTATACTAAATACTGTCTATTGCTTTATTCTTTTCTTTTTAGAATAAATCAAAGCAATTAACTGCAAAGTGCTATGTTAGCCCAATTTAAAGGTTGCATATTTAAACATGAGGGAGTAATAAAATGTAGATGTTATATTCTCATAGAAACATTAACTCCTGTATTTCACCTGCGGTACATTAAAACACACATTTAATAGCCTAATTAAGCACATAGTACGTTTAACATAACTAAATAGTTGCTAACATGAGAATCTTAGCTTTTGCCTCTCTTGGCTCTTTTGTGCTTAAATTTATACTTTATATTTCATTAATAGATTTTTTCCCAGTTATGAAGCCTATTACCTTTCCAGAGAGTTAAAAATAAAGTAACATTGTAATAATCTGTTACCATATCCATGTATCATTTGATAGGAATCAATTTACTTATTTCCAAAAATTAAACCTGTTGCTAGGTTTAATAAAATCTTTTAGGAAGACCTATTGTACCCAGCCGTGGTCACCAGTCAGGTCATTTTTAAGCCAGATATTACTTATTAACTAAAAGCTTTCATATGTAAAATATCAGCACATTTATTTTCATCAGCATTACACGAAATCCCATAACATCCTAAAAGCATATTCTCCTTTTGTAGGAATTTAGTCAGATGGAACTATTTATTTTGTGAATTAATTTTTATTTTATTTTTTGTATTTTTCTGAAGCTGGTAACGGGGAGAGACCATCAGACAGACTCCCGCATGCGCCCTACCGGGATCCACCGGCACGCCCACCAGGGGCGACGCTCTGCCTACCAGGGGGCGATGCTCTGCCCTTCCAGGGCGTTGCTCTGCCGCAACCAGAGCCACTCTAGCGCCTGGGTCAGAGGCCAAGGAGCCATCCCCAGCGCCCGGGCCATCTTTGCTCCAATGGAGCCTTGGCTGCGGGAGGGGAAGAGAGAGACAGAGAGGAAGGAGGGGGGTGGGGGGTGGAGAAGCAAATGGGCGCTTCTCCTATGTGCCCTGGCCGGGAATCGAACCCCGGTCCCCCGCACGCTAGGCCGACGCTCTACCGCTGAGCCAACCGGCCAGGGCCGAATTAATTTTGATATGTCAAATTTAAAGGAGTTTTCTTATTTGGTTAACCCCTTCTTCCCTTCTTATATGCGAGGACAAAATGTAAAGATGACGGCTCCCAGAAAGATCGTAGGACAGAGCCTCTGGTGAGTTATAGTGAAAGAATCGGGCGTGTTTGGTGTAATGGTGTGCTCTTTTTCACTCATGAGGTGGTTTCCGAACAGGAGCGCAGCAGTGGAAAGATTCAATTACCATTTCACAAGAAAGTCCCTGAACAAGCCTGTGAAGTCAAAGCCTTTGGCTATGTAAGTCCTTCTCTAAATAAGCAATATGTGCTGAGCAATGTGAAAATCCCAAACACCTCTGGCTGGCGAGTGGGCTACAGAAGACACTGATCTCGGGAGCTTTTCGTACAGCCGCTCAGAATTTTAATCTGAAGTGAGAGAGGCACCTTGGCATTTTCTGGACACTGGCGTCAACGGGGTTTTATTGAAATATGCAACCATTGTAACATTTTTGACTTTTAATGCTTGGATCAGGTTCTATGTTTTTTTAAATCATCTGTAAAATGTGCAGAGAGAAATTTGTTCTGACAAGCATAGGACCAGATTCATTCAGAGCCAGGAAGAAAAATATTAGCTAGTAGGAAAGGACAGATCCACAATAAATTAAGTTCTGTGTCATTTAATAAGAATTCCTATTGGAGATACATCAGTGTCTTGCTATATAATAAAAGGAAACTTCTATTAGGGTCTCCTTTAGGGAAATGTGTAGAGATTTGCACATGTCCAGAAAGTCCTGAGAAGCTCCTAATCTCTCACCTCTGTTAGACATTGGGCCTTTGCACAGCAGAGAGTAGGGGCTAAGGTGGCGTTATACACCCCCCACTAGAGCATTGAATTCATGCTCCAACATGCATACAGAGCCCCTTGGCAAAAGCTGGGAAACATACTGGTTCAAGGAATTTAAGAAACTCTTTGTCTGATCATTAGCTGGTCACAGATCTAATTCAGCAGAGACTTCAGTGGCCACACATGATAAAATACAAACTTTAGAGAATCAGAAAAGTCACTAAGCAAATAGCAGCAGCAGCAACAACAACAATAACCGCAACAAGTAGCCAAAACAGTAAACCCTGGGGATGAGAGAAATCTGATTTTCGACATTGCCACATTATATTATTTGACATGTCTAGTCTTGAACAAAAGAGTGCAAGATATGAAACAATGGAAAAGAATGGCCCATAAACAGGAAAAAAAAAAAAAGTCAATATAAATGGTATCTGAAGAAGCCCAGGCATTGGACTTGATAAAGAAAGAAATTAATTCAGCTATTTTAAATATGTTAAAAAAATAAGGAAACTATATCTAAAGATCTAAAGTAAATTGTGAGAACAATGTGTTACCAGCTATACAATATCAGTAAAATGTTGTACATTATATATAAAGAAAAAACCAAATGGAAATTCTGGAGTTGAAATGCATAATTAAAATGAAAAAAAATTTTTACTAGAGGAGCTTAAGAGCAGATTTGAGCTGGCAAAGAAATAAATTAGTGAACCTGAAAATAAGTTAATTGAAATTATTCAGTCTGAGGAACAGAGTGATTAAAGAATGAGGATAGGCCTTGGCTGGTTGGCTCAGTGGTAGAGTGTCAGCCTGGCATGTGGATGTACTGGGTTTGATTCCCAGTCAGGGCACACAGAAGAAGTGCCCATCTGCTTTTTTACTCCTCCCTCTCTTGCTTCTTTCTCTCTCTCTCTCTCTCTCTTTCCCCCTCCCACCCCTCCCCTTCTGCAGCTATGGCTGGATTGGGGAGAGTTGGCCCTGGGCTCTGAGAATGGCACCATGATCTCTACCTCAGGTGCTAAAAAAAATGGCTTCAGTTGCAACCGGAAAATGCTCCAGATGGGCAGAGCATCGCCCCCTAGTGGGATTGCTGGGTGGATTCTGGTCAGGGCACAGTGGGAGTGTGCCTGCCTCTGCTCCTCTCATTAAAATTGACAAAAAGAAAAAAGTGAGAATAAATGAAGAGACTGAGAGATCTGCGGGACTCAGTCAAGTGTACCAATGTGCATATAATGGGAGTTCCAAAAGGACAGGAGAGAAACAAAGGAGCAGAAATTATGTTTCAAAAAATAATGGCTGGACACAATCCAAATTTGCTGATAAACATTCATTTATACCTCAAGAAAAAACAAACAAACAAACAAACAAGTTGGCGAATCACACCTAGACACCTAGTTAAACAGATGAAGCAAAATCAAAGAATCCTGAAAGCAGCAAAAAGACAAGTGACTCTAAATTGGCAGCTAATTTATCTTCAGAAACCCTGGAGACCAGAGGGCAGTGGGAAACGTTTTTCAAAGCACTAAAAGACTACCGACCTAAAATTTTATATCCAGCAAAACTGTCCTTCAAAAATAAAGGGGAGCCCTGACCGGCTGGCTCAGCGGTAGAGCGTCGGCCTAGCGTGCGGAGGACCCGGGTTCGATTCCCGGCCAGGGCACACAGGAGAAGCGCCCATTTGCTTCTTCACCCCTCCGCCGCGCTTTCCTCTCTGTCTCTCTCTTCCCCTCCGCAGCCAAGGCTCCATTGGAGCAAAGATGGCCCGGGCACTGGGGGTGGCTCTGTGGCCTCTGCCTCAGGCGCTAGAGTGGCTCTGGTGGCAACATGGCGACGCCCAGGATGGGCAGAGCATCGCCCCCTGGTGGGCAGAGCGTCGCCCTTGGTGGGCGTGCCGGGTGGATCCCGGTCGGGCGCATGCGGGAGTCTGTCTGACTGTCTCTCCCTGTTTCCAGCTTCAGAAAAATGAAAAAAAAAATAAAAATAAAAAAATAAAGGGGAAGATAATAGGATAGCAAATCCCAGAGGGAAGGAGAGGAGGGAGTTGGGGGACGTAGGGCGGTGTAATGGAGGGCATGTAGTTGAGGGATGAGGGTGTTATATTGAGTGGGACACTTGAATCCATGTTAACACAATAAATTAAAATTATTTTAAAAAATAAATAAATAAAGGGGAGATTAAAATATACCCCAAGATAAACAAAATCTAAATTTGTCACTAGCAGACCTGACTGCCCCATAAGAAATAGTAAGGAAAATCCTTCAGGTAAAAATGAAAGCATATTAGCCCACAATTCAATTGCAGTATAAGAAATGAAGAACACTGATAAATGTAACTACGTAGATAAATATAAAACTATATAAATTTATTTTTGTTTATAACTTATTTTCTCCTGATTTTAAAACCCCCACAAAGCAACAACTTTAAAACTATGTTGATGGGTTTATAGTATATAAGGGAGTCATTGGTATTATAACAATAATACAAGGCAGCAGGGAGGGAACAAAGCTACATAATACCACAGTTTTGTGTACTATGAAAATTAAGTTAGTACTAATCTGAACTACATTGTTGTAAATTAAGATAATTTTAATCCCCAGGAACTAAAAAAACAATTATATATTAAAATAAATGACAAGAGAATGAAAACGGCCTGTTGTAACATGTCTGTCTAACACAAAAGAAGGCAGTAATGGAAGACTAGAGGAAGAAAAGAGACATGATGTGGAAATCAAATAATAAAATAGCAGACATAAATTCTATTTTATCACTTGTTTATTTAATACAAATTGAGTAAATAATTCAATCAAAAGGCATATATTGGCAAGACGGTAAAAAAAAAAAATTATCTCTCTATAGCCTGTATACAAGAAATACATGTTAGATTAAGAAACACAAATAAATGAAATGTAAAAGGATGCGAAGTGTTATACATATACAAACAATAAGCCACAGAGACCTAAAGTCGCAATACTAATGTCAGAGTAGACTTTAAGGCAAAATTGTTACTAGAGACTAAGAAGTACTTTTATAAGGATAAAAGGCTCAGTCCATGAAGAAGACATAGTAGTTATAAAGATTTATGCACCTAATAATAGGTCCCCAAAACACATTTATGCAAAAACTGACAGAATTAAAGGGAGAAAAAATACTCAACTATAATAGTTGGACACCTCATCGCTTTTACCAATGGATAGAAAAACTAAACAGAAAATCTACAAGAAAATAGAAGACTTTAATAACACTATAATAACTAGATTAACAAAAAAAATCTATAAAACTCTCTACCCCACAGCAACGTAATACACATTATTCTCAAGTGCATAAGGACTATTCTGTAGGACTTACTCTAGGATATGCTAGGCCATTACACAAATGCCAATACAGTTAAAAGAATTGAAAGTATTTTTTCCAACCACAATAGAATGTAATTTAAAAAGAAGAAAATTCGGTAAATTTACAAATATGTGGGAATTAAACAACATACCTTAAATAATCAATGGGTCAAAGAGAAACAAAACAGGGTGAACAGACATATATTAGTCAATTAGTTTTAAAAAATTGTAGACACATCCTAGTTTTTTTCAAAAAAATTATTGTGCTATTGTACAAGCGAAGTACTTTCTTTACAGCCATGTTAAAATTAGGTATGGGAGATTTTAGCTTGCTAAAAATGACTGTACATATACTCATTATGTAAGAGGGACATGGATGGAGAGGCCAGGAATTCATTTTGAAGGATTAGCACATTTTTATTTTAGAAGGGATGATCCATGCTAAGACAGTCTTACCCATGTCTGCCTGCTCTATGATTTAGTTCTTATGGGGAAGAATAATTTACTGCCTTATTAACAACTCAAAGCCCTTGCTTCAAATTTAGATTTTCACTTAACAAAATTTAAATTGTAAGATAAAGCTATTTATATAAGTGAATTTAGAAATTTAGCTATATATATATATATATATATTTAATGTCAACTATATTTAATGGTGTTGGACAGGTCACATATTTTTCATTTACTTTTTGCTATATATTTTAATGCCTTTAAGTGAAAACTATTTAGTTACTCTAGGGATATTTAAACATTGTGCCCAGAAGTGTCTGTGTATGTCCATCATGATGCATTGTTAAGTTCAGAGTACGTGTTTAAAGTGTCTTTGTGCTTGTTGAAGAACAACAAGGACTTGTATAATAAATAGTGCACTTGATTTAATTTCAATATATGTTAGTGAAAAAAAGATACTGAGAGTATAGAAATGAATATTTGTTCTTTTTTTAAGAACAAGGAAGAATCAATATTGTTTCAATTGAGTGAGGTTTAACCTTCAATTGGAATAATCTCCATGCTTGTTAAAATAGAAGAACAAAGCAAAAATCATGACACATTCAAAAATGTTGGAAATAATGTCTTATGAGCTATCTGCTCACTCTATTGTCTTTAATCTGATAAAGAAAAATTTAAGTTTAGAGATCAGACATTGTTATTTAAAAAGCCAAAATATCCACTAAAAAGGAATGTTGTATCAATTTTGTTTTTTGTTGTTTGGTAAACACTGAGAAATTGGAGTTTGATTAGAAAGAGTCTATGTACATTTCTTTTTTTTTTATTTTTTAATTTTATTTTATTTATTCATTTTAGAGAGGAGAGAGAGAGAGAGACAGAGAGAGAAAGAGGAGAGAGAGACAGGGGGGAGGAGCTGGAAGCATCAACTCCCATATGTGCCTTGTCCAGGCAAGCCCAGGGTTTCGAACCGGTGACCTCAGCATTTCCAGGTCGACGCTTTATCCACTGTGCCACCACAGGTCAGGCCCTTGTACATTTCTTTATCCTAGAAGCTTGTATCTCCCATGACAGCCCATGGACTCTTCTATAATTTATTTCCTCAAGCAGAAATGTTGGATACTTCTGGTTCTGTCTTTTACATAGCTATGTACATGGCAGACAATAGAAACTAGGTGGATACATAAATTCTATGAAAATCTCAACAAAAAACCTTTGAAGCCATTTTTTAGTATATTTCCAATTCTACTCATTGTCTTCTTCATACTTGGTTGAATGCTGAGCACAGTGAATGAATGGATCCATTTTAACTTATGTTGGTGCTACTCACAGATATTGTAGGAATTTAAAATGTACTTATTTTTCAATGTTTATTTTATTGATTTTAGAGAGAGAAAGGGAGAGAGAAGGAGAGACAGGACATCAGACTGTTTCTGTACGTGTCCTGACCGAGGATAAAGCCGCAACCTATGTGCTTTAGGATGATGCTCAACCAACCGAGCTATCTGGCCTGGGCAAAATATACATTTCTTGATCCATTAATACTTTCATGAGAACTTGGATACTTAATAGAGCTAATGAAAACACTAAACCTGTGAGATTATTCAGAAATCAAAAAGAACAGTAGACAATCTTTTACAACTTTCTTCCCAAATACCAATTATGTTACGTACTTCACAGTTATTTTCAAAAACTTGTCCATTTTCATGTTTTGTTGACATACGGTTGGTATATAAATTACTTGAACTGATACTTCCTTTGATAACTGTGTCTTTTTGTCACGTGCTGTAATGTTGTACACATTGGACTTTCTCCACAGAAGTGGGTTGAGAAGCTTGAATTTTATCTTTCCTTGACCTATGGATGTTTGAGTTACACGGACTGCATGCCCAAGCGAGTTGAAGACTTTTCAAGTGTCAGAGAGGTTGCCAGGAACAAAGTTAAAAAAAAAAAAAATTGTTCCTGAAAAATTCTTGCTTAGGCTCCTCAACTTTCAAATGTGGTTGATTTTAATTAAAGTTTAAAGAGAAAAAGAAACCTTGGGAAGGATATTGGAACTAAATAATTCACTTCTAGTGAATAGAGAGTTTGCAGTTTGAGTTAATGGCATTCATTACACTGATTAAAAGCAGTGAGCTGTTTTGCCCTGTTTATTTTCCAAACCGGTGTTTTCAATAATGGTGGGTGGTTGGTATTTGATGTTTTATGTGATGTGGTATTTACCGATGGGGGATGCTTTGACTTCTCACTTAAATTGATAACCACTTAAAAGGAATTTATCAGACAAAAGAACAACTTTTTTAAAGCTGGGCCATTTATTCCAGGTTCAAACAATGAGAAAACAATGGAGGATCTTTTATTGCCACCAGCTGTGTTGTGGCTAGTTGAACAAAGAGAAGACTGAAGGAATCGTAAAATCTCATTACGTACGGAATTACACAGAATCAGGATTCTTTTACCTAATATATATTGCGTTTGGAGTTGAACTTGACTTAGATTTTTATTGGTGTGAGGAGTTGCTGGCCTTTGGAGGTTCATGAAGGCCAATCAAAATTAAGTTGTAGGGTTTCAGAGAAGTTGCTGCTGCAGGGTTTGTAGCAAATTTATAATTATGTGTCCTGCAAATGTACATATGTATCTATATATATTATATGTGCTATATATAATACAGCATATAGAGAGAATATGTGGAGATATATATATACAATATATATAAATATATAATATATATATATATTATATATATATATTCCAAAAGAAACAGCATGAAAAATAAAACAAGCTGTCTAAACTGAAAAGTTACATTTCCTCATCAAGGAATTCCAGTGATTAATATCATTTGGCTACTCTAGGGCTTTGGAAAAATTGAGAAGTGGGTGTTTAAATGTTTTAAGAGGTAATTTTCCAAGCAATTGAGCCGGTAGTTAAAAATACCTTGTTTTCATTTCCTTGCCTGAGAAAATCCTGAAGTCGAAAGGTTCAAAGAGAGCAGAAGCCACCCTGACCGGAGCCTGAAGTGAAGGCCCCAGATGTAAGCCCCTGAGCTTACCAGTCTCCCAAGTTCATTGAGCAGAACGTGGAGCCATTGTGTTTGAAGCATGATATGGGAACCGGGCCCTTCTGTTTACCTAAATATGTAGTTTCATGGGGATTATTTGGTGTACTTGTTTGTTTGTTTTCATATAATTTGTTAATTGTTATCATTGGAGTTAGATGGCCTCTTGAATTAGATAGAGTTGGTCAGACCACACGCAAGGGCCAGAGCAGGGTTTCTCAGCCCCTTTTTTGACTTTGGGGGCCAGATAAGTGTTTGTTGTGGGGCTTGTCCTGTGCATTGCAAGATGTGTTAGCAGCATCTCTGGCTGCTGCCCACTAGATGCCAGTAGGAGCCTCGTCATGCTCTGACAACCAGAAATACCTCCAAGCATTGCCAGATGTCCCCTGTGGAGCAAAATCATTTCACCTGGGAACCACTGTGATAGACAGGGTAGTCCTTGGCTGTTGGCACTGGTTCTCATTCATCCTGTCTCTTCAGTGCTTAGCAGAGGGTCAGGCATAGAATTGGGCCTCAGTAAAGGTTTGTATAAATTTTTTTTTTTATGTGGGAGAGACAGAGTCAGAGAGAGGGACAGATAGGGACAGACAGACAGGAAGGGAGAGAGATGAGAAACATCAATTCTTCCTTGCGGCTCCTGAGTTGTTCACTGATTGCTTTTTCATATGTGCCTTGATGGGGGGGGGGGGTGGCTACAGCAGACCAAATGACCCCTTGCTCGAGCCAGCGACCTTGGGCTCAAGCTGGTGAACCTTGCTCAAACCAGATGAGCCCGCGCTCAAACTAGATGAGCCCGCACTCAAGCTGGCGACCTCAGGGTCTCAAACCTGGGTCCTCCATATCCCAGTTCGACGCTCTATCCACTGTGCCACCGCCTGGTCAGGCTTGTATAAATTTTTTTAAAGACCATTTATAGAAGAAAGGTGATTTATTTTACTATCATCTTTCCTGCCATTGATTTCCCAGGAAAATCAAATTCTGCCATTGATTAGTAGAATAGGCATAGAATAGGAAGCCTCAGTGTTGCATTATTTATAGAGCAAAAAAAATCAGAGAAAAATATTTGAATGCTTCCTACTGGAGAAAAAGGCCAAATTAGTAAGAGGCATTGCTTCTGTGGAATATTACACATTTATAAAATAGCTCATCTACCAATCTTTTGAATGATACATTTTTTTGTAAAAAGTAGATTATAAACTTAAAGGATGAATTGTTTTTGAATGTATGTATTAAAAATAATAGAACAGGAGGATAAATGCTAAATTATTAGTCATGGTTGCTTCTAACATTATGATTGCATTCTTTGTGTATTTCTGACTTATTAGTGACCAGGTGCTTGCTTTTTCTTTGGTGTTCAGACAAGTCAAATAAAATGAACAGAAAACCAGCTAAAATCTGCGTGAATTTTATATAATCATTTGAAAAGGCATTTTGTTCATTCTTTTAATGAAAAGACAAAAATAAATTGCCAGCTCTACTTACTATTTCTAAAATTCAGTTATCCAAATTTTCCTATAGTTATATTATTTTATTTCTTTTGTAGCATTGTTACCTGGCAAGCACAAATGTGAAGTTAAAATGGCTGTGGTATGCTAAACATTACCTGGAAAGAATACTCCATTTCATAACTATTATATGGAAATTCTTTTAAATGTAGAAGAAACACTGTCTATAAAATTTGTGTAATTTTGTTTGCCAACATCCCTGTGTAATTTTGGTTATCTCTCACCATTTATTACCTGTCATTATCTGATAGTAAAATATTTCTGTAGAAACTATAAATAAGGGAGGAAATGCAGATGTTGTAAGTGTACAGTGTGTGATTTTAAAAGAATTACACAGTCTCAGATATCAGAGAGATTCACATATATGGCTGTATACCTACACCTATATGCTGTGTATGTGTGAATATTGAAGTGAGACTGCATAGGAGCTATTTGTGAATTAATCCCCGCTCTCTTGCCTAAGTACATTTTTGATACATACATATATTCTTAAAGAGATCCACAGCTTAGAACATCAGGAGTTCCCAGTTCTGCCTCTTCTCATCAGGTTGGACCTGAAAGTCTATGTATTTCAGGCGGCCATATGTTTGAGTAAGAAGTCAGAGGTCAAATACTTGACACCAGTTTCTTGCTTGCTTTTCCTACTCGGCCAACATAGACCAGCTTTAAAACCTGGAAAAGCTGTGATCTCACATTCAGTGCACCTTGTGCCTTTCCCTTACTCTGAACACATTTCTCTCCGTAAGTCCTGTTTCCTTCAAACCTTAGTTTGAACAGCGTTTCGTCAATGTGAGCGGTCCCTGTTGCCCTTCCCTTGGGTCCCTGAGTGTGCCCACAGCACCCTGCACCTCTCTTCCCACAGCACTTGGATAGAGAATGGTGAGCCCTCCCTTCCATGCCTGTCTTCTCCAGGAGCCTGAAAGCTCCTGTGAGGGCAGAAACAGGCTCATGCTACTCACATCTCTATCTCTAGCAGCCAACAAAGCGCCCAGCACATAGATAGAATTTTTATTTTTTTATTTTTTTTTTATTTTTCTGAAGCCAGAAACGGGGAGAGACAGTCAGACAGACTCCCGCATGCGCCCGACTGGGATCCACCCAGCACGCCCACCAGGGGGCGACGCTCTGCCCATCCGGGGTGTCGCGACCAGAGCCACTCTAGCGCCTGGGGCAGAGGCCAAGGAGCCATCCCCAGAGCCCGGGCCTCATACATAGAATTTAATAAGTGTTTGTTTGCTGAACCAGTGCATGCCTGAGTGAAGGAAGAAGTCATAATTCCAGTCTCTTTGGGAGGAAGGTGTAAGATAGATCAGAAGCAATACTCAAATATTTAAGTCGGAGTAGTGCAACCTTTGCTCAAAAATGAGAGAGCATCAAAACTCACGTTTTCTTTTACCACCAAAAGTTGTAATTTGCATCATGCGGAATTTTGGAAATGGGAATTTTAGAGATACAATAGATTGTCATAGCGTGGCGATATTCCAAATGTTTATCTTTTTTTTCATTTGTAGAATATGTGCTGCCCATACTGACAATTGTAGTTTTCACATTTGCATCAAAGATTTGCAGTTAAAAGAAAATTTATTGTAAATCTTAGCATTGTAGGGGTGCTTTACTCATCTGGAAAGACACAAACAGCCCTTTCAGTCTCCTAATTATATTTTAGCCCTGCAAATATATTAATTCTGTATTGATGGGGACATAGTTTAAGATTATTACACACACACCCACACACAGTTGTGCAGCAGTAGTAGTAAAATTCCTTCTAGAAGTCAGTAGGGATAATTTTTTTCTACATTAAATAAATGTAGACCTTTTATTATGAGTCAGAGTTTTTAAAAATTTGTTTAAAAATTTTCTGATTTGGTTTTCTCTCTGTCTTCTTGATATTGTCTGAAAGGCAACCTTCTGGAAATTTTTCTTCCTTCTTTTGGAATTAGTCTATAAATTTTGAGTAATTCTGGTCTGAATTTTTCTCACACATTAACCTTAGCTCAGCTTTTACTAAAGCACAATAATAACCAATAGTATGTTTGTGGTTTACTACAATTACAGAAGTATATTTCTCGCTTAAATGTTATAACATTTTATAGAGATGGGATTAGTTTGTCATCATTTATTCATAATCAAAATGCATATAAGGAGCACTAAATGTATAATGAGGTTGGATACAAGGATCAAGCAGATATAGATCCATAGGTAAAAATACAATTGAAGATACTCTAACAGCCACAAAAAATCAAAGGAACATAGGAATAAGTCTAATAAAAGTTACACAGTATTTTCGTATTGTCCCAGTAGAGCCCAAGCTCTACATCGATCATGCGTCCCTGATTCGACTTCCCCACGTAGTGGGACACTCCTGCTTATTAGCAGGGCTGGCAGTTTCTTCGAGAATGCTGAGGTCGCCAGTTTGAAACCCTGGGCTTGCCTGGTCAAGGCACATATGGGAGTTGATGCTTCCAGCTCCTCCCCCCCTTCTTTCTCTCTGTCTCTCCTCTCTGTCTCTCCCTCTCCTCTCTAAAATGAATAAAAAAAAATAAAATAAAATAAAAAAATAAAATAAAAGAGACTACTCTTGAGGCGGCTATGAGGATGCTACTGTTAAATGCCACCGGAGGAAAGACACGACCGACACACAAATTAGTTGCAATAATCACACAGGCAATTTATTACTCACAAATCCTTTTGGCATGCCTGGGTACAGCTTAAGGGGGCCCCGTCGGCGTGCTCCTCTCGGCTGGCTTTGGGCAGAGCTCAGAGCAGCGTGGAGACAGTCCACATCAACATCGGAGTCTGGGCAACTACTGCAGCAGGGGGCCCCTCAGCTTTAGTACCCTTTCTGGCCAACGCCTTCTAACAGGTGTCAATCTACAGGATTATCACCTCAAACCACCTTTTTGGGAGTTCCTCTATGTCAATCTACTGAAATGTTTACATTAAACCACTTTTTAAGATGTTCTTATTTTTATTAATTTACAAAGTTAATGTAAATAACACCAAGCCACTTCTTATCTATGTATAATTTCACACGTATACTAACTGGGCTCTGCTTGTAAGTCAGAGTCTGTTTATCACATTACAGAGTTATGGCACTAAGCCACTATATTAATTCCTATACAATTGGCATAACTTTATTTATTTTAATAATTATTTTTAATATTCTTTTAATTACTTTTATATATCTACCATATTTTATATTTCTATATATTCAATTACTATAACCCTATATTACTACAACATGTATACAAACATGATCTTTAATGAAAGTCATTTGAGAGGATTTGAGTAAATGGAAAAAAATGCTATTGTCATGGATTGAAATACTCAATGTTTTTATATTGTTAATTCTCTTCAAGGAGTTGAAAATTTCACAATATTGGGGAGCATAAATTATTACCCCGTCGGAGAGCAATTTACTCATAAATACATAGTCAAATTGTATATCTTATAAGGGCCTGGCAATTCTACTGGAAGATATAACTTCACAGAGTTACTCTCTCATATGTACACAATTATTCATAATATTGAAAAAGTAGAATCTAAACTAAATACCGACAATTAGAAAAAAAGGATAATTGAGCTATATTCATGAAGGGAATACATGGCTTTGCTAATGGGTGAACTAGGCAGATAGATAGATATAGCGATTTATCGATAGATATAGATAGATGTAGGTGTAGATATAGATATACAGTAGATATAGAAAATCATGGGTAAATCTCAAAAATATGTTTATATGCCCTGGCCAGTCGGCTCAGCGGTAGAGCGTTGGCCTGGCGTGCGGGGGACCCGGGTTCGATTCCCGGCCAGGGCACATAGGAGAAGCGCCCATTTGCTTCTCCACCCCCCTCCCCTCCTTCCTCTCTGTCTCTCTCTTCCCCTCCTGCAGCCAAGGCTCCATTGGAGCAAAGGTGGCCCGGGCGCTGGGGATGGCTCCTTGGCCTCTGCCCCAGGTGCTAGAGTGGCTCTGGTCGTGGCAGAGCGACGCCCCGGAGGGGCAGAGCATTGCCCCCTGGTGGGCAGAGCATCGCCCCTGGTGGGCGTGCCGGGTGGATCGCGATCGGGCGCATGCGGGAGTCTGTCTGACTGTCTCTCCCCGTTTCCAGCTTCAGAAAAATACACACACACAAAAAAAATGTTTATACTACTATGCATTATTTAGGGTTATACACTTATAAAATAAAATCAATGCTTAAGAGTGATAAACACTATATTCTTTATGAAACTAGAAATAGAATTAACGATACTAAATAGATAGCTCCTATCAAAGGAGGATAAGGCAAGAGGAAGCCCGTCCAAGAGCAGGTATGGGTCTTGGCACAACATTTTCTCTACCGATACATTTTAAACTCTTACGGAACCTAGCAAAACACAAAATCCTCTCCTGTTCTACAAATACTCTTGTGAATTTCTTGGGTAATACATTCAGCGTGTATCAGCTTCTTGATATTATTTTAACATGTCTTTCTGTAATTGTTTTTTAAGTGTGGCTCTTGAGTTTTCAGGAATGTTCTGAGTTGTGATTAATCATTGTACATGCATTTTGAATAGGGACATCTGTCACTGCAGCATATTATGTCTCCTGACATGCCATTTCTCAGCTTGACAGAGCACCTCTAGAGGGCATAGGTTTTAATAAAAGGGAATATGTAATTTTTATTTCTTCCATAGAGAATGGGGGATGTTGCATTTTATAATGAAATAATGAATAGTTGAATTGACAGATTATCCAATTTGTTTTTATTCATGATTCAAACATAAAACTAAAAATAATGCTTATTCATTTTAGCCCTTATAATTTTGTAGTAATACTCACTACAAAAATATTTAATACAAGTATATTGCATAAATAAATTCGCTTGTAACCCTAGTAGACAGTGACAAAAAGCCTTCTTTGTCTTTTTCTTTCCTTTTTTTTTTTTCTTTAATTTTCTTAAATGAGAAGTGAGGAGACAGAGAGACAGAATCCTGCATGCACCCAGACCGGGATCCACCCGGCAAGTCTCCTATGGGGTGATGCTTTGCCCATCTGGGGCCATTGCTCAGTTACTTGTCAACTGAGCTATTTTAGTACCTGAGCCAAGGCCAAGAAACCATCCTCAGCACCCCGGGCCAACTTGCTCCAATGGAGCCATGGCTGCAGAAGGGGAAGAGAGAGAGAGTAACAGAGCGAGAAGGAGAGGGGGAAGGGTGGAGAAGCAGATGGTTGCTTCTCGTGTGTGCCCTGAACAGGAATCGAACCCAGGACATCTACACGACGGGCTAATGCTCTACCGCTGAGCCAATTAGGCCTTTTGTCTTTTTCTCCTAATTTTTTTTGGTATTTTTATCACTTTTATTCTATACCCTAAATTTCTTCTTGCATTCTATTATATGAGCAAACTTAACCTTTTGAAACATGTTAAAATATAATTTTTAAAACATGTTGCAGTTTTCATTCTTTGTTTTAAATTAATATTTTAATTGAATTTATTGAGGTGACGTCAGTTAACAAAGTTATACATGTAGGTTGCAGGGCCCTAATTCTGCAGCACATCTCTGTACACTGTATTGTGTGTTCACCGCCCCCCCAGTCAAATCTTCCTCCATGGCCATGTATTCCCCCTATACCTGCTCAACGCCCCCCTCGCCCCAAGGCAGTTACCACACTGTTGTCCGTGTCCATGAGGTCTTTCTCTTTTTTTAGTCCTTTCTTTTGCTCAATCCCTCCCTCCCCACCCTCACCCAGCATTCCTCCTGACAGGTGTCAGCCTGCTCTTTCTATAAATCTGTCTCTTTTTGTTTGTTAGTTCATTTCGTTCATTAGATTTCACATATAAATGAGCTCTCACATGGTATTTATCCTTCTCTAACTGGCTTTTTTCACTTAGCATAATGCTTTCCAGGTCCATCTATGCTGACGCAAAACATAAGATTTCCTTCTTTTTTATGGCCATGTGGTGCTCCATTGTATAAATGTACCAGTTTTTTGATCCACTCATGTACTGGTGGGCACTTGGGCTGCTGCCAAATTTTGGCTATTGTCGACATCAGTGCAATGAACATAGGGGTGCATGTATTCTTTTGAATTAATGTTTTGAATTTTTTCAGATAAATTCCCAGAAGTGGCATCGCTGGGTCCTAAAGCGGTTCCATTTTTAACTTTCTGAGTTAACTCCCTACTGCTTTCCACGGTGCCTGCGCCCATCTGCGTTCCCACCAAGCGGGTACGAGGGCTGTCTTTCTCCACATCCTCGCCAGCACTTGTTGTGGATTGATTTACTGACGATGGCCATTCTGACAGGAGTGAGGTGATATCTCATTCTGGTTCTAATTTGCATTTCTCTGATGATTGGTGAGGTTGAGCCTCATTCTGATGCTATCCTTAACAATCATTCAGTAATCATGGCACAACTTTTAAAAACAGAAATGGAGGCACAAAGGTGAACGAATGGGTGTTCTGTGGACTCTGCCTTAGAGGGTGCCCCAGTTGCGTGGGAGTCCTGGAGTATAACACCTTCATAATGACAGTATATGAACACTCGGGCAGAAGTAGGAGTCATGGGCTATGACATTGAAGAAGCAGTGACAGTCTCTACTTGAGCGGGGGATGCTAAGCAAGCTGACAGAATACAAGTGATTCCAGGCTAAAAAACCGAATGGGAGTCGCCAGCAGGAAACAAGAAGGGGAAGGGACAGACAGATGGAACAGTGAAGTGCTGATGGGGCGGACAGTTATGGTTTAATGCTAAAGGAGAAGTTCCTTGTACGTGGAGTAGAAGACATTTGAGGAAAATGACAGATATAATTGGAAAAATGGCCTTTTCATTTATACTCAGAATGTATAGTTCTTTTATTCTATTTTGATTATTTCTGCCTGTCTCTAATATCTTGGTTTGCACGACCTCCAACCCCAAACATTTTTCGGTCATTTGAGAAGACTTATTGGTAGTTACTCTTCCTCCCTCATCTCCTCAGTTTTCCAACAATTTCTTTCAACTGTCTTGGTTAATTTCCAAATAGAATTAATTTTAGTTACTGTGTTCAAAAGATTTTATTAAAAGCTTCTACCTTTGATCCAACGAAATGGGTTAGCCAATTTATTAATGGAAAGCAATGGTTATAGTTATAGTTTAACCTGTTATCAGTTTAAATCAAATTGATGAATTCCTCTCTTTGCTTGGTTAGTTTACCTGTTCCAGAGGGTAAGTATTAAAAAAAAATTTTTTATAATGCGTTTCTTTGTGCAGGTATTTTAATGTTAGCTTTCTCCAGATCAGTGTCACTGTACTCTCTTCGTCTTATAATCAGGAAAAGTCCACCATCTTAAACTCTTTTACAGAAATCTCTTCGCCTTTGAAGATTTTAATTGTTACTTAGCTAGCTATTTCCCACTTCTGAATGTTTTGGTAAATTTTCAGGGCACTTAGAAATCATACAGGCCTGACCTGCGGTGGCTCAGTGGGTAAAAACATTGACCTGGAATGCTGAGGTCGCTGGTTTGAAACCCTGGGCTTGCCTGGTTAAGGCGCATATGGGAGTTGATGCTTCCTGCTCCTCCCCCTTCTCTCTCTTTCTCTCTCTCTGTCTCTCTTTCTCTCTGTCCCCTCTCTCTAAAATGAATAAATAAAATCTAAAAAAAAAAAAGAAAAAAAGAAATCATACAACACTCCTTTCAGTTGCAGGAAATTATCTTTTTATTCTAGAATTCCATGATCTGTGAAATGGGTTTTCAGTGACTCTCAACACTTCAGTAGATTAGTTTCAGGTCCAGAGTGTTTGTGTTAAACAACCCAGAGGTAACTTTTGTTTGTTCACATTTAACAACGATATTTTTAAGAATTTTGAATGGACTGCTTTATTAAAATAATGGAAGAACTTAGCAGAGGAAGAACTCCCAGGGAAGAGGTTAAATAATATAAATAGCTCTGCTGAGAGTGCAACAAAGTTCCCTATTGTGCTGTTGCTACAGCAGCGCCAATAATTCAAAACAAGGAAATGGAGTCTCATGTTTAATATAATACAGACTTTTCCCTAGAACTTCTGTGGTCTAGGGCTTTTTCAGGGAGAGTATGTTTATCTACGTATGTCTAAATTTAGATATGCCTTTTATGTAACATGGTAAAAGAGAAGTACTTAAAATTCTACAAAATGCAGTTTTTTTTCTTCAACATTTTTTGTTTGTTTAAAATTGACCTTAAACCATCAGGAATCTTCCTGCTGAAGCAGTGCCTCAGAATACTGTGAATGTGTGCATATAGAGAGGGACATACATTTTTATGCATTTCACATTTCATCTTAAAAGGTCACTTTGAAGGCGATATGAAGAATTGTTTGATAATTTGAGAAAGAAAATTATATATATAATATATATTTATATATATAAATTATATATATATATAAATATATTCTTTTATTTATATATTCTTCTATTGAACATTTAACCCCATAACAACCCCATAACAAAAGCAACTATTTCTATGGAAGGAGGTATTCTATTCTGAAAGTCAATCTCTGGAAACTCAAACATCTGGATGTAGATGTTGGGAATTTTAACATAAACTTTATGCCATTTTAGAAATAAATTTGAAAGATACTAAACTTCAGTGACAGGCATATATAAAATTTAAATCCCCATATAATAAAGTACAATTAAACCCCTGCAAATAAAAGACATTTCAATACACAATAAAAGCTTATTTATGAAAAAATTTGTAGCAAACTAATTTTTATTAAACATACTTGACCCAATGTAGTCTGGATAGAAACCTTCTTTAAATTTTTTATTTTTATTAATTTTAATGGGGTGACATCAATAAATCAGGGTACATATGTTCAAAGAAAACATGTCCAGGTTATCTTGTCAATTATGTTGCATGACCATCACCCAAAGTCAGATTGTCCTCCGTCACCTTCTATCTAGTTTTCTTTGTGCCCCTCCACCCCTGGTAACCACCACACTCTTGTCCATGTCTCTTAGTCTCGTTTTTATGTCCCACCTATGTATGGAATAATGCAGTTCTTGTTTTTTTCTGATTTACTTATTTCACTCCATATAATTTTTGTTCCAATGTTATTAGCTATTTTATCCTGTGCTGCCTGCCTACTTGGCTTTGAAACAACTAATTTTATTCTTGTTTTTACTAAAAAGTAAATATGTAGGCAATTCTGATTGTTATGGTATAAGAATAAAAGAAATGATTAGGGAAATTTTCATGTTCTGTTCTTTTCTACCCAGTAACATCATAAAGAGCAGGATGCAAAAAATTGGTCAAATGTGTATCTAGTATGTATGTTTGCATTTTATTCATTTAATAAGGACAAAATGTTGCCTAGAAACTAGTTTTCTCAAAGGCTTAATTCACGTACTGTGTGTAAATGGTCCAAATACTAGTTTTACATGAAAATTTAATTAAGGAATTATGACTCCATTTTTCACTTATCTCCTCTATGTAGTGTTTAAATGGGAATTCTGAGTGTTGAAAGGGGAATTCTCAGAGGTTTAAAAAATAATTTTGTATTACCAATAAGATGACAAGAGTTAAAAAGGAAATAACATGAAAATGCAGTTATTCATTCAGCAGATATTGGTTAACAAACTACCTCTGTCGGGTGAGTTTCTAGGCATTGGAGATCAAGTATGGAAAAAGATAAGATTGCCTCATGAAACTTACATTAATAATTTTTTATTTATTTTTTTACAGAGACAGAGTCAGAGAGAGGGATAGACAGGGACAGACAGACAGGAACGGAGAGATGAGAAGCATCAATCATTAGTTTTTCGTTGCGCATTGCAACACCTTAATTGTTCATTGATTGCTTTTTCATATGTGCCTTGACTACGGGCCTTCAGCAGACCGAGTAACCCCTTGCTCGAGCCAGCGACCTTGGGTCCAAGCTGGTGAGCTTTTGCTCAAACCAGATGAGCCCCGCGCTCAAGTTGGCGACTTTGGGGTCTCGAACCTGGGTCCTCGGCATCCCAGTCCGACGCTCTATCCACTGTACCACCGCCTAGTCAGGCATATAATAAATACTTAAAGAGGGGATTAGGATAAAACAATAATCTATTGAGATTTTCCAATATTCTTATGACTTTCCTTTCACTCAGTCATTCAGGAGACACTTGCTTTTGAGCACACCAAAATTTTTATAATGTATCCTGATCTCCCTTTCTTGATCCAAAGTTATCATTTCCAATCTTTTAAAGTGGAATCAAACTTTAAAAATTCAATGGACATCACAAGTCTTTTTGGAAAACAGAGTCAGAAGTATACATTTGAGACCTTTGTTTTATTTTGCTATTTCTATCCCAATCTTGTCACTTTAGTTTTGGGACGGTGTGAATGAGAAAGACTGGGAGAGTCAAGAACTGAGCTTTGTCTGTGAGTTCAAAACATGATCAGGCAAAATGATGTATGTGTGCTGGAGGATATAAACTTCTTACATGATGGCCATGTTTTATGTGGTATTAATGAGCATGATGATGAGTCACTGATTTCTATTAATAGATTTTTCTCAAGAAGAGGAAAATATTGGACGGCCAGTCTTTCTGCTCAGACTTAGTATGCTTTGTGGAATATGCTTTTCTAGGTACGCTAAGAGAGAGGGGTTGACAAAGACTTCTATGACTTGCAGTTTTCAAATAGAAAATTGAGGACTGAGTGAAGGATTTCAGGAAACCACCTAATTGACTCTCTTTTCAAGGAAAATGTATTTCAAAGGATAATAGCCTCAGGTTTGACTCCATAGCTTCAGTGTAAATGAGAAATCCTCCTGGCTGAACTATATAGCTAATGCTCAATCACCTTAGCTTCTGTTGAATATGTTCTAAACACCTTCTTTTGTAACCATCACCTTGTACAGAAGTCTATATTTTTAGCCTTTAAGCAGAGCTCAAGCACTGTATTTAGACATCTGACTTGAAGACTAAAATTTGCTCAGTGAGCAGAACAAATGTTCGGAAAATAACATTTCAAGGTTAGAGTTAGTGTCCTGAATAAAATTCCTTTTCTTCTCTTTTCTCCCTGTTGAATATAACATAAATAATGTACCCTGATGGGCTTTCAAGATTAAAAAGTCAATGAATAACAGTGAAGTTGGAGAGGAAAAAGGGAGTAATTAAAAATTGAAGGGACTTCTGTTGAACAATTGTTTGCCTGAAACTAAGTACACGTTTTATTCCTCATTCAAGAGGATTATGGATCCTAAAGGTTTTAAAAAATGTATAGTAAAGCTTTTAGAATAAGGGCCAAAAATGAGTCTTCAGCCACCCAAAGAAATATTGAAAGAACGCACACAAACACACACATGCAAAGTCATTACAATATTCTTCTCAGATGGAGAGAAGAATGTTTAAATATTGCTTATGATTATTTGTAGTAATTGTAGTCATCAATTTTTGACCATTTATAATGTACTAGTCATTATGTGAAGGCTTTTTGTCTTAACTGATGTTATTTAATGTTTACAGCAGTGGTAGTCAACCTTTTTATACCTACCGCCTACTTTTGTATCTCTGTTAGTAGTAAAATTTTCTAACCGCCCACCGGTTCCACAGTGATTTATGTGAAATATTTATAAATCACAGTAATGGTGATTTATAAAGTAGGGAAGTAACTTTACTTTATAAAATTTATAAAGTAGAGTTAAAGCAAGTTAAAGCATATAATAATAATTACTTTGTGTCGGATTTTCGCTAAGTTTGTCAGAATAAATTTTATAAAACAACTTACTGTAGTTAAATCTATCTTTTCATTTATACTTTGGTTGCTCCGCTACCGCTCACCATGAAAGCTGGAACACCCAGTAGTAGGTGGTAGAGACCAGGTTGACTACCACTGGTTTACAGTAATTCTATGAAGTGGGCATTGTTAGCCACATTTTAGAAATGAGAAAATAAGGCCAGAATATTTAATAACATTCCTAGTACTATACAACTAGTAAGTGGTAATATATTATGGATATTTCTCAGGAAAATCCCAAAATGGTGCCTAAGACACCCTGGTGTTAAAAAATAAAAGTATTTTACTTCTTAGGGGAATAGATGAGAGCGCTATATCATGATTATTATTCTTTTTGTGTGTGTGACAGAGACAGAGAGAGACAGAGAGAGGGACAGTTAGGGACGCACAGACCAGAAGGGAGAGAGATGAGAAGTGTCAATTCTTCATTGTGGCCCCTTAGTTTCTCATTGATTGCTTTCTCATATGTGCCTTTACCAGGGGGCTACAGCAGACCGAGTGACCCCTTGCTCAAGCCAGCGACCTTGGGCTCAAGCTGGTGAGCCTTGTTCAAACCAGATGAGCCCACGGTCAAGCTGGTGACCTTGGGGTTTAAAACCTGGGTCCTCCGCGTCCCAGTCTGATGCTCTAGCCACTGCACTACCGCCTGGTCAGGTATGATTATTAATCTTAAACAAGATATTGCAAGGTCTCAGGACCCTTTCCAGAAAGAGAAGTCACGCATTTGTACCAAAGGGAACGTGATTATCAATTGGTGAAAGTTCTTTCAGAATTCGGCACACTTGAATTGTTTTTGATCTGGTGAAGAAATTATCCCTTTGTATTCCAGGAAGCACAAGGATGTCGTAACTGCATTTCATAATGGGGCCGTAACTATCTGGGGCTGGGTACTCCCTCCTCTTTGTTGCCTAGTGGAGTGTCGAGTCTTCACTTGGTACGACACAGTCTCTACATGAATAGCACCAGTTAAACCCAGGAATGTTTGAGTGATCACAGATTTTCATCCTTGGAACTAAGGCTGAAAGAAATATTGGAAATTCTGGGTAAGTTTTAGGCACTACATTTAGAAAGAAAGAAGGGATGTTTGAAAACCCTATGACCCTATTCTCATCCCTGGTGTTCTAATGCTTAAAGCATACAAAAAGATATTGTGTAGTAGGACATAATAATGTAAGAAGAGAGAGAGGACATCAAAGGTAAGTTAGAGATTTATTTTTAAACTTGGTGGGGTATTAAGTTTATGTAGCAGGAAGCATAACAGCGGGCTGACTGTTATTTGGTAAACTGATTATAATTCCTCTTTGCAGAATTGGGTTGTCAGTGTACATGGTGCAAAAACAGAGGTTTTAAAATACTAAGATATAATTCCATTGTCACTGAGTCACTGGCTTTCTCAGAACTCCTGGAAGTTATCACCATTGTTTATAGATGGGAACACTCAGCCTGGGGAAATTAAATGATTTGCTCAATGGGAAACCATAGCGAATGGCAGAATCAGCTATCTGATGGTTTGGATTTTAGAAAAATATTAAACAAATCAAAACACTCCCACACACACACTTAATATCTGTGTTTGTCGAGTATTCTGCCCACTCCTCCACCCCAGCCAAAATGACAAGGTAGAAAAAACATCAATGTGGGAGTTAGACAGAAGTCTGTTCAAAGCCTGCATCATGTCCCTAAGTAGACAACTTGGCCAACTTGCCCAAGCTTTGTTTTCGTAAGTGCTACTCTGATTTTATGTATGTGAATAGAACAAAGTCTGGGAGACGCCACAGTAGTGATGGCTATTTTTGCAATGTAGGATTCTGAGACAGTCTTTTTACTATTATCTTCATATATATTTTTTGTATCATTTTATTTTTGGACTATACTTCATATTTATTTTATTATTGAATAATTAAATTTTTTCTTTAAAGCCTATAAAATAATTCTAAAATTTTTTAGTATTTACAAATAAACCCTAGCCATTAAATAAACACTGGCCATATATGATAGCTACTCTGGGACCATTTCTATTTTCTATGTTGAGATGATGTGTTATGACTTTCAATTTAGAAACATGGCTACAGGTCTGACTTTTGTATTCAATTGCATACCTTGTTTCAGTTCTCTATTATCTTTTATTTCATTTTCCATCTTAGGAACTACAGAGAAGAAAATAATGTTTTGTTCTCATTCTTAATGTCATTTATTTCGTTATTCTCAACTATTTGTTTTTTCTTTGAACTTTTTTTTTTTTTTTTGTATTTTTCTGAAGCTGGAAACGGGGAGGCAGTCAGACAGACTCCCACATGCACCCGACCAGGATCACCCGGCACGCCCACCAGGGGGCGATGCTCTGCCCCTCTAGGGTGTTGCTCTGTTGCATCCAGAGCCACTCTAGCGCCTGGGGCAGAGGCCAAGGAGCCATCCCCAGCACCTGGGCCATCTCTGCTCCAATGGAGCCTCGGCTGCGGGAGGGGAAGAGAGAGACAGAGAGGAAGGAGAGGGGGAGGGGTGGAGAAGCAGATGGGCGCTTCTCCTGTTTGCCCTGGCCAGGAATCGAACCCAGGACTTCCGCACGCCAGGCCGACGTTCTACCACTGAGCCAACCGGCCAGGGCCTCTTTGTACTTTTAAGAGTAACTACAGGTTAATTATCTGGATTCCAAAGGAAACTTCATGCTAGACATTGTTTTATTTTGTAAATTATGGTTCTCTATTTACCAAATATGGAATCTTGATCAATGTACCTAATTTTGAGGGGTAAATCAGTTTCTGCATCTGTGAAATAGATGTGAGAAAACTCAACCCTCAGGATTGTTGTGCAAACTAAATGATTTAAACATTAAGTTGCTGATATTATGGAGAATATACAAAATATAGCTTTTTTCTCCTTGACTTGATTTCAATTCAACACTCGCCGTAACTGATGTCCCAGGTAAATATTTGCTTAATAATTTTGCAAGTAAATTAGATGTGGGTTGCAAAAGTCTGTGTTTAAGTATACAGTAGTCCTTTTATCCAGGGTTTCAGTTACACATGCTGAATGGTGGTTTGAAAACAGTCAATGAAAAAATCGAGAAGTAAACAATTCATAAGTTTTAAATTACATGCCATTCAGGTGTCATGATGAAATCTCAAGCTTTCATACTCTGTCCCTCCTGGGACATGAATCATACCATTGTCCTGCGACTCCTCACTGGGGGCACCACTCACCTATTAGTCACTGAGTAGCCATCTTGGTTATCAGATTGACTGTCATGGTATCGTCGTGCTTGTGTTCAAGTCACCCTTACTTTACTTAATAATGGTCCCAAAGTACAAGAGTGGTTATGCTGGCAATTTCAATATGCCAAAGAGATGCGCTGAATGCTTTCTTGCAGTGAAAAGGGGGAAGTTCTTGACTTAATAGGGCGTTTTATCATTTCATCTCATCACAGGAAGGGTGAGGCTAGTATGATAAGATGTTTTAAGAGGGAGACCACATCCACGTAACTTTTACTTCAGTACTTTGTTATCATTGTTCTATTTTATTAGTTTTTAATCTCTTTGTGCCTAATTTATAAATTAAACTTTATCGTTGTATGTATGTATAGAAAACAAACAAACCCTATAGTATATATAGGATTTAATTCTATCTCTCTTTTTAGGCACCTACTGGGGACCCTGGCACAAATCCCCTGTAGATAAGGGTGGATTGCTATAATTGCTTTTCTTTGTAGGGTAACTAAGAGGACCAAGTGACAATCTTTTCCACATTAACATGAGGTTGATTTCACTCTAAATCACCTGGTTGCCAGACAGACTTCGCTTTTATCAAGGAGTAAAATATAAAAAAGACACAAAGCCAAAGTAGCAATAAAATTCCTGAAGCAAAAAAACAAAAAAAAAAAACCAAAAACAAATAAAGGGCACAGTGATATATTGATACGTGAAGAGATTGTGACACTCATGAGAGAAGTCTTGCAGAAATTTTAGATGTTTTTAGATTTATGAAGTATTCCTTGTTTTGATGTTTAAAGTAGAAAACTTGGTCAAAAAGAAAGGTGAAAAGGAGAATGTCAAGTTTTTCTATAATTATACCCTTCAGAGGTAACCACTCTTTGCATTGGGGGCTTTTACAATATTTCAGTCTGTTTTCTACTGATTATAGCAGGTCCTCAAATAACATCATATTGTTTAAAGTCTTTTGTTTTTCTAAAATTGATGAAAAATAAAAGAGTTGATCCTCAGCTGGAGCCCCTGTGTTTGTGGAGTTTCCGCCTTCTCCCCACGTCTGTGTGAGATTTTCCGCCCACATCCCAAAGCTGCGCAGATGTGAGGAGTTCGGTGTGTCACCGTTGCACCAGTCTGAGTGAGTGTGAGCCTAGGATGCATCCTGTGCAGGGTGGGTCTCATCAGCGGTGGAGATTAAATCATTTAACAACTGGTTTTCTGCCCTAATGACTTTTTTTTATTTTTTTATTTATTTTTCTGAAGCTGGAAACGGAGAGAGACAGTCAGACAGACTCTAGCATGCGCCCGACCGGGATCCACCTGGCACGCCCACCAGGGGCGACGCTCTGCCCACCAGGGGCGATGCTCTGCCCCTCCCGGGCGTTGCTCTGACGCAACCAGAGCCACTCTAGCGCCTGGGGCAGAGGCCAAGGAGCCATCCCCAGCGCCCGGGCCATCTTTGCTCCAATGGAGCCTCGGCTGCGGGAGGGAAAGAGAGAGACAGAGAGGAAGGAGGGCGGTGGGGTGGAGAAGCAAATGGGTGCTTCTCCTATGTGCCCTGGCCGAGAATCGAACCCGGGTCCCCCGCACGCCAGGCCGACGCTCTACCGCTGAGCCAACTGGCCAGGGTATGACCATTTTAAGTATAAAAAAAAGCCGATATACTGAAAGGTAGTTTATTATTTCATGCACTTAATACTTAAATAAGAATAATAAAAGAGGTACACAGAACTAGATTATGTTATAAGAAAGAGTTTTAAAATACGAATGAAAAAAATGTTAACTCATACCTGACAAAAGACAATAAGACTGTTAGTTAAGATATTTCCAGGCCCTGGCCGGTTGGCTCAGTGGTAGAGCGTCGGCCTAGCGTGCGGAGGACCGGGGTTCGATTCCTGGCCAGGGCACACAGGAGAAGCGCTCATTTGCTTCTCCACCCCTCCGCCGCGCCTTCCTCTCTGTCTCTCTCTTCCCCTCCCACAGCCAAGGCTCCATTGGAGCAAAGATGGCCCGAGCGCTGGGGATGGCTCTGTGGCCTCTGCCTCAGGCGCTAGAGTGGCTCTGGTCGCAACATGGCGACGCCCAGGATGGGCAGAGCATCGCCCCCTGGTGGGCAGAGCGTCGCCCCATGGTGGGCGTGCCGGGTGGATCCCGGTCGGGCGCATGCGGGAGTCTGACTGTCTCTCCCTGTTTCCAGCTTCAGAAAAATGCAAAAAAAAAAAAAAGAAGAAAGAAAGATATTTCCAGTGACAGCTTGTCACTCCCTCGTTGTTTGGCACTTTTTCTCTTTACATTACATGTTTGCTTACTGAAGTAACAAACACGAGGGAATTAAAATGTAGTATTTCATCAAAGGTATAATGAGCTTTATGAAATGAATAAATAAGTAGTTCTGTCAAATTTTTTTCACCTATGGCCGGAATGCACATCACTCTGGGGCTTAGAATGTGCTGTTGCGCAGATGAACATTTAAAAAGAATAAGGAATGTAAATTTGTGATATCTATATTGGGCGGCTGCCCAGGCGCCCACCTTAGAGAGAACCCTGATTATAAGTGCCATTTTAACAACCAGTTCGCTGAACTCAACAACAAATTAGGTATCAATTCTGCCAAACTGGTGCAAACTGGCCGAATCCCACTGCTGGGTTCCACCTTGTACCCTGAACTGCTAGGAGAGGCTTCAGCAGACCTGCGCTGAACTAATCAGGGTAGAAAAGAATACCCTTATTTGTTTTTATTCATCTTTCCTAAAGGTCTGTGTAATTCATGTTTATTTCAGTGTTTAATATTAGCAGTGTTCGGGTGAGTCTCTAGGACTTAGATGTTTGGTGATTTTTTTTTTTTTTTGACCAGAAATACGGCCTAGGTGGGAACTTAACTCTTGTTTATAACAATTAGCTTATGGTAAAATTGGCTTAAATTCACTGTTTTCAAGAACGCATTGACGACCATAAGTGAGGATTTACTGTTTGTGGATACATTTCATGTGTGAGGTGTGAAGGTCTGAGTGGGTTTGTGTTCCAAGATATGGATAATAATAATACACAGATGTTTCTGTATCCTTTTACCTTACTTAACATTGTGTTTATTATAAACATCTTTAATATCATTAAACATTTTCAATAGGATTTTTAGAAGTTATATTATAATTTATCATATAACTATACCATAATTTCTTCTATTAGTTCCCTTATTTTGAGCATATGCAAAATTTTCAGGTGTTCAACAACATTTTAAAATAACAGAGTAATGGACATTCACTTATGTAAGTCACCGTCCAAATTCCTTTAGAAGTTATTCTTAGAAATACAGTCTCAAAAAAGTGTGAACTTCTTAATGGGTTCTTGATATATTGTAATAATTATTTTCCAGGAAGGATTTACCAATTTACACTCTTATCAGTAGTATATGAGAGCCCTTTTCACATTATATGCTTGTTATCATCATATATTAGCATCAGTTGATAGCAAAAATATTAACCTTTTATAATTTGCATTTATTTGATTACATTTGAAGTTGAATACTGTATTATTATGTTTACCGAGGAATACATGCCCGCACATACACGCACCCTGAATGTCTCACTTTCTTCTTCTTCTTCTTTTTTTTTTTTTTAGCAAGTAGTAGATATGTTGTATTCCAGTCTCAGTTTTTAGAAATGTATTTGGAGCCCTGGCTGCCCAGCTCAGTTAGTTTGAGCGTTGTCCCAATACATCAAGGTTGTGGATTTGATCCCCAGTCAGGGCACGTACAAGAGTCAACCAATGAGCCTGATTGGGCAGTGGCACAGTGGATAGAGCGTCGGACTGGGATGTGGAGGACCCAGGTTCGGGACCCCGAGGTCGCCAGCTTGAGCACGGGCTCATCTGGTTTGAGCAGGGCTCACCAGCTTGAGCCCAAGGTCGCTGGCTCGAGCAAGGGGTCACTCGGTCTGCTGTGGCCCCCGTGGTCAGGGCACATATGAGAAATCAGTCAATGAACAACTAGGGAACCGCAGCGAAGAGTTGATGTTTCTCATCTCTCTCCCTTCCTGTCTGTCTGTCCCTATCTGTCCCTCTCTCTGTCTCTGCCAAAAAAAAAAAATAATAATAAATTAAAAAAAAATCAACCAATGAAATGCATAGAAAGTGGAACAAAAAATTGATGTTTTGTTACCTCTTTTTCTCCCTTCTTTCCTTTCTCTCTGAAATAAGTTTTTTTTTTTTAAATATATGTATATATATATCAATAAGCGAAATCTTGGCTAAAAATAATCACCTTAGCAAGTTTAATCAAATGCTCAAAGCAATGTCAAGAAGACTACCTTTGGGCTTCTTTCCTTTGAAAGACACGCTGCATGATACTATTCTTACGAGATTTTCAAACCTTCTTTTATGCTTGCCAGTTGGTAGTTTTGTTCTTTACTCTGGGTTTCTCAAGAACATCGAACTAGCCACTTTCAAACCTGCAAACATCTGCTTTTGTCATCAAAATTGAAAAATATAACTGAAAGGAAAGACTTAATTCACAAGCTGTATAATCTTCTGATTTGGCAGAATTGAAATGAGTAAGTTTGCAAACATATTTAAGGCCTTAAGATCCAGACAGTGTAATAGTTTAATATTGAAGAGTTTCTTTTCAAAGTAAATGCTAGCAGACTGTAGGCCCTTGCAAGAGAAGTACCACTTCCAAAAATTATATCATAGTTCCTACACTAATTACTATGATTCTACAAGTTTCCTTTTACACAGTCTGTTGGTACATTTGTATAAATTCCAAAAAAATCTGTAGTAATTACAGAATTTTTAATATGTATACATGTGTACTTTAACTGGTTTATTATGTATGATTGTTTTGAAAAAGATGTTAGCTTATTTTTCCAGGATGTCATGTTTGGTACTTAGAAAGATCAGCTTTGAAACATTTCTCATTAATATTATTTCTAATTTGGGTGAAATTCAGTTTTTTTAAAGGAGTAAAATGTAGGTCCAATTCTTCAGCAGATTGAAGGACAAAAATAGATTATAAGAAGAGAGGTTTTATAAAGTATTCCTTATTCCTTAGAGGTAGTTAATAAAATAAGTTTATTGAATTCAAACATGACTCAGCTTCTAATATTAATTTTGTAAATCAAAAATTAAATTATTAATGCCTCTTCATTTTAAAGGTTAACTTTATTATTATTATTTAGCTCACAGGAAAATTTACTTTTACCTCTTTTAAAGCCTTAGATTTTTTTTCCCCCCCCCGAAGCTGGAAACAGGGAGAGACAGTCAGACTCCCGCAATGTGCCCCACCGGGATCCACCGGGCACGCCCACCAGGGGGCAACGCTCTGCCCACCAGGGGGTGATACTCTGCCCCTCCGGGCGTCGCTCTGCTGCGACCAGAGCCACTCTAGCACCTGGGGCAGAGGCCAAGGAGCCATCCCCAGCGCCCGGGCCATCTTTGCTCCAATGGAGCCTCGCTGCAGGAGGGGAAGAGAGAGACAGAGAGGAAGGAGAGGGGGAGGGGTGGAGAAGCAGATGGGCGCTTCTCCTGTGTGCCCTGGCCGGGAATCGAACCTGGGACTTTTGCACGCCAGGCCGATGCTCTACCACTGAGCCAACCGGCCAGGGCCGCCTTAGATTTTTTTTTTAATGGACACAATTAGAGTGCTTTCTCTGTCATGCGTTCAGTCTTAGATCCCGCCTGTGGGTCTGACTATCTAATAAAGGGGATAAAATAATGACCTTTCTATCAGCAAGACAAGGTAATAAATTCAATTACTTGAGCACATCTATATTCTGACTTACAGAGAGCTTAACTTTTATATCTGCTCTTAAGCTAATGCTTGACATGGAACAGAATTAACTCTTTGAAAGGAATTCGATTTGTCCGTTTTAACTATGATCCCTTCTCAGTGTTTTCAAAGAGGTTTTTTTATAGCTACCATCCTCTAATTTTCAAAAACTAAATATACTTCCTATTGCTTATTTCTTACTGTAAAACCTAATGTATTCATTTTAGAACAATTAGAAAATACTGAAAAGTAAAATAAAAAAGTATCAACAGAGAATTCTTGTTGACGTGTTGTCTGGCACTCCCGAGTTTATTCTATATATAGTAATTCATCGACACTTGCTTTTACAAAATGGTATCAAAGTACTTGGTCGTCTGCTTATTACACTGAGTATCATATCTTTGAAGTTACATATTTTATAAATGTCGCTACAACACTTTTCTTTTTTTTAGCTATGAGTCCCTAGATCATGTTAACCTGCAGACAATTTTTTTTGATCCCAAAAGTGTTTGCCAATCGTTGGTAAAAGGAGATTTCACATAAAAAAAAAAAAAAGAATCCAGATGTCTACTTTCTCTTGAAAATTGGGAAGCGGTGCACTGCTCCTAACCTGCATGGTGGAGCTGCAAGAAGCCTCTCGTGGCCACGAGTGGCCTGTCTTAGCTGAGCCTGTGCTGGGCTTTGAGTGCGGGCCTCCCCTACTCTCCTTCACTCCTGACCGTCCTGCCAGACAGACGGACGCCTGAAGCCAGCTGCATTTGCAAGGCTGGTGGTTTGTCTGGGGTGGTGGTGTCCAGCGACGCTTCCCTGGTGCCTAAGGCACCAGCTGGATATTTGTGGACATGTTTTCTGGATGATACAATGCTTTAGAGCAGGGGTCTCCAAACTTTTTACACAGGGGGCCAGTTCACTGTCCCTCAGACCGTTGGAGGGCCGGACTATAAAAAAAACTATGAACAAATCCCTATGCACACTGCACATATCTTATTTTAAAGTAAAAAAACCAAAACAGGAACAAATACAATATTTAAAATAAAAGAACAAGTAAATTTAAATCAACAAACTGACCAGTATTTCAATGGGAACTATGGGTTTGCTTTTGGCTAATGAGATGGTCAATGTGCTCCTCTCAATGACCACCAATGAAAGAGGTGCTTCTTCCAGAAGTGTGGAGGGGGCCGGATAAATGGCCTCAGGGAGCCGCATGCGGCCCGTGGGCCGTAGTTTGGGGACCCCTGCTTTAGAGGGTGCGGCTGGTGTTCAGTGGGGCAGTCTCATGGATGTGAGAGGTCTCGTAATGTGATGGACTGGTCTGTGCCTGGAAAACCTTTTCTCTTGTTCTGGGCATTTGCAGGTGTCCTCTGGGATAGTCATTTGGGTGAAATACCTGTTTGTAATTATTTGAGCCTGGAAACAAAATCTGTTGCACATATCAAAAATTATTTTTACTTGATTCTTGTGTACACTGAATTTTCTAGGATCATGACTGCCGTATAACTTCATGTTTTGATATTAGAACTTTACTATGAGTTAATTGTTCATCATTGGGAAAACAATATGGTTGACATCATAGCTCATGGTACCTGAATAATCAACACACACAGCATTATCAGTGTGTGTTTAAATTCCCATGTCATATATATATTATGAATAAGGAAAATTCTTGTTCCAATGAAAGAATATGTATTTATTGATTTGAAAGACAGAAAAAGAGAGAAAAAAGAAACATTGATTTGTTGTCCCATTTACTTACGCATTCATTGGTTGAGTCTTATATGTGCCCAAACTGGGGATTGAACCCACAACCTGAGCATATCAGGACAACGCTCCAACCAACGGAGCTACCTGGCCAGGGCCTATGAGAGAATATTAATAATTTATTTACTTCTGTAGTCTGTAGTTTGCCTTGCTATACTTTAGTTAATCTTATTTTTCTTTTATCTTATCATGCGCCTGTAAGTCTGGTTTATTGTTTCTTATTTCATTACTAGATGTTATTGTGATGTCCACTGAACTCTCCAGTTTTTCATTTTCTTACCCTCCTTTTAAGGACTGGCTTCTTATTACTTCTCTTTAATCCTTGTTTACTCTTTGGTAGTAGGGCAGACATTCATAACTGTCTGAATACTCATGCCTGGGAACACGTCATTGATTTTTTAAAAATACTGTATAGCAGTTGGATTTAGAATCTATAAGTTCCATTTTAGGTTACCAAGAGGCATTGCCAAGTGCTTGTTTCAAAAGTAGAGCTTTGTGCTTGATGAGCTTAATGTTCTAGGTGAGCACCGATGACCTGTGTAAGTCCTAAAGATACTTACAGTCTAGAGAACTTTACATAGAACTAATCTAAGCCTCCACTCAGAGGATAAAGAGATGTGCTCTAGCACTTCACAGAGAGGCAAGTTGATCTGTTCGCTAGAGGAGGAAGGCATCTGGAAGAGGCTGAGGAGGTATTCCGAAACGTAGACGTTTGGGAAGGCTGCATGGAGTTTTAGAGAAGGAGGGAATGAGGGTCATTCTCTCTCTCACTCCTTCTCATTCTTTCTTCCTTTCTTTCCTCTCTGGAGCTCTGTATCATTTCCTCTTTCTTTCTTGAAGGTACAGAAGCTATAGATGTGAGTGAGAGGGACTGAAGCAACTTGGTGACGTATATGAAGTGTTGATTTTGGGTATTTGGTCTTTCTCTGGCCGTGTAGTTTGGTTGATGACAGCATCATCCTGCACGTCAAGGTTGTGGGTTCAGTCCCCGGTCAGGGCACATACAAGAATCAACCGGTGAATGCATAAACAAGTGAAACAGCAAGTCGATCTCTCTCTTTCTCTCTCTCCTTTCTGCTCTCTCTTTTAAAAAAAATCAATAAAAAGATAAAGAAATGAATTAGGTATTTGGTCTCACCTTAAATTCGGACAAATATAAGGCTGTGACCTTGAGGGCTTGGAACTGTGTAGTTGTTGCTCTTCAAGGCAAATCGTAGGTGGACTCTCAGAGAGAAGCATCGCTTGTATCCCACATCAGGGTACTATGTTTCCTTAGTGCTAATTTGAAAACAAACTTATGGAGATAGACAGTACATGCAATAGCTCTCCAAAGTTTGTCCTTTACTCATTTATCAGTGAGTAATACCAAGCGGGGGGAACACTGGGCAGGTAAGGGCGACAGTGGTGAATTGCTGGTTTCCTTAACCTGCCTCAGTTTCCCAAGTTTAAATCTTCGGACGACACTGTCGTCACATGCGAATATATAAAAACTGCTCTGAAGGGGCATTTTCTTAGTCAGTCAGAGGCACGGGCTAATGAGACTTCAATAGTGAGTTGGTTTTCAGACATTCTTTTTTCTAATGCCCCAATCCTTAGATATGCTGTGAAATGCACTTCAAAGTGATGACTCCAGACTTTATTCAAATTTAAATAGCTCAGAAAGTTGCATGATGTAGGTGTCTGGGGTGACAGTGTTTTGTACATTCTAATCCTTTGCTGTGTATCAACATAACAAAATTACTTTCTCTCATCAAAATCTATCTGAGGCTCTGTATTTTCTTGTTGTTTCTTGCAGATCTTTACACCTAGAAAACAATCAGTTCATAACTTCTTCAAAAGACATTTATTTCCCCCTCTTCCAGAGGGTACACATCTGCTACATTGTCCTGTGTTTTCACTGTTTCACTTTAGAAGAAGACAATGGTCTGAGCTGGGGCCCCAAGTTGTGGAAGTTTCTATATCTGGTAAACTGGCTTCATTCCAGGGCAGAATAATTTATCAACAAATGAAACACCAGCTACTTCCCACACGTCCTCTGATTGCGTTAAAAATCACTCCCCTTCCCACCCAGCTGAGTTTGCTTAGAGTGTGCAGCTGACATTCTCCCTCCTCCTTGTTGTTTCGGGGAATTGCTGGTTTTTGTAGTCTATTAGGCTTCTTATTAATAGTAAAAAAAAAAAACAACAAAAAACGTTCATTCATTAACTGTCTCATGCTTGTGAGCCAGATACTGTTGCTCTCTTTCCCCCTCAAGTGCTGCCGTTTTTATAAAGTCCTGCCGTGCTAGGGAAGTGAGCTGGAAAACTGATTTCGTGTTTGTAGCAGCAGGTACTATTTGACCAGAGGGAGGGACCGATAAAATTAGCAAGTTGACTAACCACTTCCCTTCCTGGTGGCTCTTTAATATTATAACGGATACGAAAAGTTCAGAAGGACTGGGCTAGTTTTCAAAACCACAACACACTTTGGCCAAGAAGGAATGCACAACAGAAGGGGTAAGTTTCTTCTTTTTGATTTTGTTTTTTTTTTTTTTTTTAAAAAAAAGAGAACGGTGGAGAGGATACTGGGGTGGACGTTTTAAAGTTTGACTATGCAGATAGTCTTTGGTGATTTGGAGGCTGTGGAAAGATAAACCTGTGAGGTGGAGGGAAGCCAGGGATTGTGCAGTCGGCAGCAGTAGCTTCAACAACAAACCCAGCAGAGTGACTCCGGGAATCTCTTTATTGTTTTTGGATAGACAAGATTAAGATCTGCTGGTGGGAGGGTTTGTGCATTAGGAGAAACTTTGATAAATGTTAGTACACTCCCAGTTCTCGAAATCTAGGCTGGAATTGTCAGCAGAGGCACTGACTTACTGAACCGGAATGTCCCTCTGGATCTTGAAACAGCTGAAGATCTTCAGTGGTCTCCGTTGTGGTAGAAATTTTTGTCTTTTAACTTTTTGTTGTGGAAAATCTCAAATGCAAACAGCAGGAGAGTGAACAGTGTATATAGATCATCCATGTACCTATCACAAAGCTTCAAGAGCTGTGAGCTTGGGGCTCACACTGTCTTGTCGACACCTCCGTGGTACGCTGCCTTGCGTTAGTCTCGTTGCTGAATCACAGTGTTCTTTGAAATGTACCCATTGTGAACACTGAAGGAAAGAGGCCTTGAATATCCTAAAGACTCATACCAGTTCAGTCCTATAAGCTTTAGAGAAATCTTATTTCAGAAAGTCAATGAGGAGTCCGAGAAAGCAAGACCAAGTTTCCAATGGTTGTTTTACCAGCGTGAAGGGGAACGGAGGGTGGTAGTTAACAGAGGATGGTTCACAGACTGTTTGGGGTCACATTTTGTTCCTATTGCAATCTGGTGTCGATGTGGAAGTTTCCTAACCTTTCTATGCCTCAGTGTCCTCACTTAAAAATGGAGGTAATAATCGTACCGATCTTTCAAGGGTAGGAGGCAATGAGACCACGAGACCGTGCCTGTAATGGCTTTGCCAGTTGCCAAGGACAGCGCGCTCACTGTGGGTTAGCCACAGACCGGTTTGCTGAAATGATTGGTGATAGTGAAGATGAGATGCGTTTAAACAGAAAGCTAAGCCAGCATGGAAGCGCACAATTTGTCTTCTGGCCGTTGTGTTTTTTTCTGATTATTTATTTGCTGATGTGAGGCTAAGAGAAGTCTCCACTGACAGGTCTTACTTGCTCCTGGACATCTGGAAACGCCGGCTCTGGCTTCTCCCTCCAGCTCTGAGCTCACTCTCTCTGCAAACACAGTGTCAGAGCTGTCTGTCCACCCTCTCGCTTGGAGCATGAGGGAGTAGAGATCTGTCCAAGCTCACAGATCAAGGAGCAGTTGATCTGAGGGAAGGGTCCTGAGTTCCTCTTATCCCCGTGTGTGCATGCTGGGGGGCGGGAGGTTGTCGCGTTTAGGCAAGCCAGCTCGACCTGGGAGGCTGCCTCCTGTCCCGCTTTCCTTTCCTCGGGGTGACAGAGGTCTCCAGGTTTGCCTGGGCCCTGCGGGGTCACGAGCTGCCCCAATACTTTTTCCGTTCGTAATGAAGATGGCGCCATTCTAAAGATGGTAAGAAAGGAAGTGAGGGCCTTCCCTGGTCTATTCCTTCCCTATCATCTTCAGAGAAATACTAACGGCTGCTACTTATTGAGCATTTACTACGTGCCTGGTGCCACATGGCCGATGTTCTCATTTAATCATCCTAATATCCCTGTGTGACACTTACTGTTAATATCTTCATTTTGTAGATAGGGGAGCTGGGGCACGAAGAGATTAAACAATTTACTTTGATGACCCAGCTAATAAGCGACAGCCAGGCGTTCTGTTCCAGGTCTGTTTGACTTCACCACCTCTTAGACTTAGAGCAAGCGCTGGGTCGTACCGAGGCAGTGTATTCATACATGTGCAATCAGAATGCGTCCATGGCTTTGCTCTTAGCCTCCCTGAAGGTGAAAGTCATCAATATTCCTTTAAAGCAAGCTGAAGGGGAAAGCTTTTGTCTTGCAGTGGCTTTTCCCACAGTGAATTTTCATAATGGCTAATTATAAGCTGGAAATTTGTCATAAATCCTGACAAATAACAGAGGTTGGTGAGGCCGGGGGGGTAGACTTCCCACTGTAATGAAGCAAATATTGTACTGAGAAGGATATATATATATATATATATATATATATATATATATATATATATGCTTTTTTAGTAAATGAACTATGCCTCAGTGGTGAATTTTGTTTTTAAGGCCGTGTGTCTCTCGAGATTTTGTAAACGATGGGTGAAATTCATCTCAGTCAGTTTTCAAGAACATGCAGTGCTGTTGTAAAACAAGCGATAAACACGGATGCGCTGAGAAATAAAAATTGGCTGCGTCTTCTGGGAGGTGCTGGAAAGAACTGGGACATGCACAGTCAGACATTTTAGAAACCTGGAATTGACTTTCCGTGCGCTTTCTCTTAGATGACTGGTACCACTGTAAAAATAGAATCAAATGTGTGAATGAAGGGAGAGGTTAATTTCACAACTTTGAAGAATTTTTTTTTCTTTTTTATTTCTCCCTCCAATGGTGCTGTTAAAAATTTTTTTTTTCTTCTCTCCACTAAAAGGGACACTGTCTGGAATACCCAGCTCTAAAGGAGAACATCAGATATAAAATGATTGACTTCTGTTATTGGGCAATCTGATACGATCAGCAATCTTTCCTCTTTATCTTTCCTTCATTGGCTATGGTGCTTTTGTCGTCTTGATAGGATCAGCCAAGTTTACTTATAAAAAACATTGGAAGGTATTTGAAAGACTGCTATCTTTTGGCAGAGAAGGGAGGAGATAAATGGAGTCGAAGCTGCTGGTGGATGGGGGGCAGGGGGGGCGGACAGAGAGTACAGGAGGAAGGTTCATTGTTATAAGGTTTCCTTGCCTCCTTAAATCATCGAGAAAGCAAAGAGGCTATTTACTACTGGTGAGTGCAAACTGTCTTTTCCACAATTCTTCCACCACGCCTGAATTTGTATTTTTTTACTTACGTCTTTATCCAGAGGTGGATTTAATGGCAGGCTCACCAGGTGCATGCCCTGGGCCCCGACTTCTGATAGGCCCCACAAAACCCCAACTTTACACTTTTTTTCTAATGACATCAAGTTTGGTTTCATATGTGCAATTTAAATATTAATAGTACATAATATATTTTTATTTATTTAAAACTATGGTTAACATGTATTTTTATTTTCCCTCTCTCTTTTTTTTAAGGGGCCCAATATTTTCTTCTGTGTCCAGGGCCTCAACCGACCTTAATCTGCCTCTGTCTTTATTTCATAAGAGCTCACCATTCACAACTTAAGTAGGATTTAAGGTTGGAAATGTCCATATTCATATGGTTAGAGATACTTTCCGAAGTACCATTTAGCTCGTCAGGGTTCCCTTCTTTGGGCCCTGGTGTCTTTTCTGATGGGCTTGGTTATGCACCTGGCCACTGACTACCATGCCTCCACGCCTTCAAATCTCACCTCTAACCTTTGTCACTGCTTTAATATCACTGCTGCTTGGGTGTTAATTGTTTTATTAAAAGTCTTGAATAGCCCTGGCCGGTTGGCTCAGCGGTAGAGCGTCAGCCTGGCGTGCAGGGGACCCGGGTTCGATTCCCTGCCAGGGCACATAGTAGAGACGCCCATTTGCTTCTCCACCCCCCCCTCCTTTCTCTCTGTCTCTCTCTTCCCCTCCTGCAGCCAGGGCTCCATTGGAGCAAGGATGGCCCGGGCGCTGGGGATGGCTCCTTGGCCTCTGCCCCAGGCGCTAGAGTGGCTCTGGTCCCGGCAGAGCGACCCCCCAGAGGGGCAGAGCATCGCCCCCTGGTGGGCAGAGCATTGCCCCTGGTGGGTGTGCCAGGTGGATCCCGGTCTGGCGCATGCAGGAGTCTGTCTGTCTCTCCCCGTTTCCAGCTTCAGAAAAATACAAAAAAAAAAAAAAAAGCCTTGAATAAATAAAGCATTTTTCCTTGAGATAAATTCTTTCTTTTATTTTTTGCTTTTGACCAGTTAGTCACCATTTTTTAATATCACCTGTCCTCGAGATTCAGAGCTCAGTCATCATAGCTCCCACCCTCAGAGAGCTCACTGCCTGGGCTAGTGGATGAAATAAACTTGTATGAAGGCAGTGAAGCTGTAGTCCATAAACTATATTCTAGCTTCATTTGACTGCATTGGGAAAGGCAGTGTGTGTGTGCGTGTGTGTACGCACACGCGTGGGCGCGTGCACACACCTGCATGCATGTGTAAGACCCCAAGTTCTGAGATTAGAGAGCCCTGGCTCAAATCCTTTTAGTCTGTGATTTGAGGTATTTTATTAACCTTTCTGAAGCCTTGATTTCTTCCCCTGTAAAATAATAATGAGCTCACAGAGGTGTTGTATGAATTATATGGTATGACTGATATACGTTAAGTATTAGTATAGCATGGCATATGTAAATTTGGGGGATCAGGGAAAAATCTCTCTCAGGAGAAGTTCACTTGAAGCTGAGCCCGGGTCATGCAGAAGGAGCCTCCTAGTCACAGGGAACTAACTGCCTGTGCCAGGGTGCTCAGGATTCGGCTCCTCTGACAAAGAAACTTGTAAAAGGGGAAAAGCTGCTGGGAGGTATCAGCATCCGCATCTAGACTGTGCGAAGCCCAGTGGGTCATGGTAGGGAGGTTGCATATTGTTCTTAGTGCAATCAGAAGTGACTGAAGGTGTACACGGGATGTTGTGTGACCTGATTGCTGTTTTTAAATTAGTTGCAGAGTTGGAGCCTAGATTCTCGAGGAACAAGAGTAGAGACATGGCTTCAGATCAGAACGTTCTTACAGGAGACTGGAGCAGAAATGACGGTGGCCTGGAAGGGACATGCCTGTGGGGGTGAAGGGAGGAGACTGAGGTGAGAAACCTCGTACACCCAGGGCACTTTAGTAAAGAATTGGATGCGAAGATGAGAGTGAGGAAGGTATCAGTCATGATTCTGTGACAAGAGCAGCTGGGTCTAGGGTGACTTCCTGCATGAAATGGAGAAGTTGGAAGAGGAGCAGGCTTGGATATGTCAATTGAAATTGTTTTTGAAACATTCAAGAGAGTATGTCGCGCAGGCAGTTGATGTCCTGTCGATAGTATCTGAGGCCATGGAATTAGATGTGATCGCCTAGGGAGGTGGTATGAAGTGAGAAGAGCTGAAGGCCTAGCACTCAACCACGGGACACTCCACAGTTTGTACGGGAGAAGTAGCCAGTAACGGAGGTGGATAAGGCGTGGCCAGAGAATGGGAAAACCAGAAAACCCAGAGTGTTCAGGAGAAAGGACTGATTACCCATATCCAGTGATAATTAAAAGTGAATAAATTATCAAAAAAACATCATGGGATTTGGTACCATGGAGCTCATTGGCATAGCACAAGTAGGTAGAAAATTTAACTTTTTAAAAAATATTATTGCATTTTAATATATTGGTAGTTTTATTGATGACTAATTGAATAAATGCAGGATAACTAATACTATTTAAGAGTCATGTTAGTTTCCTGGTGGAAGTATATTTATAAATTTCCTTATTTCATTTTCATATGACTGTGTGATATTCAAGGAAATAATGGTAAACTGTTTATGCCGGTCTAAATTTAGTTTCCTACAGTGCAAGCGGCTTGAAATCAGCGCTTCCTTCATATTTGTATTTCCAGTGGTTCTGTCGCTGAGGGCACTTTTGGGGAGTGCCATTCACATCGTGGTTCTCAGCGGTGGGCATTTTTTGCCTCTCAGGGACATTTGGCAGTGTCGGAGGTATTTTTGAATGTCACAACTGGAGGCAAGGCGTGCTGTTGTGTTCTGGTGGGGAGGGGAGAGAGATGCATTAGTCTACAATGCACAGAGCAGCTTCACACAACAAAGAACTATTGGACGTGAAACGTCAATAGCACTGAGCCAGGTGTGGATGAGGCTGCAGACCCGCCACGTGACTGCTCTCGGGCATTAGCAACCGAGTGATTCGCTAGAGTTTTTCTGCGAGAGAGTGGGGCTCTCTCGCTTTGTTTTTCATTGTCTACCAATGAGTTTGAGTAGTAGTCGTCTTTGGATTTTGTTTATATCTTGAGACTTGGTAGAAATAAGGGAATAAATAAACTGCCTCTATAAACTGCATTTCTATAAACTGCTTCTGCAGAACTAATTTTCACCAGAATTCATATATGTAGTTAGAAAAAGAGAGCAGTGCTCCACCCAATGGATGTTAGACATTTTACATCAAAGCTGGAACCTTGAAGTAGAGTTAGGTCATATGCTAAAGTGTATATTAAAGTTAGGAATATTAAAAAAATAATTTTAAAATTTATTACATGGGTTTTAAAAACCCTATGAAGACCTAACTCTTCCTTTTAAAATAAACATTTTTACTTTGATTTTGTTATAAAATAATTCATATATCTAAGATTGTGTATATATGAATATAATAAACTTCTAGGTGCTCATAACCAACCTAGACATTGATTAACTGTTATCAATGAAGCTTTCTTTGTGACCACCCCCTCCCACCAGAGGAAACACAATCCTGAACTTTTGTTTAAGGTTTTTTTCATTTGTGTTAAAGTTTTTTTTTTTTTGTCTTTTTCTGAAGTTGGAAACTGGGAGGCAGTCAGACAGACTCCCGCATGTGCCCGACTGGGATCCACCCGGCATACCCACTGGGGGGCGATGCTTTGCCCATCTGGGGCACCACTCTGTTGCAACCAGAGCCATTCTAGCGCCGGAGGCAGAGGCCATGGAGCCATCCTCAGCACCCGGGCCATCTTTGCTCCAATGGAGCCTTGGCTGTGGGAGGGGAAGAGAGAGACAGAGAGGAAAGGGGGATGGAGAAGCAGATGGGCGCCTCTCCTGTGTGCCCTGGCCGGGAATCGAACCCGGGACTCCTCACGCCAGGCCGATGCTCTACCACTGAGCCAACCGGCCAGGGCCTGTGTTAAAGTTTTAATAGCTAAACAAGGTATTAAATTAGAGTTTTAAAAATGTCTGTGTATGAAATTAGACCATCATCTTACACCATACACAAAACTCATCTCCAAATGGATTCAAGGCTTGAACAGCATGTCCCAAACTATAAAACTCCTTGGGGAAAACTTCATAATATTAGTGTTGGCGATAAGTTTGTGTTTCTAACACCAGAGGCACAGGCAACAAAAGCAAAAATAGACAAGTGAGTCTACTTCAGACTAAACAGTGTCTGCACAGCAAAGAAAATAACTAATAGAGCGAAAAGGCAACCTACAGAATGGGAGAAAGTATTTGCAAATCACGTATCTGAAAAGGGGTTATTGTCCAAGTAATATAAGAAACTTTTACAACTCAATAGAAGATAAAATAATAATAATAATAAAATGATCTGATTAAAGTGGGTAAAGGACTTAAATATTTCTCCAAAAAAAGATATACACATGACTAATGGATATACAAAAAGATGGTCCACAGTACTAATCATCAGGAAATACAATTCCAAACTACAGTGGTATATACCCCACACCTGTTAGATGGATATTAAAAAAACAAAAACCAAACATAACAGGTATTGGCAAGGAGTGAACGATCAGAACCCATATGAACTATTGGGAGGAATTTCAAATGGTGCAGCTGCTATGGAAAATAGTATGAAGGATCCTCAGTAAATTAAAAATAGAATGACTATATGTTCCAGCAGTCCTACTTCTAGGTATTTATCCAAAAAAATTGAAATCAAGATCTTGAAGAAATATTAGCACGTCCATGTTCATTGCAATATTTAATTCACGGTAGCCAAGAGGTGGAACTAACCTAAGTGTCTGTAAATAGATGTGTGGGTAAAGAAAATGTGGTATAAGAGGACATTTTGATGGTTGCCAGATGGGAGAGGGTTGCAGGGGGTGAGTGAGAAAGGAAAAGGGAGTTAGAAGTACAAACTGGTAGTTATAGAGTAGTCATGGGGATGTTCCCTATGCTAATAGGGAATATAGTCAATAATATTGTAGCAACTACATATGATGTCAGATGGGTGCTAGATTTTCAGTGTGATATCATAAGTTATATAAATGTCTAATCATGGGGTTGTACAACTGAAACTAATATTGTATATTAACTGTAATTTAAAAGTTAAAGAAATATTTGATATGCACATCCGAAAGGGAAGAAAATGTGGTATATATAAAAAATGGAATAGTATGTAGCCATAAAAAAAGAAGGAAATCTTGTCATACGCTACAGGGATTAACTTTGAATACATTATGCTTAGTGGAATAAGCCAGTCACAAGAAGGATAAATCCTGCCTGATTCTACTTATATGAGGTATTTAAAATAGTTAAACTCATATAAAAAGAGAACAGAATGGTGGTTGCAGCTGCTAAAGAGAGGGGGAAATGGAAGCTACTGTTCATGGGTATAGAGCAGGGGTCGGGAACCTATGGCTCGCGAGCCAGATGTGGCTCTTTTGATGGCTGTATCTGGCTTGCAGACAGATCTTTAATAAAAAATAATAATAATGTTAAAAATATAAAACATTCTCATGCATTACAATCCATTCATTTCCTACCGCTCATGTTCATGGTTGCAGGTGGCTGGAGCCAATCACAGCTGTCCTCCGGGACAACACCAAATTTTTATTGGATAATGCGTAACGTACATGGGTCGTTGTATGGCTCTCACAGAATTACATTTTAAAATATGTGGCGTTCATGGCTCTCTCAGCCAAAAAGTTTCCCGACCCCAGGTATAGAGTTTGAGTCAAGCAAGATGGGAAGGTTCTAAGGATCTGACATATAACATTATGCTTGTAGTTAACAATGTTGTCCTGTTACATTGTTAAGAGAATAGATCTCATGTTATGTGTCTATTGGTTTATTTCTCCCATAGTTTAAAAATGGTCTACGCCCATAGGATGAAGGGTGGGAAGAATAAAACAAGCTCAATGACTGATTAATAAATGTAGGCAGGTGGCTGGAAAGCCTCTCATTAAGGGTGGGGACAGTGACACCATTAGAAAGAAGTGGACATTTTCTATGACTGTTATCTGTGGATAAAGAAGGGGCCTAAGATCAAGATAACAGTGTTTGAAACATGGGGATAGAAGGGAAGTTTTATTAATAAAAGCACATAAGGGCCTGACCTGTGGTGGCACAGTGGATAAAGTGTTGACCTGGAAATGCTGAGGTCGCCGGATCGAAACCCTGGGCTTGCCTGGTCAAGGCACCTATGGGAGTTGATGCTTCCAGCTCCTCCCCCTTCTCTCTCTCCTCTCTACCCCTCTCTGTCTCTCTGTCTCTCTCTCTCCTCTCTAAAAATGAATAAATAAAATAAAAAATTTTTTAAAAAATAAAATAAAAGCACATAAGGGGTCAGGGTTTAGGAAGCACACAGAGTGCAGTTAAATTGGATGCTGTGCCTTCCTTCAGAAGGGTTGGAGTACCATGTCCACTATCTGGACTTGTACTTGCCATGTCCCCAGCGCATCTAGTAACAAACTGTAGAAATGATCCCTGAAAGTATAGGCTTCACAGCACATCTGAGTGTTTGCTCTCTGGGGTAATTCCAGACACCCCAGTGGGGATATAGTCACTGTTGAGACAGCAGAACAGGAGATGGATATTTGAGAGTCTTCACGAGAGGCTCAAGACGAAGCCACATAAAAGGAAGAAAAGTGGGGATAAAAGGGATAATAAGTTTGGGGAATGCCATTGGTAATGGTGGGGCTTAAAATGAAACATTGCGGGCCTTGCCAGTTGGCTCAGTGGTAGAGCATCAGCCCGGCATATGGATGTCCCGGGTATGAAACCTGGTCAGGGCACACAAAAGAAGCACCCATTTGCTTCTCCACCCCTTCCCCATCTTGCTTCTTTCTCTCTCTGTCTTCCTCTTCTACAGCCATGGCTCAATTGGAGTGAGTTGGCCCTGGGTGCTGAGGATGGCTCTATGTCCTCTGCCTCGGGTGCTAAGAAGAGCTCAGTTGCTGAGCAATGGAGCAGGGCCCCAGATGGGCAAAGCATCGCCCCCTACTGGGCTTGCCAGGTGAATTTCGGTCAGGGTGCATGTGGGAGTCTGTCTCTACCTCCCCTCTTCTCACTGAATAAAAAAAGAAAAGAAAAAAGAAAAGTAAAGAGAAACATTGTGACCTTTTCTATCGTTTATTTTTATTTTAAAATCCTCTATCAATTTATTTTGATTACCTGTGCTCCCTCCGCCTTTCCGTCTTTACAATGTGCATTGCTGTAGTGGCTGAACATTAAAAACCAGGCTGGATTCTTGAGACAGTAGATCTGATATGTTTTGAAAACAAATATCACCTATTTTGATTGGGAATTTTTATATGACTTGCAAGAAGTGTTTAGTCCTAACCAGAACGCGTGTTATTATCAGAAGAGCCAGAAGCAGCCCAAGAGCTTGGTAAAGCTGTGATTGAGCAAAGTTTATTTCTAGTGTGCCATTCCCCTTTCTGTTGATTTCTTTGATCCTAAATTTTCTCTTCGTTAAAATAAAAAGGCCCAGATAATGTGTAAAATCATTCAACATTTTCTCTGCCTTTTGAGAGCCTCTTCAACTTTCATGAGCCTGTTTCCTACCTGTTTGAGCCTAAGCCTGCTCTTCCCTCTCTCACAGTGAATTTCGGTATTATAGTCCCACACTCCTTTTCCTCACAGGCCTGCTAGTTAGTGACACTAATGTGTTAAGTCTGTATTATTCACAGTAATTCACAACACACTATTATTGGCCTAATGTATTCATTTCCAGATGGTATCTTCACTGGGGGCTTCATTGCCTGCCCCTGAAGTGACGCTTCATGGTGAACTATTCAAGTACCATGGCAGATGTAAACCAAACAGGTCTATATTAGTATTATTTATTTTCACAAGTACTTTTTTTTTGGTCCATGTTTATCTAACCTCTATTAACATAACATGAGAAATTGAAGAAAGACTGACATTTTATTACTTGAGATGGTTTTCAAACAAAATGTTTACTTTAAAGCGATTAAACATTCTTTGACTCAACTCAAACTTGAATCAATTGTCTAGGTTCTTAAGTCAATGTTCATGAGATCATGTGGCTACCTAAGCTGCGTTTAGGCGTATGTGACATATGAAACGGTACAAAAGCAAATAGTAAACCTGCTATTTTAGATTTGCCTATAAGAAAGCAGAAATTTTATTTAAAAATGCAGTACCTGAATTTTGTGGTTTTGTAGATAACATCATGAAAGAATACCCACCGAGTAGGTGGGAAAAAAAAGTATTTTACATTTACAGTGGGGATTGAATATGTTTGATTCAAAATGATAAAGAGTTCGATTCTAAATTTTTTTTGAAACCAAACTTTTCTCAAGTTGCCAAATGAATGGATATGTAAATAATTAAAATTCAGTTTGTTAATAAAAACTGAATTAAGATGATAGGAAAAGAACAGCCTGAGGTGTGTCACTCGCATTTTAAAGTGGTATTTAATGTTTATGCAAGAGTAAGACTTTAAAATTTTTTCTTTTTCTTTTTAAAAAAGTTATTAGCATCTCGGTGGTACAGCTTCTAAATTTTTTTTTTTTTTTGTAACACTGCATAAAATTTCAAGCCCTTTTGCTTCAAAATTTGACCTACTTAGAAAAGTTCTGATAATTCCGATGTAATAATATCTTCCCTCCGTTTTGTAAGCGCCTTTGGGTAATGTATTGGAGAGCCAAGTAATCTCATCAGGAAGCGTAATGGACCCTATCACATTTCAAGATATGTTTTTTTTCTATTACTTCTGCTTCAAATTTAGTTCTGTGTTTAATGACACCACCCTTTCCTGGCAAGGGTACTTTTCTAGCAGTTTAACTCTCTTTGCATACAAATGGTGTTTTAAGTCTGGTTGCCATTGCAGATTTTTTTTCCCTTGAAATGAGGTGACATCATTTGATTTTTTACAGTCAGGAAAAAAAAAAAAGTGTTTGTGCATCTTGAGAGGTTAAAGAAAGAAAGGTTGTCCCTGAATAAAAATGCATGGCTTGATGCAATTTGAAAAGTGGGCTGGTGCTGGTTTGGGAAAGCAGGACAAACTCCTTCCGGGTGGAGAAGTGGGACTGGCCCACTAGGAAAGGGCATCTTCCGGGACCAGTCCTTCCGGGTCATGCAGGGGAGAGTGCCCTGCTCGGAGGGAGGGAGGCCAGATCACCTTCACTTTAGCACTTTACCCGTTGCTTCCGACTGCTGCTTATTTTGGTCAACACGTTAAAATTTGAAGGCTGCTCAAGAGACTCTTTTGACATGTAAGATGTTATTTATTATCTAGACTTTTACTGATAAAATACTTAAGGTCCCAAGAGCTGTTAAGTAACTTGCCTAGAAACTGAGATACCGCCCTGAAATTCAGGTCTCCCTCCTCCTGGTGCTGCCTCTGAATATACTGACCTTTCCAAGGAGTGTCAAGGGTAAGATCTGATTTTAACAGGTGGACGGCATCCTTTTATAAATATCATGTTTGCTTTGACTTACCAATACCTTAATAGACACAGTGAACTGAAGGACCTAATAAAAGCAGGTGGCATAAGTCATTACAAGAATATGTTTAATAATATATGAAACATTTTATCCTAAGTGGGAAAAGCAGATTATAAAGTAATATATTAATTATATGCAAAGGTGTATTTTTTTTTACCAAAATTAAATTCAGAAGACATTGATTCAGTTTTTCAGTTTGCAGACATCTTCTTAAATAAAAGAAAATATCTTAAACAAATTTTAAAGTTCTTGAACAATATACCACACAAACCATTTTAAGTCAACAGGTTAAAGTAAAGCTAGGCAGAGCCTTTTTCTGTCTGTGTTTGCTGGAAAACACTTTTCTTGCATATTTCAGAAGACAAAGATGATTTCATATATATAACTGACAAAAAACTACTTTTAGGAGAAGCACAATCATTTTACTAATGGTCATGAAACAGCAGTTGGAAACTCTGGAGTCATAGAAGCTAGTTAATATAACGAAGAAGCACTTACACAATTCTTCATGAATCACGTTGAGAAAGACACTGTCAACTAAAGAATTCAGTAGAGTTAAAGAAATTAATTTGTTTCTTTAAAACTGAAGTTAAGTAATACAAACCTGTTTGTCTTTTAAGAAAACACATTTTCTTGCCATGCAATTAAAAATAAATAGTTTATTGCATACATTTGGAAGACCGTATCATGTTTATTTTGTGTGAAATTGCTTAAAGTATATTCCCTATTGTTAAATGTTCAATTGGAACTTTTTAGCTTCTCAATGTAAACATCAGAATTATATTTTAAGGTAATAAGATCATGAGCTATTGTCTAAGTGATTTTGAAGATACAATGTCTGTAGTCTCAGATGAAGCGGGTTAATTTAAGAATAGTAATTGAAATTGTGTTTTATGATAGAACATAAAGTTGTCTTTATTTTAACCTTCCTCTGCACATAGTTATATCCAAAAACAATCTAGGCAAATTATAGATTTTTTTTTTGCATGAAGTGACTTAATTCTCTCTTTTATTCCAGAGACTTATTTAGTTTGCATTTAGTATCCCACTGAGATAGTCAATAGCTTAATACTTTCTTTCATATTACTATCTGTGCATTTAAGTGTGAAATAGAGACCAAGACTGACTCCTACTGCATTTGAATGTATGAATTTACATCTATAAAATGTACATCAATAAACACATGAACAGCATGTATCCCCATATTATCTTTATTTGTAACAGACTCCAGAGACCAAGAGATCAAAACAAATTAGCCTTAAAGTGAGGAGTTCCAGCCTCTTCTCTTATTTCTCCATCAAAGAACTATATTTAATAATGAGGTTAGCAAATGATGCAATGGAAAAAAAAGCTCTTCTTGTTATTTAGAAGGTCTGAGATGATAAGGTCTTACTTAACACACCTGTGTTTACCTATTCTCTGTCAACTACCACAGAATTCAATATTTAGGAAATTGGATTTTATATAAAGCTTCTTCATTTTTTTTTGTCCGTGTGTATTTGATTAAGTAATTCACATAAATGTTTGTTAACTCTGAAGTCATTCGTGTGGTTCTCCGAAATCTAAAATACATAGTTAGGTGTTAAGAACCGAGGTCTCCCCATCAGTTGGCACTTTCTTTTAATTAATTTTAATTTATTGTGTTTACATGGAAGTTGGCACTTTCTTTAAGTGGAAATTTCTCTCCTAACTTGAAGAGCCTGAGTTGCAACGAAGCAGATCATGTGCATGTGATCAGTAATACTCCCCAGTCTGCCTGTTTGTCTACAGTCTCGGGCGAGTACTGTGGACTTGACGCTGGGCACGCAATTCTCAGTCCCCATTTGAGGTAGGTGTGGCCATTGACTAACTTCTTGTGAACAGACTAATAGGTTACTTCTGCATCTGGACCTTGAGACTTTAGTTTGTTATTCACCATGTTCCTTCCCTTTGTTGGCTGGAAACTCAAATGGTTTTGATCCAGCTTCAACTGTAAGTTAACCAAAATGCTTTAGAAAATGTCAGGGCAAAAGATTTTGTAAAGCACATTGGTCATGGAAGGCACTGCTAATCCGGAATGATACATAAGAGAGAAATAAACTTCTCTGTTGTTAAAGCCACTGTATTATTTGATTTCTTTGTTGTAGCTTCTTTATATAAACCCAAATTGATACCGAGACCCATAGATTTTGGTGGCTCTGGCTCTGCCCGTCATGAGCAATGTGGTCTGAGTCTCCAAGCCTGGGTGCTGTTATGGAATGAAATCAGTTTAGAAGTTCAGCATTTCCAATACACCAGACACTGTGCTAAGCACTTTCTATACACTGCCAGTTAATGTTTGTGAGCAACTTGTGAGTTAGGAATGATTATCTGGATTTTATGGATGGGAACTCCCAAGAAATGATGACTGTAAATTCCTCTTCCAAAGGTCTAGAGCAGGGGTCCCCAAACTACAGCCCGCGGGCCACATGCGGCCCCCTGAGGCCATTTATCCGGCCCCCACTGCACTTCCGGAAGGGGCACCTCTTTCATTGGTGGTCAGTGAGAGGAGCAGAGTCCCCATTCAAATACTGGTCAGTTTGTTGATTTAAATTTACTTGTTCTTTATTTTAAATATTGTATTTGTTCCTGTTTTGTTTTTTTACTTTAAAATAATATATGTGCAGTGTGCATAGGGATTTGTTCATAGTTTTTTTTTTTATAGTCTGGCCCTCCAATGGTCTGAGGGACAGTGAACTGGCCCCCTGTGTAAAAAGTTTGGGGACCCCTGGTCTAGAGCTAGTAATGACAATGTCAGATTTTAAGCTCAGGCTGGCTGAACCCAGAGCTCACAGTCTTAACTAACACCCGCAGTAATTAGCACAGTGCTAGAAAGTATAAGCATTCAATAAATTCTAGAAGTGTTATTAATTCATTTGGCAAACCCTAACTGAGAACCTGTTATAGTTAAGACCTATGGATCATGCTGTGGGGACCTCAACGCTGCTCTTTTCTTCAGGTCTAGCACATTCATAGTGTTGCAGACCAGATATGAAAATACGTCATGAGAACGTGCTTTGGGAGAGTACACTTCCACTTTGGGTGAGAAAGCTAGATTCAATTTTGCTGGTCCTTCCCCCTTCTCTCACTCTGCCAAACCATGTGTGTCCAAGGAACCACAGCTAAACTCAGAGCTCAATAAAGTATGACTCCCCTTTAGGAAATAGGCCTTCTGATGTGTAAGAAAAACGGAGAGATGTAGTATTCAATAACCATTTGAATAACACACTTGAGAGATAAGAGAAGACGTCCAATATGGAACAAATAAATGATGAGAAGATAAGACGTCCAATATGGAACAAATAAAAAGTGAAGGCAGCCCTGGCCAGTTGGCTCAGCGGTAGAGCATCGGCCTGGCGTGCCAGGGACCCAGGTTCGATTCCCAGCCAGGGCACATAGGAGAAGCGCCCATTTGCTTCTCCACCCCCCCTCCTTCCTCTCTGTCTCTCTCTTCCCCTCCCGCAGCCGAGGCTCCATTGGAGCAAAGATGGCCTGGGCGCTGGGGATGGCTCCTTGGCCTCTGCCCCAGGCGCTAGAGTGGCTCTGGTCGCGGCAGAGCGACGCCCCGGAGGAGCAGAGCATCGCCCCCTGGTGGGCAGAGCGTCGCCCCTGGTGGGCGTGCCAGGTGGATCCCAGTCGGGCGCATGGGGGAGTCTGTCTGACTGTCTCTCCCCGTTTCCAGATTCAGAAAAAAAAAATACAAAAAAAAAAAAAGTGAAGGCAATGAGTGTTTAAAGGTTCAGGAACGAGAGTTGGCACAGTGGGCTGGGCTGATCAGGAAAGATTGGATTAGGGATGAAGAGGGTACTTACTCTTTTAAAAAAGAATTAGATTTTTTCCTTTATTCTGCTAATATGGTCAGTTATATATATATATTCAATTAAAATTAGCATTCAACATTATTGTATATTAGTTTTGGATGTATAGCACAGTGGTTAGACAATTATGTATTTCAGAGACTCTTAAGCATAAAACCAGTAACTTGAGCCAGGGTGAGTGGGCTGAAACATCATGATATATGTTAGCTTGGGGTCCACCTCAGTCCCAGGCAGGCCCTGAGGCAAGGAATCAAGTTTAAGTCATTATGTGGGAGGAGATTCCAGGAAGACTCTATTGGGGGAAATGAAAAAAAGAACGGAAAGTAGCCAAAGAAATAATACGATATCAAGTAAGTGGCTATGCTCAATAATGACAGCTTGCTTCTGCTGGGGAACTGAGGGAAACAGTGTCCAGGTGTACTTCAGAGACAGTCTTTCTGAGGGTGAGGGAGGTGAGATGATTACATACCGACTACGGACCCGAGTCAGGGGTTGAGGTTCGCTGGGCAGGACTCAGGGTGGGCATGATGTCTCCGGCACTTCCGGTCACTGGAAAAGAAATCTAGGTGCTGGCAAGTTGGAAACCAGTCTGGCCAGTGTGTATTTCAGTGCTAGAAGCAAGTGGATGTGGATGGACCGTCAGCATTTGCTACTGCACGTTTTCAAAAGCAAATTGGAGTGAAAGAGCTTTAGACATGGTCCAAAGTTGTTTTTGTGTGGTTCTGAAATAGCATCTGCAAGAAAATAAGAGATGAGAGTAAAGTAAGTTTAATAAGGTAGGAGCGGACGGAAACTGACCAGTCGGTTCCGAAGCCTTGCACCGGGCTTCCGTCTCTCCTCACGTCCTGCTACCCACGCTACGACGGAGTGCTTTTCTCTCAAACACTTTTTGATCATGGCGCTTTCTTGCTCACAGTCCTTGGACAGAAACCAGCGTTGGCAGGATGAAGTTTTAACTCCTGACTTTAATTTGAGACTTCCACAGTCTGTCAGCTGTTTCCCTAGCCTCATTAATGTTTTTGATTCTAAATCCTTTACTCAAGCCTAGTGTTGACTCATTCTCCTTGTTATTTGAGACCGGTGACACACCTGCCCCTTGTATCCTTCCCATTGTCCACGTCCACTTCAGCAGTCCTTTCACGCTGATGTCCCTCATGGTGGTCCGAGCCATCTCTTCCTTCTGCTCACTGCTCAGGCACATTGTACTGTATCTTCCATTTATTAACTTCCATTGCATTTCCTGCTTTCGTTATTAAACTTGTGTGCTTTTATCTTGGTCCCTAGTTAGATTGTATTCTCCTTGAGAGGGACAGTTCTAACCCTTGTGGGGGAGAGTAGGGGTGGGTTGGCAAGACTACCTGCTTTGAAACCATACTTCCTGGGTTCAAATCCTGGTTCCAGCACTTAGGAGTTTTGTCTCAGTGGGCAAGTAATTGATGTCTCAATCTGCATGAATATTTACGCTGATCCATCTGAGAATACAAAAAAAAAAAGGCACGTAAATAAGACTTCTGCTGATGCATTTTCGAAAAGGCTCTTAATGTGAAAATCATCGTAAAATCCTCTCTGTGGATATAATGGTAATTGTTTAGGGCCATTAAATAAGAAATCCTAAGTGGTTATTACATCTTGTCCTTTTCTCAGATTAAGTTGTTAGCTTGCTATACCTTCGAAAAGTAGTTTCTAATGTTATAAAAGCATAACAAGCAAAATCATAGTGATATTTAAAAAATAGTAATCACATACATAAAAGAAACATTTCATTAATTAACACCAAAGATCACTGTGGGGAATGTAAAGCTATGCACCTGTGGTTCTCTGTCTGGCCGCATGTACCTTTTAAGTAATGAAAACACTTGAAGTCATGCAAAAGGTAGAAGAGAAATATTTTCAAGACTATAAAATAGACATATATAGGAAAACACGAAAAATGTTGTTAGAAGTTATGCTGTGATTCTGAAGAGTGATGAAAATATTCTTTTTGTATGCATAAGCAGTTTCTTCAATTTAAATAAAAATTTTAATACTTTTTCAAAATTGATGTTTCCATTCTAACTAGTTTAATTATAATTGTCCTGCAAAGCAATTTTGATTGTTCAAGACTTTTTAATCCACTTAATGAGCATGGTTCTGGCTCTGTAGATTACTTAGAATGTGAAATTTGCAAAACCAAGCCGACATGGAATATTATAAACATCAAAGAGGAAAAAAAAATGTCACTGTTTTAGCCCTGTTTTATTTATAGTCCTGACTTTGAATTTGTTTGACCAAGTACAAGAAAGGAAAACTTTCCTGTGAGGAGAAACTTAAACTTGAACTCTGATCTGTAATTATTGACTCTTTGGAGAGTGCACAGCCTACAGATTTGCTACAAATACACCATGCTCCCTCCTAAGTGCTGTTTGGCCTTCGTTTAGTACATGATAGGGGATTTATTTTTTAGACCAGAGATTGATTTCCTTTTTTATATAATTTTTTTTTAAGTGAGAGGAGAGGAGGCAGTGAGACAGACTCCTGCATGCACCCCTACCAGGACCCACCTGGCAACCCCTGTCTAGGACTGATGCTTGAATCAACTGGGCTATTTTTAGTGCCTGAGGCTAACATTGGGAACAACTGAGCTATTCTCAGTGCCTGGAGCAGTTACTCGAACCAGTTGAGCCACTGGCTGTGGGAGGGGAAGAGGAAGAGAAGGAAGAAAGAAGCAGATGGTAGCTTTTCTTGTGTGCTCTGACTGGGAATGGGACCTGAGACATCCATACACTAGGCCAATGCTCTATCCACTGAGCCAACCAGCCAGGGCCTATTTAATTTCTTAATTGCTTTCCATAGCCATTCCAAACTTTACCTATAATCCCATTTTTCCCACTGACCACAGGAGAAACCAGGCAAGAGAGTTCATCAATACAGATTCCCTCCAATCAGAAAGCAACATGACACATCTTACAAAAACACAGTATGTAAAATAGTGTATTTCCCAGCTCTATTACTCTTCAGAATCTTGTTGGTAAATAACCAAGAAAGGAATTCAGCAACTCATTCAGTGCCCAATCTGAGAACACCAAGTGTGACGTTTGGGAGAGGAAGAGGCGATGGTGCTGTGCCTCGTCTCCTAGAATTAGTGACTCGACGTTCAAGCATCTCTGCTGTGTCACATCTTTTTTCTTGGTGTTGGCATTCTTGGGTTTGAGTTGGTGGGGAGAGAAGCCTCATGCTGATAATGTCCTGAAAGCAGATGAAATTCCATGAATGAAGCCGTGCCCATCACTACTTTCTTCCGTCCTGGGTAATTCATTTAGTACATGAGAGTGGATTTTAAATTGTTTTGAAGTTGTCAAAGTTTTGGCAGCCTCTGTAGAAGATTGAAGGTATTGCACTTTGTTGGTAAAAAGTGTTAGGTGGGTCTGACTTGGAGAGAATGTTCTGTTAATCCCTTTAGATTTATAACAAAAAGTAGTGAAGAAATCTCTAAAGTGAGAATATGTTATGTATATTGTCAATATGAAACATTGCTAGCCATTCTCTACCTCTTAAGCATACTGCTTCCCAATTTAAACTCTAGTTCTGGGGTTTCATATGAGTTTTTATGGATGAACACTAAGACAGAAAATTGAGTGCAGCAAATGCCTTCTTGGTGCCATATCTTACGTCTCCTCGATAAGACAGGTTTTACCTGCGTGCAGATGTAGAAACTGGGGCCCGGAAACATCTGGAAACCTGAACAAAGTCACATGGCTGGTGAGGAGAAATTTAGCATCAGTTTCAAATCCCACACTCCTTATGCTCGTGGAGGTCTCTATATCAATCTACATGGTCTCTATTGTATTGCATAATTGTAAGTTTGCTGAATCGGCCAGAATTATGTGTAAAGCTGGGTTTGTGTTGGGCTGTGTGGGAAGAACTTAAGTGTGTCATTTCTAGCACAATGGAATGTTCTCCGCTTTATGCAGTATTCATTTTTCTCTAGCTGGTGTACATTATCTTTGGTTTAAGTACCCATTTCCTTTCTAATGAGACTGCAGATTTTCCAGAAAGTATATTGTGTCAGTGACAGTTTCTTCACCTTACTCACAGAGTTCGAGGAACTGCTTGTTTAAATTTAGATACTGTTTCTGATGAAATGTTTTGACAAAGTAATACCAGCTTGATACTATTTAAAATATTTTGACAGATGGGAAAATTGTTTCAGTCTGAGTTGAGCAATACTTTATTGCACTGTTTTGCCACTTTGGAAAAAAAAATGGTAAAGGTAGCCTTACTGTTCCTAAAATAACAACCTTCTATTCTCCCCAGGAAAAGAAAGGCTTCCATTCAGTCATAGATGACAGTATGTGTACCATGTATGTTAAGAACTTCTGCAATTAAACAAGAGGGAGCATTTGGGGATTATTTCCAAACAGAGAACATTCATTGTTCTGTAAGCAGACACAACCTGAAGAACTTTTAGAGCTCTCTCTTACTCTGGTGGGTGTGCTCTTAATTGATGATGCGAAGTCACTAGGATTGAAAAACTGTTTGATTGAAAAAGAAATCCTCAAATTTAGTTACCTTTATGCTTTGAATTTTTAAAATGCTGTTGTAATAAAAATATTTAAATCTCTCTAGTGGCGGAGGAATATGACACAGGTGATTCTTGTTTTTGTTGCGGTTATCGAGTGCATTGAAGAGGTGTGGTGGGCCAGTGCTTCTCAGTGTAGTCGCTGGACCAGGTGCATCACCCAGAAAACTTGTCAGAAATGCAGATTCTCGGGCTTCCTGTCAGGCCTTTTGAATGAGACACTGGTGGAGTCCAGCCTTGTGGTTCTAACAAGCCTTTCAGATCATTCTGATCATGCTATAGTTTGATAACTGCACAGATGGAATAGGGACTTGTGAACTGTTCCAGAGAGTCCCATGAAGGTCTGCCATGTGGAAGGAAAAGAATTGGTCAGGAGTGATAGGAGAGTTTCCCAGCACCCCCCGACACACACACACACACACTACCCCCTAAACCTAAGGCTACTCCCCCACCTGTGTCAGCTAGGGGAGCCTGGGTTTTCTGTCTTATGCATCACAAAATTTTAGGTTAGTTCTGCCGCCAAACAAAGCTTTGAAAATCACTGAGTTATATTTCTTTGGGGCCTGCATTTGTTGGCTCAGAAAGGCTTCTTGGGGTGACAGTATCTCATACTATTCATATTATTCTAGCCACGTGGCTCTGAAACTGGTTGGTAAAGAAAGAACTGTTCTGTGTCCCATCAACGGGGTTTTATACTCACCAGACCCCTGAGGAACGTATATGCAAACCAGAATGCCAGTTTTATTTTTCAACATCCAGTGAGGAGCATAATAATTAAAACTGTACTCATGTTTAACTCCTCCCATTTCTTCCTACTGTGCACAGTTAACAACTAGGGTTGGGGGTATGCTTGTCTAGTGATTCATTCCCCAGCCTTCTGCACGTTGCTGCAGGTGAGATGCAGAATTAAGGATGCACCATTCTTTGCAAACATACAATCTGGGCAAAGAGAAGTTGATGTTTTCTCCAGGTCATCATACACCTGTATGAATCCTGCACGTGTTTATTGTTTAACAGATTTCTGAGGTCCCTTCTGTTCACCGTCTCCCTCACCTGAAGCATATTACACAGACTTATTATATTATTTCTTCCCATTTTCTGCTTTTAAAAAGTTCCCATATAATCCTTGACGATAATTTCTGTAGCTGTTTTAATATCATTAAGCTTCAAAAAAAATCTGCATTTTATATATAGATTTACTATCATTAATTATATATGATTTTTCTTGTTTGCTTTTCTGAGTTCTGCAAATGATGACAAAAATAGATTATCATTATTATAATGAAGATCACAGAAAATAACACTGATAGTGCTTACCAAGTATTAGGAAGCGTGCTAAATGCTTGATATTTATTAATACGTGTTTTCCCCTCATAGTCAACCTATAACAGAGGCTGTTAAGGCTCTGAGAAAGCCTAACAATGAGAAGTTGGGCCTTGGTACATAAATACTCCCTCTATGTGAATGGAAAAAATTCATGGTCAGTGTTTACTATGCTTAAAGCTCATGGTATTTTTTTCTATTTTATCCCATTTTATCCTGTCTCATTCAATTAAAAAAAATGCCAGTTGTGATTCAGTAAATTGATTCTACTACTCACACTAATGGGTTGCTATCTGCAGGATGGAGGTTGTGCTGTCATATTAGGCAGTAGTATTATTATCCATAGTTTACAGATAAGAGACTAGGTCAGCAGAGGTGATGTAAACTGCCCATGTTTACTTCGTAAGTGACATGCAGGGTTCAAACTTAGGCAGTCTCTCCACTGCCCTCACTCATAGCACTCTGTGCCGTCTCGCCCACTCAGAACCTTCTGACCTGGACCTCCTGTCAAGCAGGACTGTACCAAGTGGGGAAATTTCTCTCAGGTATGGGGACAGTGTAGTGTCAGCCTCACAGTTCCTAAATGGGAGGGTTTAGTGTCGAAGACTGCGCATTGGCTGAGAAGGCTAGCACCCTATTTTTTTTTCTTTTCAAACTTGGAACCTGTGCTTGTTTTGTGAAGCTTTCTTAAGGAGGCGGATGGAGATCAATATGGAAGGAAAATGGCTGTTACCACCAAACCACCTTCTGTGTGCTACCATGGGAAATTGACTTTTTTTTTTTTTTTGTATTTTTCTGAAGCTGGAAACAGGGAGAGACAGTCAGACAGACTCCCGCATGCGCCCGACTAGGATCCACCCGGCACGCCCACCAGGGGCAATGCTCTGCCCACCAGGGGGCGATGCTCTGCCCCTCCTGGGCGTCGCTCTGCCGCAACCAGAGACACTCTAGGGCCTGGGGCAGAGGCCAAGGAGCCATCCCCAGCGCCTGGGCCATCTTTGCTTCAATGGAGCCTTGGCTGCGGGAGGGGAAGAGAGAGACAGAGAAGAAGGGGGGGGGGGGTTGGAGAAGCAAATGGGCGCTTCTCCTATGTGCCCTGGCCGGGAATCGAACCCGGGTCCCCCGCACGCCAGGCCGACGCTCTACGGCTGAGCCAACCGGCCAGGGCTGGAAATTGACTTTAAACAATGCAAAGAACAGTAGGTGGGAAAGATGTTTACCCAAAGTCAGAACAGTCTTGGTTATGTGGAGCTTCCTGGTGAGTTGGGGAGAAGCATTGGAAATCCTTTGCATTCTCTGGGGCTTGTTCTTTTTACTCCTTGTAAGGAATATAGTTAGAGGTGAAGAACTGCTAACTTGGCCGGATATTTGTGGATACAGGCAGTATTCTCTCCCTAGTGCTATTAAATATGATTGTCACGTATGGATTAGATAAATGGGTATAAAATTCAGAGATAGAAAGACCATAGAGTAAAAAGTCTGTATTGCTCCTACTTTGTCTTTCCTCTCCTCTCTCCAGAATCCATCACTGCTACCTGTTTCTTGTGAAGTCCTCCAGAATGTTGTGTTCTCTGTGTGTGTATTAACCCTCTGTGTAGTGAGTTTTTTCATGCTCGCTGGATGGTCAGGAGGCACGAGGATGTACATGAATGTTCGTACTACTCAAAGGGTTCAACGTTACATGAACACAGGAAGTAGACTAACAGCTGTCAGAGGGGTGGGCTGAGGGGGCTGGATGAAAGAACGTGAAGGGGTTACCGAAAAGCGTATGTACATAGCACACAGCAGCGTGGTGAGAGCCAGAGGGAAGGGTGTTGGGGGCTGGGTGCAGAGAGGCAGAGGGGGACAATGGGGACAGAAGGAGACGTTCCTAGGGGCAGAGGCTGCATGATATGGGGGGCAGGTGGTGGTTTGTTGAGTTAGGTACTTGAACCCTATATGGCTCTGTGAACTAACGTCATCCCACTAAATTCAATAAAAACGTTAAAAGAAAAAAAAAACGTGTTATAACACATTTTCTGTGCCGTGTTCCCCACCCCTTACGCTATTTTTCTGTAGTTTGTTCCATATATATTTAAGTATCTTCCTGCCTCCTTTTTCACAGCTATATAATATTTCATTGTATAGATTTTTTTCTAAAATTCATTTAACAAATCTTTTATTAACAAACATTATATAATTTCTGACCCTTTCAAGCCTGGTTATTTAAAAAGCAAATTGTCCTGAGGGCCCTGAGTCATCCGTGTGGTCTTTTTATTCTCCGCAGAAGCTTCACAGCCTTCTGAGTCTGCAGCAGGAACTGATAAAGATCAGGCTGTTGCATTCAGTCAGGAAGTTGCTTGATCTCAGTTTTCTTCAATGCCTATTTTTAGCTCCTGAACAGTAATCATGGTAAGAAATCTTTATATCTTGGCCTAACAACCATCTCTGAAAGATTAAAGTGGTCCCTGTGAAAAGGTTCAAGAAACATAATTTGCTAACAGTTTACTAAGTTGGTTAGGCATTGAGTATTTATTTTTAGGACAAAAATGGTTGTTTTCTGAAAGTTTTATCTGCTTTATTCTTTATAGCCATTAAAAAATTTTCAGATTCATTTTCTTCTAATTTATGGAGATTTGGAAAATTAAATGGAAGGTATACGTTTTCTTTCTTTTTTTTTTTTTTTCTGAAGTTGGAAACGGGGAGGCAGTCAGATAGACTCCTGCATGCGCCCGACTGGGATCCACCCGGCACGCCCACCAGGGGCGACGCTCTGCCCATCCGGGGCGTCGCTCTGCCTCAATCAGAGCCATTCTAGCGCCTGAGGCAGAGGCCACAGAGCCATCCTCGGTGCCCGGGCCAACTTTGCTCCAATGAAGCCTTGGCTGCAGGAGGGGAAGAAAGAGACAGAGAGGAAGGAGAGGGGGAGGGGTGGAGAAGCAGATGGGCACTTCTCCTGTGTGCCCTGGCCGGGCATTGAACCCGGGACTCCCGCACGCCAGGCTGACTCTCTACCACTGAGCTAACCGGCCAGGGCCTATACGTTTTCTTAAATGCATGGTGACCCATTTCTTTGTCCTATTCCTTGAGGACAGTTCTGGGAACTGTTCAGTTCTGCAAAGAAAGCATTCATTTACCATGTTCATTTTCTGTCATTTATGCACTTTAAGACCATTTTAGCCAATGTCAGGCAAAAAATATTCAATATCAGTGAGTGATAATTATATGAGAGGTTGGCCGGCAAGGCAGTTGAGTGGAAAGTTGGTAGAAGTATATGGGTAAGTGATTTGGTCCATCTCTGTTTTTCTGACTCCGTTATATCCACACTAACTTGGAGATAACAAAATTGGTGCTCTGTAGCCCATAAGCTGAAGAAAACAATGTTGCAGAGCCTTAGAGTCGTGACTTTAGAAATTTAATATTTTCCTGTCAGGAGATTTATGACCTGACATTGAAAATTATTAAGGCTCAGATCCACACACTTTGTTCATTTCTTCTTACTCAGCATTTAGTAAAAACGTGGCACACATTAACCAGATATGGGTTAGCCAAGCCTAGAATTCAAGCTTGAATATCCTTGTCACCATGTGTGAACTTTGGAATATTTGGATTTTAATATATGCAAATGCTTCTCTAATGTGTGATGTGTTAGGTGAAAAATTATTATCCATGCCATCAATTTAATTCAAAATGCATCTCCTGAATATTTTATAAATCTCTGAAACAACAACATACCCTTAATGAACATTAGAAAGTTATGCTTTCTTATTTTGCTAAATCTTGTGGCCTCCACTATACTTAATACACTACCTCTTTTGTGTTTATTCTTTTGAGCTAGGAACTTTATGTGAAGATAGAAAATAATCAAACATCTAAGTTGGACTTCAATCACAATTCACTTGGGAAATTTCATTTAGAGATATTTGATACATTTTTTGAAGAGTTTTAGTGATCTGTAGTGGTTCATTTATATCTATAATTTGGTTATATATAAAATTAAAGTTAATCTAAGTGGACAGAATCAATACTTCTCTAAATTTAATTAGATGGCCAGCATCCAAGCAAGAGATTATTCTTTTTCGTATCTTCCTTTCCTCTTTTCTTACAGGGTGAAATAATTTCTTTGCCAAAGTCTGTTGGACAGTTCCCTGGTGACAGGTTCTATAGAAACCCAGAGCTGTGCTGTTAGCAACAGGAGACAGGGGAGGGGGGGTGTAGGCAAGGGAGCCATTGTATTTTGGAGATAGTAATATGCCTGCCCTATCTCCACATCACAGCCCGGCCTAGGGGACAGTGTCTCGTTTGCAGTAGATCTGCAGTGACAGTTTCTAAACCAAACTTATAAAAGACGATGGTGTTTCAGGCTGAAACAGTCCAGGACAAGAAGACAGAAAAAAGTGGGGAAATAAATTATAAGTTAGACTAGACTTGTAGTGTGAGGGTCTTCCTATTTATAGTTACATTTGATATGGGAATGTGGCAGTAAATGGAAGCTGCGATTTTATTTCAGATAATAAATTTCTTTTCTATGTCTCTTGGAGCATCAGTAAAAGAATCTAACAGAGTTTTAGAAGGGCTCAATTGTCCAACCTTCGGGTTTCAGTGTTCGGTACCATAAAGAAGTTTTTAGGATTTTGAGGAGTAGCTTGTTTACAATGTCTTAGGCAGGTGATTTGATGCTAGCTCCGTGAAGCACCTAAAATTGAGTTGTTCTTGTTGACGCTATAGAAATTACTTGATGGGCAGATGCAATAAATTTAAAATTAGTTTGATAATATATAAGCTACATGAATTAATTCTGATTTTGTGCCTGTCTTTTTAAAAGCTAACGCATGCTGAAACTTGTGTTTTATAACTCAGACTTTACTTCTTCATTTTGTATCATCATGGATAAATCTGTGTCCAGGAGCCACGACGGAGAAGTCACAGGGGGGGTGCTCAGAAACGAAAGAATGGTCTTTGCCCTTCCTCAGTGGGTCTCGGCGATCGGCTTGGAAACCCCTGTGAAAAGCAGAGGAAGTAAAAGTAACCATAACCCCATAAAGGCTGAACAAGCTCTTGCTACAGGCGTTGTGCCGAGTATCAACACATAAAGCATTTGTCTAAATCCCCAGGTGAAAGGAGAGATGTATCCTTTTCTCTAAGACTAACAAAGGGCAGAAGAAACCAACCTCTTTTTGGTTCTGTTTCATGTACCTGTTTTGAAGAATGAAAATGGATGGAGCACTTCACTAGCTGTCAGGCACTGTTCTGCGTGTTCTACGTGAATGAGCTCCCTTAACCCTTGACATTTGATGAGATAGGTGCTGTCATTCTTATTCCCTTGGAACACATAAAGGAACTGGGACAAAGGATGACTCATTAGTCGCTCCTGGTCACAGGGCTCATCACTGAGGCAGTTGGATTAGGGAAACAGACAGCAGGACTTCACAGTCAACACTCTCAACCTCCCAGTTTTATTCTCGCTCATTTTGCTCATTAGTTAACACCTCTCCGCTTTAACGCTCAAATCATGTCTAATTCGCCCTAGTAAAATGCACGCCGTAAGCTAGGGTCAGACACTGGAAATTTATTCCTGTAGAGGATGATGATATGTTTTTTGGATGCAGATGTTCACACACTACATAATCTAGTGGTTAAATTAGTCCCCTTTGGTGAGCGTGGGGGTGGGGGGGTTCTAGGAGGATAACACCCTAAAGCTAAGAAGTTGACAACTGCTTATTTATGCAAATATGCATTTCCACTGCCTCCTTAGTCTCAGCTCACTTTCTTTTTTTTCTTTCTGTTTTACTTTTTAGTTGAATGTATTGGGGTGACTTTGGTCAATACAATTACATAGGTTTCAGGTGTACAGCTCTATAATACATCATCTTTATATAAATATTATATTTCATGTTTACAACCAAGTCAAGTCTCCTTCCATCATTATTAACCCTTCTGGCTCCCCTCGCCCCCTTTTCTGTCTGGTAATCGCCGTACTGTTGTCCGTGTTTCTATCAGTTTCTTTTCCTTAATCCCTTCACCTTTCTCACCCAGTTCCCCAACCCCCTCCCCTCTGCCAGCTGTCAGTCTGTTCTCTGTATCTATGCATCTGCTTCTATTTTGTTTCTTAGTTTATTTTGTTCATTAGATTCCACATACAAGTGAAAACATATGGTACTTTCTTTCTGAGAAGGTCCTTATGATGACATAAGAGATGTAATCACAGCTTTGGGTGTTAGCTAAAGAGAGACCTTTAGAGACTGGGCAGAGGCATATCTGCCGTCAGGGACGGTCCTTGCCCAGTGCTCCTTCTCATGAATATCAGATTTAAATGTGTGCATGCATCCAAATGAGCTGGAGGCCTTGTGAAAGAACACAGATTGCTGGCCACACCCCTAGCGTTTTGGTGTAGTAACTTTTGAGAAGGGCCCGAGAATGGACTTTTCTTAGGAAGCGTATAGTGACAGTGATGCTGATGGCCTGGGGACCACACTTTGAGAAACACTCATTTATTCTAAAAAAATAACTGAAAGATTTCAGGTAGCTCCTCTCCTTCCTTTGCTTTGCTTTTAGGTCAGCGCTTACTCTTTAATGTCCTTGGGTTTTTTTGTATTTTTCTGAAGTTGGAAACGGGGAGGCAGTCAGACAGACTCCCGCATGCACCCGACCGGGATCCACCCAGCATGCCCACCAGGGGGCGATGCTCTGCCCATCTGGGGCATTGCTTTGTTGCAACCAGAGCCATTCTAGCGCCTGAGGCAGAGGCCACAGAGCCATCCTCAGCGCCCGGGCCAACTTTGCTCCAATGGAGTCTTGGCTGCAGGAGGGGAAGAGAGAGACAGAGAGGAAGGAGAGGGGGAGGGGTGGAGAAGCAGATGGGCGCTTCTCCTGTGTGCCCTGGCTGGGAATCGAACCCGGGACTCCTGCACACTAGGCTGACGTTCTACCACTGAGCCAAACGGCCAGGGCCTAATGTCCTTGTTTGATTTACAAAGTTTGGAAAATCTAATGAATAGCCTTCTTGGACTCTGGAGAGATTCCAGTAAGTCTCTTAATAATATAATAATCGTTGATAAGACACTGCACTTTTAATAGTAATTGACTGGATTTATTAAGTTCTTGCTACGTGGTCAGATACTTCTCTAGGCCTATGACCTGTATTATCTTATGTAATAAAATAACAAGCATGGACATCGTACTATTCTTATCCTCATTTTTCATTAAGAAACTAAGGTTTAGAAAAACCACATGCTTTCTCAAGATTACATATGCAGCACAAGGTAGAGCTAAAATTCAAACCGAGACAATGGATGATTTCTAGTAGCTATGCCTTGGACCACTGTGTTTTTCAAAATCTACAGCGAGGAGCTGAATTTTAATTAGACTCGTAAGTGTTAGCATGACGAGTCTTTCATTTTCATGTCTCCTTTTATTTAGTTCTTAAGTACCTAAAATAAATGGGGGAAAATAGCATAACTGCAGATTTTTTTTTCAAAGGACATATATAAATGTAAATTGCTGCTTGGGCTATGACTTTTTCATCTGTAGTCCTCTTCAAATATCAACAGTTGAAGTGTTAAGGTTAAGAAAATAATTTTTTTGTGGGTTGCTTTGCAATTGTTTATTTTCCCCTGAACCTCCTTACCATGAGGACTTCCAGAAGTGATTGTTAAACTCTTGTAGGACAGAGACTCATTGAAAACTACAAACCTTCTCATGAGAAGTTTACACTGAACTTTTCATACTCTCCAACACCCATCTGTGGGTTCTGGCTGAAGACATTCTTCCCTAAAGACAGCAAAGCCCAGAGAAGTAAGTTGAGCTAATGCAGGGGTTGGGAACCTATGGCTTGTGAGCCAGATGTGGCTCTTTTGATGGCTGCATCTGGCTCACAGACAAATCTTCAATAAAAAAAATAATAACATTAAAAATATAAAACATTCTCATGTATTACAATCCATTCATTTCCTACTGCTCATGTTCATGGTTGCGGGTGGCTGGAGCCAATCACAGCTGTCCTCCGGGACAACACTGAATTTTTATTGGATAATGCGTAATGTATACAGGTCGTTGTGTGGCTCTCACGGAATTACATTTTAAAATATGTGGCGTTCATGGCTCTCTCAGCCAAAAACGTTCCCGATCCCTGAGCTAATGTATCTGATGACCTTGGGTGTGCATTTGTTTCTTCCTGTTTGTGTGACCTTTGGAAGGTCTTTTATTTTCATCCATGAATGATCATGATGAAAAGAACAATCTCTAGCTAATAGGGTTGTTGTGAGAATTAAATTTAAAAACCAAGTGCTGAACTTGGTAACTGCTACACCGGTGTGGCTCCAACATGAAAGTGTTTTGAGTCACCCGGAGATCTTGATAAAATACAGACACCGATTCAGCAGGTCTAGGCTGAGGCCTGTGATTTTGCATTTCTAACAGACTCCTGGGTGACGCAGCTGCTGATGGTCCAGGGACCACACTTTGAATAGCAGGTGCTACTGAATATGCATAGAAAGGTGTTTCTCTTAATAAGTACTCTTACATTTCATATTAACACAATACTTTCATTGATAACTTTGCGCTTCGTTTGGGGTGATCTGCTCAAATACGCACATACAGTACCATAAGATTTGAAAAGTGTAGCATTTAGAATCTTCTCATTGGGGAGTAGTGTATTGCATACTGGTCTTGTGCTGCATTGTACCTCCCCAAATCTATATGGAGTTCTGTTTGGAATAAGACTCCATTAAAAAAAAAATTCCCATATTAAAATCTTCTGCTGTATGAAACAGTGAATGAAAGATGTGATTAGATAACTTTGTATCATGTTTTCACTCCTGACAGCTAAATTTTCTTGATGAAAGCAGTAATGGGCCATGGATTTCTAATTATTCCAAAAAGTAACCATTATCTTCTTTTAAGAGTATTGCTCTTGATATATTTTGGATAAGGAAGGCTGACTTTTATCTGATAAAGTAGAATCATAAAGCAAACTTTGGAAAACACGAGAGGACAAACTATGTATGAATGTATCTACTCATTTCTAATGTTTACAGGAAAGGAAGATCTCTGACTTACATGTTCTCGCTCCCCAAACATGGGCTGGGTAGTGGTTCCCCGGTCATCCTTGATGACACGCTGCCTTGGTGCTAATTATGTTTTCTCTGACAGCTACTGAATCACCCGCTGACAACAAGGACTGGTGAGACAGGTGCAAAGCCTCTGGCAACCTGTGGAATTGTCGTTAAGGCTGATAGAACTTTCTACTTTGGGGAAAATTGATGGCGTAAGGCCCCACTCCATGTCTCATTTCTCGCCATTAAACTACTTGTGTGCTGCTGAGATTTCTTCGTAAGTTTTATTGCTCAGTCTTGCTCACATGGCCTGGCAAGTGGTTGGTTCTGCTGAAAGGTTTGCCTGTAGAAATGGAAATGGGGAGAGAAGCATACACTAGTTATGCTCTAGAAAATACTATAGTAGTCATCAGGGGCGCTCTGACTAATCATATATTTTCCGATGACATGTGCTCCCTGTCAACACAGAGTGGAGGTAGGGAGGAAAAGAACCTTATCAGAACCGGCTCCATCTCGAGGTCCTGGCCTGCCAGGGTTAGGTTTTAGAATGAAAAGGTTTTCTACGTATGGCTGCTGGTTATGCCAGCAACTTTTGGATCAGAGACTTTCAGGAAATAAGGGAGAATTACAAAAGGACTATAATTCAGGCCTAGTAATTAACTGAAAGATGACATTCTGTTTGTCGTCATGTAACAGAGAATGCTAAATAAACATCCAACCATTTTTAAGCATGAAATGTTTTTTCTAAAAAGCCCACATAGTGGATCACCCTCCACACCTCATAGCTGCCATTTGCAGTAACAAGTGGGATGCAGACATTATTGATCACCGTGGGTTTCTCTCCAGACAGCACAATAGAGGAGTAACTTTAGTGATTCCCAGAGTCACCAGTGGAGATGGTGAAAATACTCAGAATTCTCAAGCTCTACCCCATTTATTGAAAAAAGAAATTGACTGGGTTGGGGCTTAGCATCTGGATTTGTTCCCTTCTCTACCTTGATTTAAATCAGTTCATCTTGCAGTGGCATGTAATTAGTCCGTAGCACTTACTGCTGAGAGTGAGAAATTGTTTTCTTGAGACTGGAAGGCAGTAAAATAATGTAGACAAGAGGCTTTGGCTCAAAAAAGTCCAGGATTTGTATTTGCATTTTTGTCACTAGGTCTATGTAATCCTTTTCCTCTTCTGTTTCCTCATTTGATGGGGGGGGGGTATTGCTACCTATACTGCTCACAAAAATTAGGGGATATTTAAAAATGAATATGAAGCAATTAAAAAAAAGAAGCATTTGATTTCTTTTTCTTTTACAGAAGAACATCAGAAAAGCAAAGGGCAAGTCAAAGAAAGTTGTTCGGTTATGCAAATGAGATGCAAAACCAACTTTTATTTCATTGGTGGAAACACAGTCTATAAAAGACTGAAAGTACAGGAGTCTCTGCATTGTTCCCTGACCCCCTAATTTTTATTTATATCATAGGGTAGTTAAGAAGGTTAAAGGTAAAAATATATGCATAGTATAATGCGAGACCTTGGCTACCCAAGGTTTGGACCTCAGCTCAGCAGCCCTCAGTATCACCCCAGGCAGATGTTGGAAATGCAGATGTGAGGCCCCTCCCAGAACCTCCGGTCAGAGGTTCTCTGACCGAGTCCTCTGTCCATTGAAGTGTGACCAGTGCCATACAGACAAAGATGAAATGTTTGTGATTGTTGGGTGCTTTACAGTTCTGGATTGAAAACCTTCAAAACATCTAATGGTTGAGACATTCTATGGCATTTATTTAATTTTTTTGTATATTCTCTTTATTACTTATTACTCATAAAAGTAGTTTCTGCTGCTGGTGAGAATTATCTGGGGGTTCAGGAAAACATTCAAGATTGCCTCTCCGATCTTAAAATAGCTTTTATCTATGTCATTTTATGTTTATGCATTGAGACATAAACTTTGAAAGCCGAAGGAACAGTTTAAAAGTAGGCACAATGTATTTACAAATAAAAGCTCATCTAACAGCCAGTAAAATGGAAACTTGTGAATGTGTTTAAGCAAATGCTCGCCAGATTTTAAGAATCAGATCAAATAAAATATTTGGAAACTCTGCGTTTTGTTGATTCCCATAGATTTAAAACCAAGTCTAACAAATTTGCTATTCTTGTAAGACATCTTATGAGCTTCCTGTCATTATTGGAAAGAGAAATCACCATTGTTAACACTGTGCTAAACTTAATTTTTTCTTTTCTTTTTTTTTTTACTTTTATAACTTACCAATATATTGCTTGTAGTTTTGCACTGGTAAAAATATAGAAAAGACTAAATAAAAGAGGAACTTCCGTTGGGTTCCTCAGAAAAGTTTTTGACCGCCCAACTTTGAAAGGAAGATGAAGATTTGCCCATCCACAGCTAGACTTAAATATTACTGAAACCATTATTGAAGGCTTTTGAAAAGTTTCTTTCCCATTATTTAAAATAAGAGGATTGCTTTTAATAGCAGACAATCAGAACATTCACCCCATTTTTATTTTCCCCCTTGGAGCACACACTGAGTGAGAAAAAAATTATTTTTTTTTGGTCACATATAGAATCTATTTTAGTTTCTGCGGCAGGTTTTTCTAGTTGTTGACCAATTTTCAGTTCCACATTTTCTAACCTTTAACAGCTCGTGATGGTGGGAACAAAAGATTCTCCTTCAGTCTATAGCCCAGAGTTATTTCAGCACCTGCTGCTCACCATAGGCAGCCTGGCTTGTAAGAAGCTCATCAGCTTATCTGTGGGAGAAAAGTCTTGAGGCCATTCAACCACATTGAGGTTCCCACAGTGATCATCAAGGGTGCTCACACTAACAGCCTATTAAATTCCAGGAAGTCGGAGGCTCTTAAGAGATCTCTGGATATTTTTCAAATGAGCTTTGCGCACCCCTCCCCCCCTGCATATGGAGTTTGAGTTGATCAGGTTCTTGACTCTATTCTTTATCTTCCCTCCTCCATGTGCTGCCTGGTTGATCTCTCATTAAATCCACTAGGGACACTTCTATCAGACTTGGAAATCTGTCTTTAACTTCCAGCAAGAGGAGGAGCCATCGCATGAATGGCACGAGCTTTTAGGATTCAGGTCAGTGGTAATGAGTGAGGGTATAAAATCCTCTGCAAGGCTCTCCTCCCAGCCAACAGAGAAGTTAAGTGTCACAGCAGGAGGAGGAGCTCTTTGAAGTCTCCCTTGTTGTCAATCACACTGACCAATTACCAGCAGAGGACTCTTTCACACTGAAGAACACATCACTAACTCATGCAACTTGAGGGACTGTCATTCTTTCTGCTGATTCACTTTCTTCATTCCTTCGTTGCTTGCTGGTACGTGGGCAGAAGCGAGCTCTGTTTTGGTTGATACAGTTTCGTCCCTCAGTGACACTCTGAGTATGCAGGTCTGACATTTCCCCTTCCTTCCACTCTGTTTCTCTGCTTGGCCTGACCACCATCACAGTGGTGCTGTAGATGGGGCAGAGGCAGGGAGTCAGCCCCGATTGCTGGCCCGGCCTGCCTGTGTGAGCAGTGGAACCACTGTCAGCCCCGTGGCTGCTTTACAAGAACTTACCAATTGCCCATTTTCCTGCACTTATCTCAGTCATGGTGGGGAGGAGGCGAGAGGAGAAATAGGAAATAATTAGCATTTACTATAAAAGTAATTAACATTGACTATAAAAATATGTATCTTGGAGTGAATCCTATGCAATGGCCATTTTGTAGGTCAGGCAGTTCGATATGGTTTAATCGAACAGATTTTTCTATCTACACCTCAGGGCCTAAGGATGGATATCTGTACCCATAGCTAGATACAACCTCATACAGATATCTAGCTACAGATACAGATAAGTAGGTAGATAGGTAAGTAGATGGCAGGATCTACAGATTTCTTAGAGATTTTCTTACTGTCATGGTCAGATCTGACTTAAGTCTGAATAGTGGAGCCAATGGAAATTGTTCTTAATATCCACAGGTACATTTATTCTGTCTCCACTTTCATATTATTCACCCCCGCCCCCCCCCCCAACACCTGGGTTAAATCCAGGCTATCAGAGCCTTCATGTTCTTGTCATTCTATCCATTCATCATCATCTGTCTATCTCATTCATCTCCTTACCTGTCTTATGTGTGTTTCCAACACGTCCTGCTCCGTGTATTGCGTGAGATCAAAGAAAAGAGCGCATCTGAAGATGAGCTCAGAATTGATGCTAAACTCAATAACAGGCTATTTTAAATAGGCATTATGGCTTAATGTTGTTAGAGATAATTCCATTTTAACCAGAGGATCATTTGTAAGCTTTTTAGAAAGAGAGAGAGAGAGAGAGAGAGAGAGAGAGTGTGTGTGAGAGAGAGAGAGAGAGAGAGATCATGGAATTATAGGGAAAATAAAGTTAACCAGGACAGTAGTTGCTCCGTTTGGTCCAGAGAGCACTCTTGAAGCTGTATTATTGGTGAGTTCTAGAAGGGTTCATCCTCTGGAGAGTAACATTACATACTGTGCCTTTCTGAAGGTCCCAATTCATGTCTATGTTAGGTAGCACATGCGTAATTGTCTTGTTAACTTTTCTTTTCTTTGTTGAACTAAGCCCCAGTCACCGTACCGGGAGCCCCAGATGAGCAGCAGCCTGACACAGACAGAGCCATGTAAAGTGTTGGCTTTCATTTCCTCACATGGAGAACTGTAATGTGTTGCTCACTTTGAACAGTTCATTTAGAATTTATATAAAAAGTAGTGCAGGCCCTGGCTGGTTGGCTCAGTGGTAGAGTGTCGGCCTGGCGTGCAGAAGTTCCGGGTTCGATTCCCGGCCAGGGCACACAGGAGAAGAGCCCATCTGCTTCTCCACCCCTACCCCTCTCCTTACTCTCTGTCTCTCTTTTCCCCTCCCACAGCCAAGGCTCCATTGGAGCAAAGATGGCCCGGGCGCTGGGGATGGCTCCTTGGCCTCTGCCCCAGGTGCTAGAGTGGCTCTGGTTGCAGCAGAGCGACGCCCCAGAGGGGCAGAGCATCGCCCCCTGGTGGGCAGAGCGTCGCCCCCTGGTGGGCGTGCCAGGTGGATCCCGGTCGGGTGCATGCAGGAGTCTGTCTGTCTCTCCCCGTTTCTAGCTTCAGAAAAATACAAAAAAAAAAAAAAAAAAAAAGTGCAAAAATTCTGTTTCGGCTTTCCATTATGTGTTAGCCTCAATTTCAAAGAGATATTTAATATCTCAAACTAGTTAAATATTGTATTCTTCTTTTAGAGGAGAATTCCTTTGTGATTTCTGGTGGAAAAAGTGGATAGCTCCCATGTCACCCATCCTCCCAAGGTCCTTTGTCTTTTATTTGAGACATTTTCTGACAGTGACATATAGACAAGTCTCATCTGTAGGTAAAGCTAACATTAAAATCACCCCTTTAGAACCCTCCTGCACTGCTGGTGGGAATGCAGACTGGTGCAGCCACTGTGGAAAACAGTATGGAGATTCCTCAAAAAATTAAAAATCAAACTACCTTTTGACCCAGCCATCCCACTTTTAGGAATATACCCTAAGAACACCATAGAACTGTTCCAAAAGGAGAAATGCACCCCCATGTTTATGGCAGCATTGTTCACAATAGCGAAGATCTGGAAACAGCCCAAGTGTCCGTCAGTGGACGAGTGGATTAAAAAGTTTTGGTACATATATATTATGGAATACTACTCAGCCATAAGATATGATGACATCGGATCATTTACAACAACATGGATGGACCTTGATAACATTATACTGAGTGAAATAAGTAAATCAGAAAAAACTAAGAACTAGATGAACCCATACATAGATGGGACATAAAAATGAGACTCATAGGCATGAACAAGAATGTAATGGTAATGGGGGGGTGGGGGGGTGAGGAGGCAGGAGAGAGAGGGGATGGGGGGAGGGAAGGGGCACAAAAAAAACCCAGATAGAAGGTGACGGAAGACAATTTGACTTTGGGTGAGGGGTATGCAACATAATCAGATGTCAAAATAATCTGGAGATGTTTTCTCTGAACATATATACCCTAATTTATCAATGTCACCCCATTAAAATTAATAAAAATAAATTTTAAAAATCACCCCTTTAGCAGTATCAGACGTTCATCAGCATAGTTGTGGCATAATCAGAAAATGATTTTTTCTAGTTCAGTACTTCCAGATTTAAATGTGAGCATCTGAAGGTGGATTACTCAGCTTCTTCCTCTTTCGTAATCACAGATGTTGGGCATGAGAAAAGAGTGTTTTTGGACACTGAGGAAAAGGTATGGAGTGTCATTTTCATGATCATAAACTCTTACAGAGTAGCTGATTTTTGAGGATTGCCACATTAGAGACCATAGAGGCTGGTTTTCCTCCCGGAGTAGAGTTGATACATCTTTGGTTGTCAAGGAAAATAATTTTCAGGTTTTTCTTAATGAGAGAATATCACTGTTGGTACACTGCAACTCTCATCTATTTACCAAGCGATTGTATATATTTTAAAATTTTTTTACTTATTGATTTTAGAGAGAGAGGAAGGGGGAGAGAGCGAAAAAAATCAAAGTGTTGTTCTACTTATTTATGCATTCATTGGTTGGGTACTTTATGTGCCCTGACCAGAGAGTGAACCCACAACTTGGCATTATCAGGATGATGTTCTGACCAACTGAGCTACCTGGCCAGCGCTGAGACTATATTTTGTTATTGAAAAGGTTTAATTCGATAGGCAGAGGCAGAATGTTTTTGTTTGTGTTGTGTTGGCGTGGAGCATGCTGGTTCAGTCGGGGCACAGGAGGAGAAGCAGACAGAGATGGAGAATAGTGAGCAGGGATTTAGTAATATGTCCGAGGGCACAATGTGGGGTCAGTGTGGGAGAGAAAAATAGCAGGTCCCCTCAGGATAGAGGAAGAAGCAAGAATAATGTCCCTGCTGGAGAAAGATCATCCAATAAGCATAGGGAAAAACTTGGGAAAGGATCTGAGAGGGAAAGAAGGACGCTGGGAAGAACTGGTCCATTGTCTAAGGAAGAGGATGGCCTGGTTTGGGGAAGAACATCAGGAGAGAGTGATGACAAGGAAAGAACGTCATTGTGAAGGGTGCATTTTATTTTAAATGACACTGGCCTCAGGGTGGGTTAGCCGGCCCTCTCTGCAATTAATAGTGTCAGATGTTTACGTGTTACTTCCCACTTGATGGTTTACATTGTCTTTGTAAGTAGCAAGTCTAGTACATTTCTAGGTACTTAGACCAAAAAGCATGGAGTCAACCTTTACTCCTTTCTATCTCCCAGACCCTTGTCCAGTTGTCTTTAGTTCCAGTTGACTTGACCCACAACAGTTTCTCATCTTCATTGCTTCTCCTCTGGTCCAGGCTACTGTTCTCTCTTAGCCAGATTGTTTCAGTGGCTTCTTACGTGACAGCGCAGCTCTTGGGTTTGGCCCTTCTTCCCCTGTAGACCGTACTCAACACATTAACCTGAGGGACCTTGTCAAAACCCTCCACAGGACAGCTGCCTCCCTCAGAGTGAATATCCAAGTCCTCGCGATGACCTCTGAGGCGCTGCCAGCCGGGATTCTCACCTGGTAGCACATTAGAATGCTCTGGGGAGTTTTATAGACATTACCGATGTCAAGGCTCCAACCAGACCAGACATATTTGCACCCCTGAGAATGATGCCTGGGCGATGTATCTTTTAAAAGCCCCATGATCTCACTTTTGGGGTTTCAACAATGAGCCAGATAAAGTTCCAACTCTCACACTGTTGATAACTGGCGAGGAAGACCAGGGCTCCACCCAGATAATTGTAATGCGCTTTAGCAGGATGAATGAACTTGGGATACTTAGAGGAAACCAGGAAATTACACACAGTGGAGGAAATTCAACTCTCCTTCGAAAGTTGAAAGATTTTCCCTGAGAGAGCAAGGGAAAAAGTGTCCCCAAGACACCGTTATTTATTATGGCTGTGATGTGCTAAGAGAGACATGTTGTTGTACAGTGGTCCCCAACCTTTTTTGGGCCACGGACCGGTTCAATGTTAGAAAATATTTTCATGGACCGGCCTTTAGGGTGGGACGGATAAATGTATCACGTGACCAAGACAAGTGTCAAGAGTGAGTCTTAGACGGATGTAACAGGGAATCTGGTCATTTTTAAAAAATAAAACATCGTTCAGACTTAAATATAGATAAAACAGAAATAATGTAAGTTATTTATTCTTCCTCTGCGGACCGGTACCAGTCCACGGCCCGGGGGTTGGGGACCACTGTTGTTGAGAATAGGAGCGGAGGTCTTTGAATCAAGCAAACCTGGTTCAATTACTCAGGCACATGATTTTACCCCTTAGAGCCTCTATTTTCCTATCTGTAAAATGGCACCTACCTCATAAGGATATGAGAATTATTATTATTATTTTTTTAATATTTTATTTATTGATTTTTTTTAGAGAGAGAGGAGTGAGAGAGAGAGACAGAGAGAGAGAGAAGGGGGAGGAGCAGGAAGCATCAACTCCCATATGTGCCTTGACCAGGCAAGCCCAAGGTTTCGAACTGGCGACCTCAGTGTTCCAGGTCGACGCTTTATCCCACTGCGCCACCACAGGTCAGGCAGGATATGAGAATTATTAACTGTATTTGGCACATCGTAGGTATTCAGTGGTACCAAAGCTAATGAGGTATTCCTTTCAAAGAATACTGAAAGGAATATCTTGAAATGGTGCTTCATGGCTTGATTAGGGAGGGTGCTGTATATACCCTTGCAACTCACATGGCTTTCAGACCCGCAGCATCAGCTCAACCTTGCAGAATTACAGTGCTTTGGCCCCTTCCCAGAACCACTGACCTTCATCTGCATTCTGACCATGTCCCCAGGTGATTCATGTGTGCATTCAATTTGAGGAGCATTTTTGTAAAGCAGAAAACAACGCATATGAAATAGCTCATGCCCTTATGGAGTTTAGAGGTCCCTGAAACAACTTGAGTGTTTACAGAAATGATTATAATGTGATAAGTGACAGGAGACAGCCACGCCAAATGGTAAGACCACAGATTGTTTCAAGCTAAAATTGAAAAAGAGTATCAAGTTTCTTTTCTGACTGATAAACTCTGAAAGTTCTTAAAGTTACAACGAACCCGTTTCCTTTCTGCCTCTTCCAAGCGTTGTACACGGCAGAGTTTAACGTGTATGCGAGCGGAGAGCTACATTTGTTCATGCGTGTCAGTTAGGGACCATTGACCTGCAAGCACAAGATTAATTATTGCCCGAAGGAAAAGGAATAAGAAGTGTCAGAGGTCACAGAAATGACCCAGTCATTTTAAGTCTATGCCATAGACTACCTAGAGAAAGATCAAGGCTATGAAAATGCATATGAAGGGAAGTATTACAGTTACCTTAATTTTTGATCCTTGGGGCTTTTGAAAAGAAAACTGCTTTTTTAAATTCGAAAGTAATGAGTCAAACAAAAAAACTGGCCCGCAGTTTCCCACATTGACATTGTGAACAAAATATTGATTTGCTCATTTTCTCCTTTTAATGGTATTGATTTCAACTCGTCACGTTTACCACTGCAAGTTACCAGAGCAGCGAGGAGTAAAGCAGTTCAGTCAAAGGACATGATTAAACTCCTCATCAACACTGCAGTGTAATTATTATTTTTGGAAGTGTTAGCAGCAAAATGAATTCAGGTGATTAATAAAATATAGAAAGAGACTGGCAATTGTTTAGTATATCTGAAGCAAAGAATGACATGTCTGGGATTTAAGAGAAACTACATCCACTATCCTTCTTTACTTGCTAAAAAGAAAGCCTTCCAAAACAGGTACAGACGAAAACTTCAGAGGAAAAGATGATTTTTCATGAGATACAATAATTTAATCCCTTCTCTGGATGAAATGGAAAATGGTTAGGTTTATACAGAAGCAGATAGTTTTGCATTTGAAGGCTGTTTAATTAATATTAAAGATACCATTGCATTTTATTTGAATTGACAGCCATTTGCTTTTATATTTATTTATTTATTTATTTATTTTTAAATGAGCAGGTAAATTTTTTTTAAGTTTGGGCATAATTTGACTTCAAGTTGTAGTAAAACCACAAGGCCTACCATGATGTAGTTAAAAATAATGATTTGAAATACTGTAAGTGTTTAGCTTTTTGTCACTGGCTGTAAATTAATAAGGTTTGATTAAAGTGAATAAAGTCAGCTAGGTTTTGTTCTCGATACACAGATGATGTAAATAGCGAAAGTACTTTTCAGGTGACAAGTTGGACCAGTGTGATTCTGATACAGCAGGAGTGGCCTTGTTCACGATTGATTTTATTTAATATTGCTTTGTTATTAATAAACTGAAAGATCTGTTATTGTCTTATTTCAAATACCTGTTTTGTCTGGCAATGGCTTTAGTTTTTCCATTTTAGAACTTACATCAAATTGAAATGTCCTACCTACATTCTTCAAATAAGGTATAATTGCATAAAATTACCCAAAATAATATATTTGTCTTACAAATAATATTCTTCGGATTTTTTACAAATTGTTTTGGACAAGAAAGTCTTCAAGGAAGTGTAAGTCGGGTAACAGATGTTGAGAAGTATTTATATTATTTTCTTGGCTTTTGATGCAAATGAAGTAGGTGCTTCACTTTCACTTTAGGAGTTCTTAATTCCTCTTCACCACTTACCGTATTTCCCCAGGTGTAAGACGTACCTTTGTCCCAAAAATTTGGGGTCTAAAACCTGGGTGCATCTTATACAGTGGTTGTAGATTTTTTACTTGCATTTCCTGCTTTGTCATGCAGATGAGGAGTTGTATGAATTTTATGATCAATAAAACTTGTGTTCAATAACTTTATGTAATACGTTTTTGGTTTTTTTTTCCAAATTTCGGGCCCCAAAATTGAAGTGCGTCTTATACATGGTATCATCTTATACATGCGGAAATACGGTATACATTTCTGATTTTGTCTCAAACAATAATAACGCTGACATGTTTTTGGTATCTGGAACAAAGAACCTGCTTAGGAAGATGGAGCATGTTCACAATGTGTGTGGTCCGTCTGTCCCCAAAATGAATATATATTTTGGGATGGGAGGGTGACCTGGCTGTGACATCTGTCACCCCATGGATTGCCAGGGTTGCTTTGGCTAATCTGGCTGGCTAGGTTGGTGTCCCCTTCCTCCATGTGTGTCCCTCCCGAAGCTGCTGTGCGCTCGGTTGAAGAGGATGACCTTCCCTGATAGAAGAGAGGACCGTTCTTCGGTCAAGGGTCTGCAAGTAATTGTGTTCTTCTGCTAGAGCCTCCAAACCAGTTCTCAAAAGAAATATGTTTTTCGAATTTTCAGCCCTTTTAAACTGTTTATAGGGTTTTAAAAACAATATTAGAAAGGCAAATTAATAGTTCTATAGTGTGTGGGCGATGTTCTTTTTAATGTAAGGTCAGCTTGCAAGGCATTTATTTCTAGTTTTCTTTCTTTTTGTAGAGCATGAACATTTTCTAGAAATCTGCGGTCTTTATAGCTGAAATCCAGGGGAGAGCTGATGTTAGGTAGTGATTTGAATGACCAGTTCTTGCAGAATACTCAGGTAGACATAGGTCTTTTCCCTGAATGCCCCATTTCCCATCATTTGACTATTATGATTTTAGATACCTCATGCCACCTATAAAAGCAATTACGAGTTGTGGGACACTCTCTTATTTCCCATGTGATGATGACCCGTTAAAATCCATACTGATATGTGACAATACATCTCTAAATGCAGTCTTACATTGATTTTTATTTCAGCTCATTTAGACTTGACATTGTTTATTGGACTTCATTTAGTAAGAAAACATCTCATTTTCATTTTTGGTTAGCACATAAAAGACTTATATGATTACAAATAGTTGTGTTTAGGGAAATAAACTTATTTCTTAAGCAGACTTATTTGCTATAAATTAAATTTAATACGGTAACTAAAATTATATTTTTTTGGCTTGTATGTCAGAACCTAGATATAATTGGCCAGCAAATGGAATGTTGTTATTTAGTTAACTTACAGTAAAACTATGTTTTTCATAAATACTAGTTTGAGCCATATGAAATAGTTATTTGACCATTTTTGACCTACAGACATAGCAGTTGTATTTGGTTCAACTTAATACTAAAAGCCAAGTATGGAATGTTATGCTAATTAAAATAATAACAATGAATCATGGAATGGGTAACACCTCACTCTTGGGGTGCAATTTTTGTGTTAAAAAGAACAAACACTAAAAGAAAAACATATATCTGAGGAATTTGCTATTTTTACTATCATCACATAAATGTGAAAAAGCTAATTAAAACTATTAATAACCAGAAAATTGAAGGAAAGGTTGAAAAGCCTATACAGCAACTAAAGTTGGTTACACAGCAAAAAATACATATAAATGACTCTGAAATAATTTTTTGTTTCCTAAATAACATCAAACTAATCTAACTTCCTGATTTTCATTTGTGAGGAACAATTTCTTGGTTATTTAAATTTTTTGGTACTTTTTTTTTTTTATTGTTACGGGATTAGGTGCAATAATAACATCAGTTTGCCCCTTCGTAAAAGAGGAGGTTGTGTTACAAGTATTCTAAGGCGCCTTTCAGCAATAGGCTGCCTGACAAATAGGAAAAAACTCGAACATGGTTTAAAGAATATTTATTTAAGCAGTAATTGTGAACGAAAAACATCAGAGTGGAAATGAGGTATATGTTAAAGAGGCCTCTTTGCTTTTAGCTCTATTTCTTTTTTCTTTTTGGAGTTCACTAAAATAAGAAGACATTGTAAAAATTTAAAACCATGACTCGTTTTCTCTTTGAACTTTAGTTCCTGTTGAAATTGGAAAGAAAACTACGTAGCAACTTCTGCATGCTACGAAGAGAGGTCAGCTACCTTCCCGGGCTTTCCCAGGCGGCCTTGCCGTTACTCATGCATTCACTGAGTGCCTGTTCCGTGTCAGGGCCAGACTCTCAGTTTCTACGGTGAGGACCTTGGCAATGAGGCCCCAGAGGCTTGTGAGTCTATTGGGACTAACGCTCTCAGGCACTGACATGCTTGCGTTAACCTGACTCAACAGCTATTGATGTATCTATAAACCAAAGTGCAGATCTACTGGTTTACAGTAAGAATTCTTTGCTTCACATGATTTAGAATATACATGTGAACCTACTCATCACTGTCTCACTGGAAATTACTGGGAAAACTAAATTATAACTGGAAGGCCACTTGGTGAGTCGGTGTTAAGACGGAATGGAATGAGTTGCATGAGTTGTGTACCACATTGGTCTCTGATATTCTGATGTCTTCCATTCCACGGTTATGATGCAGTTTCCAGAGGAACCAGATTGCTCAAAATTATGAACCAGAGTATCCTTGTAGACAGTGCTTGGACGCAGATGATGTCTTTTGAAAATATTTCTTTTATTCTCAGTTTTACATTACATTTTCCTCTGCCCCAGTATTTTATATAAGCTTGCTAATCCAACTTCCTAGCTTAATGCCTGGCTCCCAAAAGCTGCTCAAGAATGGTTAATTAACTGACGTTACCATTTAGCTAGCTAGAAAATTCTTATCTTCTAAAATGCTTTGTGTGTAGTGTATTGCTTCATTCTAAGGGGTGTGTGTGTGTGCGCGCGCGCTCGCATGCTGGGGAAGGGTATGATACCTACCTCCTATGCCTTGGTGTTTTGGAAAAATAAAAATGTTCTGATTGTATTATTTGGCCAATGTTTTAGATATGCTTATGAATTTTTTCATTTGCTTGCAATAAAGATTTAGAATGAGGATGCTTCCCAGAGATGAAGCTTCAATCCTCACTGAAACTCAGAGTGTCCCTAATTCTTCCCAGTGTGGGGGAGTTTTTTCAAGGTAGTGAGGGTATATTTGGGTGGCTGGCAGGTGAGGAGAACTTACTTTTGAGACACTGGAAGGTCATACTCAGATGCTTAGTCACCTGCCAGAAACCTGATATTTTTTCTTGGTTTTATTCTAATCTTCACTAAATTGATGTTTTCTTTTTCTCTTCTGAAACATCTATTCCATTATTAAAATTAATGCATATATGAGATATTTTGCCCGTAATTTTAATATTTTGCTATATTCCCTCTAAGTATGAGTCTGCAATGTATACTAGTGGGCTGAAAAGATATTTTCAGAAAAACCTAAGAGAAATCTTTCAGAATACTTCTGAAACCACAAACTTCTGTTTTCTATTTTACATTCTATACCTGAAAAAAAAAACCCCAACCTCCCCAAAAAACTATTTTCCCTTCATTCTCTCCCCCTGTTCTAAAAATAATTCACTCTTGGTTTGTTACCCTATAAAACATGCCAAAAGTCAGCCCAGAGTGAATTTTTGTGGCCAACTTAGAACCCCAAAATAGAAACTGCTGACAGTTCCTTAAATACAGTAACACTGGCAGGTGCCTTGGTAATAAATTCACAAGCTTAGAATTCACAAAACAATAAAGTTATGCAAATTGGAGCACATAGAAAGAATAATCAGAAACAAATGGCAAGAGCAGTAAGTTTAGCGCTGGGGCATCTTAGTTTTATGAACGTCAAGGCAGATAACGCTGGGGAGAACCAGAGGGAACTGGGAGATCGCGGAGGGAGATCGCGGAGGGAGACGCACCCTTAATAAATGAACACAGTTCAGGCTGATCAACTAACAACCAATTTCCTTATTACCACAGCCATAAACAGAGATGAGAAACTGGTCAGAAGGTTTTGCATGTCAGGTATAGGTAACCAAAGGCAAATGGAAAATAAAAAATAAAGAGATAGCTGACCCGATTTAAGTTATCAGAAGTTGCTTTGTTTTCATTATTCCTTCAATATCATGCCCATCAGTCATATTCAGATTAATTATTTAATTTTAGTCAAACAATCAAGCATGCTGTACATTTTTAATTCCATTTATTTTAAATGTCCTTGCTTAATTTTCTTTTACTTTTGTTATTTAACTCTGATGCTATTGGTATAATGGAACTTTTTTTTTAATTAAAAAAAGACAGTATGTTCAGTTAACCTATTTTAGAAAATATAAGCTTTCAATTAAAACTTAAAATAGTTCTCAAAATCATGGACAAAAATAGAGCTAAGCAATATAATACTCCCTTATGTTGGGTGTGTGGTAAAATGTAACTTTTTGAGCCTTGGATGTAACAGAAATGTGTGAACTTTCCTTCTTTTGGTTTTTGTCACCTTGAAGTAACTCCTAAAGAAGTACAAAATGGCTGTTGGGTGCATAAGAAAAACATATTAGAACAATTTTTTTTTGTAAATATAATAAATTAATCATTGCACTTAGGGTGAAGAAATGGTGGACTACTGTAAATTTGTAACTGCTCCCTTTCACGCTGTATTGTATTACCTAGCACTACTGTCTGGCACTTGATCGATTCTTAATTTTACCTGAAATAAAGAACGATATCATTTGCAAACGTGTTCACAGAAATTGAGTTCAAAGGCATGTTGGAACCATCTGTGCAAAGCCTCTCAGGAAAGGGAGGTCTAGAGAAACATCTAGACTCAGACACTAACGTCACAGAGCCAGGGCTGGAGCAGGCATGAAAAGACTTGGTCAGGCTCATAACCCACTGTGACCACATCTGCCAGGCATTCAAAAGTTTCGCTTGTTTATAAACAGTGCTGCTTATTATTATTATTATTTTAGTTCTAATTAAATTGCTCAGAGAGGAAACACTAAGTTTTCTAATTATTTCCTCACTTAAACATTTTCAAACTAACAACTAAAATATTCTGGTGGAAACAAGGTTGACCAGGAAATATTATAACAGGTTGTGACCAGAGCTCCCCTAAGATGCTTCTTCATCCCAAATCAAAGACAGTTTTTCCCCCAGAAGTTTGCAGTTTATAGCTCTGTGTATGTGTGTGATATTTTTCTAAAATTCCCCTATCTAATCACTTAAACATGATTGCTGCTTCTCTTGTAGTATATAATTTTTAAAATCAAATTAATGAAAAATACTTTAAATTAATGAGTACATTTCATGATAGATAGATAGATGTATAGATAGACAGACAGATAGACAAGTAGACAAAAAAGGGAGCACATTAGAAGGGGATTATGGCAGCAGAATCCAAAAAAAATTGATCTGCCCCTGGATACTTGTACTAGTTGTAGGCAAATCATTGAGCTTCTTGATTTCAATTAATGCATCTGTAAAGTAGTTTTTAAAAATTCAAAACGGTGGTAAAGTGGTTGAAAAACACCATTTCTCATTTTGACCGGACTTACTGTGTTGAAGTTAAAGGAAGTCACCTCTTTTCATGTATAATAGACTGTGAACTAGTAGATTAGGGCCAGAGGGACCAACATGCACCTTAAACAATGAAAAAATAGAAACCTGGTTTCATTCCTAAGTGAAGGACCCTTTGACAAAACATCCATCGTGAGAAGATAAACTTACACAAAGATCCTGACTCAAAGCATTTACTGTAGAGTGTGAAGCCTATTTATTACGCCAAATTTAGTTGCTAATCTTGTTAGGTATTATGTTATGTGCCCAAAGATACTAAGTATAATATGTATACCCATAGCCTCTGACAAAATGTTATAAAACCAGATATTATAAACAAAAACCTATAACACAAAATAAACAATTTCTTGAAAGAAGTAAGCCATTAAAAACTATTGGGTCACCCCGGAGGGGCAGAGCATCGCCCCCTGGTGGGCAGAGCATCACCCCTGGTGGGCGTGCTGGGTTGATCCCGGTCTGGTGCATGCGAGAGTCTGTCTGACTGTCTCTCCCCGTTTCCAGCTTCAGAAAAATACAAAAATAAATAAATAAAAATAAATAAAAAGGAAAAAAAACTATTGGGTCAGAGCCCTGGCCAGTTGGCTCAGGAGAAGCACTCATCTGCTTCCCCACCCCTCCCCCTCTCCTTCCTCTCTGTCTCTCTCTTCCCCTCCCGCAGCTGAGGCTCCATTGGAGCAAAGTTGGCCCGGGTGCTAAGGATGGCTCCATGGCATCTGCCTCAGGCGCTAGAATGGCTCTGGTTGCAACAGAGCAATGCCCCAGATGAGCAGAGCATCGCCCCCTGGTGGGCATGCCAGGTGGATCCTGGTCGGGCACATGCGGGAGTTTGTCTGACTGCCTCCCCGTTTCCAACTTCAGAAAAATACAAAAAAAAAAACCAACAAAAAATTATTTGGTCAGAGGCAACTGAAACTTCAATTGAGTCATTTAGAAAATAATAACACTATTTGGGGGGGGGAGTACCCAGAAATGCAGCAGAGTTGTACTCATGAGCAAATATATATTGTTAAAGAATTTCACTTTAAATTCCAAAAAATAAAACAGAAAACATTTCAGAAAAAATTTTAAAATATTAAATTTAAACATAACAATATAAGAGGAATTGAGTGAGAAAAAAATTTTAAAGAAACAGTGAAAGGTGGAATTAATATCTCCAAGAGCTGGTTCTGAAAAGTAATAATTTAAAATCCTTTGCAAATATAGCTAAGAAAAAAATGAAATACACACTTATTTAAAAATGAATCGAAGTTGATAAAGTTCAATTAAATAGAAATTATAAGTTGATTATCCATAAAACCACATAGTAGGAAAAGATTCAATGGCTGACTATAATTTTGGAGTAAAAACTGCAATATCTGAAATGGAAGACATTGAAAAAATGTTATTTATGAATTACCCATCAAAATATTTTACAAGTAAACTCCTCAAATTTTTAAGAAGTAAATTCTTGCTAGCATGAATAAAAACTAATAAACAAAGTATTCCAATTAAAAATTTTCAGGGTCACATAATCAGAATCTAAAACCTAACAGAAAATATCTATAAGCCAATCTCTTTTATGAATATCTAGGCAAAAAGTTTAAAGTAAATTACAGCAAATTAAATTTATTACTATCTTGAAAGGATAATTCACCTCAATCAGGGATGGTTTAGTGTCATGAATTCATTAATAATTAATTATAGAAATATAGCAAAATAAAAATTTACCAGATGTGGATTAACATCTATTCCTGGGAGAAATAGTAATAAACTAGAAATAAAATAACCCTAATTATGTAAGAAAATATATCTCAGCCAGTATCATAGAGTGAAATAGCAAAGGCATTCTTGCCAAAAATTGGGGGTATTTTTATATCGGATGACCTACTAAAGATGATTGGTGATGGTTATTTTGGCAAATATTGAATAGTTTTTCTAGTGTATTAATGAAAATATATACTTATTGTCTTTATTTTGAGAGCCCTTATTAAAGTAAGAATAAAAATTTAGAAGTTGAAACCTACAGGACAGAGAGAGTGGAGGAGAAGAGATAATTAGGAGAAGGGATACCGTAAGTTTTTGGAAAATGGGAAGAAGGTACAGGTGGTGACTAATGGAGGAAACTCAGATTCAGTGACTGTAGAAAACTGGGCATTGAGAACCAAGGTACTTTGTTTTCCCAGGCTTTAAAGCAGGGGTTCCCCAAACTACGGCCCGCGGGCCATATGCGGCCCCCTGAGGCCATTTATCCGGCCCTCGCAGCACTTCCGGAAGGGGCACCTCTTTCATTGGTGGTCAGTGAGAGGAGCATAGTTCCCATTGAAATACTGGTCAGTTTGTTGATTTAAATTTACTTGTTCTTTGTTTTAAATATTGTATTTGTTCCCGTTTTGTTTTTTACTTTAAAATAAGATATGTGCAGTGTGCATAGGGATTTGTGCATAGTTTTTTTTTTATAATCTGGCCCTCCAACAGTCTGAGGGACAGTGAACTGGCCCCCTGTGTAAAAAGTTTGGGGACCCCTGCTTTAAAGGATCCAGGGATTATATGTAAGAATGAGACTAAGGACTGAATGTAATGTTTAGTTGAAAGTTTATCTAAGTAGGAGTTAGGTCGTCAGATCACACCATCCTCTTTCTTGCCCCACAATCCTATGCTGTTAGGAGACTATGCTTCTTGCCCAGCAGGGTTTAGGAAGTTGATTATTTGAAAATGCATCCATAGAATTTTGAGACTTTGAAACACCCAGGCTATGGGAAGTTGGGGGTGAGGAATGGGATTGTTAAATAGGGGATTAGTGAAAGTCTACGTACTGAATGTGAAAACTGTCCACCTCATTCCCACCTGCTGGACAGAAGGAACAATCTTTCAGAAGAACTTTGACAGAGAAATAAAACCTCTCAAACAGTAAAATGAAACAATAATAAAAACAAAAAAGAACTCAGAAGAAATGCATTTAATGCAGAGAACAGAAGAAACTTTAAAACTATTTAAAAAGTCTCAGAGAGATAAGAAATCACACCTGTGCCTATAGTGGTGATAGGGGTCCCCAAACTTTTTACACAGGGAGCCAGTTCACTGTCCCTCAGACTGTTGGAGGGCCGCCACATACAGTGCTCCTCTCACTGACCACCAATGAAAGAGATGCCCCTTCCAGAAGTGCGGCGGAGGGCTGGATAAATGGCCTCAGGGGGCCGCATGCGGCTGCGGGCCGTAGTTTGGGGATGCCTGCAAGTGGCTATGACAACTGTGATTATACTGGGTATAACTATGGATTCTATGGATATGGACAGGGACATGCGGACTACAGTGACCAACAGAGCACTTACAGTGAGGTGTGTCGTGAGGGTTGGCAATCACCAAATCAATTAACGGAGGACATTGGAGAAGACAGGAGGCGATTGCTAAAGTAGCCCATCTTGCAGTACGACACTGAAGAATGGTCTTCTGTTGCTCAAAGATGATACTTTTGTAAAAGACTTTCTAGTGTACAAGACACAAGTGTGTCCAAATGTATATAGTTGCCAGTTAGTTTTCTTTGTTTTTACTTTGTCTTTTTCTATCTGTTATGATTCATTGTGGATTTGTGTTTATACAAATTTTATTTGTATTATTTTATGTTAAACCTCAAATAAATGCTTCCTCATGGGGAAAAAACGCTCATAAAGAAAACGGTGTGGTGATGACCAGATGGAAAGGGGGTGGGGGGACGGAGAGGAGGGTAAAGAGGAGATGACTAATGATGGAAGGGGACTTGACTTGGGGTGATGAACACACAGTACAATATACAGATGATGTATTATAAAGCTGTATACGTGAATCCTATATAATTTTATTAACCTATGTCACCTCAATAAATTCAATAACATTAAAAAAATACTCTACATCAATTACACAAGAAGACTATACTATGTTTTTTTGTCATTGATCCTTTTCTCTACCTCAGACTCATCTTCTCTCATTCTTTCTTTGACTTGACTCACTTTGACTCTCCATTTCTTAGTCCGACACAGTTCTTATGCCACCAGCAATCCTACATTTCTGTCTTGTGGCTTCTTCAGCTGGGAGGTCTGAGGCTGAGAGAGCCCATCTCCTGATTCCTCCTGGATTGTCCTTGGACATGTTCAAGATTAGACTAGGCCACTGTAGTCTTTTTTTTTTTTTCTTTTTGTATTTTTCCGAACCTAGAAACAGGGAGGCAGTCAGACAGACTCCCGCACGCGCCCGACTAGGATCCACCCGGCATGCCCACCAGGGGGCGATGCTCTGCCCATCTTGGAGCATCACTCTGCTGCAATCAGAGCCACTCTGGCGCCTGAGGCAGAGGCCACAGAGCTATCCTCAGTGCCCTGGCAAACTTTGCTCCAGTGGAGCCCCTGCTGTGGGAGGGGAAGAGAGACACAGAGAGGAAGGAGAGGGGGAGGGGTGAAGAAGCAAATGGGCGCTTCTCCTATGTGCCCTGGCCAGGAATTGAACCCGGAACTCCTGCACGCCAGGCTGACGCTCTATAGATGGCTTTGACCAATCTCTGGTCAGTACGAGAATCAATCAGTGAGTGTCCAACTAAATAGACCAACTAAGTGGAACAAGCTGAAGACCCTCCTTTTGTCCCCCCCCCCCCCGAAATCAATGGAAAGTTTATAAAAAACTGGTAGAAATTCTATTGCAATTCCAGCCATTTGGGAAAAATGAATTATTATTGCTAGTTTAATCTCATGTGTAGTAGTTCTGTAATGCCACTCTCTGAGCTGAGGTGGGGATAAATGTGAATGTCACAGCTGTTGATGAGTGAAAGCTGAAATTTTATCACTTTAATTTGATGTTTCATAAGCTGGCAAATCTATTGCCACTGTTTATTCCTCATCTCCTTTCTTTTGAGGAAGCCAACTGAACAGTTCAGTTCTTGGGGATGTATTTCTTTAAAAAGTAGTGGTGCCATACCACGTACTGTCATTATTCAAAAACTGTGACATTCTGACAGTGTGTCAGAGAAAGTGGTGGCTGTATGAAATTTACATGCCTAAGTTTGTAACTAAAACTAATTTTGTCAGGGAATATTTTATAATTACCAAATTAACTGTATAATTAAAGCAAAATGAGCTCTGCATGTGCCTAGAAACATAATCTCTTAATGCTTTTGTTAGTTTTTCTCCAATGACATTATTTTGGAATATATATAATTTATTTCAGATATAGTGATAGAAGGTCATTTTCCAGAGATTTGAAATGGTTTGGAGAAATCCATGAACAACTTACTATGCTGAATTAGTCTCACGTTCGATTTAGTGACTTTTTAAAAGGGGAACAGCAAATTAACCAACTTCAAGTGCCCCTCCTTTCTCATACTTCTGTATTTTATTTATAGCAGAGGAAAACCTCTTTTCATTTCTTCCTGTCAGCTGTGCAGAGAGAGGCAGTTCTACTGACATTGGGTAAAAGATTACCCAAGATACTTTTGAGCACTTTGGGTTAGTCTCTGTGATATTGAGATAATTTTTTTTCTAGCTAAATCAATAGAGAGCTAAAAAGCAACAAAATTTTTATAACGTTCCCATATAAAACTTCAAAAAGTTCTTTCAGTCAGGAGAATTTGTTGTTACAGATGAACTCTCTCGAAATGTGGCAAACATATTTGTGTCTTGGAATCTAATGTTATAATACTATCGATTCTCAGTCCCCTGAGCTAGAGTTTGCCTTTCATGCACATTTGCTCACTTTTCAGCCAGTCTGGTGACAGGTTGAGCCTTGAGGAGCGTGTATGTTCTAGAGTGGGCTTCCTCACTATTGGGCAGAAGGCTTCCTAGCCACGCAGGAAAGGTGTAATTATTATGAGCGTATTTGGAGAAGACTGTCTAGAAAATAATGGGGCATGTGCCACTATACTCAAGAGAGATGGTGCATATTTATGAAACCATCTCTCTTTCTGAAACTTGATGGAGATGGGAAAAATACACTCTATGTTTGTGAAGAAATCACACAGCTATCAATGACAGATAAATCACCCCATGTCTCTTGGACTTCAGCTTCCTCAATGATACAACGAAGAGATTGTTACCTGCTCTAATGAGCTCACAGTTTTTAAATTAGATCCTGATGTAATCTGTATGAAAATGCTTTGAAAGGTATGCACCTCTGTGCAAGTATAAAGGAGTATTATTTTTCATTATTATTTTGTTATCTAGAACTAAAATAGAGCTATAAGTGCCTTTATCTGATTCAGCTAAGCCAGAAGGGAAGTAGAAAATTATTCTGTTGAAGGTAGTTCAGTTCTAGGAAATTAGAAATAGAATGTGTAAGAATGAGACGGCACTCGAACACCAGGTGTGCAGGCTTTATTAGAGGAGAAAGACCTGCGGGGCACTTCTCCGGGAGAGGGCACCAAAACAGACTCTGAGACAAAAATTTATTAGGGTAGAGGAGAGCTTTGAGCAAGTGTGTGTTGAGTCAGCAGTTCTGGTACGCTCCCTTCTGCAGTTTTACGATTTCGGCTTCCTGGAATGCTTCTCCTTGGGGCGGTCGACCAGCTTCCTAGCACTGTTCTGCTTCAGGGGCGATCGTCCAGTGAGGGTGGGGTCAGAGAGACAAGCGGAACGGCAAAAGGGCAGCTGGAAGTTCTGGCGAACTCATGTATCTGTCAGAATGCGCACAGGCCTGTGATGAGCTAGGCAATCTGCATGTAAGCGTTTGAATACGTAGTAGCGACTTACTCTGTTGGCAAGTGGGAGTGGGCGGTGGAGTGCCACGCTGTGCGGAGGAAGATCTGAAGACACTGAAAGGAATGATGATGTTGCGATGGTAATGATAACAGTTAAAAAGTTAGACGCTCCACTGAGGCAAAGGTTTCCTCTTTTCCCCTGATGTTTTCTGAACCAAGAATTATGCTCAGGTACATAGTAGGCATCTCCTTATTGGTCAATATTATTGAATAAATAACATTCACTTTATTCTTTTCATTGATTTTGTTGGGGTGATACTGGTTGTCATAATTATACAGGTTTCAGGTGCCCGATCCTACAACACGTTCTGTGCACGCATTGTGTGTTTGCCCTTCAGCTCAAGTGTCTGTCCGTCCCCATTTATCCCCCTGCACCTCCAACCCCTCCCCCGCCCAGCAGTCACCACACTGCTGTCTGTGTCCATGAGTTTTTCCTCCTTGTTGCTCGGTCCCTCCATCCCCCTCACAGAGACCACACCCCCACCCACAACAACTGTGCGCCTGCTCTCTCTGAGTCTGTCTCTATTTTGCCTTTTAGTTCATTTTGTTCATTAGATTTCACATAGACGTGAAATCATACGGTATTTTTCTTTCTCTGACTGGCTTATTTCACTTAGCATAATACTCTCCAGGTTCATCCATGCTGTCACCAAAGGTAAAATTTCCTTCCTTTTTATGACTGTGTAATATTCCATTGTGTACATGCACCACAGCTTTTTTATGCATTCATCTACTGATAGGCCCTTGGGGTCCTTCCAAATTCTGGCTATTATAAATAACACTATAGCATTTATTTACATACATTAAAAACTTACACCTCTTTCCAGGTAGCTCATCAATAATTTACTTAAAATAATTCTGCTTCTCTTGAGATGATAATGGTTTTTGTCATTTATTCTATTAATATGGTATCTTCATTTACCATCTGCAGATCAATCTTGTATTAATCCCACTTGGTCAAGCTATATAATGATTTTAATGTATTGATTAATTCTGTTTGAGATTATTGGTCTTCACTTTCCTTTTCTTTTAATGGTATATAAACCAGATTCTGGTATCAGGGTGATGCTGTGCCTATTTAATGCTTTGGGAGAGTTACTTGTCTTCAGTTTTCTGGAAGAGTTTGCATAGATTTGGCATTATTTTTTCTTCAAATATTTGGCATAATTTGACAGTGAACTCCACCAGAGCCTAGAGCAGTGGTTCTCAACCTGTGAGTCGCAACCCCGGCAGGGTCGCCTAAAGCCATCGGAAAATACATAATGCATATCAGGTATTTACATTCCGAATCATAACTGTAGCAAAATTACAGTTATGAAGTAGCCACCAAAACTATTTTTTGGTTTGAGGTCACCGCAACATGAGGAACTGTATGGCGGGGTCACAGCATTAGAAAGGTTGAGAACCACTGGCCTAGAGCTTTCTTCGTGGGGAAAATTTTAATTAAAGATGCAAATTCTAATAGAGTACTAGTCATGCTACCCATTTTTCCTTGAATTTGGTGGTTTGTATTTTTTTCAAGGAATTTTTTCACTTCCTTTAAGTTTTGAAATATATAGGTGTAAAGTTGATAATATTCTGTTATTACACTTTGAATATCTGTAAAATATATAGTGATGCCACCGACTTTATTCCTGATATTGGTAATTAGTGTCTTCACTCTTCTCTTTATGATAGTTTCACTGAAGTTTACCATTATTCAAACATTATTAAATAATCTGCTTTTGATTCATTATTTTCTCTGTTTTCTATGTAACTGATTTCTACTCTGATCTTCATTATTACCTTTCATCTACTTGATTTGGGTTTCATTTGCTCCTCTGTTTCTAGTTTTATAACAGGGAGGCTGAGGTCATTGATTTGAGACCTTCCTATTTTCTAATGTATGTAATTAGTGCTGTGAAATTCCCCTTAAATACTGCTCATACTGCCTTAGCTACATCCCACGGATTTTGATGTGCCGTGTTCTCACGTTCATTGTGTTTAGGATATATATTTGATATTTTAATTTATTGATTGAATTGAGAGAGAGATGAAGGAGGAGAAAAAGAGAGTAGGAAGGAGAGAGGGTGGGGGAAATACCAATTTGTTGTTTCACTTATTTATGCATTCATTGGTTGATTCTTGCATGTGCCCTGACTGGGGTGTCGAGCCTACAGCCTTGAAATATTGAAATGATGCTCTAACCAACTGAGCTACACGGCCAGGGCCTGTTTAAAATATATTTTTTATTAAAATATACAATGAAATGAGTTGGTATACTCAAATGTGTAAGTGGATTCCCCCACTGAGACAATTAATACACCTATCACCTCACGTTTACTTTTTTGTGAAAATATTTGTTCTGCCCTCTTAGCAAATTGCCATGATACAATTCAGTTATAGTCACGATGTTATACATTAGATCTTGAGACCCTGTTCATCTTATAATAATATAATTGGAAGTTTGTACCCTTTTACCAACCTGTAGATGCAGGGTGTGGCAAAAGCAGGTTTACAGTTGTCTGTATGGAAAATAATAAATAATAATACAAGAAGAAACTCTGTTTTGTGTAGCCACAGCTGTAAACCTATTTTTTTTGCCCCATCCTTTATTATTTTACTAAGGAATCTAGTTTTTTTAACCTCTTTGTGCCTCAATTTCTTCATTTATAAAATTAGAATTCTTTTTTGCTCACTTTTAGCATTGTTGAGAAATTTAAAGGAGATAAGATTATAAAAGGATTAAGAAGCACATAAAAAGCTCCCAATAGTTTATGCATTTTAGTGTTATTATTTTCATGTTGCAAACCACACAAAACAGTTCCTCGGTTTTCAATGCATATCTACATAATTTGATTCACTTTTTATTTCTGTTAAACAAGTTAATATACTGCTCACAAAAATTAGGGCACATTTCAAAATGAGTATGAAGCTATCAAATATCCCCTGCTTTTCGTGAGCAGTATATTTGTTATAAGCAAGCAAAGTGTTTGGTGGACCTATTGAAGAGAGAAGCACCATGTGTCTTTGAAAGATCCGATTAACAGATGGTAACTGTTAATATAGTCAGTTGGGTAAAGTTTCTTGGGAGAAATTTTGTCAAGGACACTTAATATGATGCTCAGAATATTCTTCAGAGAATGAAAGTCCCGTTCCAGACAAAAGGTTTCCCAGCAATAATTCAGGTGGTCATTTATTTGTAATATGGATATCTCTAGACCCTGCCTGCATGACACCTTCTATAACAGACGATACATGCTTAATCTAACCTTTCCCAATTAAAGCAGGGCTGTTTAAACATAACAAACTCAGCAGCATGGGATTTTTAACATATCTCTATGGTATCTTACTCATCAGATTTTCAATGCTTCGTTCACTAGCGTTACCCATTGGGAAACATTTTGGCATTCCCTAAGGTGAAATATAGAAGCTATCTAAACAGTAAATACTTCATGTCTTATGAACTTTTGGCAAGGGAGATAATTAGTAACTTGCTATTTAAAACCTCCAAGGGAATTTATTGCATATACATTCTTAATGCACAATAATAATATATTAAACATAATTTAATGGAAACAATATTGGGCACATTTCAAATCATCGTAACATTCAGATACCTGCAGGAAAACTTGTATATGGTGTGTGCAGCTCAGCTATGTCTACTGGCAGAGACGCACAATGAGGAGAAGGAACTACTTCCCACATCAAAATGAAAACTAAAACTCAAATTCATATTTTTATTTTTAAATCAAATATGGTAACAATATATGCTTTTTAAAAGACAGCAGAATAAAGCATAAGAAATGACTCTCTACCTTGGCCCTGGTTAGAAGATTCTTTTGTCTTCTCGATTTTATTTGGATTCAGTAAAAAAACAAAAACAAAACAAAACCGTTGTAACAGATTTTATCTATACTAATCTGCATTTCCTCAGGAAAAATTATTTCCATTTTAGTAAATTTATCTGTATATATGTTTTCATTTCCACCAAAAAGAATCATAGTATTCTTTTATGAAAAAGTAAGAACAGTTGATATTTATCACTAAAGTAATAGTTTAATATAATCTAGAAGTAGTTCTGGAAAAGCTTCTTTTTTTTTTTTCCAGTAACTCAACTACTCTTTTGAGTACTGACAAAATTGTATCTGCTTTTACAAAAATTTTTTTCTATAAGGGGCAAGTCAGTAGGAAGATTCTTAATGAATAATTTCCTTGGAGGGGAGAATGGTTATTTGACAGAAAATATTCAGTTTCTTACAGTTTGTCATTAATATAATGTCCAAAATCAGGACATTTCAGATTATAAGTGAAAGCTAGAAATATCTGTCAAAAACTATTATTTTCCTTTGGCAAACTCATGATTAGTGTATATATATATATATATATATATATATATATATATATATATATATTTTTTTTTTTTTTTTTTTTTTTTTTTTTTTACAGAGACAGTGTCAGAGAGGGATAGACAGGGACAGACAGACAGGAACAGAGAGATGAGAAGCATCAATCATTAGTTTTTCGTTGTGCGTTGCAACACCTTAGTTGTTCATTGATTGCTTTCTCATATGTGCCTTGACCGCGGTCCTTCAGCAGACTAAGTAACCCCTTGCTCGAGCCAGCGACCTTGGGTCCAAGCTGGTGAGCCTTTGCTCAAACCAGATGAGCCCACACTCAAGCTGGAGACCTTGGGGTCTCGAACCTGGAGACCTTGGGGTCTCGAACCTGGGTCTTCTGCATCCCAGTCCGATGCTCTATCCACTGCGTCACCGGCTGGTCAGACGTGATTAGTATTTTGTATCCAGTAGGTCCAAAATGTCTATTAGGATATCATGGTGTGTGTGTGGGGGGCATCATTTATAGATTAGCTACTGGGTGGTAGGAACCTGGTTAGCCACTTTATATTTCTTGTCTCATTGACTCCTCCAAGCAAGCCTAATGAGATAGTATTTTCCCCATCTGATAAAGAAATCGAGGCTGAGAGGTTAAGGATATTGGCCACTTAGCAAAGAATTCTAACGAAGTTGACTGCTGTCAAGCCAGGCGATCATAGTGAAAGTTTCAGGATATCTATGTCTGTATATGACCTCCAGAAATGGTGGAGGTAGTGTTAATACTAAAATAGCAAGTCAAGTTAATCTATCATTCATTCTGCCGGTCTCAAAAGCATTTTATTTTATTTTTTTTACATCCAAATTACCATTGTAACGTTTTCAGGGAAGACAGAATCTGCATATCTTGAGCCTTTGTTTTGGCAGGAAAAAAAAAAGGGAGTTAAAAATGTGCAATTTGTTCAAAGTGCAAATATGCTATGGCATTTTGGCACTGTTCCAAGGGCACAGATTTAACTTGGAATTTTGGTGGCTGTTACTAGGAATGTACTGTTTATCAAATGCAGTGTTAACTGCACAGTTGAAGATTTTCTAGCAAAACTCTTTCTTTTTAACTTAAAAAAAGTCTTTCACCAACTTCTGAGCCTTGATAAGTATAACACACGAGAAGCTATGGTCTTTGATGAGCAAAGTCTTCTATGAAAGAGTAATCAGTGAGCTCATTTTACAGAGAGGTCGTATAATCGGAATCTGGATAATTTGGCATCTCTGCTAAAACCTCATGGCCTCACATCTTGAGGGAAATGAGAGAGGATGGAATTTCTAGCCCTTCTTTGCCTTCGTTAGTTAGTGGAATAGCCAAGCAGCAAACACCTGTCAGATGGGAGTAGGTGCTCCCAGAGAGGTTTGACAGGTAATATTTTAATTAGGTACATTGGTCATTCTGAGACCTAAATGGGTTATTATGTTTCCAAAGGCCAGAATTTCTTTTCTTCTAGATCATTTGTGTCACTATGTATAAAATGTCTTCAAATGAAAAGTTGTCAATATGGAATACATTTTGAACAATTGCTGAAAGTTTTTTTCCTGTCGTACTTCTTCGTGGCTTTCAGAAATGTCCCCATTCTGTGCTTCCAGAGCTGTTACTTCACATAGGTGACCTCGTCCACTCATACGTGCAAATGCCTGATTCAGAGGTCATGGACACTTGGACTTACTGATCACAAGTAGAATTCAAGAATCTATTAATTTAATAAACTCTTGCTTAATAAAAAATGCATGATCCATGAACCTGAAGCTACTCTAAAAAGTAGCCTTAATTTTTAAAAAGATACGTGATTGTTTTCTAGTAGGGGTAGTTCTCTTTATTAGTCAACAGAAGATCGAAAAAAAAAGAAAAGAATTTTTCAAGGTGCTAGTGGACTGATGAAAAAAGACCTTGATAATTTATATTGCTTCCCAGAATGTATGTAAAAAAAGAGGTGGATTTTTTCCATAAGATGAATGAGGAGTAATTGAAATTTATTTTATCTTAGGCCGATGGCCTAAAGTATCTCTTTATCATTTTTGTTTGATTGGATGACTGATTCTTTTCCCGTCGGTTCGTCTGTTCCTTTATTCAGCATTTTCTTTTATTTTATCTGTATTTTGGGGATTTTACTCCCCCTGCTGGCCCCTGGCATGCATTAGAGTTGAATCTTTTCCAAGGACTCTGTAGTCTAACTCTATATTTAATTATTCCTGTCTGTTTCTCTTCAAGCCTTATGTATAGTAATGTTTATGTTCCAAACGCAGCCACAATCCCATAACATTTTAAGTTTTTAGGCACTATTTTCTCAAAAATTTCCCAGAAAGATTAGAGTAGACATATGCTAATTTTAAAACTATAGAAAAGCAGAATAAATGGTGATGGAAGGAGACTTGACTTAAAGTGGTGACCACACAATGCAATATACAGATGGTATATTGTGGAATTATACACCGGAGACCAATATAATTTTGTTAGCCAATGTCATCCCAATAAATTCAACTAAAAAGGAAAAAAGTCTGGAAAACACATTCTAAATAGTATTTAAATGCTAAATGTAATTGGTTTAATTTAAAATCATTTGCTGAAGAAAAATGGGTTCTTATTTCCGATGACGAAAGTTTCTTTCTTACTCTTAATCCAGTAATTGTGTTAGGAAAGAGAAACCGGTTTGCATTTTAAAATTCACAAAACTTTTACAATGTAAAGCTTAATGTGGCAAATAAATGGAATTAGATCATTTTAAAGTATATTTATTTTGACAATGCTTTGAAAGAAGTATCACCCAAGGTTGTCAAATATTTATGACTATTTCTTGATGAGAGAATTTGGGTGATTTTAAATCGCAAATAATTGTCACATGCTTTTTAGCTCTGGTAACTTAGCGTCTGTTGGATGACCAACCTTCATTACATGATTTCCTTTTTGTTTTCATTGGACTAGAAAGTGAACATGAAGACTCTCTAACAGCTCTTTTTTATTTTAGGTTGAAGAAAAAGTGTTGCAGTTTTCACATTGTTCTTTTATTGTCATTAAAGGAAAACAAGTCATCTAACTAGGAAATCATATATATATATTTTTAGTAAACATACTCTCAGAATTTTCTTCCCAACTTGACATCTGTAGAATGTTGCTTTTTGATAGCTAGTAGTCAATAGGATTGAAATATATCTTGTGCATTTATAACAGACAGGAGTGTGTGTGATTAGTAGTGCTCATCATTAATATTCACTCAAATCTCAAAGCAAGAGAAGCTAGTGTTTGTTGGGACCCAGAGGATGAGAATTAAGATCATTGTTCTTGGTCCAAGGACAGTAAGACTAACGAGTTTGCCACTTGACTTTGTTTCCTGCCTGGTTTTTCCTAATTCATAGGTGTGGCACTCCTAGGACAGTCCGGTGATAGGAAGATGATACTTATCCCTCAATTTCTTTACATCATACCCTGGGATGGGAGTTTTAAAAATCGCTTTTGCTTGTTCTGTGCACCACACCAAACGAATATTTCAGAGCACTTCTTTTTAGAACACAAAACTTTGCAAAAAATATAATTATTCGCCGTTTTAACGTAACACCGCCCAGCCCTAGTTACCAGCCCTGCAATGTACGTACCACTCAGCAGTTGCCAGAATATACAGCAGTGTGTATTTTTAAAACATATTAAAACTTTCCAGATGAAATCTGTTTTCCCACTCTTCCCGGAAAGTTAAGGAAAAGGAACACTTCATCAGCAACACTCTTAATTATGTCGCCAAGAAATAAAACACGAAGGAAAGTTTCTAGATACCGTGAGACCTTGATCACAACTCCCTTCAGGGGGTTAGGAGGAGATGCTTTTTTATAATGAAGGCTATGTAAAAAAAAAAACTTCCAGTATTAGAAAATCGTTTCTTAGAGATTGTCTGGGATTTGTAGCCAGCCAGGAACGGGAAAACAACATGATAAACAACTCCCACGTTCATTCTGCTTGTTCCCATTCAGTTAAAATCAACAAAGGGACCTTGAACAAAGTTGATATACTGCGGTATTTTAAAAATATGGATTTGAGGGCTCTGTGTCTTTGCAAAGTATTGGTTTTTAAAATAGGTTGAGTGTTGAAAGGACCATCTATTCTTCTCCTTGTAAAAGACAGAAGAGCAAGGTAGCGGTTGTAGAGTTGAAAAGAGCATTGTACAGTAACGATCCAGTGTTCCTCAAAATTCCCTCATCCCAGAAATCTCCCAGATTACTTATTAAAAGTATTCATTTCTAGGCTGCTCCGCCGAAGAGTCTGAGTTCTGCCATGGGACACAGGAAAAAACACAAGCATCCCAGTTGCCTCGTAATCAGAAGAATTTGGGAAACATTTGCCTGGTTTAATGCATTTGGAGGCAATAGCAGCAATTTGGACATGAAATTTAGAGTAAAAATTTATATATTCACTTGAGAAACATTTGCTGAACACTTGCCATGGATTGGGTTTCAGCACACTTAGTAGATGTGTGATTTTGGACTTTTTAAAAATCTGTCTTTAAATTTCAGTTTCTCATTTTGAAAATAAGTTTAATATCTTACCCATAGGTTATGGGGAGCATTCAATTACATATACCCTAAGAGATCGTTATTTTTTTACTGAGCAATACCAATTTTTTTTTCATCAGTTACACTATAGGGGCAATAATTTAATTATCACAAATAGGTATTTTTATCGTCCACCCATTTCTCCTGATGAAATCACACATCTGTTGTTCTCAACTGGTAACTTTTAGAGATTTATTTAGACATCAAGAGCCCCTTAACATCTTCAGGATTCAAAGCCTGTCCTAATACCAATTTCCTCCCTCCGCTTCTCTTTAGCCCTTTTAAAATTTGTGTTTCCTGCCTAAGTTCACATCAAACACATTTTTCAGCTGCTTACAACACTATTAAAATGACAGCTATTATTTATTAAGCACTCACAATAATCCAGGAACTCTGTTAGGTGCTGCTGTATTATTTAATCTTCGTTATAGTACTGCAATGTAGGTTTTATGACCATTTAAGTGGAGACTGGGAGATTCAGTAATTAAGCCACCCTTATAGCAATGAAGTTGAAGAATAGAAATTATTTTATTTCAGACAGGCCGATCTTTAAGGCCAAGTTTGGGCCACTCTCATTCACCATCCCTATAAATTGAGAACAGTCATTTCCCCCCAGTTGAAAAACGCAGTTCTCACATTGGTTTCTCAATGACTTTCTTCGCTCTCGCAGTGAAATTCAGTCCTTACCAAGGCCCATAAAGCAACCTTTGCACTTCCTGTACCTGGTGTCTGCAACGTTCTCTTTCTTCCTCTATTGGCCCTAGATACAGCAAACAGCTCTCCTACCTCACCAGGGACCTCTTACCCAATTACCTTATGTAAGAGCATGTTTGCGCATGCGCGCTAAAGAAGGAGAGAGAGAGAGAGAGAGAAATTGTCCCTCCTCTTTTCTGGCTAATGTTTTCTCTGTGGCAGGGATCCATAGCTAATGTCTACTGTGTTTTTAAAATTTATTTCGACTTGACCAGGTGGTGGCCCAGTGGATAGAGCGTCGGACTGGGACACAGGGAACCCAGGGTTGAAACCCCAAGGTCGCTGACTTGAGCCCAAGGTTGCTGCCCTGACCAAGGGGTCACTCAGTCTGCTACAGCCCCCGGGTCAAGGCACATACAAAAAAGCAATCAATGAACCACTAAGGAACTGCAGTGAAGAATTGATGCTTCTCATCTCTCTCTTTCTGCCTGTCTGTCCTTCTCTCTGTCTCTGTCACACATACAAAAAAAATTATTTTCTATTTCTCCCCAGTAAATGTCAGTCCTGAAGAACAATGGCTTTATTTACACCATTGCCGTATCCCCAGGGCTTCACATATAACAGGGATTCAATTAAAATTTGAATAGTGAGCATTGAATTGGGGGACTTATTTGATATTCTTTGTAGTAGTAATATTGTAATTTTCAGAGCAATTAAAGCCTTATAGATTATATCTTGGTAATTATTCTAATATTGTCTGTATTAGCTATACTTTTTATTACCAAGTTTCTGACTTAAAAAGAGGTTGTTGGATTTCCTCAAGTCTTTTCCTGTCTTTCCTCCAGTGAGTTCTAGAAACATTAATTCATTGACATCTCAAGTAATGTTAATGCTAAGTTTTAAAAAGCAGCTTGCTTTTTTTTTTTTTTTTTTTTTTTTTTTTTTTTTTGAGGAGGCAGTAGATTTAAGTATCTGGATTCCATGGAAAGAAAAGACCTTGGGGACACTGTGACAATGTGAACCAGGTTCACGGGCAATGTGTGCAAAGCCGAGTTAGCAACTGTCGGCAGCAGTGTGCGTCCGATAGCCGTTCACCACGGCTGCTCGTTATGTATCTCTGTCAATGCTAGTATTTTAATTTCCTCTTTCAGGTATCTCTGTGTTTTTCTTTCCTTCTCACCCTCCCTTTCCTCCTCACTGTAAGCTACTTTAAAAACATAATAATTTAGTGATGTTTCAGATGCAAATCACTTTGGAAGCGAGAAGGTGGATATTTATACATGTGTTCTGTGACGGCGTTTTCTGAGCGTGTCCCACTGGGGATGGTTAGTACATTCCAGAGCTATAAGGGAAAAATCCAAGTTTCCCAGAAATAAAGGTCAAAGACATGGAACAACTTTTTTATTATTTGCTTTCAAAACAGAGGGAGTATGATTTATGTAGGATCTAAGCTTATGTCATAGCCGTGCAGGTGCAGCGGCGAAGCCCTGACCCCCGTTTAATCCCCAGAACGACACTGGGCACTGACTGTGTTTGCTTTGTTGTTACCGAACAGCCTTTCCCAGAGGTCTTGAAGTTTCTGAACCCAGCCGCTAGGTAGCTGGCCGGCCCGTGCTTGGTGCAAGAATGTTGCTTTTAAGTGCGACCTGAAGTACATTTTATCATCCCTGTCTGAGTTAAATGAGTGTCGGTTTGTGATGGTACCTCTATGATTGAACCTCACATCTCATATAAATAAACTCTCTCTTTAAGAAATGAGTTTAGTAGTTATTGCGTAAGAATCATCACAAATATTGCTTTGCAAGAAGGAAACAGTTGCTTGATATTTACAAGGTATATATTTATATTTCTGGTGTTGACTGTGATATTTATAATACCAGTAGACTGTGAAATATTCATCTTCTCATGTGCTCCTTTGCATGCCCTGAAGTCACCTCTGAGCCTTCTCAGCTTTGTTCTGCTTTTCTTAGGCTATGTATTTAGTCTTATTTCTCTGACAAGCATGCATAACAAATGGGACCTCCGAAACAAATACAAAATTATTATTTAACGTTTTGCGAGAACTATAGCAAATATTACTTTCGTAACAGGAAAAAAAGGAAATGAGTCAAGATGAAAGCACTAAGAAAACATGATCATCTGTTTAGGGAAGAACAGTAGTTTGCTACTGATTTTTAGATGTACAGCTTTTTAAACATTTGAAAAAATATTTGAGATGGCAGGAATGAAATTATCATGAGAATTGCCACAGTCTATACCAGGGGTCCCCAAACTACGGCCCAGTGGGCCGCATGCGGCCCCCTGAGGCCATTTATTCAGTCCCGGCCGCACTTCCGGAAGGGGCACCTCTTTCATTGGTGGTCAGTGAGAAGAGCATAGTTCCCATTGAAATACTGGTCAGTTTGTTGATTTAAATTTTCTTGTTCTTTATTTTAAATATTGTATTTGTTCCCGTTTTGTTTTTTTACTTTAAAATAAGATATGTGCAGTGTGCATAGGGATTTGTTCATAGTTTTTTTTTATAGTCCGGCTCTCCAATGGTCTGAGCGACAGTGAACTGGCCCCCTGTGTAAAAAGGTTGGGGACCCCTGGTCTACACAGTTCCTTGGTCCCTCCCACTCATTGATGAAAAATGTTTGCCAAGAAGTCACCTCTGGAGGGCAGTACAGTCTTACATTTCTTTTAGGAGCTTTGGGTAGCTGGAAATTTCTCCTCGAGTTTATTTCAAAGATTCATGGCCTTGTAAGATGCGAATCACCCTGTATTTTAAATACTCAAAGGAGACATAAACCTGAAAGTCAAGTCTTTCCTGCTAAGATGGTTAGCCTGTTAGAGTGGGGGAGGGAGGAAAAAGACCAAAAACAGACTTTCAGATCCCCCATGAAATGTGCCTGCTTTGCTTATACTGAACACGTGAAGGGGGATGTATAAATAAAGAGCAGATATTTGTCCTTCTTCCCCCCTGGGTTCAGATTCCTATGTGCCTCCACTTAATTATCCTTGTTTCTGTCCTCACCTTACACCAAAATACAAATCTGTATCTCCTAAGAAAATCTGTCGACAGCTTGGACAGTTGACACTGTATAGTCATCAAACCTTCTGACACTGTAAGTGTTGTGGAGCAGGTCAGCCCCCCAGCCGGCCAAATATCTCCCAGTACCCTAACAAATCAGCCCAGTATTTGGAGAAATGCTTTGCTTCTATGAACCAAATTCCCTGATAGTTATTGGATTTGTCACAGCAGCTAAGGTTTCCCTCATAATCATACTGACCTTCACGTGCTATTACATTACAAAACCAACTCTTTATGTAATCAAACCAAAGGAAGAATGCTTAATTAGCTCTCCATGACCCTATGTTACCATACAGGCATATAAAATTGTTGTTTTATTTCTTCAGCGCTATCTAACTATTGTATAAAGAAAACGTCTTTATACAGTAAGACCTGGGCTATTTGAAGTCTCAGGAGTAAAGCAATATCCGGATTTTCTCTTTCCTCTGTAGGCTGTTTGAGGTCTTTCAGCAAGGGGGATACCACATAGAAAGGCTGCCTAAACTCTCATAACTCCAAGTGTCAGAGCGATGTGTAGATTATGAAAGACTTTTCTCATGAGCGAAACAACTGTACTTTTTAACCCTAAATCATGACATAGCCTTGTTGTACCACAAAGAATGTAAGAATGTTAAGTAAATGACTTTTTTTCCTCCCTCTGTGCCTCTGAGGATAGTTATTAATGTCGATTCTTGCTGCTGAGTGATCCTGAAGCTACTGTCGCAACCTTTTTATTCCCCGAGTGCAAATGAATCCTTTATGAGGTAATTGAAGGAAATTGATGACATTATTTACTGTATCCTGGGTATCAACAGCATATAAATGAAAAATACAGTGATCACACTGACCAACACATTTGGATAGAAAGATCTCAAGCTATTCTCTGCCCAGATAGATTTTGCACTTTTTGTTTAAAATGCACAACTTTTAAAAATTGTTCATTCTTGGTATTAGATTACCATCACCTGGTGTAGGGATTTGGTTTTTTTTAGAAACACAAAGAGTCTGACAGTGACCTGTTTCACAGTCTTTTCTCTGAATGTTATAGCATGTGTACACTCTAAGCCAAGGATGGCTTTAACCTTCAATTTAACTCTCATTATTTGGACCATAGAAAATTCTGAGTTTTGTGATTTTAGGTGGGGAGTTAAAAAGAAACCTTATTACAAACGTTTATCTAACTTCACAGGGTATGGATTAATGATTTATATAGAAAATCTATTCTAAATCACACTACTGGGTGAACTACACTAAAAGAACATTCATTTACCAAGCTAGGGAAAAGTCATCTTAAATATGGTCTCTAGTTACTTTTCTTCTCAGTTATTACATTTGCCACTTCATTGTGACCTTACTGTGACCTTGTAGTTTATGGGCTAAAGGTAACCATTATGTAATAATGAAAATATGCAGACCCAGCTCTACCACCTAGAAAGAATTGGCTTTTTATATTCTGTTTAAATTAACACTCTTTGCTGTTTATAAAACTCTCCTCCATGGTGCTCGAAAGAGGAGACACACATTAATCGCAATTATTGTGCAGATTTGGGCTTTTAAAGACTTGTGTTTAGTGGAGGTGAGTCAGCAGAGCCTTGTTACATTAATTATAGTGGCTTGATTCTCCACTGGTTTTGAGTCACTAAGATAAGTACTACTCCTTAAACAATCCTGCTTTAACACATAAATTACTTAGGAGACACAGGGACCTAAAAATCCAACCATTAATACTCACCTTTGATTTTGTGTTTGGTTAGGTTTTATTTTACTTATCCAGACCCAAATTTCTTCCATTTCCACCCTGCTGGCCTTTGCGAAACAGGCACTGTACTCTTTGGATAGGTGAAGGAAATGCCTTTAAGAAGGCAATAAAAACCAGGAAATACAATAAGTGTGAGAGGGAGTCAGCACATTCTTGGCACACGTGGCCTGAAATTAATTGCTATTACCTTCTTAGAAAGCAGTCTTTTTGATTTCCTCCTGGTTTGTTCCTTAGGTTTGGAAATGGTCTGCAATCACAGCCTGGCCCCCCAGATCCACAGTGCGTGTGATATAAGTAATTACAAATTGATAATTAAAACTCCTCTGCCTGCCTATTGTCAGTCGTTTTTCTACAACCAATCACAAATCTGTTCTTTAACCCAAATGACCATAATGATACTTATCCTTGGTGAAGTACCAGTCAAGTAAACATTGATGTTCCACATCTCATCCCTTTTGTACCCCAAATAAACTCTTATTATCTCCATTGTATGGATGAGGAAACCGAGGTACAAAGAATGAAGTGCCCTCCCTGCTCTGAGTAACAGGGTGAATTCCAGAGCAGGATTTCTGCCCCCAAAGAGAGTCTGGGTAGAGCTCTAGATCTTAACCTTTCATGAATCTGGGTTCATGAGGGATTCTTCGCTTTCAGCTGTGGGTTTTACATCACACCACTCGGATTAAAATGCTCTCAACAGGTTCGAAAAGGAGATTAAAAAAAAAAAAGCTTGTTAGTAAAGAGAACAATTTAGGATTTTATGGATAATTAATTAAAAATGGATTGCTCATGCCTAGTGGAGGCAAATATATATAAAAGCCATTAATCCTTTATGAAACCTTGCGATGCGAAACCTTCTATTGAAACAGATTGACTAGCCCTGGCCGGTTGGCTCAGCGGTAGAGCGTCGGCCTAGCATGTGGGGGGACCCGGGTTCGATTCCCGGCCAGGGCACATAGGAGAAGCGCCCATTTGCTTCTCCACCCCCCACCCTTCCTTCCTCTCTGTCTCTCTCTTCCCCTCCCGCAGCCAAGGCTCCATTGGAGCAAAGATGGCCCGGGCGCTGGGGATGGCTCCTTGGCCTCTGCCCCAGGCGCTAGTGTGGCTCTGGTCTCAGCAGAGTGATGCCCCGGAGGGGCAGAGCATCGCCCCCTGGTGGGCAGAGCGTCGCCCCCTGGTGGGCGTGCCGGGTGGATCCCGGTCGGGCGCATGCGGGAGTCTGTCTGACTGTCTCTCCCCGTTTCCAGCTTCAGAAAAAGAAAAGAAGGAAAAAAAAAAAAAAAAGAAAGAAAGAGACTGACCGTTGTGCTAAAAGTGTACCCATGCTCGATCTTTACATAGACGTCAGAGACAGAAGCTTCAACGTACCCTGCGTGAGACGCCGTCGGTCTTTACAGGGAGTCCCCCCCCCCCCCCCCCGGAGTTTGAATTGATTTCATGACACTGATCAAAGCAGGACATTTGGAAGGAGAAGTGCTACGTACGGAAGGAAGACTTGTCTTAACAGTTAGGTTATGGAGTGTTTCGTTGCGGACTTTCGTATTTCAAAAATGAAAGAAGAGGCAAATAAGAGATACTAAGTAGATCAGTGGTTTCCAGGGGTTTGGGCGGGAACAAGGATGAGCTGTGAATTGGCAAGCGGGATCTTAGTGGGTGTGATGGAAACATTCCGAAACTGGATCGTGGAGATAGTTGCACAACCCTGTTTAACGATACTAAAAAAGAATCATTTACTTGTACTCTAAAAAATGGGTAAATGTATGCTATATAACATTCAATAAAGTTTTTTAAAAAAGTTATGGTAACATTCAATAAAATTGTTTTGAAAGTGCATGTAAACCACGAAAAAGGGGGAGGAAAAAAAGATCCAGCATTGTATTTTAAGAGAAACCTGTTAGTCGCACCAGATTCAGAATTTCCTCCGTGTGACTTTAACTTACTCCTCCATTTATCATCTGACACTAATCGTAATGCATTTGGTCGGAAAAACGGAGCAGATAAATGTAGGCAAGCCTCCTGCACTTTCCTTTTTCCCCTTTCCCTTCTTTCCACGTTGATTCATTTTTCCTCGTAGCCTCTAGAGGGCAGCACATGTGTTTTTTATTTGTAATACCAATGTCTTCTCAGCAGCCTCGACTTCCTCCAACTGCAGTAACCTCCAAGCATCAGGAAGGCCAGACTGCTTTAGATAAGCCTTCTGATTTTAAGGACTCATCCTGAAGACGCCCATAGTTGAGGACCGGCGGTGAGCGACTCATTGGAATGAATCATCCCATCCTCCCTGTCAGTGTCCTTTCCACCTCCGGATATTTATGCTCTAGGACCATCTTTTGGCTCAATCTACAGGGGGATGTAGGAGTAATTTCACTTGAAACTTCACAACGTTTTTCCTTTAGAAGGCTTGATTTATAGGTAAAGATGACAGTCAAAGAATACAATCAGTATTCACACATGGGGGGTGGGGGAAGATCCAGGAAATTATGACACGAATCTCTGAAGTCATAAATTTATAAGGTTACCTTAGAAAAATCAGGTTATTACTAGCACACATGCGATGCCAGTGTTCTCTTCAGTGTATGACTAATGAGAAATGTAGGATTTGAAAGAATCTCTAAGAATATTTTGAGTTGTAAGGTGTAAACATTGTGGGCTTTTTTCCTAGTTGTTTTCATGTAACTTATTAGTCTTATATACATTAGAAACCACCAAATAATGGTTGAAAGAGTAAATTAATTATCATTAAGTTGTATGCCTTTAGGTCATTTTAAGAAATATCAATTCAAAAAATATCTATAAACATACCATTCTAGGATCTTATCAGCACAGGATTTATAAGCATTGATTTTGGTGTAGCAATCTGAAACAAATGTTAAGGTCCGCCTTACTGTGTCTTAAATTTACTTTGGTTCTGAAATTCTTCCTACATGCCTAACCCAGTTTATATGTGAAAATGTGTAGACAAAAAAGGTCAGAAATAACTTGAGAATTGTCTGAACAGACCTCACAGTTCAATTTTAAGAAAAAAACTAAACTTGAGTGAACCTGGATTTTAAGTTTTCTTTTCCCATGGCTTCTTTTCTTTTGCCTTCTCTCCTCTCCCTCTCCTTTTCTTCATTTTTTTCTGCATACACTTCAATTGCACGCTAAGTGTGTGCTGGGCATTCTGTTGGCTTCCACCTATAAACTGATGAGAACACAATCGCAGATTCTGTCTTCGTGGAATAGAGCCAGTGGAAAAGACAGCTAAACAAAAAGTAAATGCATCCTTAAAAGTCGAAGTCATTTCTGCAAAGGAAACTTAACAGGGAGAGTAACTCTTGGGATCAACTTTAGGAAAGATGTTTTTGCGGAGGTGACCTTAGGTGGTGGCCCCAGACGTAGAAAGCACTGGGGAAAAAGCTTTCTAGGCAGAGGACAACATATGAGAGGCCCTGAGTCAGGAAGGAGCTTGGCTTATTCTAGGAACGGGACAAGTATGTAAAGAATTCACTGTGCATGAGGACATGGGCTAAGATACTGCCGGAGGGGAGATGGGCCAGGTCAGAAACGTCTTTGTGAGGACCTTGGATTTGGATCCAGGTACAGGGATGGCTTTAAAGTGCAAAAGAGGCCCTGGCTGGTTGGCTCAGTGGTAGAGCATCGGCCTGGCGTGCAGGAGTTCCGGGTTCGATTCCCGTCCAGGGCACACGGGAGAAGCGCCCATTTGCTTTTCCACCCCTCCCCCCCTCCTTCCTCTCTGTCTCTCTCTTCCCCTCCTGCAGCCAAGGCTCCATTGGAGCAAAGATGGCCCGGGCGCTGAGGATGGCTCTGTGGCCTCTGCCTCAGGCACTAGAATGGCTCTGATTGTGGCAGAGTGACACCTCAGATGGACAGAGCATCGCCCCCTGGTGGGCATGCTGGGTGGATCCCGGTCGGGCACATGCGGGAGTCTGTCTGACTGCCTCCCCATTTCCAACTTCAGAAAAAATACAAAAAAAATAAATAAATAAAGCACAAAAGAAAACCAGTGGTATCATCATCTAATTTAGCTACTGAAAGGATCATTCCAGCTGCTCTGTGGAGAAAGGACTGTAGAGGTGCTCAGATAACTGCAGAAGTCAGCAGGTAGCTGCAGTAATATAGACAAAAATTATTCTGTAACTGACTTCCCCCTAAATGTAGAGAATAGAGGAAAAGGCTCATTTTTTTTGTTTGTTTCTTTGAAAGTATAGCTTTCAGCTTGTTAAATGTGGCTACATTGAGAGTAGCAAATGACTAGTGGGATATTGAAAAGTACTTTTGGAAACTTTTAACAGCTTATATTTCTAGTTTTATGCAAACTGACATAGATTTTAAAAAGCTGAGGCAATCCAAACATCTTCAGACAAGTGTTTCTCTTTCTGAAGGCTAGAATTTTAAAAATTGCCGATGAAATATGGGAGTAGATGGGAACACTAAGAACTTGATAAGTATGTTTACATATCCCTTAATATTATTTTGTTAGCAACTTCTCTTTTAATCAAATACAGCAATAAATTGAAACTTAAAATTAAAAAAAAAATTTTTTAAAAGACCCTTCGAAATAGTATTAAAATAGTATTAAAACCTTCAGGTTTTAATACTATTTCGAAGGGTCTTTTAAAAAATAAATCTGTGAACACTGCTTAGCTGTTGTATTAAGTATATATTGGTGGTCTGGTATGAGCGGAATGATATCGAAAACAACATTTGAAATATTTTATACCTGCCAAATAAAATTCCATTCTGCTGAGGTAGTTAATGTGACAAGTAAGGCTAAAAATAAAAGTATCAGATAGCACCTGTAAGGAGCCAGATGATGGCGAAGGTCTCAGATTCTGGAAGTAGACTACTCAGGTTCAAATTCTGCCTTTGAAACCTACTCGCCTGTGGCTTTGAGTATGTCGTTTAACCTGTCTGTGCTCAGTTTGCTTCTCTAAGTAGTGGAAATAATGCATTCACCTACCTAGCTCACATAGTTCTTGAAATGAGCAAAAACACTTGTTACAGTAAAGGACACAGAACACAGTGTCTGACAACTGTATACCAGGTAACATCAGTTAGTCACTCAAGGCTATTTGGTAAGCTGAATACAATGCAAAATGTGTCCTCAGGTGCTACAGGCTATTTCTTAGGGAACACAGGATTTGCTGTTTTAGGTACCCACCATCCCCGGATGTGCCAATTTCTGGGCCCCTGTATTCCTTTGTCAGTCACTTTAAGAGATGTGGATAGCATTGCTCTGTGAGAGGCTACCAGAATAAAAGCACGCCTCTGTCTGCTCATGCTGAGATAGCCGCCCAGCCCGAAGGCCCCTCATACTGTATATTGTTTGCCCTGCTTCGGTGTTTCAGAATACTTTGACTTAGTTGTCAGCATAAAAGTGTTTATACTCTTTTGAAAAATTAAAGATCTGGAAACATGGCCCCAATGCCATGTGGAAACATGGCAGCCACTGACTGCTGCTGAGTGATGACCACTTCTTGAACATCATTTCCTCATTGGCGTGAGCTCTCCAGCCCCCTACAATCATGTGTGACCTAACTGGCTCTTGCAGGCATTGACTTTGACTTTGAGATAGCTATTGGTTAAGTGTTTGTTAAATAAAAGTGGTAGATGCCAAGATCTAGAAGACACTCATGTGTTGGGTGTGGTACTTAGTATGTCCAGGAACCCAACACAGAGTACCATGGAGTAGATGCTACTTTAAGGTTTTCCTGCTCTGTATCATTTAGTTGTTAAGAATAAAGGCTCGGTCCCTGGCCGGTTGGCTCAGCGGTAGAGCGTCGGCCTGGCGTGCAGGGGACCCGGGTTCGACTCCCGGCCAGGGCACATAGGAGAAGCGCCCATTTGCTTCTCCACCCCCCCTCCTTCCTCTCTGTCTCTCTCCTCCCCTTCTGCAGCTGAAGCTCCATTGGAGCAAAGATGGCCCGGGCGCTGGGGATGGCTCCTTGGCCTCTGCCCCAGGCGCTAGAGTGGCTCTGGTCGCGGCAGAGCGACACCCCGGAGGGGCAGAGCATCGCCCCCTGGTGGGCAGAGCATCGCCCCTGGTGGGCGTGCCAGGTGGATCCCGGTCGGGCGCATGCGGGAGTCTGTCTGACTGTCTCTCCCCGTTTCCAGCTTCAGAAAGAAAAATTAAAGAAAAGAAAAGAAAAAAAAAAAAAAAAAAAAAAGAATAAAGGCTCGCTGGCCTGACCAGGTGGTGGCGCAGTGGATAGAGCGTCGGACTGGGATGCGGAAGACCCAGGTTCGAGACCCCGAGGTCACCAGCTTGAGCGCGGGCTCATCTGGCTTGAGCAAAAAGCTCACCAGCTTGGACCCAAGGTCGCTGGTTTGAGCAAGGGGTTACTCGGTCTGCTGAAGGCCCACGGTCAAGGCACATATGAGAAAGCAATCAATGAAAAACTAAGGTGTTGCGACGAAAAACTGATGATTGATGCTTCTCATCTCTCTCCGTTCCTGTCTGTCTGTCCCTATCCCTCTCTCTGATTCTGTCTCTGAAAAAAACAAACAAACAAAAAACATCAAAGGCTTTAGAATAAACAGAGCCTGGTTTGATTCCTGACTTTACCTCTTACTAGCTATAACTTTAGACACATGTATTCTCACTGACCCTCCTGAACTGTTGGAACCATGTTGTAAGATGTGAAGATTAAATGAAAGAATATATATGAATGACTAGTCACATGGTCAGTATTCAAGAAATAAAGTACTTACCTCATAGTATCAAAGATCAAGGGATTTGCCCCAGGGCACCAGCCAATAAATAGCAACACAATATCTAAACCCACAAGCCTCCGAGTTTAATGATAGTGCTGTACTTCTTCTTAACTTGGAGTGGAGGCAGACGGAAGAAGAGAGATTTGTTTTCCCTAAAGTACCATTTTACTTGTCTTTCTTTGCCTTTCATTTCCGCTATTTTCATTCCCATTGGCTAAAATTTTCTCTTTAATTTTTTTTCTTATCTTATTGTGTTGACATGGTTCCAGGTGTCCCACTCAATCTAACACCCTCTATACACCGTATCACGTCCCCACCCCCATTTGCTAAAACTTAAGGAAAAATTTCCATGTCACGCAGTAGCGCAACTAGTACAATGACCCTCCATGTAGCTGCAGCCTCCAGTACCTGCTTTCTGTCTTCAGTAATCTACCAGAGTAACTCTGCCCCTTTACTAACCACACCCAAGGGCATTTTCTCACCCTCCTCTTCCTCTCCAATAGAGGCTGCTGCTGCCTGGCCCCCTTGCCTCCCACAGAGGCTCCCTGCCCTGCGATGTCCTGTCTTCTGTCTCCAGATCTTCTTCCATCAACTCCTTACCTCTTGGCCCTCTCTCTTCTCTTTGTTTTAAGAAAGTTTTTTCCTACTTTCTTGGACTCAGCTATAATTCCAATTTAGATGGGGACGACTCTTATCATCCAGTCCTGACCTCCTGCCTTACACAGATACATTTTCAATTACTTTTAAACATTTCTGAACAAATTCATCACATCTCTCGCTGAGCGGACTTTCTTTGTATCATCATCTTCTTCGTTTTGCACAAGTGAAAATTTGAAGTTCTGTTTTTTATATCCTGTCAGTCATTCGGTCCCAGTCTTTATTGGTAATAGTTTTTAGCATCCTTTCTTTATTTCCCTGCCCTAGAAACATACGTGAAGCTCATGACCGGACAACCCCTACGTGAATCTTTTCCCCCTACGCTCCTCCCGCCCCCATGCTTTCTAAAATGTCTCTTCAGCTAAAAGCTGCTGCAGTTGCCCGTTTGCTGTGTGCGGAAAGAGGAAAGTGTCAGAACCGCCATTTCTCCCTCCATGCCCCCATCTCCAGTGCCCCTCCTCTCGCTGTCACTACAATCTAATCAATTCTGCACTTATCCCAAGATCAACTTTCAAGAGGGATTCTTCTCTTTTTTGAAGATTTTCATGTTCTTGCTTCAAAGAATAATTTCTTGTCTTTAGTTGGCTTAGCACTCTCGGTCCTCCTCCTTTCAGAGTTGTTACACAATCCCTTACTGACGATTCTCACTTGTCTGTCTTGCTTTACCAGTGAAAGTGTATCCTTTCCAAGGGCTGGGATGGTATTTTTTGCCACTTATTTGTTCCCACACTGTCCAGAGCATCTTTTTTATTTGGTACATAATTCTTGATTCACTGATTGACTCATATCTAAAATATGGCAAAAGGGCCCTGGCCATTTGGCTCAGTGGTGGAGCGTCGGCCTGGCGTGCAGAAGTCCCGGTTCGATTCCCGGCCAGGGCACACAGGAGAGGCGCCCATCTGCTTCTCCACCCCTCCCCCTCTCCTTCCTCTCTGTCTCTCTCTTCCCCTCCCGCAGCCAGGCTCCATTGGAGCAAAGATGGCCCAGGCACTAGAGTGGCTCTGGTCGCAACAGAGCGACACCCCAGATGGGCAGAGCATCGCCGCCTGGTGGGCAGAGCGTCACCCCCTGGTGGGCGTGCCGGGTGGATCCCGGTCGGGTGCATGCGGGAGTCTGTCTGACTGTCTCTCCCCGTTTCCAGCTTCAGAAAAATACAAAATAAATAAATAAATAAATAAAATATGACAAAAGGATTTGTAACATGCCACAGTTACAAGTGGTTTTTCAGCTCATTAGGTTCATTCCAAAGTAACCTGGCCCGAGGAGCAGAATAGCATTTCTTCTCTTCTGAGGATTGAATAATAAGGATATGTTAGCAAAGTTTTCTTCCCTAGCTCTTTCTTTGTCTCTGTATTGGTAACTACTAACAGTAATGTATAATATTTTAAAGACTATACAGAAGTCTCTAAAAGCTGAAAGGATTTATCCTCTTCTCTGGTCAAGAACAGCAAGGAGAAAAACTAGGCTTTCTTTTAAAATATTGAATTACTAAAATTATAGATACTCACTGAAAAATCTCATACCTTCCACAGGTAAGTGAAAATAGATGGTGACTGATCTTTCACCCACCCATCGCTTGAAGTTATGTAGACCAGTGCTTTCGATCCCTTTAAATCATCTCACCTGAGCCATGGTAGCTCAGTTAGCTATAGGATTTTCCTGATAGTCCAAGGTGGTGAGTTCGATTCCCAGGCAGGGCACATACAAGACTCAACCAATGAATGCATAAATAAGTGGAACAACAACTCGATGTCTTCTCCCAGCACCGCTAACTCTCTCTCTCAAATCAATAAATTAAAAAAAATAATTTTTTTAAAAAAAACATCCAGTCTATTGGGTGTTGATTCCTTGTTTGGATATGTCTCCCCCTCCCCAACCCCCAGGAGGAATATCAACTTTTAAATTAAATTTTAATTTAACATTCTCATTCTATATATGTAGTAAATAATGATCTTCAGTTATTTTACACCAGGGAAACCAGAAGAAACTTTCATTTCTCTTATTTTGGAAACAGTTTAACTAACTCAATAGGCATAAAATTTTACTGAGGGTTAGATTTCTGTTGACTATAGAGTTAATATTACTTCTGTTTAAAGAAAAGACCTTAATTTTAATTTCATAGCTCAATGCTGTAGTTGAAAATGTGTAATTTTGCCAATTGTCCATAGTCCACAAAACACTTTAATGTACTATTTCCTCTATTGCAGAGAGAGAGAGAGAGAGAGAGAGAGAGAGAGAGAGAGAGAGAAACGTCTGGCAGAAAGCCACATTACCGGTATACTCGGGAGACCCATTGTCCGTAAATGATATGCTCTTTTCCTCCAAGCCCTCCATTTTTTCTAGCCTTCTCTCCTGGCCAGCTCCCCACCCTACTGGAATTTCTTGGTTCAAGGACAAGTGCTGACTCAGCACTGGCCACTGTCTTGAGCTAACTTAGTGCTTTGGCTGCTCCTGGGAGTCGCTTTGGGGGGCGCAGGGGGAGCACCGGCGAACCTCCCGGTTCTCTTAGGAGCCCTAGCACTCCTCGCCGATTATGGATTGTGTCTCTCGGAGAACAGATGAGCTGTTAGGTTGCAAATGATCTAAACACTCCTACTTGGCTGTGTGGACCTTCAGCATTCATGATCTCCCAGCTTTCATTTCCAAATTTTACTATAGAATTGCAAAAATGAAAGGATTCTATTGGCACAGAACAGACCTCTGTGGTGCTTACGTGGTGCTTGTCTGTCTGTGTTAGAGGAGAGTGACGTGTGTGTCCTTATGTATGCAGAAGAACCTTGGTTTTCAATAGAAATATGAATCTTCGTAACTTGGAAACACGATATGGCCTAGTCTTCAAAATCATAATATAAACATGGAGGAACTTAGAAATTTATGACTCTTAAAGGCAGGAAAAAAGCCATCTATATTTATATCTACATATAAATACCTTGGAAGTATCATGAGTGGAAGTGTTAAGTTTAAAACCAGTGATTTTCTTTAGAAAATGAGCAAAAAATGACCTAGGAATTGTGAAATTTTCATGTTCCCAACCCTCGTTCACATCCTACACCAGCTTATCATGCTGGTGATTTTAAATTCATAACCAGCTCTCACACTGCATGTTTGTCTTAGCAGGAAGTTTTCACGAGTCTCATATTTTGAAGAAGAGCAATCTGGAATAATGATACTTCTGGCTTATGTTTTTTTTTTCTTGTTTTTGTGTTTTTTGTTTCTATTTATTGATTTGAGAGAGAGAGAGAGAGAGAGAGAGAGAGAGAGAGGAAGGAGGGAGAGAGAAAAAAAACATCAATTTATTCCATTTATTTATGCATTCATTGGTTAAATCTGATATGTATCCTGACTGGGGATCGAACCTGCAACTTTGGTGCATCAGGACGACTCTCTAACTAACTGAGGTACCATAAGCAGGGATGGCTTATGCTCTTAAAGGTCAAAAATATACATTGTTGTTTAGTTTATATCTTTCTTCTAGTTAAAAAAATCTATGCCTGAAAATTACCAAGAAATTCAGTGAGTGAGGGAAAAATTTATTCTTGCTTAATTCAGGTATCTAAAGGTGCTCGTTTGAGACCTGTGTCAATAAAGCTTATTAAAATAGTAAATGCACTAATAAGCATTTTTGCATTTCAGATTGATTAAAGAATGTTTATGTCAAGAAAAGCACATCATAAAAGTAATTACAACCATTAATTATACTAATTCTATTTATCTCTTTTAAGGAAGGGTAGGATTTAATTAAGGTGGTTTTTCATAGAGCCTTTAATTCATGACTTTTATTTTAGCCACAGAAGATTTTCATACAATTTCCTTCTTTACTTTTTCTTAATGTCAAATGAGGTATATATCTTTTGTTAACTTCCTGGTGTCTGATCTCAGATACTTCTAAAGCTAATTGTGAGGATTAATGGGCCAAACTTCTACTAGTAATTTTGTGTTTTAGAAGAAATATATTAATCCTGGAGAAAGAATCGGCATGTCTTGCGTGTTTAGCAGAATTTGGCCTAAATTAGGAAAAGGAAAAAAAAAAGAATTTTTGGAGACTCCTGATTGTTCACTTTCTTAACAAAGAAAGGATCCTGTTTGTTTTTGGTTTTTAAGGTTTACTTTCAGAACGGCACTGTGTAGATAAATCAGTGGGATCTGAGTCGGGCTGGACTCTGAAGTTCTGTTACTGATTGACTAAGAACCACTAAGTCACTGCATCTGCTTCCTATTTGCAAAATGGAGATGTTTTCTGCTTCTAATTTGCCCCTCAGAAGTGCAGTGTTATAAGGATTAATTAGAGAACACCAATAGCCTGAGCATGGAGGAAGGCATAAATATAGACAAAAGGCCACATAGCCAGGTGTCCCGTCTTTTTGTATGTGGTTGATGTCCATTCTGAGAGCTTTGCTTTTGCATTTTTATGTAAAGGACGTCATATTGTCAGTTAGACAATGCCTTGCATGAGATTTTGAATTTTTCCCTGGTGAAATGCCCCACCAGGAGTATCGTTTTGAATCTAACATCTCTAAAAGATTCTTCAGGTTGGCCCTAGCCAGGTGGCTCAGTGGAGAAAGCATTGACCAGATATGTCAGAGGTCATGGGTTTGAGCTCCGGTCAGGGCACTTGCGACAAGCAGTCAATGAGTATACAACTAAATGGAACAACTAAGTTAAACGAATTGATGCTGCTCTCTCTCACTCTCTCAAATCAATAGAAAATTAAAAAAAAAAAAAGAAAAGAAAAGATTCTTCAGGTTCAGAAATGTACCTTCTGGAAGGATGGCTGTAGTCAACTAGGCTGCAATGGCAATCCATTCGCCCTCCCGTGTTTTATCAGATTTCCTGCGATCGTTCATAATCCCTCTGCTGGCAGCTGTTTCCCCTTATTCATCACACCTTTTGGCCGCTTACTTTCAAGACGCAAGATGCAAGGTTGGCATCCTGGCTGGCTCAAGCCTTCTTGAACGACACTGATTGCGGGGGGTGGGGGGTGGGGGGTGATCGCTAAGGAGAAAGAAAGTCCCAGGCTTTAGAATTCAGTGGCTTGGTGCTGAATCTCTGCTCCAAGCTGGCCGGTCAGTGTTGGTGAGGGTGCCTCAATTTACCGTCTGTAAAATGAAAACGCTTCTCACGATCACAGTAATTAACTAAGGTTTATAGCATAGTGACTGGCACAGAATAAATGCTCAAGATAATATTATTTTTAGTAATATTAGAAATCTTAAAAAAAAATGTTGAAGTCCAAGGAAGAAGAAAATAAGTCTTAAGAAGGCAGGAAAAGAGCAGTCAGAAAATGGAGAGCAGTAGCATGGGATGTGTCTGGGAAGTGCAAAGGAAGACGGATTAAAAAAATAAGAGGGTTTTGTATAGATTTGTCGCTCAGTGTGGTCCATGAACAAGTAATGTGGGCTTTGCCTGGAAGCTTGCTAGAAATTCAGAATCTGAGGCCCCAGCAAGGCACAAGGACTCTGAATCTGCATTTTGACAAGGTCTGCAGAGAATGCGCTGGGGACCGGTGGAGTAAGTACATGGGATTAAGACTAAAGATATGGACTCACAGATACAGAGGGCGGACTACTGGGTGTCAGGGGTGAGGGACGGGGTGCGGGGTGCAGTGAAAAAGGTGAAGGGATGAAGAAGTACAGATTGGCCGTTACAGAATAGTCAAGTGGCTGTGAAGTGCAGCCTAGGAAATATAGTCAATAATATTGTGATAACTATGTATGGTGCCGGGTAGGCACTAGAAATATCAGGGTAGGGGAAACACTTTGTAAAGTATAAGATTGTCATACTTGAAATGAAGACAAAATAATATTGATTGTGGACTGTAAGTGAAAATTTAAAAAAAAAATTTTAAATCATTGAAAAATGTTAAAAAAAAAAAAAAAAGAAAAGACTAAACCACTACCATTGACCTTGACTGCTAGACCTTTAGTGGACAAGAAGGACTGATAAGGTGGATAATAGAGGAAGGAAGAATTATTGGTAACTCTTTCAAAGGAGCCTAAACATCCTGACCTGTGGTGGTGCAGTGGATAAAGTGTCGACCTGGAAATGCTGAGGTCGCCGGTTCGAAACCCTGGGCTTGCCTGGTCAAGGCACATATGGGAGTTGATGCTTCCAGCTCCTCCCCCCTCTCTCTCTTCTCTCTCTCCTCTCTAAAATGAATAAATAAATAAAAAAAGGAGCCTAAACAGTAAGCAGGATTGGAAAAAAGGTAGATGATATGATTAAAATGGTTTAAAATGCAGGAGATTGGAGGGGGAAAATTGTTTATTTTTACAAGCAAGAAAAAGGCGAGCATGGGTTTACGCGTGGAGGCGGCGTACCGTCATATCATGCCGGGGGTGGGGCGATGACAGAGGAGGTAAATGCAGCTGTGGATGACCCAGAGACGGGGTGGAGAGGAAGACTTCGCCTCGGTGACTGGTCGATTCGAGCCAAACACCTCTGTCCTTTAAGACAAGCACAAAGAGGGCAGGAGTTTGGGGCCAAGAAGAGGGAGGATACGTATGTAAACCCTAGATGTCATCTAGGCTGTAGAAGGACTCTTTGCTGGAAGTGAGGAGGGCAGGGGTATGATTGGTGATTGGTTTCGGTAGGTTTGGAGCCACTGTGGTGAGTCAGTGGGATGAGAGTGGTATTGAACTTTTTGGTTCAGTGCTGTGATCGACTGCTCGTGGAGGTACAGGATACTGTGTTGAGGATTCCCAGGCCAACACAGCGTGAGTAAGGAACAGAGCTAGGCGTGATGAGCAGGCCCTGCCCTTGGGAATCGGGGAGAGGTAGTGCTGTATGCACCTCACATGCCAACCCAGGAAAATCTCCTGGCATCGTATGAAAAGTATTGAGTAGAAAAGAATAACGTTAATATGAATTTATGATAAATCATTTTGCAATATTATTTGATTTTTTTTCCCCGTAATACTTAGCCTGGGAATAAGGAATACCATCAAAGGAATAAAGCAATGATGAGTTTATTTTTGAAATGCCTGACTATGAGATCCATATTCATGTATAGGCAAATAAAGCCTGAATTTGCACAATTCCATATTCTGGAAAGTGTGATCTAAAGGGAAAATGCATATTATGGAATTTGAATATCATATCTACTACTGATTAGCTGTGTCATTGGATACATTATAGTTAACCTGTTTCTAGAATCAAAAACTCGGTTTTGTCATCTTTAACAAAGGAATAATAACAGTAATTTCTAAGTAGAGTTTAAGAGAAGTTAAATCATTGTAACATAATGCTTGATGCATTATCTCATGTTAGTTCTTTTCCCCCTTTTGTGTTTTTTATTCTGTCAATTTATCTTCTAGTTATTTTAATTTTCTGTGAGCTCCCAAAGCAAACAAGAATCATGAATTAGGATTGAGTAATAAAATGGCAGACTGGTATTCCCTTGCTCATTTCCATTACTTTAATTATTTGCCTCCTTAACTTGCATTGCTTTATGTCCTATGTGGAGATAAACTATAGAAAAATCAATCATGAGTGATGTTGCTCTGCAGAGTAGGTGTGATCAAGGCTTCTTAAGAAAATGAAAAATTCAGTCCTGGCCAGTTAGATCAGTCAGTTAAAGCTTTGTCCTGAAGTGACAAGATTGTAGGTTCAATCCCGGTCAGGGCACATATGGAAAGCAACCAATGAATGCACAGCTATATAGTAAGTGAAATAACAAGGGAATGCTTCTCTCTCTCCCTTCTTCTCTCTCACTCTCTTTCAAAATTCAATCAATATATAAATTTCTTTAATGACAGTATTTTTATTGAATGATTCTTGGAAGTAGAGGATCCATCACAGAACAGATACTCAGTTATTAGCTGGCAGCATCCTGTAAGTGTTGAGGAAAAAAAATAATGGCTGACAGAGCCTAGCACTTTTGGAATAAGGGTTTCTACAGTGTGTCCGTAAAGTCATGGTGCACTTTGGACCAGTCACAGGAAAGCAACAAAAGACAATAGAAATGTGAAATCCTCACCAAATAAAAGGAAAACTCTCCCAGTTTCATATCTATGCAGTGCAGTTCGATGTGGGCTCACGCACAGATTTTTTAGGGCTCCTTAGGTAGCTATCCCATATAGCCTCTACAGACTCGTCACTGACTGATGGCCTACCAGAACGGGGTTTCTCCACCAAACTGCCGGTTTCCTTCAACTGCTTATCCCACCGAGTAATGTTATTCCTATGTGGTGGCGCTTCGTTATAAACGCGCCGATATTCACGTTGCACTTTGGTCACGGATTCGAATTTAGCGAGCCACAGAACACACTGAACTTTCCTCTGTACCGTCCACATCTCGACTGGCATGGCCGTGGGCTGCTCCTCTGTATACACGGTGTGACGTCATCACCTGCACATGCGCACATGCTACCACATCATCCTACAGAAACTGGGAGGGTTTTCCTTCTATTTGGTGCAGATTTCACATTTCTATTGTCTTTTGTTGCTTTCCTGTGACCGGCCAAAAGTGCATCATGACTTTACGGACACACTGTAGATCATGGCATCTAGCTTAGATGTAGAACCTAACGTGTGCTCCAATGGAAGATCTCTGCTCAGAATAACATGCTACAATGCCAGTGAAGATTTACTCCTTCCTTGGGCTCTGGTCCTTGAGTCACGCTTGGCCAAGAGCCTCCTTGGCTGATGAACTTTCACATGAATGAATGCACTCCAAAGGAACAGGGCTGAGAGCCAAAGGGTAGGATGCATAAATTTCACAACCACCTTTTCCTTTTTATTCTTCAAGAAAATGTAAGAACATATGACGCTGACAGATGATAATATTTTTTGGCAGGGAGGTTAGGCCTTTGCTACAAGGCAGCTTTCCATCTTTGCAATTGCAAAGTTATAACTTGGTTTCTAAAAGAAATCCTCGTAGCTATTCACCTAGTTCATATTTCACTTTCAGTGTGAAATTCCAATGAATTTACTCTCCTATTTTTATGTAAAAGCAGTGCTTTTAATTCAATATTTATATCTTTTACATATTGCTTACTCCACTTAATCTAATAAGAAAACAGCTATATAAAATGTTTTAGATTAAACATATTTATTAAAATATTATGTTAGGCTAGTTTTATTCAAATGGACTTCTTAACATGTAGCATTCACTATCTTTTTAGATAACTAGTTTCTCATTCTGTTCTTATGTATATAAGATTTCTTTACTTCTCTCTTTTGATACCCATCAAAATAATGGTTGTGTTTCCTTTTCAATAGTAATATTTACTACAAAAGTGTAAGAAGCACAGATAAGCAAAGAGAAGAAATACAACCATATTTAATTTTACTATACTGAGAAATCTGTTGTTAAATCCAGTTCATTCTAAGGCATCGCAAAGTCAGATAACCTAGAGCAGTGGTCCCCAACCGCTGGGCCGCGGACTGGTACCGGTCCATGGGCCATTTGGTACTGGTCCACAGAGAAAGAATAAATATATTATTTCTGTTTTATTTATATTTAAGTCTGAGTGATGTTTTATTTTTAAAAAATGACCAGATTCCCTCTGTTACATTCGTCTAAGACTCACTCTTGATGCTTGTCTTGGTCACGTGATACATTTATCCATCCCACCCTAAAGGCCAGTCCGTGAAAATATTTTCTGACATTAAACTGGTCCATGGCACAAAAAAGGTTGGGGACCACTGACCTAGAGGGACCAGGATGATAACGAATGAATCAGTCTGGATAGGGAACTGGGACTAGAAGGAGCAACTCTACTTAGCTTCACTGATTTTTGTACCATTCAAGAATGTGCGCCTATGGATCACCAGTTCTTCCTACAGTTCAAGAAAAGAGTACTAGGTTTTTTATATAATATATCTCATTTTGAAATTTGACTGACAGAATAATTAGTAAAGACCACATACAAACCAAACAGAACAGGCATGTCAACATTTTTCATTATTTCTTTTATATAATCTAACAGATTTTTTTTTTTTTTTTACAGGGACAGAGAGAGTCAGAGAAAGGGATAGATAGGGACAGACAGACAGGAATGGAGAGAGATGAGAAGCATCAATCATCAGTTTTTGTTGTGACTCCTTAGTTGTTCATTGATTGCTTTCTCATATGTGCCTTCACTGTGGGCCTTCAGCAGACTGAGTAACCCCTTGCTCGAGCCAGCGACCTTGGGTCCAAGCTGGTGAGCTTTGCTCAAACCAGATGAGCCCACACTCAAGCTGGCGACCCCGGAGTCTCGAACCTGGGTCCTCTGCATCGCATTCTGACGCTCTATCCACTGTGCCACCACCTGGTAAGGCTAACATTAGACATTTTAATTGTACTTGTCATTTTTTTAGTGTAAGGTTTTAGACATACAGAAGAATGTACAGCATGTAATTTATAATAAAATGAATGCTTGTCAACCCAGCACCCCACTTAAGAACATTACCTGTGTATACAACACTGTATTTTACACCATCTAATCCAATGATAATTGCTATCCACCAAATTTGTATTTCTCATTCCAACTTGTTTGCTTGTTAGTATAAAAATGCACTATATCTGTATATACTTAAAACAATCTTCATTTAGTTTTTTGTTTTGGAGCTTCGTAAACATAGCACGATAATATATGCAGTTTTCACTGAATATTTTGTTTTAAAATTCATCCTAAAGTTATTACGTATAGCTGGGATTTACTCATTCTCACTGTATTTTAATATTTAGTTACTTGAATAAATCACATTTGCTTCTCTAGTTTCCTCTTAATAGGCATGTATGTTACTTTAGGTTTTTCCTCTTGTAGTCAATACTCTTCTAAACATGCTGCTGATGCATGTTTGCTGGTACTTGTGTGGCTTTTTTTTAGGGTATTCCTGCAAGTAGACTTGTTGAGTCATAATATGAATACGTGGAATTTTACAATTCCAAATAATTTTCAGAAATGGTTGGCATCACTTTACACACTCGTCATCAGTGTCAGAGTTCCCTTTGCCTGCATTTTCTCCAACACGTGTGTATTCAGAGTTCTTTCTATATGTCATTCATCTGGATGATACTAATGTAATCTTAATTTGCACTTTTCTGATTAGCGTGGGGTTGAACATCTTTGGATGTGTTTATTCAACATCGTGGGTTCTTTTCTGTCGTCATGAGAAAGGCCCCCTGTCTCTCTTCCTTTTGGGTTGTTTCTACAAGTTTTAACCGAGTTTTACAGGTTGTTGGGATCATCCAGTACTTGTACTGTGTCAATTTCATGTGCCAATATCTCATCCCAGACTGCAGGTTGTCTTTTCACTTTATCATATTCCTTGATAAACAGAAGATTTTAATTTTAATAGGTTCAAATTCATTATTTTCTTTAACAATTCATACTCTTTTATGTCTTGTTTGAAATTTCTTTCTTATGAAAGTGGTCATAAGGCTATCTCCTTGTAATTATTCTAAAATTAAAGTTACCTATCATATTTTACCTTTAAGTCCAGTGAGGATTTTTTCATGTCCAGGGTAAGGTAAGGATCCAGATTCACTTTTGTTCTCCATGTGTTAACCAAATGTCTGAAACTAGTTGTCGTGTATTAAATTTGTCATATATATGTTTAAAAAAACAACACTGTTCTGTTTCTGGGTTCCATTAATGATAACTTTGTCTGTAACATAAATTTATTTTTAATAAAGTGAACTGTATTGTTTGTTAAGTATTGTTTACTTTCTGGAAAGAAAAAGATTTAAATTAATTTTATGGAAAAAATGACCCTTAGTTCAATTAGTCATACCCTTGTGTTGGTTATAAGGATTTACTCTTTCCATTAGCTGATCTTCTTGATGGTCCAGTTGAGTTATATTGAAAAAGAAAGAACATACACAGGTTTCAGACATATAATCAGAGAGAGAAAAATGAACACGGTAGCCCGCACATGACCAGTGACCAAGTCAAAGAGAGACATGCCTCTTTGTGGTACCTCTGATCAAGAATAGGGGTTAGAATTGTTAAAGTCGCTATGTGGGTACAGCCTTATGCTTGGATATACACTGTTGACAAAAATCCTTATAACTATCTAGACACACAGAGATAATAAATCATCCTTTTTTTCTCATTGTTAGGTTATGAGTCCACTAAATCCATTTTTTAGCCCCTGAAAATCTAACACCTGGCTAAATGCTTTCAGATTGTTTATATGTGGTACATTTAAGGTTTTCTTAATTTTTACCTTTGTTCTACTTTATTATCTTTTATGTATTAAAAAGAAAAGTATTCCCACATTTTCCATATCTCAGACTATAAAAATATTGACTAGATCATGCTATGTGTTTCTTTATTTTTTTAAATTAGAAATGAGATGAAATCCTCAGTTGTTTGTAATGAAATATTTTGAGTCCATTCTGTCTCATGAAACAACAGAATATTCAGATGCTTAAATAAACCATTTCTTACACTTAAAAAATGTTCTTTTTGTTAACTCAAATTCAAGAAAAAGGTAATTAACAAATGTCATTATTTTATATAGCAGTGTTTAGAATATTGTCATAATATGCTTATCGTGTTGTCCAAAAATGAAACAAGAGGGTAAGAGTATAGAGGATCTCATCATTATTCTTTTTTCCTTTCCTTTTCTCATTCCTTTTTGTTTTCTTTGCTAAATATCTATAAGTTCCTGTCCTTCCATTGAAATCTTGGGAATACTTTGTCTTGAGCTTCATTTCTAGTCTTTATGGATTTAATGACTCTTTTAGTGGCATTTCTAATTAAATGTGAAATCTATTTCTCTCAAATGCTATGGGTTTTGCACTAAAGGAGACTGTACATAAGGACGATTAAATCAAGAGAGATGGCATTGTTATTATAAAAATCTCCTTAGAATTTTGCAGCGCAAGTCATGAAATGTGTGTCATGGTCTATCAAAGAGAGACTCAGGAGGATGATTGAGAGAGTGTGCCACTCAACTGAGTCTGTCCCTGCCGTCATCCCCAAATGGGATTGTTAGCCTCCTCCAAATGGGACTGCTGCTCTGAGGAGGAAGAGGGTCTTATAGAGAATCTTTAAATCATTCTAGGGTAGGAAGGGAATTATAAGGTCCATTTTCCCACCACCTGCCAATGCAGTAACTTTTTTTTTGTAGGTTCAAAATCTCTTCAAAAAGAGTTTTTATTTTTTGTAATGATTTTTTAAGACTTGTTTTTTTGGGTTTTTTTTTTGTTTTGTTTTGTTAGAACTCTGAATCAGTTTCCACTGATTTCATATGGATCATGATCCTAAAAAGGAAAAAAAAGGTATGAATTTTAATAGACTGGAGCACAGCTATTAGGAAGGTTATTTATTCCAGCTAAGCATTGTGCACGTAGTCCTATATGGTCTTCAAGCCCCTGGCGGGTTACCTTCTTCCTGTACTCACTAGCAAGCCAGTCAGCGTGGTTCTAGTTAGAATCCCATAAATCTGCAATATAATTAATTGCATATCCTTTCAAGCTAGCAGTGAAAGGAGTAACACTGGCCAGGATTTTGATGTTTTGCCATATTCTGAAATCAACATGATGGTATACGACACTGCTGAAAACATTAATTTAGAGGGTGGCTGGAAATTGCTGAAAATATTGAACTCCAGCTAGTGAACCCAAACATTCTCCTTTTTTTTTTTCGACTCCTACATCAGAGAGTCCGTGTAGTTAAAACTTCACTCCTAATCTAATTCTGTATTTCAAGTATATATGCATAAAACCATATTTTTTTGTTTAGCAAGCTCAACACTGCTTCTTATAATCTAAGTCTGTAAATCATAAGTGTGAGGCAATTGGATCACTGTGCTCTCTAAGAAGCATACTCCACAATAGTCAGTTTATTTTATTTGACTTTTATCTAGCCCTTGCTGGCAATATACTGGATTCCGCTTGATGCATTTTGCATAAGGGTTCTATTTGGTGCATAATGGTTTGTGTAATGAACTATTTGTCCTCTTCCAGATGACATCCAGTTGCTTAAAACCTATAATGAGATGTCAGGTGAATTGCCCTGATTGGCAGTGATGGATGAGCTTTTTGAAATATTGCAGGGTTTCCTGTAGGGGCATAGAGGAAAATTGCTGTTTGGAGCTTTGGATCTCCTAAGCATTGAAACAGTAATCACATAAACAGAACCGCTTCTGCAGGTCCAAGGTGTCATCGTGAATTTTCTGGCTAATCCATCCATTCATCTCGACAGTCCAGAACTTGCGCTTCGTGTCACTCTTTGCCTTTGTTCTGCACTTTGATCTTTCAAAATGTCTGTCAGAAGAAAAGTGTGTATGTTGAATTATGTGTGGAAAAGGGTAGGGTGCATACTTCAGAAGCTTGGCATGAAATTTGCTAAATAAACCTTGCCCGTCGCTCTACAGCAATAATCAAGGTATGGATTTCAGTTTAACAAAATGTAGATATGCATTTTCCCCTCCGAAACAATATAATGTAGATGTGTAGGTGCAGGAGATTTGATTTTATTTCTCTATTCCGTAAAACCCTTCTCGCACCTTTATTGTGAATGGTTAAAATGAATGTTAAGGAGGAAGATAAATTCGTATTTTTAATGAAATTTTTCTCCTAAAATTCTGATTAAAGGAATGATGACTGCTAGAGAAGAATCAGCCTTTGTGTGTATATTTTATCTTATTGGTTCTATAAGACAGAGAGTCTATTTTAGTATCTATTGTGTATATTATACATATTAGAACATACGAGGGACCCTATAACAAAGCCAGAAACAAAATTAGGCACTGATCACGTGGAAAGTACTGTACAGATAAAAAAGCAAAAAAATAAAAAATAAAAAAATATATATATATACAGGGGTGTTATTAATTGCTGCATCCTATCACCAATATTCTTTCTTTTATTTCTCATATCATTTTAATAATTGTGGAATAAAGGTTCGATTATATTTTCTTTGAAGAGTACCTCAAGTGGTTTAAGAACTCTGAATCAGTTTCCACTGATGTGATGCTATGGGCAAGGACATATATAGTGGTTCCATTTCTCAGATTAATTTCCCTTACGATGAACAAAAACAACTCAGAGACCTTTTGACATGGTCATATATCTTGGCTGAATCTGGCCACTGAAGTATTGGTGTCTCTATTGCTATTAGCAGGTTCTCTAGATGGGGCAGATTTATGCCAATCTTAGGACCTCTTTGAATTGCATTTGATTCACTACCCCCAATAACACTTATAATCTTGAATCAGTTATTTTCTCACTACTACAAATAAGAGATTTACGGAATCTGAATGAACTGAGTCAGATCAATGAGGTTACTCACACCTAAAAAGTTATGGTTTGGTCTTCAGAGAGGCCCAGGCATGAGTATTTTTGGAAGGTCTCTTGGTGATTTCAATATGCAGGCCGATTTGAGAACCATTGAGCTAGAGAGATTGAGCAGTGTTGCGACTATTTATATGAGACTTTCAGGCTGTTCAGGTGGAATGAACTATATGGAATCCAGTGAGCCATACTTTGTGGTAGCCTGCCCTGCTAGTCTTCAGAGGGCTTTTCTTATCCTGAGGACAAGGACAGGCATGACAGAGCAATGGCTGAACCTTCAGCAGAGAGCTAGTGAGGCAAGAGGAATCTGTTTACCAGAGTTGGATTCCCCTAGCTCATTATCACTTCAGAAGTTAAATAACATTTTTAATTTTTTTATTTGTTTCGATTTGGTTAGTAGAGACATCCTTTCCTATAATTAGGGTCATTCTTGAATGGTTGAAAAACATTTTTATAGAAGAGTAAGAGAGACAGAGCAGTAATTATTTTCTGGACAAAATTTAAACTTGAGACCAGTGGGGGCTCTGACCAGGCCTAGTCTAATCCATGATCTACCAGGGTTAGTAGAAAAAGCTTTCTTGACAAGCTTGTCCGACTTGGTGTGTTGTATGGCTTAGGTCATCGTACTGGCAATGCTATGATTATAGGTATTAAGATTATCAGAGGGATAAGGCACTTTGTACAGGCAGCATGGTTATCCAAAGTGGTGCATTTTAATAAACTAGAAATTTCATATCTGCATAGGCATTTATTTAACTTTGATTCAAAATGTAAATGAATTGGAGCCAAAAGACTTGAGTTTTTTATCTTTAGTTGTAGTACTTTCTAGCTGAGCTCTATGACCATATTTCCTTTACAGTATAGTAAGAAAAGGTGTGTATGTTTGTTTGTTTAAAGTTACTATTTATGCAGAGTCCAGTGTGTTTTAGGAAAAAAAAATTAATGAGGTCCTACAGTATATTTTGTATAACAAAAAAGAAGGAAAAAACGATTACTTATATATGCCTCCTCTCAGTCTATTCATCTTTAAAGTGGGAATAGTAACAGTGTTTACCTTATGGGGTTATTATTATAGATAAATATGTATATTTGGAGGATCTTAACGATATTAACAACTAATCTGTTGAGTTTGTGTCCAAGAAATTCAGAAATCCTTACGAACTTTCTTTTATTTGAATATTAAAGACTTTTTTCTACTTTAATGGGATTTCATAGTAAGTTAGAGATTTCATGCCAAGAAATGAGGTGTTTAAGTGCCACATTTGCAAAGCTACTTCCCTTGAAATCCAGATGAAACTGAAGGAGCTTTGAAGAGAACATACCAAAAGCTGAACTCTTGAGGTAACCCTTCCTTACTAATCATGGACATTTTTCAGCTTTGCCTTGAAATTACATTTGTTTTGGTTAAAAAATATATAATGTATTATTTCTGGCATTAAAAATATGTTAACTTTTTAAAAGAAATAGTAGACTTACACTTGTGACCCTTTGAATTTTTTTTTTTGGTTGATACTTGATATTTTTAGAAATACAAAAAACACTATATATTTAACCTGAGTACTTCTAAAAATAATGGTAGATATTAATTTATTATAATTTATTGGTGCTATAAAAAGTTTTAGAATATAAAAATTATTAAAACCATAAAGTAGAATTAAAGTGACTAGTTCTCTGTTAGATGTGTTTCTTTTAATTTGGATGAATATTTATTCACTAAACTATTCTCTTGCTCTCTCTCTCTCTCCACACACACACACACACACACACACACACACACACACACCACATGTATAACCCCTAAATCTCTCTATGTGTATTTGTTGACCTTGTAGGATGTATAGGAGGAGGCAACAATGTTTTAAGAAAAAAGTGTAGACATCAGAAGTTAGACAGTCAGGCCTCATAAAGGTTTAGTTTTCTCTCCTATAAAATGACTACTTTGTAAGGTTGTTTCCACGAATAAAGTAGACAATTTATATATGAATGGGCCTTGTGTATAGCTAACTTTTAATAAGTTGTTGCTTCCCTTTCTCTTTAGCCAGGCCACCATACAGGTGGTACAGGTGAGACCCTGCACTTTGGCACCTGACTGAGGGGTATGTGGATATTAATATTTATTCATTTTAGAAAAGGTGGGAGAGAGAGGAGGGGGAGGAGCAGGAAGCATCAACTCCCATTATGTGCCTTGACTGAGCAAGCCCAGGGTTTCGAATCGGCGACCTCAGTGTTCCAGGTCAACGCCTTATCCACTGTGCCACCACAAGTCAGGCTGGATATTAATATTTAACCTGCCCGTTTTAGTCAGTATCCAACCCTGGTGTGGAACTATGTTTGCATTAGCTGGGCTCGTTGGAGCCCTGCGGTGAGAATCAGAAATCTCAGACTAAATCCTGCCTGGCCCTAATCTGTGATATGACCCTAGTTATGTCATTGAACAACTTTTCATCTATTCCTCTATATAAAGAAAAGGCATCAGTATCTAATGGTAACGTCATTTTTAAAGATGAAATAAATAATGTCTCTTAAAAAATAATTATTATGAAAGTAATGTATTATGTAAATTTCTGTGTAACAGATTATTTTTTAATGCAGAATAGACAAGATTATTAAAATGTTCTGATGATTGGCATTGAGAATTATTGTTTTGTTAGGTGGATGGATTTTAAAATAAGAGGCCAAAAAATCTTTGTGACTCTTCTGAGTCAGAGCTGCTGTGTGTGAAGAACTAGAAAGTGCTGGGATCGAGTCCAAGGAGATGGTGGTCTGAGAAGTAAGATCCTGGAGGGAGTGAGAGACATGAGAGTTCGCCGTGAAAGGCAACGATCAGAGCGTGACATTGATCTTGCTTGGGCCGAAAGTCACTGTTGAAGGAAGAGCTACTCTACTCAGTTACAAATTTTTCAAAATAAATTCACTCTAGAAGTAGAATTACAGTTTCCCTCTAAATACAACTTGAAATGTGTACATTTGTAATAGTTCTGTATCTGAGACATAAATATTTTAAAAACAATACTCAACTTGCTCTCTTGCCATGATTTTGATGCATAGAATGAACACATACTTTCCTCACGCTTCACATCCAGAAGGCTTTGATTCATTATCTTCGACATATTGCACACTCTGGCACCCTATAATGATGCATCTTTCCATTTTTCCTGTTCAATTATTGAGTGAATTAGTATATGTTTCTATTGTTGTGAGATCCTGGAAATGATGAAACAATCCTGGCACCGTATTGACACTAGCTTCTGACTATTAACTGTAATGCTAATGCAATGTTCCCTTACCTTTGCTGAAATTAAGAAAGAGCTATCAGAGACGCTGAGACTAAGATCCAGTTAATAGCCTGGAAGCTCATTATGGGCCAATGCTTTGCTCATTTCTAGCCTGGAACGTCTACTTAATAGTCACTTTAAATCATAAATAATGCATTTTCTCTTTAAAAATTAGTACGTTGGATTTTCTGGAGGTTTTCTTTAAAACTGAGCATTAGTTTTACCTACAAAACGCTATATGTGTTTTACTAGTTGGTAATACTTATTAATTACTGTATATCAATCTTTATTTACTTAGAAAAATTTCTTCTTATTTTTTTCTCCATTAAGAATGGAAAATATGCCCAATGTCCACAGATATTCATGACACACGTTTTAGTTGAAGCTTAGGTATGGTAAGCTAATAATTTTAAGTAAGTCTTAAATTCCCTTATCAGAGTGAATGTAGCGAAGGTGGTTAGTATGATTTGAAATGTAAATATCAGCCAACAGAGTCCAGGCATATTTCAGATTTCCGGGAAACAAGGCAGGCTAAGCATGGACATTGAGTGCTACTCTGACCCATCTTTTGTGCTCTGTCCTCAAAAGGATAATAATGTAATAATGATTCATTATTAAGGATGCCCTTACATTTCAGCATTTAAAAATGACAATTATTCATGTAAAGATGAGGATTTTAAAAAACTGTTTCACTTTTTTTTCTCTCCAGATGTAAAGTAGAAACTTGGTCCTTTAAATAGACAAGGGAACAGGCAGGTGTTTTGGTTCTACACATTGAGAAATGCTTTCACCTGAGAAAAACCTAATGATGGTGTCAAATTCCTCAATAGATGGGACACAACTGGTGACTCGAGAGACTTGAAATTATAGGGACCTAATAGCGAAATTAGCTGCCGTTCTTTCTCTAGTGAACCCCTACTGGTTGCAGCCAGAGACTAGCAAATATGACCGATTTCACTCAGATTTAGGAAATGATAAAAAAGGTTATTAAAGTAAATATAAATGTACCTTTAAGCATAAACAAATGCCACAGCTAAACTTTTTGAATATGTAGGTTTACATATATAGGTAGGTTTACAGCTGTACATATGGAATATAATACAATAATTAATAGATAATAATACAAGAATAAATTCTGTGTTTTGTATATTCACAACTATAAATCTACTTTTCCCCCACCCTGTATATATACAATATATACATACATATATACACACATATATGTTCAGTATATATTATATATTTTTTATATTTGTATATATATTTTATGTTTACAAAACTATGGATTTATATATGTATTTGAAAAATATATTTATTGTACTTCATCGTTGATCATATTATGGAACAGTGCTTTCATAGTAATGCCAGATAAAACATAACTAGGAATGGATTAGATTTGCATTAAGAATAATTAGGGGGTACAGGAGCCTAGCCACAGATAATCAAATTTTAGTAATTAATTTTTTTTCCCTCTGGATGTTGACCAGAATATAGTGAATTTTATATATATATCCATATATAACATAGATATATAGTTATTTATTCACATGTATTTATGAGCATATAAATATGTTTATGTTTATGCAGAGTCTGTGTTTTGGAGTAAACATATGCATTTCATAAAAGCAGAGCTCCTATCAAAACAAAACAAAAATGCCTTCTCTTCAATATGTCTGAGCAATTGAAGCAACACAACAGAGAGCAAAGGGAGCTTGTTTTTTGTTACATGACATCTGTATTGTTTTTACTAGGACTAAATATGAAAAGCCTCTTCTAATTCAATTGTGTCTAAAACTGTAATTGGTTATTTGATCTATGGGGATATCAGTTTTATTCAGCTACTGAAATTAAACCAAAGCTTTTTTTTTTTTTTGAAAGATTTATATCTAAAATTCATTATTCTCGTTATACATAGGGATCTATGTTTCTACTTGGGGTGCAGTTATTGAAATTTATAACTTCATAATTCAAAACTGACTTCTGTCTTTAGTAATACTTTTGAAAGTCACCACTTAAAAATTTGGTTCTCTGAACAATAGAAGATGCACTTAAGAGAATGAGTATAAGAGCTAAATTGTTTTTAGAATGTTATAGACCAGGATTTATAGGTTCTTAGACAGGGATAGATTGAAATTGTAGCTATATTATCTTACATTAGTGGTTGCTGTTTAGCTTCTAGTATTCCTCTTAGTGGAACAAAGAATTAGATTTGCCAGTGTAGCAAATAGGCCCTCAATTCATAGATACTGCAGAAACAACTCTTTTGTCTTGCAACAATAAACCTGATTATTTTGTGAGCATCTTGTTAGGTAATTCAATATCATTTTTACATGGCTCCTTGAAAACATTGCACTATTCTGTTTCTAAGTAGCCTTCAGCTCTATGTCAGAAATTGAACTGAGTTTGGTAAGGAATTGGGTAGCCCACCAATGATATTTTCTTGAACTCACATACACACAGAAATCTAACTTCACAATCAGTTTTTAAACTTTAAGATTAATAGTAAGTATGCAACCCCTTTCTGTCTTAGTTTCAGAATCTATCACAAGTGAACTGGATTTTTTTGTTCAATATTGATGTTCCGATTTTCCTGGGAGGATTATTGTCTTCTTTCATTGTGGCGAGGTTTCGCTGGTGCTCACAGCACATTCTTGGTAACGAATTATGGTGTCTCTCTTTCTTGATTCTTACCCATGGCTTTTGAACAGATCTAAGGGATTTTGATTCCATATAGACTCTACAATGTTCCTAATGAATTCTTTGAACTATTAGCAGTACCCTTGAATTTGTATCTTGTGACTTAACTGATTCAAGAAAGTCACCTTGAGAGTGATTACCTGCAGACTGTTCCCCACCAGGATGGAGGGAGCAAAGTAACTCATTTTAGTCTTGCTCTAAAACCAGTTCAGTTCCTAAAATAAAGCCTTTGAGCCTTAGGTAAAAGGAGACATTTATTTATGCCAATTAACACAAATGCATCAAATTTCTACTTTAACAGACAAAAAGATGCTTTCAGATTAAGCTTAAAAATACCCTGTTTCCTACAATAAGTTTAAAATCAAATAATGGGTTAGAATAGACTTGCTAAGTGCAAATAGGGAAGCATATAACAACTTATAGAATGTAATTTTAAAAAGCATTAAATGATAAAACGTGGACTTATTTTATATAATATGAAGAAACATCCACAGTAACAATAATTATGACACCTTATATATTACAAACACAAAGAAAAGAATGAAAAATTTAATTGTATTGGTTCACTTGCATTGTCAGTTTGGCAGTTCAGAGTAGCAAGGAAGAGAGCAAAACATTGTCATCAGTTTGTCATAAAATTTGCCAAAGGTTTGTGACTAAGGAGAAGAGAGTTGGCTGAACAGAGGGAAGGATTCAGCAAATTACTGTGAGGATTTTCCTGTGCCCCTTAATGCTGATGACCTTGACTCTTCTTGCATAGATATGGTCCTCACAGAGTAGAAAGGGAGGTTGAATTCTTGCTGTGTTGGAATCCATTTACACATGGGCTTCCATCATTATTCCAGAACAACATACACTCCTTATCTGTAGACTTCTCTTATAGGGGCTTTTTTGGTTCTTTAGAGAAGTTCATTATTTGTAAAGCTGCATCTTCACCTTCACTTCCAGCTTTCTGGAGTTCTATTTTTTTTTTTTTTTTTTTTGTATTTTTCTGAAGCTGGAAACGGGGAGAGACAGTCAGACAGACTCCCGCATGCGCCCGACCGGGATCCACCCAGCACGCCCACCAGGGGCAACGCTCTGCCCACCAGGGGGCGATGCTCTGCCCCTCCGGGGCGTCGCTCTTCCGCGACCAGAGCCACTCTAGCGCCTGGGGAAGAGGCCAAGGAGCCATCCCCAGCGCCCGGGCCATCTTTGCTCCAATGGAGCCTGGAGCCTTGGCTGCGGGAGGGGAAGAGAGAGACAGATAGGAAGGAGGGGGGGGGTTGAGAAGCAAATGGGCGCTTCTCCTATGTGCCCTGGCCGGGAATCGAACCCGGGTTCCCTGCACGCCAGGCCGACGCTCTACCGCTGAGCCAACCGGCCAGGGCCTCTGGAGTTCTAGAAAGCTGTCTTTTCATATTTATAGAGCAAAACTTTTGAAAAAGAAGATTAATAATGTTGGAAACACAGTTCTTCTGGGTCTTTGACAAATGGTTTGGGAAGAAGTTTGGAGGATATAATTAATGTGAATGAATAAATATTTCAAACAAGAAAGTACAGTTTACATTATCTCAACACAAAGCAATAATAAGGCAGAAATTAATAAGCTTTAAATAAAAGATACTAGAGACATAAAACGAAAATCACTTTTCTAAATTTTTGGATCATAAAGGAAATTAAAACTGTAATTACCAACAGGAAAAAAGTGGCAATGATGAGTTCATGTGTCAAAATGTGTGAGATAGAACAGCACTGCAATTAATAGCTCATTTCAGATCTATGTTTTGTTTTTAAGTATGTAGTAAAAATAAACTATCCTCTCAAGATTAAAGTTTAGACATATAATAGCTCTGGAAAACATATGAAAAAATAATTTTCAAAATAAAATATTGATTAGAGGCAAATTTAATAGAGTAGACAAATAAGTTGAAGGATACATTATAGGAAAAATACATTTTGAAAATATGGAGTCATTTCAGAATTTGGCAGTATGTTTAATATTAGAAAATGTTTTTTATTTTATATGTTTTGTGGTTGTTTCATGGTTTTTGTTTCTTGGTTTTTGTTTTTTTTCCATAGTGAGAAGCAGTGGGGAGGGAGACAGGTAGACTTCCACATGCGCCCAACCAGGATCCACCTGGCGTGCCCACCAGGGGGCGATGCTCGGCACTTCTGGGGCATTGCTCCACTGCAGTCGGAGCCATTCTAGCACCTGAGGTGGAGGCCATGGAGCGGTCCTCAGTGCCTGGGCCAACTTTGCTCCAATGGGGTCTTGGCTGCACAGGAGGAGAAGATAGAGAGGAAGGAGAGGAGGAAAGGATGGAGAAACAGATGGGTGCTTCTCCTGTGTGCCCTGGCCAAGAATCGAACCAGGAACTTCCACATGCTGGGCCAATGCTCTACCACTGAGCTAACCGGCCAGGGCCTGTTTGTTTGTTTTTTGTCTCAGGTATATGGGTTCTTGGATAGTTCATGAAAAAAATTAATGCCTTTTCATTAAACTTAGATACACACTTGCTTTTACACAAATTTTATACAGACTTTAGATTTCAGAGGTTAAATACATACTCTTATGAGAGTGAGGTTTTTCTAGATAGTGTCAATATTTGTATCTCAAAAAGGTCTGAAAACCCCCATCCTTCAAAAGTATTATTTTTACTGAAACAGTAAATCTCTTTGGTAGAATAAAGGAGAAAATCTATATGGTAATCTTTTTAGGAATTCTCTAATATGGAGTCCATGTGCATTATGTATTTAAATTTTTTAAATCAATAAAAGAAACATATCAGTTATAGAAAGATGATTTTTTAGCAGTAACAAATTATTCCTAAATAATATTTAAGCATTTATCATATGTAATAGAGAAATAACATTGACATTATAAGTAAAGAACAAGAAAAATATTTATCTCCACCAAAATATTCTTGAAGTTCTAAGCTAGGAACCAAAATTTTGAGATAATAAGTCTTAAAAATATGAAGAGGACATTGCTATTAGTTTTGGAAGATTACTTTATTTGAAACCACAGAGTCATTTACCAATACTTATTGAACATCTGCTGTGTGGCCGGCACTGTTCTAGACACTGAAGAACGGCTATGCTCAGGGCAGGAAAGCCCGTGATCCCATGAACGGTGTCATTTATGGGAGGCAAGTGGGAGAAGGCAATGAGGAAGGGAACAGGTGAACAAGGTTTAAGATAGAATTCCAATGACTTAGATTTGATGCCATTGGTTACCTAAAAATTCAAAATGTGTCAGCAGAAAAATGATAAATAATAAGCGAATGGTAAGTTAGGAGGATGTAAAATACATATAAAATTAATAGTTTTAAAATCATGTATAAAATGTAATGGACACATATCTCCATTCATAATAGTAACAAATAAGATGAAATATTTGGGAACAAACTTAACAGGAAAGTAGTGCCAGACATATTTTAAAAACCTAGATGTGAATATATATATATATATATGTTTATCACATATGAATACATACATATATATTAATTGAAAGACTAAATGACTGTATACATGGAACAACCTATGTTTCTGGCTAGAAAGACTCATAAAGTTATCTTTTTTTTTTTGTATTTTTCTGAAGCTGGAAACGGGGAGAGATAGACAGACTCCGGTATGCGCCTGACCGGGATCCACCCAGCACGCCCACCAGGGGACGACGCTCTGCCCACCAGGGGGCGATGCTCTGCCCCTCCTGGGCGTCGCTCTGCTGTGACCAGAGCCACTCTAGCGCCTGGGGCAGAGGCCAAGGAGCCATCCCCAGCGCCTGGGCCATCTTTGCTCCAATGGAGCCTCGGCTGCGGGAGGGGAAGAGAGAGACAGAGAGGAAGGAGAGGGGGAGGGGTGGAGAAGCTGATGGGCACCTCTCCTGTGTGCCCTGGCCGGGAATCGAACCCAGGACCTCTGCACGACAGGCCGACGCTAAAGTTATCATATTTTTAATAAATTTACTGCTACTATCATTCTGACAAAATTCTTTGGGACACTTATTAAAAGAATATCATATTCACCTGGAATAATAAACATTAAAGAGCAGCCATACATTAATTTTTTGCCTTCACTTCTCTTGCCATTGGAGTCAAATTCATAAAATGCTCTTTAAAACCCAGGTCCATGAGTTGAGTACCTATGTCTTCTTCTATGTACTTAATTGTTTCAGGTCTTATGTTTAGATCTTTGATCCATTTTGAGTTAATTTTTGTACAGGGGGAGAGACTGTAGTCCAGTTTCATTCTTTTGCATGTGGCTTTCCAGTTTTCCCAGCACCATTTATTGAAGAGGCTTTCTTTTCTCCATTGTGTGTTGTTGGCCCCTTTATCAAAAATTATTTGACTATATATATGTGGTTTTATTTCTGGACTTTCTATTCTGTTCCATTGGTCTGAGTGTCTATTTTTCTGCCAATACCATGCTGTTTTGATTGTCGTGGCCCTATAATAGAGTTTGAAGTCAGGTATTGTTATGCCCCCAGCTTCATTCTTTTTCTTTAGGATTGCTTTGGCTATTCGGGGTTTTTTATAGTTCCATATAAATCTGATGATTTTTTGCTCTATTTCTTTAAAAAATGTCATTGGAATTTTGATGGGAATTGCATTAAATTTGTATATTGCTTTGGGTAATATAGCCATCTTGATTATATTTATTCTTCCTAGCCAAGAACAAGGTATATTCTTCCATCTCATTATATCTTTTTCGATTTCCCTTAACAATGGTTTATAGTTCAGACTAAGAAGTTTTTGCTCAGCAAGGGAAACTGATAACAAAATAAACAGAAAGCCAACTAAATGGGAAATGATATTTTCAAACAACAGCTCAGATAAGGGCCTAATATCCAAAATATACAAAGAACTCATAAAACTCAACAACAAACAAACAAACAATCCAATAAAAAAATGGGAAGAGGATATGAATAGACACTTCTCCCAGGAAGAAATACAAATGGCCAACAGATATATGAAAAGATGCTCATCTTCTTTAGCTATTAGAGAAATGCAAATCAAAACGGCAATGAGATACCACCTCACACCTGTTCGATTAGCTGTTATTAGCAAGTCAGGTAATAGCAAATGTTGGAGAGGCTGTGGAGAAAAAGGAACCCTCATACACTGTTGGTGGGAATGTAAAGTAGTACAACCATTATGGAAGAAAGTATGGTGGTTCCTCAAAAAACTGAAAATAGAACTACCTTATGACCCAGCAATTCCTCTACTGGGTATATATCCCCAAAACTCAGAAACATTGATACGTAAAGACACATGCAGCCCCATGTTTATTGCAGCATTGTTCACAGTGGCCAGGACATGGAAACAACCAAAAAGCCCATCAATAGATGACTGGATAAAGAAGATGTGGCACATATACACTATGGAATACTACTCAGCCATAAGAAATGATGACATCGGAACATTTACAGCAAAATGGTGGGATCTTGATAACATGATACGAAGCGAAATAAGTAAATCAGAAAAAAACAGGAACTGTATTATTCCATACGTAGGTGGGACATAATAGTGAAACTAAGAGACATTGATAAGAGTGTGGTGGTTACGGGGGGGAGGGGGGAATGGGAGAGGGATAGGGGGTGGGAGGGGCACAAAGAAAACAAGATAGAAGGTGACAGAGGACAATCTGACTTTGGGTGGTGGGTATGCAACATAATTGAACGACAAGATAACCTGGACTTGTTATCTTTGAATATATGTATCCTGATTTATTGATGTCACCCCATTAAAAAAATAAAATTATAAAAAAAAAAAAAATTTAGCTTGAAATAAAAAAAAAAAAGAGCAGCCATAAATAATTTGGTTAAGAAGGGAAATGGAAGGGCCACAGATATTAAAATATATCCTAAAACTACAATGGGATTGAGCTGCAAATGCAGAGGCCACTTAACTAGTGCAGCGATGGCTCACTCATTCCAGTTGCCATCTTTTCCGATGTTCCTCGCCGTGACACATTCATTACTAAGTGACCCGAGTACCCGTTCCTGGGCCTGGGTGCGATCTGAGAATACTCCAGGCGGGCGCTATTAGGCCATCAAAGTTGGCGCATGGATGAAAACATTCAGGAATTCCATTCAGGTATGTGATAAAAGTGGATTTAAGTTAGAAAAGACAGGAAGGATTCTTTCAGAAGTGATTCTGGAAAACCTGGCTGAGTCTTTGGAAAATAGTAGAGTTATCCTTTACTTTACTTTACATATGAAAATAAATTCCAGATGGGTCAAAGGATTGAAGTGAAAAAAAGAAAGCAGGAGAGAGCTAGAAAATACCAGACTTACCTAACATCAAAGTAAAATGTGGTTTTTTTTTCAAGCAGGAAAGCGAAGAAAGAAATCAGTAAGACAAGGGCTAGATAGATAAGTTATTCCAAAATGTTTATTTTCTATAAGGCTTAAAAGTACAATTTATAGAACATACTGGGCATGTTTTATAATATTTTATAAAATACTATTTGAAGAAATATATATCTATACACAAATGTACATACAAAAGAGATTTGATTGAAACATACAAAAATATTTTAGCCACTCATAAGGTGGGAAGATTATGGATAATTTTTTTTTTTCAATTTTGTATAAGAAATATGCTATTCCAAAAAGGAGTATGCATCAGATTTATGAAGGGAAACATAGAAAAACTAATATTTTTTAAAATCGAATATTCAATATTTTTATAGACATCATTGCTGAATTCTCTTGCCAAACTCCTGAGGTACGTAATAATATTCCATTTTAAACACGAGGGGCCTGAGGGTCAGTGAGATTCCATAGATGCCCCAGGATCACTCGGGTCGGCAGTGGTGGAGTTGTGATCTGAAGTGGAGGTTTGTGTGATCCCGCGGGCCATTAGCCAGCATCAGTTTCAGACCTCCATCTGCTCGATGCCAGAATTGGAGAGAAAGAAGAGGGGGAAAAAAGGTGATGTATGTATTCAGGCCTGACTTGCAACAGCAAAAGGGAGCTTATTTCATCCTACTTGCTGCGTGTCCCCAGTTCCTCCCATTCAGTCCTTCAAGGGGGTGGAAGGCAAACACCCATCCCTAGATCTTAGGCTCTTAGACACAAAATGTCAGAACTGGGTAAAAAGTGAGCGCTTTCTGTTCTTATTTACCGTTTGCAAATCTGAGTCTATACTTGAAGATAACCCTTTGATCCTTCTCTTTCTGGCCCACTACTTTGTAAATCTTGTATTGTAGTTCTTGTGGTTGCCAAAAGTGTTAAAGAAAAAGAAAAGATTCAGTGCTTTATTCCAGACATTCCGGAGCCTTTAATTCTATGTATCGTAGGCACCTTGCTGTAAAATGATGGAATCAAATACACGATTGGTTCCGACAGACCGGTTGTAACACAACTTGGTCGTAAGTTGAGTAGGCTATATGTACAGTACTGTGAAATGATGTTATAAAATCTTTAAGTCATATTTTATCATAATTTTCTTTCATTATTGTTATATATCATAATTTTATTTGTTCATTTTATGCCATTTGTATCATCTTTACACCAATTTTGTTTCTTATTTTTACATTTGTCAGGTTTAAGTAAAACACTGCATTGCCAGTACAACTGGTTTAATATTTGCAAAGACAATTTCCTCTTGGTAGACATCTTGGGAGGGGTTTGATGAAAAATATCCAAGACACAAAACACATTGCTGTACCGAGTGTGGAATAACAGTTGAAATGGTGCACATGGAGATGGTAGTGCTGCTGGAAGCTGGTCTGCACTGTCGTACGCCCAGCTTGGCAACGCTTGCGCTGCCAGTCATGGAGCAGTCATGGCTAGCGATTGTGGTCGTAAAGTCGAATGGTCATAAGTTGCATAGATCGTAAGTCGATCAATATTTGTATATGCATCATAACTCTGGGTAAGAGAGAAGTTCTCTTTAGTGCACAATGATTTTGAGACTTAATTAAATTTAGATAGGTGTATTTTCAGCATACAGGACTTTCAAACCCCATAAATTTCCTTTTGGATGATAGCACTGTAAGAAATGATTACATTTATGTTAGTATGCTAGTGAATATAGCCGGCTTACGTTTGGGTCTGGGGTATGTTAGTCTGCTAAAATAAATTTGCCTGAGTTTGGGAAATACATTTTGTGTCTATCATGATTGCTATTATTCTCTGGCCTGAGTTTGGGGCAATTTCTCTATTTCTTCTGTTCACAAGGGATCATTATTTAAACCATCAAACTAGATGTAACAAATTTCAAATTGACCAAAATGAGGACCATAGTTATACTTGGGATATTATTCCTGTAGAACTACTTGGTGATAGCAATTTTCTTCCAAGTTAGCTTTAGAAAGGAGTTCTACACAGAATGACTGCGGTCACGTGATTTCCTGCCTCCCGAGCTGCAGCGAAGCCTCTGGTCCTTTCATTTTTCAGTACAGTTTATAACATCGCAGCCATTTTGGACATTCTAGAAGAGCTGGAGGGAAGACTTCCTAGCACGGGACCTTACTGCTACCTTTCAAGCAGCTTTTATTACTGTCCTTTTTGTTCCAGCAAAGTAGTAACATTCAATATTCAGCCAATGATCCTCATTTTCTATTTTCTTTGGTCATTACCGTTTGGATGACCTGGTCTATCTTCTTCCTCCTATCTCTGTCTGGTGAGACTCTACCTGCCTTAACTCATCAATGGAGTTTTCCCCCATCTCAAAGTCTGACCTCCCACAAATGCTTTGCTTGGACCTCTGATACCGTCTACCTTGTACAGACTCTTTGTAAGTCCCCTTGCCAGCCAGCTCAGCCAGGCAGCCCTGTAACAGGCACCCGATGAGCACCTGTGTCCTGTATCCTTTCCATTCTCCCAGGTAATTCCTCGTTCTTCCCTTCATTGACTTCAGTTTTACATCTTGAGGTGGGGTCTTATTTTCACTGAACCCCTTGCGTTGGCAATCTCACTTTGTAAATTTTATTTGGAAATAGCCCCTTGAGGACATCTCTTTGCCCTCGTGCATGTCACATACACTTTTTGAGGCCAGAGGACCTGGAGACCAAGCCATAACTTGAAACCCAGTTCACTGTCACCTTAAACCTGCCCTTCCTTTGCCCCACCAATCAGAGGAAGGGAATTATACACCTACAAGAATATTACACTTAATATTGCAGTTGAGGAAGGGGTTCCCCAGTCCTTTTTGTAGAGCCTAATTAGGGTGACAAAGTGACCTATTATAATGAAGTCACAGCTGGAAAGAAGAATGTTTAGTCTCTTCAGTTTCAAGCACTCTGTTCCCAATTCGATTGAGTCCCAGGATGAAGACCATTCTAGACTGCCTTCTTCAGTCTTTTTAGCTCGTTTACTGATTTTTTTACTCATGGAATTTCATCCTAGTCTTCAGGGACGCACCGTGTGGCCAACTCCCTTCTCTACTTTTGGCAGAGACATCCCTCCCGAGTCCTTTCTATTTAGCGCTCTCGTGCCATTTTCTTCCCTTCCCCCGATCCAGCAGTCATCTGTCTTTTTTATGTCGTTGGACCCCTCTTGTGCCTGGCCTTTTATGGAGATGGTTAGTTTCAGATCTCTGTCTGCTGCTAGATAAGGAGTGGTGACCTTTCGCTTCTGAGGACAGAAGATGGAAAGAGGAAAGTATATCTGTTGATGAAAGAGTGTCTGTCTCTATCTTTGCTTTAAAAGTTTCCTTTTTAAAAAATAACCTTAACCTGTTGTATGTTTCAGCATTGGATGGGTCAGCGGAAAACCTGCTGTGCCCATCTTTTCTGTTCATAACTATTCTTGCTCCTCTCATGTTTGTATTGCTAGCAGTACCTGAGTGAGAAGACTTGCATGTAGAAGGTGCTCAATTAAATGCTGGATTCATAATCCTGTCCTTTTTTTTTTTTATTTTTGACTTCCCACATCTTATTCTCTTTTGCTATTGCAGAATCTGAGTACAATTTACGCCTTTGCCAAATTGCCTGTGTTGTATTTCTCAGTCAAAAGCTTGCAAAGAATATTTTAAACAGTTGTCGTGTGGGCTTTTCCTGAAATGCCATGTCACTCCAAAAGTGATACTCTGCTATTTTGACTACTCATAGAAAATGAGGAAGGAGGTGGGCTGAACGGAGAGAAATTCCAACTGAAATAGTATTCCTAGCCAAGCCAGTGGGGTAGGAACATTGCTTATCTTTAGAATTTTAGAAATAGGTAATGCAGTGTGAATTTTAACAAATATCCCCTCTATATGGCCAAAGTACATTAGAACTAATGTTGGGAGTTCATATAGGGATAATCTATTGGGGGTAAAAGCCCTCCTTTCTTGATATTTTTGATACTAATTCCAATAGTATGATATGATAATATACTTTTTAGGGACTGTGTGTATTCAAGCAAAACAACAAATTATATCAAGTCACTATTTGAAAAACCCCTGAACACTTTTTTGTATGTTTTAAGTTAGTTTTGGAGGGGATAATCTATTGGGGGCAAAGAGATAAAAACTTTCTATTCACATTAGATTACAGCAGCTCAGTGATTTCCTGTGCTTTTAAAAGGTTCCTGAAATGTTAGTTTTAAATGCTAGTAATGATGTTTTAAGTTATACATAGGAGATATTTGTAGTCATTTTGCCCAGGAGAGAGACAGCTGTATCACTTAACCATGGGCGTTGCTTTCTGAAAATAATATAAATATTCTGACCAAAAACATTTTGTTGTGTTTGAATGTGTGGCTAAAATAATAAAATGATACCACTCCCCATATTATTCCCAGAATATTCTATATATTTTCATTGGCTTCGGCCACAATCCTCTGGAATGTTCTCTCTTGTTCATGGCTCCCCCTGAACACCCCAGAACACATCCGAAGTGGGTGGTTGTGGACAAGTCCTGCTGGGGGTGAGGACGATGGAGACACAAAGACCCGACTCCGGGGACCAGGTTCAGTGACACAGATCCACTTTATCCAAGAAGTAAGCTAGCTTATATACATGGGTTCAGCCAATAGGATGTTAGAGCATGTCCTTCATAGCCAATGGCTGAAAAGATCAGGGAGCTGCGTGGTTGGCGCTGAGTCACTTCCTTATAGCAGGCGAGCTCCCTTCCTGGGTGTGCCCAGGAGGGTTCTGGGAGCTGGAATATTCTCACAGCATTGCATCAGCCACTGCTGCTAGGAATGCACTCTGCACTCCACTCACAGGTGGTGAGGAAGGTAAGGTGCCCACTGGGGGAACTAATAGTGTTCACAGCGCACAGCTCACTGGCATCAGTTTGGAGCCCTGGTATTAGTTTGGCAGCTTCCAGAAGGGGAAGAAGGAGGATGAATTTTTGATGACGATAAGAATGACTTAAGAAAATTCTAAGATAACTTAACTTCTCTACCAAAGGCTCTTAGAATCTTTAGCAGTTCATTCATAAATTTAGTAGGCTTCTGATCTATCATTTTCAATGAGTTCCATGGCCACACTCCACGTTTTTCTAACCACTGTTCTTAACTCTGTTCTTTTTCTTTCATCTGTCTTCTGTGCTTTTTCTCATATCCGTGGTGGCCATCTTGAATCCCTCTGAAACAAGGGCTAGGGAATAGATGGGGTGGTGCACTAGCTACAATCTTATTTTTGCCACAGAGTGAAATCTTGCCCCATTGGAAATTTTTAATGGCTTTTGTTGTTCAATGCCTTTTACAATTAGATATACTTTTACTATTTGGGGAACAGAAGCAGTTAGATATTACAGTTTTGCGAAGTGCAAAATTTCTGGACTCTGTTCTCTTTTCCATTTCTGTCTCCAAACCGGTTAATTTTTTGCCTGAGCTCGTCTTTTGTGTCATAATGTACAAGGAATAAGTAATACGCCCTGATGTGGTGGCCTTTTGCAGCTTCTTCCCCCAGAGCTGCAAGTTCATTAGGCACTTGGATTGCATTTTGAGTAATTGTAGGCTTCCATTTTACCGAATGTTTTTCAGTGGCACGAACTGCCAGCTTTTCAGTTGGTATATCTGTTTTCTTACTACCTGATTCTGACCATTAAGCTGCCGTTAAAGTATGGGGCCTGTGTTATGGTCCCGTTCTGTTTCAAGGTGTCAGTTCCTCTCTACTAAGCTAGGGTAAGCATGGTAACAAACACCACAAAATGTCAGTGGGTGATCACAAACTTTTGTATTTCATTTACATAAGAGTCCTTGGGTTATAGGAATAAGTCAGCACAATGGTTTTCCTCTCTCATGTCTTTCATGGACGCATACGGATGGTAGTTTTGAAATTTTCCACACATAGCTTCCCATGATGCCCGGGCACTGGTGATATTTTGAAAGGTGTAACTATTCTGATCATTGTGATTGTAGCAACGGAAAGGGTAGGGTAATAAAAGTTGTTCCGTATGTCTGCATGCTTTAAAGAGTGTGTGACTGGCTGAGGATATAGTTTCTAAAATTTATTTTGGCATATTATGAACACAACTAACATGCTGTCTCCACTTATCAGTTAGTGTTGTTGTTTTGAAAACAATAAGCTCTATTTAGATGTTAATCGTGCTTGCCCCTGGGGGAAGAAAGACACCACACACACACACACACACACACACACACACACACAGAGAGAAAAGATTGAGAAAAGGAGGCAGTGGAGGATGAGACAAGCATGAGAACCAAAAATCTGTTTAAAGGTTAGACTATGATTTTCTTGGCTTTTGTTGGGAAAGCTGCATTTAAAAGTAATTGTTAGATAATGACGAGGTGATGTTTGCCTGACTCTTGGCAGCTGACGCCTCCCTGGCATGGGAGAGAAGGTTTCAGTGCCAGCCCTCAGCCGTCTTCAAATTACAGCTAAGCTAAGAACCCAGTAGGTCAGCAAGTTCTGTCTCCCACAGGAAGTACTGGGACCGAGAGATCTCAAGGCTTACCGCTCTTCTTGAATGTTTGATTTCTTGCTTCCTGCCTTTTCTTTCTGCCACCTCCTAGACGAGCCCACTTTGCACGTCATTCCTGGACTCCTTCAATAGTTTTGGAATAGCTGCTAATGTCTCTCCACGTTGGTATATTCTGTACCCTGATTTTTCCTGCTCATACAATTTTTAAAGGGTGTGCACTTTCTATAGGATCTATTTCAAGACCTGTCATCTCTGTGCCTGGCCCAGTAGACAGAGATCTATGATCCTGGCTTCCAGTTTACCACCCCCTGCTGCATGACCATGGGGAAGTCACTTAGGAGACACAAAGTGTCACCTGCTGTTCTGCAAAACAATAATATTTCTTGGTCACAGAAGATTAGAAAAGATTGTGCACTATATCCTTTTCTAAGTAATCCAAAACTGCATAGTGGAACATTTTAAAAGTTCTGAGAAGTTCTCAGGCCACAAAGTGACCTGTTTCCTGGGTTTAACCCTGCATGCCCCTTACTTATTGACCATCAGGTCCTTTTATTCACACGTTACTATTGATAACTGCAAGCCAACGGTGTTCCCCTGAAGACACACTTGGAAATGGTGATTTAGGTTTGAAGGCACTAAGGACCTTTGAAAATATTTTTCACTTTTTTCTTCTTTTTCAACTACTGAGAATGGCAGCTCCAGAGGGAGACATCTGGATATTGTAAATCCAAGTTTCCTCACTTACTGCGTGGGCAACCTTGGGTGAGTTATTTAACGATTTTGTTCCTTGGTTTTTTATTTGTCAGACGAGGACAATAATAGCTTTTACCTAACGAGATTGTTTTCAGGATTAGGTGAGCTCACGCAAGTTTAATACTTAGAGCCGAACCTGGCGTGAAGTAAGTGTGACCTCTCTTATTGATCACTATCTCCTTTGTATAGCTTTTACTTTCCTGTCCTTTTATGTTTATAGAGATATATATATATATATATATATATATATATATCCTTTCCCTTAAATGAGATGACTCTCTCATGTTCGTATCTTAGCTAACACCTTCTTGAATGCAATAAGCAAGATCTAGTGAAAAGAGAGCAGTTTTTAGATTTGTGTTGGCACCCCCTACCACAAGTTATAAGCAGTGTTCCCTGAGCAAATGACTCAGTCTGCCTGGACTGCAGGCTCCCTGGTGAACTAGGATTATTATGATGACCCACAAGTTTGCTGTGGGTGCTCCTGTTATACACACTCGCCCGCGCACACGCGCGCACACGCGCACACACACACACACACACACAGTATATGTCTTGTGTGGGTGATGCTAATCTCAGTTACTGACACCTATAGGTATTTGGTAAAAGACTGTTGCTATTATTATCTTAATATATTATAATAGATTAGATATTATTAGCTTAAATCCAATTCTCACATTGTCATTTTCCCTGACCACTGCAGTCCAAGTCATGCCATTTCCCCAAGAACTGTAAGAGCTCAACTTCTATATTTACACAGCTTTATTATTTCATTATTGCCTTAAAGTGTGTGTGTGTGTGTGTGTGTGTGTGTGTGTGTGTGTATTCTGCCTTATTATCAGCAAAAGTTTTGAAGTTAAGGTCTACATGTGATACTTTTTTCTTCGTTCAGAGGACATGGCCTTTCACCTGTTCACACAGAGGGGCTCATCGGATGCAATTTAGGCTAAAAAAAAAGAGCCGAAGGAGTGGTAAGGACTATAATGAATATCCTTTCCTGCTGATCCTGTTTATCTGCTGGCCTTTGACAATCAGAGTAATCAGTCACTGGAAGGCTCGAGACGTGAGGATGAAGGTCCTGAATGTCGCTCTGGGTGTAATTGACAGAAACAGTCGAAAAGATGAATAAAATAGCCAAGTCCTTCCAAGATTTATTTAAAAAAAAATAAGTGTGGAAATACATATAAACATGGTTAGAAATGGGAGCGGGCATAATGATATTTTGATAAGGATCTTAAAGTCATAAGGAAATATGAAAAACTCTGAGCCAATAATTTTTAAAACTTAGAAACAACAGATTTTCAAAAAATAACACCATCAATTGAATTAAGCTGGGAGAGAAAACTTGATCCATGAGCAGTAACTAAATTAACTCAGCTCAACGCGCAGAGTGACTTGAACTACATAGTGAAATTTGTAAGATCCATTATGGATAAGAGAGAAAACATAAAACTTGTCGGAATT